>NC_056483.1:1902275-2523228 GCF_008729295.1 Plectropomus leopardus
AGTGTTTTATAAAGTTATTGAAAAGAAGTCATAGTATAGTATCTCTTAAAAATTTCATTAAAAAAAACGATGTAGCCATGTATGCCATAAAAAGTCACGCAATATTATGCCATTAAATGTCAGAATCGTCATAGTATTTTTTTATGTTGTTAAAATTTAATTAAAAAACTCATACAGTGGTATATCATAAATAGAAATGCACAGTATAGTATGCCATAAAAATGTATTAAAAAGTCACAGGATACTTAGGTAGAAAAAAAACTTCAAAAAATACGTGAAATTTAAAAGCTTTGAAATCAATGATGAAATTAATTATTGGTATGTCTGCCTAAAAAAAAAATTTAAAAAACTCTGTGATCTGTGTTTTGGAGGAGGAAGAGAGGAGGAAGAAGTGTAAACTTATCTGATCCTACCCCCTCTCTCTCTTATTCATAATTGATAAATCTACATATGCTTCCTTACTTAAAGATGTAACTCATGAAGACAAAAAAATAAATAGAAATGAAATAAATATGCACACACATACACATAAACATACTCAGAGTGGGAAACAAACACCAGCAACCAGCCAGTGCTGGGTGAACTGGCACTGACTGTTTTAATTCCTTCATCATTCAGGGGTCAGTTTAAACTCCAAAAATCCACTTTGGCTGACAGAAAAACAGAAAGAGGGTAAGAATAATGCCGCTCTCTGTCCGGCTGCACTTACTGGACTCTGTAGCGATGATGGAGATGTTGTGCCAGGCGTTCTGTTCTCTGTCCAGCTCCATGAGGATGTACACCGACCCGTTGGCTGCATGGATGTTGAACACTCTGTCCATGTCCGTGCGCCGATCAATAGAGTACCTGCACACACAAACACAGATCGGCTTCTAAACTTGTGCGCTCATGCTGTGTGGAAATGTGTCACGTTCCCCGGGTGAGGGACACAAAGCACCGTCACATTTACAGAGTTTTTTCAGGTGTGAACCGGAGCAAAAATGGTCACATGTAGCGGGGAGTCTGAGCTGAACTGACATTCTGTGCGGTTTGAAGGGTTTCGGCAGGCAGGAGGTACTCAAAACAAGTGTGACTTAGCATGACGGACCTGTCTGCACTCTGCTATTATTTCCTTTCTTTGCTATTCATACCACACAAGAACGCATTTAGAAGAAAAAGATGAATTTTAGCATCAATCCAAGCAGTGGTTTGCCCTCAGAAGAAAGGCCAGCTTTTTTTTTGAAGAGAACAAAATTGGTTTTCACCTGCACAAATGAGCCAAACTACAGGAGGTAATAAAACGCTTCTAAGCATTTTCAGACTTCTGTTTAAAGGGTCACTTTACACAAATCAAGAAAGACACATTTTCTCAATTACCCTTTGTGTTATCTAACCGTGCAGATAGTTTCAGGTTTGCATGCACGACTTTGGACTTATGTTCGCCACTGAAACATCTGCCGCCATGAATAAAATGGTGCATGGAGTTTACATGTGCTGCTCAAAAGCCATAGTTTTAACAAACTCACCAGCATCAGTACATGATGTACAAAAACAATGTCCCAGTGACTGGATAGTCCATATACCTCACCGTCTCCGGGTCTCATGGAAGGGACTATTTCTTCTCTATATTCTAATCTAGATTTAGCCCATCAAATCCTGGATCAACACCATTTTTTTTGTTTTTGTTTTTTTATGTACAGCATTCAGACGCCTTTCACAAGTATTCAGACCTTTGAAACCTGGAAAAATCGGTTTGATTTCTTTCAAAAACAAAATTGCAGTGTGCAACTTGGCATTAAATTTCCTGCAAATTGCAAAAGAACAATTGTAAAAGGTGACAAGAAAATAACCTGAAAATTAGCTAAAAAAATAAAAAATAAAATAAGAGAGAGAGACAAAATCATTAACTTTGGAAAAATATCAAGAAAACTACATTTAATATAATTATTTTATTTTCTAAATTAAGTTACAGCAAAATATATATTTGTTTTTAATAAAATAATCCAGAATCCAAGATGGCGACGGTTAAGATGCCAAAAATGAGGCTTTAAAATGGGCATCATGGTGTCTACGTCCATTGTTTAATACAGTCTTTGCTAAAAACACAAAACCAAAACTCTGCATGACGTCTAGAGGTGATTTGGGTGAAGCAGCTTTATAACACAAGCATGGTGCACTGTCTTCTATAGAGCAAACGCTCTTGAATCGTCCTGTCCTGTGTTGATGACAGATTTATGTGTTTGCAGTCACACACACACAGACACAAGCACACACACACACACACACACGAGCCAACAGGTTATCCAGTCGTGTTGTTTTTCTCTGCTTCCCAGACTACTGTGATACATCAGTGTGATTAATGGAGTAGCAGGCATCAGGAGGGCCGGCGTAAGAGGGAGGAGACCCCCGAGGGGAGACTATGAACCCGGGCTCTCAATGCACCGCTGCACCGCTCTCCTCTCGCTGCAGATCCTCCCTCCTCCCCTCCCTCACCCGGCCCCTCCCTGCTGCTTCTCCTGCATCAACCATTTTAGTGTCTTTATCTAAACACTCCCTCCTCATCTCTACTTGCCTCGCCTCCTCTCCCGCCACCTCGGCGGCTCGACAGTAACTCTAACCTCGTTAAATCTGCGTCGGCCGTGGGCTTTACTAATTGGTTTTCTAATATTCCCAATAATTCAGCTGGCTGGGCCTTACCCTTCCCCTGATTAATGGCGGCGAGATAACAGCGCGCCTCGTCCTGACCGGGCATCCAAAGTGCTGCTCTCAGCAGGCAGGCAGCTGGCTGGATGGGAGGCCAGGCAGAAGGACATGGAGGGTTACAGAAATGTTAGTGATCAGCGGGTCGGGACATATATCCTCTTTCCTCGCTACAGAAGCTACACGGCCGGCTGGCTTGCCACAGTATTTTCAGGAGATATTCTTCAAGAGAGTCAGTGGGAATCCAGCATAAGTATTGATTTGGGGATTTGCAGGTCAAAGGATGTCTAGCTTGACCTGGGCTATATTTGGATGGAAAGTTTGGTCGACATTTAGAAAGAAACAGACCTAGAAAGGAGCACTAAACCCACAAAACGATCATATACGCACCCTGTTTGATGTTGAAATCATGGAGAAAAGTTTGTTTTTCTCTCTTGCCCTCACAGTGAATAAAGAATCCAAAAACAGAGAAAATTCTTGCTGAATTTAATTTTGAAATGCAGCAGAGTAGAGTTTAAATAATTAATTAAATGCAGGTTCTAGTCCAGAGGTGAAACTCGTACAAAATGTACTTTATAAACAGATGTTTTGATATTTTTTTATTGCTGCCTCCATTAACCCCAATTCAACAATAATTTGCTCTGCTTTTGGATTCTTCGTTAAACATGGAGGCACACGAGAAAAACAAAGATTTCTTCACAAATTCAACTAAACACGGGGTGAGTGATTGATGCACAAATGGTCACTTCATGAATAAATATTTCTTTAGGTTGAACAAAAGTGGTGTCGGTGGCTGAGTGGATAAAGCAGACGCCCCATTAACAAAGGCAGTGTCCTTGCTACAGCAGCCTCAGGTTCAACTCCTGCTCAAGGCCCTTTGCTGCATATCATCCCCACTCTCTCTCCTTTTATGCTATTGATCTGTCCTATCTAACAAAAAAAGGCTAAAATGCCAAAAAAAATAATCTTAAAAAAAAAAAAAAGCTAGGGACAAATGCCCAGAAAACTCTATTTATGTCATGATTGTATATTTGAAATTATGTCACAGGTTTAATACTATTTTTAAGCCATTTTTTCATTTCATTTCCTTGCTTGTTTGTTTGTTTTTTTTTAATTAAAAAAAACTTCAACTTTTTAAAGAACTTTATGTACTTAAAAAAAACTTCTCATCTCTGTTGGTCTACATCGACTGCTGTTTGAAAGCACCAAAATGGAACTTGAGGTCAAAATTGAAGTTTGAACCTGAAATTTCTCCCATTTTTAAACCAAAATCCACACTTACAGGGCACTTTGGTTTTTGAATATGGTGTGTGTTAGTATTTAGTATAATCCTGAGCAGAAAAGACATTATGAATGAGTATTCAACCGCTACAATTTTTCACGCCTGAATATATTTTTCGGAAAGTCTGCCCTTGGTTAGATAAAAAAGGGAAATAGTGTTGAGAATATCGCAGCGCTAAAATGTTGAAACCAGAGCTAATGAAATGTTTTTTTAAGAGGACGGTAGCTTTTTAAAAGTTTTGCTTATCTTTCCCACTTACCATTCAGAAAATATTCCCGTATGTGTGACAAGAGGGGATAATGTCGTTTCAGGCTTCGAAACCTTGAATATTGTTCCCGTTTTAAGACCTGAAACATAATGAGTTTGGGATCAGACTGACTGCTTAAATCTAACAGTAAAAAGGCCAGTATGATGCTCTCTTATCAGCTAATATAGATCTCGGTTTTCACGCATGTCTGTATACTGCACACACTGAATTCTTGCATCCAGACACACTTGTTTACTGAGAATTTTGTGCGCACATCCGTGCCTAAATGCGCCCGTGTCTCGTGGTGAGCGAATAAAGATAACCGTCTCAGTGACTTCCTCATGCCAGGCAGCCCCCGGGCTGCACCGGCCCTCCTCCTCCACGGCGCGGCTTTAAATGCCACGGGGTAGCTACTTCCTTGATGATGGGCGATAAAAGAGAATGATATCATATTTGACACCTGCAATAAAGTGATGGAACTTCAACCTTGAGAGCCAACTCCCTTAGTGCATCATAAAAATGAAAAAAAAGTCTTTGAGACAGAGTAGAAGGCGCAGCCTCACATCCTGCTGCCATTAGTCCCATTTAATAAAAACACTTGCATAATTTTGTATCTCTTAGAAATAAGTTGTGTAAGTGAACTAGTTAGTAGAATTCAGTATGTGTAACAGAACAATATGCATGTCTGCCAAGGCCTCGCCATGTACTTTAATGCTATGATTATGTTTAAGGTGAAGAAATTCTAAGGAAAAAGATCCAGTCTGAAGCTTTTCACATTTGTAATATTAAAAAAAAAATTACAGCATTTAAAGCATTAACCCTTTGAAACCTAGATCAACATCACTTTTTTGCTGTGTTTAACACTTTGAAAACTTAGCAAATTGGTTCAAATTATCTCAAAAACATGGTCAAAAAACAAACAATGAGCCACTTGGTAAGAAATGCTCCACAATTTGCAAGAAATTAATACAAATATTTACAGCTTTTTACATATATAAACCTCAGGAAAAATGTCTAAGGAAAAACTACTTGTTTTAATACTTGCCTTCACCAACTCAGTCATTATATCTACTTTTCTAAATATTATTGATCAAAAATGGAATTGTGTTCATATTTTTTTAGTAACAAACAGTAAGTGCTTTTGAGGAGATTTAAACATATCAAGATATATAACATATATCTAATATCGCCCAGCCATAATGACCACTCTTAGAAAATCTGTAAGTGCCATGGAAGACTTGAGTTTGGCATTTTGATCATCACCAGCTTGGTTTTTTGGAGTCAGAAGTGACCATATTTGGAAACAAGGGTTGACCTGTGGAGAAAAAAGTGGTGGATCTGTCTGGGAACCAAAGGACACCACGGTGGACGCGATTTGTCATCTAAAAGGACGCCACACCATAAAGCATATCCCGCTTTATGATCTTTTTACTCTAAATGGGATCATAATTTCCAAAAATGAACATCATGCTGGATTGAAGGAGACTTGAAACTAGCGATTGAGACCATGAACCTATTAGAAGAAATGATTACTGGGATCATAAATCCAGTGAGAACGAGGGCCACTTTCTCATCGACTTCGATTCAAGTGAACTTCCCTTTGCTGACAGTGGAGTCGCCCCCTGCTGGCCGTTAGACAGAATGCAGTTTTAAGACACTTTAATTGGCTTCACTTTTCAAAACCTATAATCTAATATATAATACAATATCATTTTTGTGAGCGATCAAAACAAGCAAAACAATGATCCCTTAAAATGTGATGTGGTTCAGTACCTGACAAGACTGTTTTTGTCGTCAGGATCAGACGCGCTGACGGATCCAATGACAGTGTTTATGGCTGCGTCCTCTTTGACCTCCATGACGTAGCTGGAGCGCTCGAACACGGGCGGCTCGTCCACGTCCTCCACGATGATCTTGACGGTGGCCTCATCCCTGAAGGGGCCCACGGAGAAGAAGCGAGGGTTGATGTGGGAGTTCTCCACCTGAATACGCAGACTGTACTGACGCTTACGCTCAAAGTCCAGAGGCTGCGAAAACAGAAAGGAGGAGCATGAGTAAGACGCTCCTTCACTTGCTTTTATGTTTTCTTGAATTAAAAAGAAATCGCACTGTGGCTTTTTGTTTGTCCCTTAATATTTGCTTTAAACAACTATTTGTATGCAGCAGCACGTTGAGCTGTTGATTTGGGGAAAACTAATATCCATTCAGAGCATCCTGCCACATTTAATTTCAGGTCAGATTGGGATTTTATTCATTAAACTGGCAATAGCTTCCACAGCATCGTCTAATGAGCGCGTGTGAAGGGGCTCAGCATCTTGTTCAAGGACACTAACAAGACTGTTGATGGACACACATGGACTGCTGCAGAGATCAGACCTGTGCTCTTTTGAACATGTAAAGGCCTTTCATTAACCGCTGCCACATCCTGAATAATGTGACTGATGTGGCATTTTGGGGGAAAACTAACATGACAACAACAACTTGGTTGGGTTAATGTGCAAAAATGGTAACACATGGTTGAAAAAAAGGGTTTTAAGACAGGGCATCTGGTTGTACCAAGCAGTGTTTTTGTTTTGTTTTTGTAATTCTTTTTTTTATTGGTTTATGTGAATATATAAAAACAAAATATAAAACCAAATGAACATTAAGACCTTTCAATCACGGAAAAAGAAAAAAAAAAAATTAATCAACAGATAAACAAATAAAGAAATGGTACAAAAGGATAAATAAAATGAACAAATAAACAGGTAGGAAAAGGAGAAAAGGGAGGTAATTAAATAAATATAAATTATAGATTGAAATAAAAGTAGAAAATAAGTAGAGAGGCAAATAAAACAAATAAAAAAAAAACCAAAACATTCTGTAGCCAAGGGAAATAGTGTTGTTCTGAAGCTGCAGTAGTTTTTATTTTTGGGGCAAAAATCTCATGATAAACATTCATACTGTAACTTAAGTGGTCTGAGAGAACACTTTAGATCTGCACCTCCTCTGCTTTTAGTCTTCACAAAATTTAACCCCTGACGGGAAACAAATGCAGATGTGCATGCACGTCCTTTCAGTGAAAGCCTGGTTCAATCAGTATGTTTACGTGACGTTAGAAAAAGTTGAATTATTGTTTTAGTCTGACAAAGTCAGACTTAGTCAAAGTCGGACTAAGACACCAAGATAATGCAGCTGGGGGTTGATTTCCTCCTTCATGCATACACCTCAGCCAGACCTGAGATAAATAATATATGTTTTGGGTAATTGTTATATTATAATTTTCATCTTTTACTGAGTCTTATTATTCTAAGTTTTGAACATTAATGTTAAATTGTGTTAAGTTTCTTTTGTTCTTTATTATTTTTGTTTCTTTAAGCAGAAACAAAGACATTCCAACTTTGTGCTCCCCACCTCCCTGATCCCTGCCACACTGTATGAGACAATCAATCAAAGTTGTCTCTCGCTGTCTGCTGGGTGACATCTGTTCATTTTTGTTTTATTTGTTTGTTTTTTTAATGAAGAGATCAGTGTATCAGATTAGTTTAGAAGAAACAGAAAATATTGCGGTTTTGAAGTGTCAGCGGATGGTGAGACTTTGCTGTTTCATTTGGCTGATGGAAAGCAGGAATTTTAATGCAGAAAAACATCTACCACACTTTGTAAGGGAGTATCAAGGTTGTGCGTATTTCTAAATTCGAATCTATTAACAAGGAGGAAAGAATAAAAAAACAAAATAATATCATGACTGGTTTTCTGCTGAAGGACACATCTGTTGAGCAGCACTGCATTGACGTTTTTTTTGTTCTAGGTGTTAAGTTCACATTAAATGGATGATAGTAATAAAGCGTGCTGTGAAATTACGAATAGAAATTGCTTCATTTGGTTGTTGTTGCTTTTGCCTGTAAATATACATAGTAATATGATGTATATTTATGCAAGACCTTCTCTGTTGGCGTGCAGGCTTTCATTTTACCCATTTGTTTGCTTAAAAGGAGGCAGCTTTGTTATTTTTCCCGTGTGATCCCTTATAATCCCGCATCTACTGTACACTGCTCTTACATCCCATAATATACGGACTGCACACAATGATTAGTAGCCTGATTCCCGGACGATTGCTTTTCTGTCCTTGTGCATTTCAATGCAGGTTGGCATTATGTTTGTGCTTTTATGTTTCCTTTTTCTGAACTTTTTTTTTTTTTTTGAAGTTGTAGCCACTGAAGGTATCCCCCCATTGATGGGGATAATTGGGGAGCGGTGCATTTTAATGAATGCTGCACCCGGCGCCGAGCAGGAGCAGCTGGATCAGAGTGAGCTTCCTCGCAGGCTGCCTACTGTACATATGAAAGGATGCCGGGTCCGTGATCGCTGGAAACAGCCAATGAAAGCATGAAAAATCCAGATGGAACAAGTCGTTTTCTGAAGCCATGAATAATAACATAAAATGAGTCAGTGATTTGCGCCGTTGCATGTTAAGGCATAGGTGGGTGGGGGGGGGCTGCACGTCAATGTGAGGAATATGTTGCTTTGAAGGGCCGGTGCAAGCAATGATGGGACACACTCCCACTTGACAAGCCCATTTAATTAGAAGGTTCAGAATTAGGGCATGCTCACTCCCCACACACACTCTGCCCGCACACCACATCCACTACAGCACCGCCGCGGCTACAAAAGGCAATTATGTCATCTTCCACTTAATGATGGCGTGATGGAAGCGATCAATCGAAGACTGCAGAGAGGGCGCCTGATAAGGCAACTGCCAGATTCTGTTGAATACATCAGAAACACACCACAGCACACCGCTGAATGCTACGATCCATACAGAGCATCAATACTTCTGCTTTGGTCTCAGCTGAGGGGAAAAATGAATCTCACTCAAAACACATGTACCGGGAGTGTAGGCAAGAGGAAGTGGAAATCTAATCACTCTACTGTCCATCCTCTGGCTGTCAGAGCGTATGGAAATAACAAGTTTCTAACACTTTCTTCCTTACTGAGTGCAGTTCAGTGAATCTTTCCCCCCCTTTTTGCCCAAAATAAGAAGCATGGAGCTAATAAGCAAAGGTGCAGGTGGGGATTTGGGGGGAGGGTCGAAGTTGAATAGCTCTCAAACAACTTTAAAAAAAAATACATAAATAAATAAAACACCAAATAGAAAAGTGAAACTATGTGAATGACGGTTCCTACGTGACGTTATTGTAAATCTTCAAATACAAACCTCGTCCCAATTAAACACCCGGTCTTTTTTACTAGCCGGGTGTGGCGACACATTTCGACAAATAAAGGCCTGTCTCAGTTAGAGGCCTCGTCTGGTTGCTACGCAGTTCACTGGATGTATAAAGCTTTTTTTTTTTTTTTGGCTACCTGCTTGAGTTAACATTAGTTAACCGTTTAAATCACACATACAAATATGTCTTTATGGTTAAACTTTTGCCAATATGGATATGTTACACACAAGGTTAGCTTGGTAACATTCTCCACAATTCAATCGTTCAGTTACTTTTAGTGACACCACGAGCACCAAAGAAGACTGTTTATTTAAAAAAGAAAGAGATTTTAAAAAAGAAAGAGATTTGTGGATGAAAAAGACTGTTTAGTGAATTATATATTTAATAATTATCACAATTATATGTTTGAAATTAATTTAAAAAAAAAAAAAAATTTAATTTAAAAAATAATTATTAGTATTTTTTAGATTTTTTTTTTCGGGTTTTTTTCTGTTTTACTTTCACTTTTTTGGGCAAAAATTTTAAGGTAATTTTCTTGCACTTTGACCATTTCTTCTCTTGTTGCTCATTACCTCCTCCCACATTTTAGGAAAAAAATCAATACATAAATTAAGCTAATTCTCCCAGGTTACAAAGGGTTAAATAAATAATTTGATTGTATTTCCCGTCTTTGCTGAGCAACAGTTTTGTGTGGAAGGAACCAAAAGTGCGTCCCATTTGGACGCCTGTCCCAAACATAAGCCTGTTGAGTTCAGTGATTTACGCAAATAATAACTCGGGCTATTAATTGAAGTTTTATGGTATTTCAATATAATAATACATGATGACATTGTTATCATGCTGTCCACAATAATTGCAGGCAAACAAACGAACATGAATGCATGCAGTTAATTACTGCATTAGTGATTCTCTGACTGGAATCCACCAGGTGCTCAAACCGCTTTCACACTTGAGTGAATCACAGGAAACATGAGCTGCTGCTGCTTCACATTAAAGGTTTTCAACCGGCAAAACACATAGGGCGTCTTTTATTATGAACCAGTCACCGGAAACACATTTGTCACCACGTTTAGCACCTACTGTGCTCATTCATCAAAAATATATTTCAAAACTAGACCAAGAGGTCATTTCCTGAACTTTTTTTATTTTATTTTCACCGTGGATCAGTTTTAAATTTTTCAGAGTTACAGAAAAAGGAGGAGATGGAGATGAAAAGCTTCAACTCAACACAGCAAAATAACTAGCTCTACTGTGTCCCGCTGTTGTGAGGAAAACTCCTCTTGCTTTGTGCAGCATGAGATTCGATTGCATTTGCTCGTGTCCTGATGGAAAAATATCAGTTATTATTGACTGACTTCTGTCTTAAAACAAAGGGAGTTTGTTTGGCTGAGCAGTTGCAACAGTTGCTCTGCTGTTGTCTTTCTGACAGAAGTAGCTGTTCAATCAGTGTTTGCTGCAGTATTACAATACACTTGCTTTCACCACCAGTAATCACTGTCGCCAAATAAAACAGGACTCACATCTTAAGGATTGTAACTTTAAAGTGGAAACAGACAACTTTTCAACTTTTTCTGTTATTGTTACCGATGCTGCAAAGACAACTGGGTTGCTTTCTGTTTTTCTCGGGGCCTTACAACTACCAACAACACAGCACACACTACATTTTGTTTGTTACCATTCGCCATTTTCGCTACTGCTGATATTAACTTACTTTGATTCTCTTTGGTAACTGGGGATGGCTTCGCACAGCTAACGGGTAAAACAGAAGTGCAGTCCTCTTACTGTTTGGTTGCACAATGGTTGATGAACTTAAATGAACGTAAATGAAGCCTTCGTTTTCCCGGGAGATCACTCGGTGGCAGACAGAGTCGTATAGTGAAAGTGAGTCTCATAGAGAACGAGTCTAAACACGGATGATGTCATTATCTTACAGCCATTACCTTTTGCAATCAACATTTGATTCTCATTGATAAGTTAAAAGGACAGTTCACCCCAAAATCAAACATATTGATTTCTTCCTCTTCCCTGCAGTGCTGTTCATCAGTCTCGGTTGTTTTGGTGTGAGTTGCTGGTTGTTGATGTCTGCTTCTCTCTAATATAATGGAGCTAGATGGCACTTGGCTTGTGGTGCTCAAAGCACCGACAAAACACAGTTGAAAATCATTCCTAAGATCATCCACAGACCTTAAAACTACACCCGCTAACCAACTCACAGCACAGCAGGAAGTGCGCATCTACTTATGGACGTAAGGCTTTGAGGCTTACTGACTCTATGCAACCTTTCATTACAGTTACAATGTCTTTATCTGTCATCGAGATTAGGAAATACAAATACATGTTTTGCTCAAACTTCCCTGCTCCCATTTCAAAATAAAAGTCCTCTGTCAACAGAATCCCATCAATCACAAGACATTTTATCGTGAAACATTTGCAGGTCTGTGCTGTCAACAATGCAGGAGCTGCACGACCTCATAAATCAGTGGAATATGTGATAAATGTTTAAATTACAGCACTCAAAGGAGCAAGCAGCCCTGCAGAAGCTTCACAGCAACAACGCTGTCAGCGTGAACACCGCGGGCGTGCAACACGCTGCAGTACAGCGATTGTCGCTGTCACGTGCTGCTCACGCATGCAGCATGTTCCAGCTAGCTAAGTGGCGCTGGGTGAGCTGGCAGTAGATGCACGCTTCCTCCTGCGCTTCGATAGAACTGGCGTGTGTATTGCGTTAAAAAAAAAATAGTTCCAATATGAAATTGCTCTCAACAAGCTCTGCAGATCATCTCAAGTAACTGGGTCATGATTTCCGGAAAGAGAAATTGCTGTTGTGTTTTTCAAATGCATTTTTTGGCACTTTAAGCATCACAGTCTGAGTGCCATCTAGTTCCATTATATTGGGGAAGGCACTCATCATTACAGCCAATATCTCCAACACTCTGCATCTCACACCAAAATAATCTAGACAGATAAATAGCACTACAGCTAAGAGGAAAAATATGTGTTTTTGATTTTGGGGCAAACCATCTCTTTAAAGCAAAAAACTTGTGAGGAAGAAAGACTGTTAGAGGTTTTAGTGAGTAAATCAAACTTAAACTGTTAAAAAGGGGTAGAAAACATGTCACCGGATCTAAAGTGTTCTTACAGCCCATAAAAAACACGAAGACAGAGCTCCTGACCTTCCTCAGCACAATGACGCCTTCCTGCGTGCTCCTGTTGGTGGCGACATCAAACATGCCGGGACCGTCACTTCCGATGATCCTGTAGTCCATCTCAGCGTTCTCGCCGATGTCAGCGTCCATGGCCCGGATCACTCCCACCACAGACCCGAGCTCGTTGGACTCGGGCACTCTGAACTCGTACAGGGCTGCAGAGAAAGAAAATTATCTCTGTGAGTTTGTGGTCACATGAACAGGGTTCCCACGGGTCCTCATGAAGTCTAAAAAGGCATTGAATTTGTTACTATAAAAATAATAAGGTTTTAATTGGTATTAAAATGTCTTAAATCAGCATTTCAAAAGTCTTAAAAATGCTAAAACATGGCAAGTATTGTTTTATGAGTAACATTTTTTGACGTTACATAGTAAGATGTCAAAATAAATGGTAACATCTAATTATTGTTATTTTTTAAAATAACTATCACAAGAAATCGCCAACAAAAGTTATTTCCCAGTTCTAACTTTTTTGCTCAACTTGAATGTTTAATATTATGATAAACATTCGGGCAAAACTGTCATCTTAAGTAAAAAAACAACAACCAACGTCTTTTTTTTCAATTTTGGTTACTGTAAAATCGGTCTTAAATTTCCTCCTTGGTGACATTAGAAAAGTCTTACAAATTCTTCAATCTAACTGCCGTACGCTGTAGGAGCCTTGGTGAAAAAATGTACAGAAAGAAGTTAAAAAAGTTACAGGAAAGGTTTGAGAGTGTGAGTGAGTCACACTGTGTGTCAGCAGGGGCCACAAAAACCCGAATCACGCCCGTCTTTTCATGTCCATTTTCAGTTTTTCACACAAAGATGCAATTTCATTTAAAGGTCAATCAACGCTTCCTCGGAGCTTTCAGCACAATTTAAAGTATCATCGAGACACATCAAAGCTCTGAAAATCCGCCCAAGATTAATTCACAAAGACACAGATGCCAAGACAAGAAACACCAGCACCCCTGACATCCGCCGAGCGTCACAACCTGAGAACTTTTTTATGACCCTGTTTGTGAAAGAAAAAAAGAGTTTAAGCGGGTGAGTCAGAGAGCAAGAAGACAAGAGAGCGAGTCAGAGGGAGAGTGAGTCAGAGCCAATCAGAGACGAGCCGCGGAGGGAGAGCGTGTGAAAAGGGAGAAACTGTGTAGGAGATTTAGTGTGGCGACGTTTTGTGGAGCAGCCATTTCATATGCAGTGAAACATATTTCACTCCCAAAACAGACATTTGGCCTTTCACGTGAGTTGCTACAAGCAGTACTGACTCACTACTCCAAGTTTAGGGTGTGACATAAATTCTGGGCCAATTTGCTCAACATAAATTAATTGCATCTTCTTCTTCTTTTTTTTTTTTTTTCCTCAGCATGATGATTTCCTGGTTTGAGGCGGATGAATTGATGGCTGCCTGTCGGCGGCGACGGCCCCAGCTGCATCTCGTATGCTTAAATAAATAGCCGGACTGCGGGAGGGAGCGGGCGTGATATACACACAGCCTGCGGAGACAAACAGCACTGACACACTAATAAAACATGCTGACAGTGTTTTGGCAACGCCTGAGTCGGCAGGTCTCTGTGACGCTGACACTTGCCTCCACACACACACACACACACGCACGCACGCACACACACATACACACAATGAAAAGCACTACGAGAAGGTTTCCCTGGGCTAACAGGTATTTAGCATTGGGTGGAGAAGAAGAGGCATCACTCCGGCAGACAACAATGATATCGCTGCCTGACACTCTACCTCCTCTGGGTGTCCCATTACAATATCTCTTCCTCTTTCTCCCTCTTTCATTCTCCCCCCTTTTCTGTCTGCCCCCCACCTCCCTCCATCACAGGCTGTCTTTCTGTCGCCTGTATCACTCTTTCTTCCTCTATCTCCCCCCTCCTGTCACCTCCTCCGTCCCTGTCGTATCCATCTCCCTCCCCTTCTTTCGCTGTTTATTCATTGGTGGAGATGACAGCATCTGCACCCCCCCCCACACACACACAATCTTTATCCCTCCCCCATGCTGGTGTGAGGAGGGAGTGATAAATAGTGGGACGGCTGGAGCTCCGCGGCCGCGTGTTTGCCTCGCGCCCGTGCACACACGTCGCCCACTGTACAGTAGGCGCTCGCTCTTACTGAGGGGAAACACGACGACACCGGTAATCTGTCAATCCGATCTGGCTGCCGTTTGCCAGATGCACGAGAGGAAGTGGGAGGGGGGGAGACAATGTGTGAGACTGAAAGTGAGTAGGAAGGGAGTAGAAAGGGAGGATTGATGATTGATGAGTGCGAGGGTAACAAAAAAGGAGGGAAAAAAATGCACCAAGGACAGCCGGAGCACTAAATTGAGAACATTGGTTTTTATGGAGTAAAAGGCAGCAGAAGAAAGACTTAATAGCATGTGATAGACAAAGAGAGAGGACGAGTAGGGGAGATAAAACCCAGTGAATGTACTCTCTTCATTTAATAGGGATTACAGGGCTGATCTGATGCACTTTGCAGGACCCTTCGCTCTGTCATATGGCTCTATATTTAATTATTCTCTGCCTTTAAGAGGCCCGCCTTAGTCGCACAAAACCCACAGCTCCCTGCAATAATCCAAATTCATTTTGAAACTAACACCAGATGGGGGCTGCCTGCCTGGCACAAGCTCGCACTGACAAGTGCTTTTCATGAGTACTGGTCACTCTGCGTGTGTGTGTGTGTGTGCGTGTGTGTGTGTGTAGAGAGGGTGTCCCAGAAGGCTGTGCTCACTCTTGGTGAAGCGTGGCGGGTTGTCGTTCACGTCCGAGAGGGTGATGCTGACGGTCGTGGTGCCGGAGAGCCCGCCCATCTGCCCGGCCATGTCTTTAGCCTGGATCACAACCTGGTAGTTTTCTTTCACTTCTCGGTCCATGCCGGGCAGGGCGGTCTTGATGAGGCCTGAGGGGAGACGACAGATCCTGGTTATTATAAAGGGTCTTTATCTTAACCCTTTGAAACCTCATCAAAGTCTTTAAAAAGACGTGAAAAAGCAATGACTCCCATAATAACACAAAATTAGTTAAAACAAGTAAACTACCCAACGACTAGCACAAAAAAGAGCCATTTAAATATTTATTGTTGGCCGTTGGTGCTTTTTATATATATTTCTATCAACGTGTCTATTCTTGACCTTTACTTGTCCAGCTTTACTGTCCTTGTTCTGAGCAGTCATGTCTGTTTATCTGTTACTACCAGAGTCAGATTCCTTGCACGTTTCCACATAAAGATGGTTCTGATTCTGATGTTTGATCTGTCGAAAGTCTTTATGAAAATCTGACCTTGCTGAAAATTGCAGCACTAAACTTAAACTTAACCACTCATGTTTATTTGCTGAGTGGGACTCTGATGCACCGTCAGCGGCTCATTTGCTCATTTTACTCTTCACTCTTGACAACTGAAAGCATTTTCTGAGGACCTGGAGACCTCGCTGACCTTTCAGCTGCGGTCAAGTCTTTTTTTTTTGCAGCGGTAAAAATAACTTCTCACTATAAATTCACAGAAGTCCAGGAGAGAGATCGGAGTAAAACAAGGCATCAGTGGCGCCCCCAGTGGGGGTCTGGGGGCAGGGGGACTCTCAAGATGTGGACATATGGAAATTTTTTATTTGACTAAAACTTGATTAAGTGTTTTCCAGTACGTTTTTTCCCTAACATACTACACAAAGCTATATATTTGTCTTTTTCGTCAAATACTAACATGTTTGGTTGATGGTCGGACCGAAGCACCAACCCAAAATGTCTGTATTTGACGACTTGGGAACGAGACTCAACAATCAACCAAAAGTTGCATTTTGTTGCTTTAAAAAAAATGCAACCAGCATATTTGAAAAGCAGTGACTCACCTTAAATGTATAGACAGACTAAATTAGGACCAAATTCTTCCGAACAATAATCAGACGATGAATTAATAATGAAAATAATCTTTAGTTGCTGCACAAACACAGCGTGTACATTATGAATGAACGCAGCTATGATGCGACTATTGAAGACACAATTCCCACACAATTTCATCGAAAAAATCTATCCCATGACTTTTCAGTGACACTTTTTTCTCTTACCCCACTTTCAATCACATCAGATTTTTTTTTAAAAAAGTCAAAAATCAACACTTATTAGAGCTACATCCCATCGACAGCCACAGAAAATACATTTTCTGTTATGTTACATATCACTTGGAAGATTATCTATGGATCTCCCATTTCATTACGCTGAACAAAATTCCAGGACTTTTCCAAAACTTTTAAAGACTCTTACTAATTCCAAGACTTTAAAATTGTAAAATTCCTTGACTTCTCCAGTAGGGCTGGGTATTATCGAGAACCTCACAATACAATTTAATTCAGATTCTTTGGGTCACGATTCAATTTCGATTTAATATTGATCCAGTTGCTTCGATATCGATTCAGTTACGTGTGTAGATGTCAGAAATACCCAGATAGTTCTTTAAAATACCTTCTGATATGTGTTCAATGAAGCGTGCATTATCTGTATTGATTTAGAACAAACTGACACCAAAACTTATTTTACCATTACATTATTCTTTAATAAACAAAGAATGAAACATTAAAGGTACAAAAAGTGCACATTTTTGCACTTGCAGCACAAAGGTAATAAACATGAAATGTAAACAAAGGCACACTGTGCTTATTATTATTATTCTTTTAAGTGCAACTGTAATTAGGCTTAAAGTGCCTTCATTTTGGAAAAAAACTTAACTCACATTGAATGCTGGACATGATGAAAGACCAGTGAGACCTTTAACCTATGATCATGAACATGAATACAGACCACGTCTTGGTGTCACTCAAAATGCATTTGAACGTTAAAACATCATTATCTTCTTCTTCTTCTTGCTGCTCCTCAGCTTCCTCAGGGTCTGCTACATGTACTGGTCCATTCTGCTAAAAAAAAGTAAATTCATCATTTAAATAAAGCATAGTTTTATAATATAAAAGCTATATTAACTAAGACAACACAACCAAAATATACCAGATGTGTGCACGCTCATTATTTTCATTATTTGTGTATATAAACTTACATAGTTTTTTATCAGTTCTGGATGCCTCAGTGACTTTAGGAGGACTCCACACTGTCCTCTTCAGGTCCACAGCTGAGGCTACATGGAGTTTGTCCTTTGGGTCCACATTTCTAGAAATTAATTAATTTACAATTACAATAACAAATCTTTTGTTTTTCCTGATCATGGAAATTTTTATATGGAACTACAAACATTATTTGTACGTCTATTTTACCACATACAGCTGACTTAGTATACAGTGGTATTCAGTAAAAAACAAAATAAACTCCTTACACAATGCTATTATGATGCAGAAAAAGTGCGGACATACCTGACTGGAGACCATCGCGCGCACGTTGCACCTCCTGCAGGAGTCTTGCGTGAAGGAGCCGGACCGGCGTTTGCAGACAGGTGTGTTTACCTGCATTTGTTAGTGATCCGCAGCTTTAGCTTTAGCGTTAGCAACAGCTTGCAAACCATCCGCGTGTTTTTGGCTCACACGGTCACGTAGGTTCGTCGTACTGTTGCGGTGTTTTAACGCCGACTCACGAGGCTCACGCGCGACGTGACAACTATCGATTTCGTGTATCCAAACGTCGGTTTTTAATGTTGTCGGTGCTGTTTTTAGATTTTAACAAACTACAATCTGGCGCCACTGTCGCCATTTTAATGAATAAACAACAGACGTTTTTGGCGGGTCAAGAGGGGCTTTTAAACAACGTCCATCACACTCACACTGCCCCCCGCAGGAGAGGGGCGTCATTACAGCAAAAAAAAAAAATCGATTTCAGGATTTTATGAATCGATATTTATTTGAGAAAAATAACATTTCAATGCATTGATGAATCGATTTTTTTTTTAACCCTGCCCTATTCTCCAGGTTTTTCATGACCTTCTGAACTCTGGATATTTGTTACTTCTGCTTCTATTTTGTTGATATTTTGTTTTTACTGTGCAAATAAATAAATAAAATAAAAAATTGATTTATAAAATATTAACAAAGCCGATAAACAGTATGTTCTTGCTCAACTATTCAAGTCTGCATGTTTTTGCACGACCTTCACAAAATCAACCTGCCGACCAGGACGTAAAAATAATGAACCTCTCTTCCACAGGTGGACTGCGTCCTTCTACACTGCACCCCCCTGAAATAGCTCTAGAAATAAGCCTGTCTGCATCAGCTGTATTGAATAATGATATTTCATCTTTTAGATTTATGCATCTACAGGCCAGATAATTAAACCGCTAAGAACATTTTATTACTGAAAGGTCACTCCTCTCGCCAAGTACGAGCTGCGGCGTGGAGCTCGGCGGTCACACAGGAGCACATTCTGGCGTCTGTGTTCTTATGATTTAACTGCTAAGTGGACCAAAGGGCCAATCAACCCAAAAAAGCTACAGCACATTCCTTTAATTTTCCACGTGTAACATTCGCCTCCAAATGCATTCGTCGCCATTTATCTCCTCTTTGGAATTAAGACTCTGTTAATGTTCTGCCTTTCAAGTGCCGCGCAGTTGCTTACTTCTCCGCTCTGACACGTCAGATCTCCAGTTTGGAGTCAGGACAGACACTGAGTGAAGCGGTAATTGGCAGCATATTCAAAAGGTGTACTCCGTCTCCCATCAGAGGCGCTTCTTAAATCCTGTCTGCTATTACACGTTTGAATTTGAAGCAGCATAAAGAAGAAGCAGGTGAGGGGTAAAAAGAGAGAGAGGCAGACAGACAGTGCTGGAGTGGGAGAATAAAGATGAAAAAATAATAAATAAATTTCACCCTAAATAAACTGCTTTGACAAACTTCATCACTTCCAGTCTGAATAGATGATTCATTGCACATCAAACAATACGTAAGAAAGAGAGGCTGATGTGGCGCATCACTCAGGCTCAGATCACACTGGCCTACGCTGTTCAAAAGGCCCTCCAACTTGCTCTTTTCTTCCTCCCATGCATAACGTGGCAAAAAATGCAGACACAATGCAACTTGTTTTTTTTTTCCTACCCGCCTAACAATATGCAATTTATCTCACGGACAACACACCGTTACGAGAGCAGCGATCGTTGAGGAAAGGAAGTGAACGTATAGCCGCTTTACAGCAGCATCACGCTCACTCTGTGTCTCTGTCTACCTTTGTTACTGCTTAATGACGACAATACACACACACACACACACACACACACACACACACACACATCGAGGAGGAGAGGAGAAACAAATCCTGCTTATAATGTGATGTCCAGGCATGTCTTTGTGTAAGAGGGGATGTCAGCTTACATACCACATGTGGGATAAACCATATTACTGTTAATCCCTCCGCTAATCTGCAAATGGCTTTTTTTGTCGTTTCCCTTTTGTTTAAGCAAAAAAGACACGAGCGGGATGTGTTCCAAAGCGCACATTAATGATTAAAACTAGCAAGCGGCTAGAGTTTTTTTTGGGAGGGGGTTTGGTGATTTGCCACTCTCTCCTGCAAATCCCCCCTATCGCCCGTCAGCGTGCAAAAGGAGGCAGGCGTGTTGGTATTTTTGGTCCGGTTAAAGGAAAATTCACAGCATTCAGGAGTTATTTTGTGATGAATTGTTTTAATTTCCTTTCTTGGTGAAGCTCAGCTTGCCTCCTCTATTTCTGCTCCGGTTAGTGATTTGTTATGTCTTCGCAGAATGGCCACCTACAGACGAAAGGGTGTAAACTTGGGTTTGGTTACATATGTAGGTGGGGAGAGGAATGGCAGTAGCATTGTTAGAGCAGAGGGATAAGAGGTTTTCCACAGAAGAAAGAGTGAGTTGTGCACATTAGTCCGAAAGCATCATCCTTCATGGCTTGCAGTGCATGCTGGTCTACTGAGGCTACGCTCAGCGAGGAGACATTATAATCTTTGCCTTTTCTATGATGGATTTTCCTTGACTGGGTGAAAAATCTTGGTGCAAAACGATCAAAGACGCCCCTATCTGTCTTTTGATACTCAGAGACTAACACCGAGACATGATGTTCACTTTTGATGTTTAAGATTCATCTCTGCTAAATTTTGCTGCTGCTGAGCTGCAGAAATCTCAAGACTTTAAACTTTAGCGGGTCGTTTTTCTCTGTGAGTTAGTCCTTTAAGTCTTATTTTCTTTGTCGGGGTGAAACAGCAATGCAAGGACCCTTTTGTAATGCAAGGAGTTGTTATTATCTATGCAAATCAATCATAGTTTTGAGGGGCTAAAATGCTTGAAAACTTAATGATTTGTCCAAAATCAAGATTCTTGGTAGATATCTCTATAAGTACATGCTTAAGAAAAGGTGTGCCAAAGCATTTTGAGCTCAACCCATAGAGGGCACTACAAATTAAAATAATTTCAACTCAGGTGTGACAACATGGCTTGAAGTAGCTCTTGAGATACATTTCATCGAGAATTATGAAATTTGGTAGGTGCATTAAACATCCCAGGACTTTTTAAAAAAGTCTCTTGGTGTCATAAACCGAACAAAAAGTCAGTAACTGTGAATTCTGAGATTTAACCCAGTCAATGTCAAGTTTGGTTCATCCAATCTTAAGACTTAAACAATGAAATTTTGAATTTTGCTGAGCGACATTGCCATGGCGAGACAGCCATTGTGTCTATTTTGTCATGTCTCACCGTAAGTGGTGTGAAATTTGCAATATGTCTTTTTCAGCCCCAGACACCACCAAAAGTCGTGGACTTACCTGACGATGTGCACAGAAAGGTGCAAGGGCCTGTTTATTGCAGCTTTTAGCTTTAATTTGATTCCAATTAAAAAGTCAATTTAGTTTGAAGCACTTCAAAATGATGAACAGCTTTACTTCGTTTAAGTGAAGCAATGCCGTTCTCATAAAGATACAGACAATCATCTCTAAAAAGTCCTTGAAAAAAGTCGGTTCCCTTGCAAAGAATGTCACACTTTCTACACTTGAAAGGAAAAGCAACAATATGGAAACGGGAGAACATAACTGGACTGAGAGTTACGGGTGGATTTGACTTTTAACTGGACACTGACCGGTTTCTGGGTCCACAGAGAAGTACGGCTGCCCCTCCAGGATGCTGTACACCACCTTGGCGCTGTTCCCGTACGTGGCGTCGTCTGCGTCTGTGGCTGTCACCTGAATAACCGAGGTGCCTGAGGAGAAGAAGATTCATGACAATGATTTAGATCAACTCTTCAATACTGCTGAAAATTGCCTGCTGGATAATTGGTCAAGCTGATGCACCTTCTGATGAGGTGTCGGATCCTCTTCTAATCACGCTCATGCAGAATGTGACTGATCATCTCTGTCCCTTTGCATTACCCAAACCAATCTTTACTCCTCGGCCACTTATGCCCTTATACATGATTGATTCTCGCGGCTAATCGATAAGTCCTAATGTATTTTTCTAAGTATATCTCTCTAAGCATACAAGCGGCACCGACACCGGCTCTTTGCAAACCCCAAGAAGCCTATTAGTGTATCCACAGATCTGGAGTGTCTAAGAAGCCAAATATCTGATAGCAGGCGAACGACTGTGATCCATTTTCTCTTCCAGAGAGGCTGAAGCCCTATTTCAGTAGAACAAAGGGAAACGGTTAGCCAAGTGCTACCTCCCAAATGGCGCCTTGCGGGGCCAAGTGTTGCCTCATTACATGCAGAAGAAAATTAATTGAGTAGAAATATTTAATGGCAAAGTGGTATAAATATAGAATTGTGCAATACAATGGGATAACGACCCCATGAAACTTCTCTAATTCGATGTCAGCTATGATCTGTAAGGGGTGAGAGGAGAGTTTCCCTCCTTTAAAATCAATGTCATTTGTATGGATGGAGGATATAGAACCAAGAAGCAGAGAGAGAGAAAGACCACGGCTGTCTGATTTGGTGTAAGTGACAGTTCGGGAGGATTCCCGAGCAAGTTCACCGAACCTTGATCACTAATACCTTTAACTAGGGAATTAGACTCAAAGAGGCTTTTCTGACATGGCGGCTTTTAGAAAATATCACTGATCCACATCAGCCCATCTCATCGCCGGCTTTAAGCTTTTGAGAAAAGAATTTTCTGACAAACAAGTCAGGAATAATCGCAGGTTTTTTTTTTTTTTGTGCTGGGGGAGTAAATTACCTCGACTGTAATCGTTCGGTTGTCAAAGGCGCGGCGCATCAACGTCGTCCCACACCGAGAGTCCGAGAGAAGAATGTCAGAGCCGTGAGACTATAATAAAACTCAAAGTGTATGTCACATTTAAAGGGGCAGTGTCTCGACGCAGTCACTCGTGAACACATGCTCTGCCAAGCGGTGACATCACACCTCGGTTGTTGCCATGGGCACCCGTGCTGCCCTTAGATAAGTGCTGGCCTCTCTCTTGGGGTTGCTGAACCAAGTGACAACTCTGTCACATGTCTGGGCTGCAAGACCGATGTCCCTCAGTCCCTGAAGCTCGGCAGCAGCCGCAGAACAGAGAGTTCAAACCGTGTTTCCATGCAAGTATTGATTAGCAGGCTTTTTTATATTGTTTATCTATATTCATGAGGCCACTGTGTACTTTTAGACTAAGCGCCAGAGCCAGAGTGCACGGTGAATTAAAGTTTAATTTGCTGCCGAATGACAAGAAGAAATGATAAAACAGCAAATGGTGTCGGCTCAGAAACTGCCACTGCAGAAAAGTGAAATCCTCAATTATTCACTGAGATGACACAGCTGACAATGCCGGTAATTAAATGAAATACTGTTTTAATAAGATACAATACTGTATTTAAAAGATTATCTGCGCCAGTGCTGTAACCGTCACAGAGACGCTTTACCTTGTTTATTCTCTGGTCATAAAACGGCTCCTAGTCTCATTTAATTAGTCGGGCCGTCTTTGTTTAGTCCGCATCGTTATTATGATTGATAAAGTCCCATTGATCCAGTAAGACTGGCATTTTATAACATCTCTATCCTGTTTGAATCATAAGCCTTTTAATCCAGCTCCTCACACACAAGCACACACCGTCATTTGTGTAAACACTTAATTATGGCCTGTTTTATGATCAATAAATATGGTTTTACACATTAAATACATCTCTCTTTGCCTGCTGTACACAAAAAAACTAGTCACACCTCTTCATTTATTATTTCTTTATCATAATTTATTTATTTGTATGTTATTTTTAGTATTATTCTTAAGTGTGTTTTTTTTCTATCTATCTATCTTTTATCTATTAACCCTATCATTTCCCTATATGACAGAAACATCTAAAGACAAAAAATACCAAAATATGTCATTTTTGAGAGGTGATTTTCATGTCCACCACACAACAAAGCCACTGTATGTGAAGTCACATCAGGCTGTGTAATAAATTTGGACCAAAATGCTGGTTTTGACATTGACAAAGTTGAAAATACTCATTCATACACATCAGACTGATGACCGTCTTACAAACATGAACTTGTTGGTAGATGTGAACTGGAAGCAGCCAAAAATGAGGACAAATAAACAGCTAGTGGAGAAGTGGGCAAACGGGTGAGTGACATGCTTTAAGTAACTTTTATAGGGACAAGTGTTTCTCAAATAGGAGTTGAGTACTCCTAGGTGTACTTTGGAGTACTGCAAAAAAACAATTTAATTTAAAAAAAACATGAGTCATGCTTAAATTATAAAGTAATTCAACTCTGGTTCAATAAACCACATTTTATATTCAATATCCCTATTTAGACTGCATTTGTTAAGCCCGGCCAGGGAAGTCCAGTCATGCAGTGGTCAGTGGATACTCGGCCGAGAGAATATTTCAAGGGTGGTTCATTTTTGTTTGAAAACCACTCATACACGAGTATACTAATATGTTTTACTGTATTAAAAGCACTCATTTTCTAAACACTAGGGCCACAAATTTCTTGTTAAAAAGAGATTCAAGATACTTTTTTTTTATCATTTCGTTGGATGTATTAAAAATCTATTTCATCCCACAATTATTCAAGGTCCATCCAACTTTTTCACAACTTTAAGCCACATCTCTAAGTCCTCAGCAGCAGATAGATGAAGTTTCTGCTGATGAAGACCATGGTGTGCCATTAAAAAGTAAGTAAGTGGATCTTTAGTTGGGATTATTTTGCCAAACAAAGTTCAAAGATGAATCTTCAAACTAAATTAAAGTGGTGTTCAATAATAATATATATAATACATCAATCAAACAGAGCTTATGTATACACAGCGATATGGAAAAAATCAAATATCACGATATTTTTTAACAAATACCTCAATATTGATATAACAGGGTTATGTGCATCTGTTTGTTTTTTTTTGAATTGCTGAATTTTGTGTCTTATTTATACTAATTATACTCTTCTTTTTGTTGTATTTATCTTGTATCCCTTTAATGTAGGACTAATAAAGGAATATCTTCCTCCTATCTTAAATTTGGGCTATCACTGGACATTTACAAAATGAAATGAAGCTACAACAGTCTCTTAAGGTCAGAAAATTACATCACTTTTCTGTAATGCAGCCTTTGAAACCCAGAGAGACAACATTTACAATTTTCCAAATCTAAGATGATATCTCGTCTCATATCAGGATATCAGTATAATATTGATACATTGCCCAGGCCTACATATATAAAATATAAAACTAAAACTCCAAATTTTCTCTTACAGTTTGCTCAGAATCATATCAGCCCACTACAGTTCAACAAATGATGATGGCGAATTACCTCACAGCCTATTTATGGGGCCCATATGATGTCGCAGTGCCTTAGTGCTGCCATTTTTGTGACCAGAAGCACAAGTAAGAAGAAGATGGCGGAGGTTTTTTCAAAAATAAAAAAATATAAAATAAAGTTCCTACAGCATGCCTAGAATACGTTGTGCTGTTGGCTATAAAAACTACAACTCAAACTACAGTTTTATTTCAGCCCAAAGCAGCTATCTTGGCAGAATAAACAAACAGAAACAGAAAGCTAGAACTTATTTTTAACTAATAAATATTTTGGTGCACTGTGTCTGCAGTCATGAGGTCAGCTGCACACATCACAAATATGGCGCCGGGCAATTCGGAAGTGACGTCTACAACATGAAGAGCTCTAAGAATCATGAGGAATATTTACGACGGGAACTCACCGATGTCAGACATCTCAGGGACTCTGGCCATGTAAGGGTCCTTGGTGAATCGAGGCTCGTTGTCGTTGATGTCGTGGATCTTGATGATGAACTCGGACTGACCCTCCAGCGCCTCGTTGGTGAAGCGGTTGACGGCCTTGGCGTGGAGAATGTAGTAGGCCTTCTCCTCCCGGTCCAGCCTCTTGGTGGCGTGGATGTCCCCCGACTTCTCGTCTATCTTGAAGAGAGTCCCCGCTCCCTCCCCCGTGAGGACGTACCTCACGCTTCCATCTCCTCGATCCGAATCTGAGTGAAGCTGAGGGGAAAAAGCAAAAATATGATAATGCGGATCCCTGCAGCACCAAAACAACAATTTCAAGCAACAGTTTGTGGCGTTTTCATTTTAATAAATTTCCACTTTGCAGCTCTCTATAGCTAATTGTTATGGCACTACAGTGATGCAAACTTGGGTTTATGAAAGCTTTCACATTTGCTTAATTTGCTCTTATAAACACCAAGTGTCAGCTCGCTCTTTCCAGGGAAATATCTGCGAGTTGGCATGAGCAGAAATAGCCGGAGTGAACAGAAATGTCATCTACATAAAGTCCAAGAAAAAAGAGAAACATCATGGCGCTGGATGCACTCCTTGATTGACAGGTGATCTCTGAGAAGTGTACAGCATTAAAAAAAAAACATCCCTGCAATGAGCACTTTGTACCAAGGATGTCAACAAAATCAAATTTCAAAGCAGAAACGCAGTTTTTCACTTAAGTATTTCTGATACACTGTGCACATATCAGTGATCTGACCAATCTGGGCCTTGGCAAAGAAACACTGACAGCTTTGATAAGTGCGTTTGGTGTTATTTAACAGATTCATATCATCTTTAGTAAACTGTCAACGCATCATGACGATACACATTCGCCACCTCACCTCATCTCTGTGAAATTCTACATCCTGCCAAGAAGAGAAAAAAAAGCCGGAGCGTTTAAAATGTTGTGGTATTGTTACATGTCATCATGCTTTTTTTGCTGCAGGGCCACCGTGGCATTTTCACAGCGCTGTAAAACAGAATGCCAGTGGGTCGAAGTCTGTGAAGTACCAGCATGAGTGCGTGCACGTCCGCCGCCTGCCAATCCCTGATGGATCCGCAACATGACCAACATGCCAGAGGACCACCGGACTCCACTTGTCTGTGGAGCTCCTCATTATTATTTG
This sequence comes from Plectropomus leopardus, assembly GCF_008729295.1. Taxonomy (NCBI): domain Eukaryota; kingdom Metazoa; phylum Chordata; class Actinopteri; order Perciformes; family Serranidae; genus Plectropomus; species Plectropomus leopardus. The sequence goes on from NC_056483.1 coordinate 1,929,180, forward strand.
CTCTCTCCCTCTCTATCTCCTGTTTAATTTTTTTTCTGCATGAACAGCAGCTTAGCATGCGCTGACATTTTAATTCCAGCGCCAAATCCCCCCAACATATTTATCTCCGAGAACTCATCAAAAGCTTGTCCAGTCGTTTTCCCCTCCCACTGCTTCCCTGCCTACTTCCCTTTCCCCCACTTTAATAACCAAGGACATGGTAATAATTACAGGGGGAGGTAAAGGGCAAAAAGAGGGCACGTGTTTCCAAAGTACAAACGCCATCTGAATGTTTACCCCGATAAGTGCGCACGACTGGGTCTGTTGTTGACATCTCGTTAACTCGGGTGAGCCGGCACGTTTGATTTTGACAGTCTTGAACGCAGATTTCGTTTTTTTACTTTGAGCGCGCCTCACCGTTGTGTCTACAAGCGTTCTTGGCTGCGCCGGTGGACAGACTGAGGGGGGATATTGTGCGTCGCAGCTGGGTCACGTGGGAGCACATTGCAAAGTCTCCCTTCTCATCATATATTAAAAAGCTTTTCATCCCAGGTGCTCGGAAGCTTTACTAATTCATGCTGTTTTATCAGGGCAAAGCTGGCACATGTGAGACGAACAGCTTTGTGGATTAGCATCTTTAACACTATTTTGTTCGCCTGCTTGAATGCGGCTGAAAAATGACTGTTTTCATTCCTTTTCTCTGTCTGTCGAAGCAGTGGAGTGTGTTGCAGAATTTTAGCGTCTTCGGATTAGGATCGAGCGTGCAGCGCCGTTTCATTAACCCACTTGAATTCTGGTCAAAACAACTTTTTTTTCTCTTATTTTCTATGTCTAACCAAGCCAGGAGAATATCCTGCAGAATTTTATTTGTTTTCTATTCTGCTGTACAGTACGTGCTCCCAAACAGAGACTCAGTTGGCTGAAAACAATCCACTTCAACATTATTATCTTTCCCCTGCTGTTATAGCTGCAATGTCCTTTTCTATGATTGTCTATCAAGCTGCCTATCTCTGCCGGCACGACAATTCAGTTAATAACCGTTGAGTCCTCTCCTTTCGGCTGAGATGTGAGATAGACAGTGTGACATATGCTGTGTCATTTCTATGGAAACAGAGAGATCTTGTGGTTCTGAAGAGTTCCTCCTCACTCCCCTGAAGGATATTACAAGGCGGCTCAGAGTATCGAACTCCAGCGCCTGCTGCAATGACCCCGTCCCTCCCAGTTGCCCACCTTGCTGGTGAGGAGAATTTACTGCTGCCCTTCTACTCAAATTAAGAGGGGGAAAAAAACCTCTCCCGGAAATCAATGTGGCAGCCCAACGTGCATTCACAATGGCCCTTTGATCAATTTATATCGAAAATACAATTAAACTGTCACAGGGGGAGGAAAGAAAGCCACATGTGCCTTCAGCATGGTCACCAAGAAGCTCTGGCACATCGATAGCTAGCCCTTCCTCCTCTGCCCTCCTATGGCACCAAATCGTAAAAAAAAAGAGGCAGAGAGCATGACGCTATTATCCATAAACACTGGGACTTCTGGTCTTTTTGTAAAGGGAGAGGACACTAAAAAAATTCTCTGTTTTATCATCTCATTCTGTCTGCAAAAGTGGCCGAAAATCTAGAATTTTCCAAACAACAACACAATGTTTAGATTTCTGCAAAAATAATATCTCTAAATCATCACTTAATGACCCAGTAGACATGTGTGGCGGTGTATATTTTGCAAAACTGCAATGGAAACACTTTTTTTTGGCTTTTATAGGTCACATGATGCTATGGTTATTTGCTGGTCAGTAGGAACTGGCTCCCTCATGATGCAGCAGGAGCTGCAAGAGCTGTTATTGCATCACACAACACTGAGGAAGTTGAGCAGATCATCTGGAAGCTTTGAATCCACAATTTCTCTGTGAAATCCTGGACTATCACCTCCCAGAAATCCCTCATATGTGGCCGCTCCCTCATATACGGCGCTCGCCTTTCCATTATTGCTCGCGTAACACGCCTACGTTGCCCTCGATTAAAAATAATGACGGCTGAAATAAAATAAACCTGCTGATGTTTTGAACATCCATCGCCATGCTTCTTGGAGTATCATCGCCAGAGGAGAAGTCGCCTAACATCATTCAGTGGAAACGCAGTCATCTCGCAATTGTGTTTTATCGACATTTTGAAACTATCTCTTAAGTTTTGTGCAAATCTGTAAACTCTCCAAATGTTGGTCTACATGTGAATCATCACAGACCTGAAGTTAGCTTGCTAACTGTCAGTACCCACCATTACAACAATACCACGCCAACAGTCGCACAGTGGCCTGATTCTGTGGACTTTTCCGCTCTCCTTTAGTTGACATGCACTAACCGGCAGCTCATGGTGGCGTCACATTTACTGTCGCCTACAAACACAAGACTTCTTATCTAACTTCCAGGTAAGAAGGCAAATAAGCGTATTTCCCAAAATGTCAAACTATTTCTATTTCTCCTCTAAAACAATGAAACAGGCTGCCATTTGGGTGACAAAACATTTCAAACAGAAAGTGATTTGTGTTTTAATAATTTTCTAAACAATCGGCACCTGTATCTTGAGCTATGAGAGATCAAGGATATTGCTTCATTCAAATTATGAAAAATTAAATGTGATTTCAGAGAATCCTTGAAACAAGTTGACTTGCATTAGAAACGGGGTGAAATATTCTCACGTATTTTCAGAAAATGAGGCTTTAAAGCAAAAAATTGAAAAGATTTCTTTGCAGTGAATCAGTTGTGAACTGAGCATTTACTTAAACCATTATATCATCAACGACATGTTATATATTTCAAAAACCTTCCACTCAATTAGCCTTCTCTTCTGAGTGAGACCATAATATTTCCAATGGTTGGCTTTTTTTTTCACAGTCAAAGATATTTATTTCTACTCCGACGTTCTTCATCTTCCAGTTTGAAGTGGGCTGAGAAATGAAGTGGTACTCATCAGACATCTGTGCGTGAGAACTTAGAAGCGAGCCGTCTTTGTTTGTGAAATTAATCTGCTTCAAGTGCAGCAAATGTTAGTGCAGGCTCGATCTGGCCGCCATTTGTGCTTCACTCGAGTTAGGCCAAAAAGATGGCACTGGAAATGGGCTGCTTGGGGCAATTAGCCAGTTAGCCTTTAAGGCCTTGTGTCCTGGCCTGTCGAGAACTGGCTGCCTTCTCTGTAGCCAGATGGTAGCCTCAGACTGTGCACAAAAATAGCCTATCAAATGCCTGTTGATGTGTAAACTTGAGATCTGCGGTCAGAGCTGCAGATACTTTAAGGTGAAATGTCAGCTAACATATATTTGTCTCTTGTGGACATCTGACATCTTTTGTTTTGTGCCTCATGCATAATTTCCCGCATGTTATCTTTTAATTACAGGGAACTCTCAACAGTTTGCATTCGCTTTGCTGCAGGGCTATAGCCGAGGTCGTGTCCTCAGTGTTGGTTCTGGGAATTTATGGGGATTTTAACGAGTAGTTGTTTACACTGTACGACTACACACAAAATATACATGGTGTATTTTTAAGGCTGATTCTGGCATTTATTTTGGACTCAATATATTTAAAAATGGCAGTCTTATACTGCAAAACAACCCCACTTTTATCAGCTCAGATTTGTCTAACAGTATATTCTCAAGGTATTTTTCAAGAGCTGTTTGAAAAGAATATTTTAGCTTGTTTAGGTTGAAAAAAGTCCATTTTTTTCTTGATACTTGAGCATCCAGCACTATCCTGTATTTTGTTAAGATATTATTTAAAAAAAATATTGAGAAATGTTAATTATTAATGGAAATAGGCTCAAATGTAACACATGCATTTGAATTTATTATTTTAATTAATTATCAAAAAATAATATTTATTTTTTAAGTATTTTTTGTCATGGGAAAATTGAGTTTTGAGGTGGGAAAAAAATATGTTGGTGATTTTGGCCAAAACTTACTATTATCTATGAGGTAGGAGATATAATTTATGTAAAAGATATTATCCCATCTTATTATACCATCTCATATCTCTTACTTATGAGATAAATATCTCATAAGTAGGAGACAATATTTACTACATAGGAGATAATATCTCCTACATCAGAAATTATTTATCCTACAAAAGAGATAAACAAGATATTATGTTGTAACTCTTATGTTTGAGACAATATCTCTGATATAGGACATAACTTATCCGAGAAAAGAGATAAACAAGATATAATTTCATATCTCTTACGTATTAGACAACATCTCACATGTGGGAGACAATGTCTTATAATATCAACTACATAGGAGATAATACCTCCTATATAGGAGAAAACTTATCCAAAAAGCAGACAAACAAGATATTATTCCATATCTATAACACATTTTACAATATCTCCTGCGTAGGAAATCATCATCTCTCCTACAAAGGAGATAAAGTTAGGTTTTGACCAACACTGCCCACATTTGTATTTTTCCCTCAGAGGGCTTCTGGATATTTTAAATCTCAGTTTAGAAGGACATGCTTTACATAACGTTGAGATTTTTTTTCAGTGCACACAGAAAAATTATTAAACAAAGTGAATTAAAAAACATAAAACATATATCTAATTTCCATTAATCTGAATAAAACTCGGCCAACTAAGCGCTTGATTGCACAGACAAAGCCTGAATGTTTGATAACAGAAAATCTATTAATCTCACCCTGACAAAACCGACGGGTGTCAGAAACAGTGGTGGGCAGGTGATAGCGTGGAAACAATTGCGAGGTGCTGTTGCGATGTTGCTTTATCTAACTTCGACATCGCTTCGCCCCTGCAACGTTGTCAGACAGATGTTTGCAGGGCCTCATCACCGCATGACCTCATCACACCCTTCCCTCTGCTGCTCACGCTGCAAAGGGGAAGAGCATAATTGAAGTCCCCCCCCCCCCCAGCGCGGAAGCGGGAACTTATCGCCTAATCAACAAACACTGCCAATGTGTGCTCCAGGTCGCCGCTGGAGACCGCAGGGGTTGCCATGGCGCGGGTACAGCCAAGCCTGTGCCATATTGCAAACTCCTTGCCTCTTTGCCAAGGTGAGCAGCTGGTAATGAAGGGAGCATGAACAAAGACTGAAAATCACCCCACCCCCCGCAAACAAACACACAAATCCCTGCACCTCTCCACTCCGCTGCCATGTGACGCTCCAGTCCTTCCCCCAGGTCGCCTCAACCGCTGAGTCATACAGGACTCGGAAGAATATAATGTCTGAGTTCATCTGCCCTCTTTTTTTTTCTTTCCTCTGATTTCCAGCCCATTACTGGAGGCTAGTGTTGCAGGCGTGTGTGTGTTTGCGTGCACGCTGGTGTGTTTGTGCACATGCAGAGAACATTGCTCACTTGCTAGGGACTGTGTTGAGGAGTCTACCCAGCAGACCCAGAACCACTGGGGCCTATCAGGGGCTGTAAATACTTTATGAGATATGATAGTACAGCACAAACACTCCTAAACCACAGGCCATTAACCATTTTCAGTGGATATGTGCCCTTTGGTAAAGTAAGAAATAATGAAATAAACAAACATTCTCTTCCCCCAGTGACAGCCCGGGCCCTCCGAGGCCTGAATGCAGCTCGCCTGCTAATGAGAGGCAGTGTACGATTCCCCTCCTGCAGGAAAAAAAAAAAAAAATCATTGACCAATACAGCAAGATTAGCAAGATTAGCAGCCAACCAGCTCCACAACAAGACACCGCCAGAGTCTCCTGTTCCCTTCATCTCGATCGCTTCCCCTAATTCCTTCCTGTTCCAACTGCTTTTGTTACGCTTGTTCAGGAAAGATTAAACTTTCATTTGTTAGCACTTCACAACTCGATAAAGCCGCCGTAAAAAACGGGAGAGAGAGAAAAAAATAGGCAACCGGGGGAGATTGAGTTTACTAAATAACCGGAGACGGGATGTTGTAATTCAAGTGTAGTTTCATCATTCTATCTTTTACTGCGTGTCAAGAGCTGCTCCCTTGTTTATAATAACCTGCCATTGTGTTATTTCCAATGCATTTTTTTCCCGTGCTAACAAAAGTGGTTTTGTTCCACGCTGTGTTCTCTGGTTGCCATAATGTCACTTGCAATGACAAAAGCGTTCCCTTTTGTGTTTCTAGTGGCTTTTTTTTAAATTTTCTTCAGACCTACTGCATTGTGAGAATATGGCCTCCACCTGAGGATGCAGATGGCTGTCCTCTACATTGAGCCATGTGCTCGACTCAAAAAGCAATTCATTCCTTTTAGGGGCCTCGTTCATCACTCGTACTTTATCAAGCAATTAACAAACAGTAATTGCAATCAGATAAGATCCACGCACTGCAATCCTATGTGACAACTGGCTAGTGAGCTGACAATGAGGAGAAGTGCCCAGCTGCATGCACTCGGGGGGAAACAACAAGCGCTCGGAGTCATGATTAAGTGTGGTGCTCAAAGGTTGATGCCTTAATGGCATCTTCAGGAGACGGGCTCTTAGGCCGCAGCCTCTGGCTCTCTAAGTGTATACCACACTCAGATAATCCATTCTTCTTTTGCTATTAGTCCTTTTACAAGCTAAAAGGACGAGTGGCACATCAATCACCACTCTCTGAAGACAAAGTGGTTTGATCACGCTCGGTACTTACTTCTGATCTTCATTCACTGTTTTTTTTTTTTGTTCTTTTCAACTTTTTCTCGTATTTGCCCGCCTCGTACCATACTGAGAGTTGTAATCCTTTTAGACCGGGGCTGAAAGTCAACCCTCACTCCGGGAGGACGTATGTTGCAGAATCTCATTTGGTTGGATGACTCTATCCTCCGTGGATGCACGATAGGAATGCAAAGCACTAGCCCCATTCAACTCCTCGCACAAAACCGCCTTTCTTCCCCCTCAGTCGTCCTGACCTTGCCACGACGCTCCACAATCTCCTCAATTACAGTAGGTTGGAAGAGGAGACGGATATCTTGACTTCCGCTCCGCTGCATGTAAAGCAAGCATTATTTGGCCCGTCTTCTTGTACGTCCCCCCCAATGTTATCTGGGTCGACACTGTGTTTTCATTTTGTTGGACAAATAATACCTTCGGAGGAAGTCATATTTTACTGTAGGGCAAGACAGCCGCTTTAGGACGGCTTGATGTGAGTGGAATGGACATCGTGCAAGCGGCCGCGGAGCTGACAGTAAGCACAAAATATATTGGACAGCCAACAGCAAACAAAGCCCGAGGATGGATGGATGGAAGTCCGATATATGAGCATTAGCCGATCAGAGTATCATGTCATGTCTGCTATCTGATGATGGGTTGATTCTCTGAGACAGAATGATACATTCATAGACAGGATGTTATTTATTTTGAAGCATCTCATTAAAGATTCGATATGCAGCGCTTCTACTGCGAATGTCTAAAAGCAACCACACTGATGTTATGGCTTATATTTAGTTGAGTTGCCATTATCCCAAACGTTTCAAACAAAGTTCAGTCTAGAGAAACTTGCAGTTTTAATCAAGGACACGGTCTGCTTCATTTTGTCAGAGTCATATCTCCTTTGTGCATTTGTCAGGGCTGAAAATGTCTGCAAGACTCGATCATAAATTGACTTTTTTCAGTTTTAAGCCACATTTTTACAATACCTTTTTAACTAATAACTATTTGTTTTCACCAGATGAAGGATTTTAATAATCTGACATCTGGATTTTAAGTTATCAGAGAAAAAAACTCGGCCAAAGCCACTGTGGTGCCAAGCAGCATTGGAAAAACACTGATTTAATGTGTAACTGCTTTATTCAGTGTTTTTATCAATATAATTGCCGGGTGCATTTGTTTTGGAGAAGAGTAGACCTCTATGGATTATTCGGCTCCTGGTAAAAACCTCCTTAATGCCTTAATTTTAAGTTGTTAGAGAAAAAAATGTAAGCAATCAATAGCAGAAGCTGGGATAGCAGCCCCCACAAAGAGCCTAACAAGGTTTGAGAAACAATGATTTTAATATGAAACTTTTATATTCAGTGTTTTTACTGGTTTAAATCATCTGCCACAGTTGTTTCTTAGAGGAACAGACCTCTGCGGAAAACCCTCAATAAACACTGTAGGATCCCAGGTTTTCCCTCACATTTAATTGTGGCAGCCCGCCACGATTAAAACATGCACTGCCATATATTCTGTTTTTTGGGGCCAATCATTGGGAGCACTGTTGGAAATATATATATATATATATATATATATATATATATATATATATAGTCCTGGTATATTTATACCCAGAGTGTTGTCTGGGCACAGACGGAGCAGCAAAACAAAAACAGGCACAGCAAAAGTGACACTTAACCGTTGAAGGCACTGGGTCTAAAAGTCAACAAATGAATTATCCACCCTGTGAGTTACAAACAGCTCAAACTTTAGCTGATGAGAAAGCACTTCTCATGACAAACTGCACCTGTGCTGCGCTGACCGACCCACAGCAATATCCAAATATAGAGACGCTACCGCCATACATTGCTTCTAATTTTGTGGGAAACACTGAATCCTATTTGGGAAAAAAAAAACTGATGCCAAAGCTCTGTCTTTTGTTATTATTGTTATTGAGAGAACCCCTAAAATGTAAGTATTATGCATTTATAGGTAGATCTTTTCCTTTATGTTATCGAGAACTGTATTGTGCAACTAAGAAAAAACACCTCACTAGTAAGATTTTTCCTTTTTTAGTGCAATTATAGAAACTAAACTTTTCAAAATAGTTGCATTTAAAATTCAGATTTTTTTTTGTGTGTGACTACAAAATGCAAATCGAGCAATTTCTGGTAAAGTCTGCATTCATTTGGATTGATAGATGGAGAGGATTTAAAAAAAAATATAGCTGAACCCTGTCTTCATAAATATGTATTGAAAAGACAATACATAACGAGGCATTTTTTAAATGAACAAAAAATACCAACTTCTCAAATGTTGGCATGTAAAAAGTTCAAGTTGTGTTGTTTTGGCGGTGGCTTCGTGGGAAAAAAAAATCCCAGAAGAAAAAACAAACAATAGACACTGAGAAAAAGACGGAATAGGACGGAGAGACTCGAGGAGACTGAAAGCTGTAGATTTTAGTTCACAGTTCCAATTTGTGAGATGGGCACTGTGGCAACATGTTTCTTGCAAATAACTCTGTCACTTAAGCGCCCGCTGCTGCACTGTCTCCACTTCTTAGAGGTCACTTATCAACTTAACAGCGTGACGAGTATCCCTGGGTTCTCTAATGATGAAGTTTTGAGTTTCTTTTCTTCTCAACTGTGGTGGGTGGTTACAGCTGCTCAAACCAACTACTGAGTACTTCCTTTTCTTCATTCTGAACAAACTGCCGTCAGAAATATATATAAAAAAAAAAACAGAGTGAGGGAGTTTCAATTCTGAAGGGAGCTCAGAGCTGACCAGTGCACCTCTGAAAACAGTGAGTCTGGACTGGTCAGAAAATAGATCCAGAGACATTTCTACTAATGCTGTCTTATTTGAAGGAGAGATTAAATAAAAATACACATTAAATCATACTGACAACAAGAGAGTCACTTTGCTGTATTGGTTAGTTTAGGCAGATGATTTACATCAGATTTTATGATGCAAATCCCAAAAGCAGACACACCTTTAAAAACTCAGATAATCAGTTTTTCTTTTCCAAAAAGCTCAAACTAAACCCAGTGCAACATCTGATAAACCTCACAGGAAACTGAGCACTGTAATTATACTATAAATCATAAATATTTTGATCTCCATGCCTGTGAATCCAATCTGTGATGATTAAGTGTTTTGTTAATAGTCTCATTACGTTATGCAATTCTGTCAGCAAAACCAAAACCAAGCTTTTTCAAAACTTTTCAAGAAATAAGCTCTTTTTTTGCAAAAGAGGCTGACATGTTTAAATGCTAAGTTTTGTCGAAAGCAGCCCTGCATGAAATTTGCCAGAATTAAAAGACTTTATTGTGGCACCTTATGGACCGCAAAGAACGTGACCCGATCTAGTCCTGTAGGTTTAATCTCAGCAGGGTTCCTATAGCTTGAAGCAAGTAAATTTAAGACTTTTAAAGACTTTTTTAATACCACTCAAAATAAATTTAAGACCCATTTTACAATAACCAACGTTGATATAGCAAGTTTGCATATATGATTTTCTGTTTAAACTCCAAATGCAATGTCAAAAAGTAAATAAAAATTCTACCTACATCCCAGGTCTTAGCATATTTAAGACTTTTTAGAGTCTGATTTAAGACTTTTTACTGCTACTTAGGGCCATATTACAAATTCAATGCCTTTTAAAACTTTTTAAGTATCCATTTTGAGCCCTGCTTAGTGTCAGCAAAGATTAGACAAATTAAATACTTGTTTTAGGTTAGGGTTTTGCTAGATTATCCAAAAAGTGACAACACGACCCATTGTGAGCCAACAAGAATGAGCTTCAGGAGCAAAACACTCTCTGTGTGACGCAGGACGTAAAGCTCCGTCTGTATGAGAACGTATTTGTAGTAGGGGTCAACCGATATTGTTTCTTTCTATTGTCTTTCTGTCAATATTATAGAATTTGGAATATAACAAACTCCAACACAAAACTTTGTTTAAAAGCTTTTAGCAAATGTTTAATCAAAACTGAAACATTCAACATCAAATATAGCAAGTTCCCAGTATTTATTTATTTATCTATTTTTTAAAATAAAGTCTAGTGACACTTTAGATAAAAAATAAATAAATAAAAACTGCTCCCTGAGGTTTTTAAAAAGCAAAAGTTCCTCTCATGCTGATTCTTTCTTTGCACTTTTTAATTAATTTTATCGGCGTTTATTAAAATAAAATGCCGATACAGATAATCAGCAAAAAGCCAAATATCGGCCCCGGTTATCAGCCGGGTTGATAATCTGTCGACCCCTCGTTTGTAGTGTACATCTGCAGTGTTGTCATCAGGGAGAGCGAATAAAAAACAGAAAAGGCTCTTTACCTTTCCGACATACTGCATGTCTGTCCCGGTGTACTCCTCCAACAAAAAGAACTGGTTCCACATCCAACCTCGTTTGGAGCGTCTGAGCGGCACGCCATTGGCGTCCTCTCCCGTCAGCCCCGTGGACCCCTTCCGCCCCCCTGTAGTCCTCCGCAGGGCCCTGAGCCCGTTTCCTGGAGAGCTGAGGTGAGCCATGGCCCACAGCAACATAAACATGCAAACTCTCCTTCTATCCATGGCCACACCACCACCACCACAACCTTCAGGCTTCTCCCCCCCCTCAGCGGTCTGTGTCCGGTGGTTTTTGGTCAGAGTATCGGATCAGTCCACATGCTGTAATCTACTGAAGCAGGAAAGGCTCCTCTGACTCACATGGGGCAGCAAACAGCACCTGGAACATTTACAGAGAAAAACAGAGTGTCAATACTGGGAGGGGAGGCAGCGATTTGTTACTGCACAAGCTCTCGTTTTGTTCCATAACCTGTAGTCAAGACCAACTGAGTTGAGCCCCGGGCTTTCTGAAGATGCAGTGCTTTTAAAATTGAGTCAAGACCAAGTGCAGATGGGGAGAGAAAAGACACAAAAAGAAAAAAAAAAAAAAAAAACAACCTCAAGATGTCTTTCCAAATATGTGCTTCAAGTGCTTTTTTTAAAAGCAAAATCAATAGATAAAGATCTATGAAATCATAAAAAATAAATGCAAACCAAAATAAGTACAGCATGAACAAACACTGTGAACGAGGAGTGAAAATGCCAGCCTGTTTCAATGAAATCAATTGACCTACTTTTATGACACAAAGTTAATTTCGCTCTGAATCCTTTGCTTTCCTTTACATTTTCTTTCACTCCAATCGCAGACATTTTCTCACTCATTTTCTGCAGTTTACAGTTGATTTAGCACGTGAAGAAAAGATGCTGGAATGGTAGATCTGAGGCCACCCTTAGACGTTTGGCAATCAGCCCAAAATTCAAGAGCACATGCAAAAATGATTTAATAAATACAGTAAATTAAAGGTTTACAATGCAGGATTGTCGGTTACTGTCAAAAGCCCACTCTGCCAGTGAAAGAAAAAGCCAACCTTAGGTTCACTCACGTCTGGCTTTTCATTTCAGTACATTTCTGCTTTTTCGGCATGGTGTCTTTTGGATGCCTGCTGCTGGATGAAGTATTTCATAAGATATAAAGAGGGTTTTCACATAAAACTAGACTGTCTGCAGTAGAAAAATGCAAATATTTTTGAAATTGGTGCTAAATGACCAGAGAAAACTGAGATAAATGGTGCTTTTGCTCAAGAGGTAGAAAACCTACAACTACCAGAATGCACTGCGCCTAACCTAATATGGAATAATCCCTTTGAAACACCTAGCTGGATCTCATATTACATTTAAACAGTAAGCTAAAACATGTTTCTGAAAACATTTGAGAAATATGCAACTCTGTAAGTGAATCTTGGCTTATACTTGTGCCATTACAGCAAAACACGGCATTTAAATATATTTCTAAAAACATTATAGATGAAAAATAGGCAGTGCAGTCCCTTAGTCTTGATTTATATTCAGTCAGCGCTACCTTGTTTTACAGTTTGATTGAATTTCAGTCAGAGTTTGAGAAACAGAACGCGGGGAGGGTGTGTCTCTTCATCTGCTTTTTACTTTTTGAATATGTGGTGGTGGCAGCAAGGTCGGAGATGGTCGGTGCGTAATACAAAAATGCGAAAGTACAGCCCCAAGAGCCAACCAAACACCCCAAAATGACATGAATTGTGTTGCATTATTATGGAAAGAACACGACCCCTACAGTGTCAAAAATGACTTTAATGTGTCATTTTGTCCAGAAGGCATCTCCAAGAAAATTTTAGTTGGTCCCAAATATGTTTTATATTATCCCAAAGGCGATAAGACACATTTAGTTTTGAGCCTTGGTTTTTAGCCATTGAAAATAGATGTAAGTCTACAGAAAAAACATCCTCCCCTCACTGAATGTCACTGTATTCGCAAAAAGGGCAATGACAGTCAACAAAGCGAATATCAGCCAATACGGATTACCAATGTCCGGCTGATAATTTGGTGGCTCTTTAGCATATTCACACTTCAGGCAGAAGATGTTGAGCGATCAAGTCAAGGTCGAAAACAGGCATGAGACAAAGGCCGACACCATGAAGAGCAGATTCTGAATCTGTTACACGGCTCTGAATGTGATTGACTTTTCCTGCTGAAATACACACACACACACACATCCACACAAGACCTGATATACATTCATGTGCTCACACACCCTGTATGTTGACTGTCAGTCATGTGATTGATGGGCAGGCCGAGTGCCGCCCGACCTGATAAATATCAGATTAGAAATATTACACATCAATGTATTGGCTTACATCTTGTACAGCATGTGTAGAGCTACTTTATCTGCATTAAGCCCCTGAATCAACATCTAATAGAGTGCAAGGCTCAATGTGGAGCGGCCCATTCTATCTTTTTAAACAATCTGCTTCGGCACACTTTGTTATCAGACCCAGCAGAATGCCAATGGAGACCCTGGGCAATGTCAACCCCGGTTTATTACCTTAAGATCAGTGTAAAGATACTGAACAAAATGACTGTTTGCAAACCACAGAGAAAGGGGCCCTGATGTGGGCAGAGGAATATCTCCGCTTGCCCGTCTCTCAATCATTTTCTCCTATCCGTCTCCTTTTTTTTTTTCCTCCATCCTCTGAAGGCCGATGCTGGCAAATGTGTGAAGGAAACGGAACAAGAGGAACAGAGCAGGACGGAGGTAGAGGAGAGGGAGGGGTAGGAAGAAAGAGAAAGAAGGCCATGTATTCTGCTTTTGTTCTCATTATTCCTCCTCGGCTGGGCAATATCCAGGCCGCCAGTGTTCCTCGGCTGGGGTTTGGTAGGAGGGTTATCAGCGGGTCCGCTGGGGAGCGTCTGCAACGTTCCTCCGTATCGCACGCTCTCAGAAGGCGTGTATTGGGGGGGTGAAGTCTAGCCCCAATGTATGGCAAGTCTGGCCGGCTTTCCTCGCACAGTATGTGGAGGAAACGATGTCTCTGGACATGAATTAAGTACCCTGACCTGCATGCAGAAGCAGACAGACTGATGGGAGCGAGAGAAATGGAGCGAAAGAAGAGGAGTGAGAGGAAAAAGGTGCCGGCTAAGGGGAGTGCAGTCCTGTCACAATACCACAATTCTGTCTCGGATACTAAGTTTAGTATCTAATACCAAAGAAACAAAGAAAAACCATCAAGCAATGTCACAGAACAACCGCTGAGCTTTACTCAAACAGATGTCTCACCACATCGACTGGGAAAGCTTTATAGCAACTTTTGTACGGGGGTTTTGATGTCGGCTGGGTGTCTTTGTTGGCTCGATAAACAAAATACAGTAGCTGCATATTTCACTCCTGTGCCAGTCTGTCAAGCTGCTTGCGGTGCAGAAGGATTCGGTTCAAAACATAATGGAGAGTTTGATACAGTTGTCTGTTTTTTTAGCTATTTGGCTCTGTCTCTTCCACTGGCAGGGGTTCATAGAGACAGTTTGACTATCTTGTTTGCCTTTTCTCTTACAAGCCCATCCCAAAGGCCGCCGATGGCACAAAGTCCAACATCATGTTAAGATACTTGTGAACTGTTTTTTTTTGTACAAACAACGCTGCGGTGTGCCTCACCTTGACACAGTTTCCAGGTCCTCACATACAGCTTTTCTACCATCAATAAACTGGGTCTGTCATGACGACTAATTTTGTTGGAAAATATAATATCTCTGAAATAACTGATAGTGTTTTTTTAAGACTATTTTATGCGACTAGGTCAATTACAATATAATAGCATAATGATGCAAGTATACCCTTTCAAAAATATTCAGACATTGAAAATGGAATATGAAAAAAAATGTTTTGAGACTCGATACAAAGTTTGGTTAACAAAAACAAAACCAAGTGATGCCTCTTGCCACTAATATACAGACTTAGCGAAGCTCAAAAAACACTGCGGTTACCACCATGATATGGCCAGTGTGCTCCGATCAGCCACGGGGCAGTTTTCCAACGGATTTACAGAGTGAAGGATAAAGTCATGGGAGGGTAAAACTATAAATAACATCCTTTTTACCCAATGGAAACCAGTTGGCAAGCTAACAACAATCAGAAATATGCCTCTTCCAATGCAAAAGTGCAGCTGCAGGCTACCGGGAAGCTACACTGTATCGTCTTTGAAGTGCTCTAGCAAAGGTGGTGAGGTGTAAAGAAAAAAAGGGAGAATTGTTGCACACACATTATAATAACTCTGGCTTCATGTTGGCGGCATTATTATGTACATTAACTGACATTAAACCTGGGATTGTGTCACCAAAAGCGGGTGTTTTACACCTTGACATGTTTTTTTTTATTAATCATAACCAAGTGGTTTATGTGCCTAAACTTAACCACATATTTACTGCAGCTTTGAAATGTTTCAGTATCTGAAACACAAATTTGTAAAACTGAAATGTATCCGTGGCTTACAATGCCAACATTTATTCTGGCTACTGGGTTGCAAAGCCCTTCATTGATGACATTTCTTTGATTATAATAGTTCTTCTCAAAACTGTTTCAAAATGTGGGCTGGTTCCCTTGATAGCACCAATGTTCCAGGAACCCTGAACGGAGCTTGTTTAAAAACTAGAGCTAATTTTATAGAAAAAGGCTGATAGTGAGCTGAGTTGAAGAACTGAGAAGAAGACTGAAGTTTAAAAGGTTTCTAGCTTGTTTACTTGCTAGTGAGCTGAATTGTATTTTGTCGACATTATTTTTAGGGCTACGACTAATGATTTTTTGCCTTGTTTTTTCTGACAGTTACAATTATCAAACAGAGAAAACCAGCTCATTTTTGCCTTTGAGAAGCTGGAAAATGAGAATGTTAAGCCATTTTTGATTGACAGCATTTACTTGTGTATAGGTTACGATAATCTTGCCCCCTCAAAAAAGTAGCAACCTCTTTAGTTCTCCTACAGTGC
Source organism: Plectropomus leopardus (assembly GCF_008729295.1). Classification (NCBI taxonomy): domain Eukaryota; kingdom Metazoa; phylum Chordata; class Actinopteri; order Perciformes; family Serranidae; genus Plectropomus; species Plectropomus leopardus. Next base: position 1,945,088 of record NC_056483.1, read on the forward strand.
ACAGTCCAGGTTGCCTTTGTGCCAAAAAACATCAGTGTAGCTGCTGCTATTGTTGTTGCACCGAGAGCAGACGATTGCATGTCTGCTTTGCCGGATGACTTTGGAGTTTCTGGGCCAAACCGGTTACGTCAAACCGCCTTAATGATCCTCTGCTATTCTTTAAACAAATTCAAATCCCGCTGTTTGTTTACGCCCCCGAGATGCGGCGCTGGAGTCGAATTTCAGCGTTTCACAAACACACTTGCTAAAAAGTTTTTGAAATCAGATGAAGTTACCGTGACAACACTAAGGGGCAAACGGGGAGAGAGGGAGTGAAGGAGAGGTAGAAACGTCCTGTCAGAGCAGCGTCAGCAGTCAGGCTGGGAGACTGGCCCATCCATTACGCTACCTGTCTTCCAGAGGCAGCCAAGGCATGCCCTGCTTTCCCCTTATGAGGCAAATTGCGGACGGTTGAAGCTGGGGGTTAGGTCCCCTCTTTCTCTTTTCCCTCATGCGTTGCAGTTTATAGCTCAACCCCACCCTCCCCCTCCTGCCTCCTCATCCCCATCCCCCTGCTGCTGCCTACTTTGCTTGCATAGGCCTGAGCTGATATGCATTATCGCTGGGCTTTTCGCTGAAAGCCAGTCACTTTGCATGTGTCCTCTGCCTGGCTCAGCACAGGGAGGGGGGAAAAAAGACTCCCGGGTCAACAGTGCGTGTGCTGATGGAGGCAGGTGAAAGTGAGATGGACTGTCAGGCTTCTTAATAACGCCCGTAGAGAAATAGTCTCTCAGACCACCACTCTCTACTTTCTGTAAGCCGCAACTCTCCTGGCAGAAGCTCTGTTTCCTATCCAAATTTGCTACATGACTGGATGCTTTTTTTTCTCCCAGCTTTTTCTTCCCCTCTCTCTTCCCTTTTTTCCCCCCCCCCCCCCCCCAACTCCCAGCGCACTCGACTTTATGAATTTACTTAATTGACGCTGGTGAGGAGCATGTGGGACTTTGAGCTATTGATTTGCTGTAGGCTTCAGCGTAGTTGGAAATACCAGTCGGTCTCTGGGGTGGACTCATGAAGCTTTCTACCTCGAGTCCCCCAGCACTGGGAAGCCGGCCTTTACAATAGATTTCTTCATAATGTCACTGTGGAAAGCTAATGCTTTCACTGTATGGAGGGCTCCGCCGTCCCTAAGGAGCGCTCGCCCCTTGACCACATTTGTCATACCCTGGAAGCCATATTGTACAGCTCCCTGCCCTGATAATTCTCTTGACAAGGAACCACGACCACAAGTAAGTCAGCTAAAGCTTTATTTTGCTACGTCGAAAAATGTCACAGCGGGTTAAGAATGCCATGGTGCCACATGTAGCCCAGTGGCTATGACAAAATGCCTGCCTCTTAATACTTGTACTGAACGAGAGTGGAGCTGAAAGAAAGATGGAGGGAGAATTATCTACTTCTTTCGACTTTGATCTTATTCGTTAGTAGAGGAGACAGTTGGGGTCAGTTGTGACAGTAACAGATGGAAAAACGAGTCCACAAAGTAGACTATGCTTCCATAAAATATTTAATGGAATTACAATAGAGGTAGACAGTTGGGACAGTGACTTTTTAGCAAGTTAAAAAGAAATTATACCTATGCCTTTAACCATCTTCATATTCAGCCACGCCTTTGTCAGTAGGCAGGTTTCCATTACAGATTTGGGGATTTTTGGGAGGTGATAGTCCACAATTTCACAGAGGAATTGTTGATTCAAAACTTTTGGATGATCAACTCAACTTTTAAAGATGCAATAAAACCTCTTGTAGCGCCTGTTGCATCATGGCCAAGGGAGCCACTTCCTACCGACAAGCACATAGCCATAACATTATTTGACCTATTAAAGTCAAGTGTTTCAGACTTCTCAGACGTCTCAGAAAACAGACAAATTCCAAATGACAGTGATTCATGCCCCCCCTCCAACACACACACACACACACACACACACACACACACACACTTTTGGTCTGAGTGCCTCATCCCTGTTATGTGAGGTCTCAAAATGGGCTTGGAGGGGGGCTTAGACACGCCCAATCACTCAACGGTGCTGCCTTTCGATCCACAACCCCTCCCTGCTCCTTTCCTGGAAAATTCGATTTCAATGGCTACATTTCAACCTTTAGAGGGCACTCACTATGCATATTTATAACACCATATGCAGGATTTCTTCTTCTTTCTTCTTATTTTGGAAAACTGCACTCCTTGTACATTTAATGAAGTTATGCCTTTAACATTTGGGTTGGGCTCTTAAAAAAAAGCAATAAATTGTTAGCAGACACCTCTATCTGTTCAGGGATCAAATTATTTTCATTATTGTTCAAGTTGTCTGTGGGGAATGGAAGGTTATTTCGTCCCAACCGACCCCACCCTCCCCTACTGACCTTCTATTGGCACCAAGTTAATTACTAAGATTATTAATGGCAGTAATGACTTTGCAACATTTCTAAGAAGACATCCGATAGGTCAGAAACACGGGCAGTCAGACAATCAGAAACAGTCTGAACTAATCCACGTTTAACTGCACCAAATTGGAAAAGAGAAAAATAGTCTGCTGTAAACCTCCATCACAGTTTACAGACTCAAGTCCTGGTTCAACTTTGACCCGATGTACTTGCTGTTATTGAGGGCACACAGTTTTATTACTGATCGTTATCGGCTGCGCTAACTTTCAGTTTTACCTCCAAATAAACCTGCTTCTTGCACCGTCAGACTTTATTAAAGCAAAGTTACTAAATTTCCAGATTTAAGCAATTAAAATATCTACGTTACTAAAAACCAACAGAAAAACTACAAACTCAAGTTGTGATAAGCCTGAAAGACAGGAGGAAGACTGTGCAACAGAGACAGAAAGTGCCAAAGAAAGAGGGTGTTCTTGTTCACAGCCATCATCCTCCAACGCCTGTCGCTGGAGGTGATTTTTGAAAAGGAGCCACAGGTCTCGTCTTTCCCTGTTCGCTTTCTCAGGGAGCACCATCGTCATAATGAAGGTGTGTAATAGAACATGACACCATAATTATATTCTCCCAGTTAAGAGGCAGTGTTTACAACAAGCACAAGGCTGCCTTTATTTTCCCCCTCCTTACACACACTCACTCTCTCTTTGTCTCGCTCTCTCGCCTGCCCCGTCTTCGCTTCATATCATGTGCCATTTAATTGCATTAAAAAAAAAAATGCTTGATGAAAAAATGAAAAAAGTAAATTGCTTTAAATTGCCTGTCACAGATTGTGTGGAGTCGCCGTGGAGCAATAAGACTCGCGCATTGTGTTGGGTGCTGGGTAAGCAAGATTAATGTGTCTGCTGCCAATTTTCGAATGCCCCGTGATTCTGCGCTCAAAGAATTGCTTGGGATAACATTTTGAATCAGGACAATTAGCTATTAAATGTATCTATTGGTTTTATCGAACACAAGACCACGAGGATAGAGACGGGGACACAGGGAGTCACACAAATGCATTTGTCAATACATATTGGATCTGGACGGCTAATGGCCTTTCCAGTGCACATGTGCCGTTACACGCAATGGGGCTTGGGTGGCATTTTAGCCTTATCTAGACTTGGGAGTGACCTCTTTCGAGTTCTTCTCTCCTTCTCCCACCTTCTCTTCCTGTTTTTCTTTTCCTTTTCCCTAACGAGGGATATGAGCGACACGGCAAAGCACCCTATCGCGCCCGTTGAGCCAGAAAGAGCCCCAGGGGTGCAATTAAAAGTGAGAAAGGAGAATGTCAGGCAGGGGGGACGAGCAAGGGAGAAGAGAAGGGGTGATGGAGGGTGGCGTAGTCGAGGAGGGCTGGGCACCGGTGCCACAGGTAACGTGGCCATGTTACAATCCACAAAGGAGACCCTTAAGGGCTGCTAATGCATGGAGGTGTCAGCAGCAGGTTGTTCCACCATCTCCTCCTTTCCTATTTCTCCTCCACGCCTCATCTCAGACTCGGTTTGTTAAGAGAACACAGCCGCCGCCTAGGTGTCATTCACAACCTATGTTATGCCGCTCGCTAGAGAAATTTACAGCGAACTCCCAAGTGCGATTTGGGAAAACTGCGAGCTCGACCCATATCTTGAGCTCTCCATTTGTCTTATAGTCCATGTGGGTTAGTGGTTCACAACAGAGTTCCCAATGGCGAATGATTAAAAAGTGTGTAGCTGGGTGAACTTTTGCTCCAAATGTGTAAAAACAAACCGTGTGTGTCCCCTGTCCTTGCAGCGAAATGAACACAGATGTGAGAAAACAGAGTAAAAAAAAAGAAAAATCCTTGTCAATATATATCGATCTTTTGTTTAGCTGAGAAACAGCGTCTAGACACACTGTCGCATTGTCTTGAAAATAACTTGGCCCCCCACTCCAATCTGACATACAGGAGCGCACACCTCACAGATTAAGGCGAGGAAATTGATCACTAAAAGGAGATTTCAGACAGATGGGGGATATTACCACAAAGGAAAATAAAAACTGTCTACGGATTGAGGAGGGCAAAATCATCATCATAAAATGCCGGGCGAATAAACAGCTGAAAATCCCTAGTCAAATTGGAATGCAAAGCTGAAGCGAAATTCCTGACTGAATGTCAGCACTGTAGAGCAAAACACCAGAGTCCTCTAGTCGAAAATTAGGATTCAACCTACAACACTGGAATAGCACCAAGATTTAGTTAACGGTTCTCTGAGTCCCCTATCTGCCTCTAAATAGCACATTAAGTTTCACTCCAAGATGTGTTGCCAACATTCTCAACAATATCATTTAAAGGATGTTATTGGATGTTTATGTGCAAACTACCAACATATCTGAGGAAATATTGAGAAATAAACAAAAAAGGACATAAAAGGCTTTAGTATGAAACACTTACACTGTGAACTACTCAGTTAAAGGAACAGTTCAACCCCCAAGTGACCTTTTGTACATCAATAACTCAACTTTGAATTCTGGAGGAAAACTTGTTTTTCTTGCATACCCTCAGCGTGAATGAAGTATCCCAAAACAACAGACATTCTTGATTAACTGAAGTCACAGGGGTCCATGTTTAACAGCAAAACTTTATCAAAACATCTGTTTACTTTCTCACAACTCGTGCACTTTAACCCAGATAAAATTTGACAAGTTGGGAGTAATAACATGTTGCAGGGGTTTCTCATATATTCATTTATTATGATCAAAACACCTGGTGCCACATATTGATTTTAAATGTTATACTGTTCAGTTATTCATTGCACCATACTGTTGGAGCGCAGCGCTTACTCTGAGCAAAGATGGAGCAGCAGAACTCCAGGCATAGTTAAAGTGAATCGTCACTGTTAATTGGATTAAAAGGGTCTAAAAGTTTGCGTTCACCCGCCATGAAGCAGCTGCTCTTCCTATCAATCGATCTGATCAGCTGCAACTGGATCAACAAGTTATTCACCCTGTGACTCAAACTCAATGAAGTGCCGCAGAAGAAAAATGGCAAAATGAAAAGTTTTGTCAGTGTTGTGTTCACAGACCCACAAAAAACGCAGAATTTACAGAAGGTACACAAAAAGAATTTTGAAGTGTTTTAAATATTTAGCTACGGCACAATTTCTGTTGTTAAACACAGATCCCTATTATCATTATCGTTTATCAAGAATGTGTGCCTTTTTTGGATTCTTCATTCACCATGGAAGCATGTAAAAAAAAAATCTCGATATGATTTCAGCATAGCAGAGGATGAGTAATTGATATACAAATTACTATTTAAGGGGGGGAGTATTCCTTTAATCATAATCCTGATCATACATGACATACACTGATGTGAGACTGTGCCTTTGACAGAATGACAGCATTCCAAACAAATTAGTTCATACTATCCCTGTCAGAGGCAGGGGTGTGCCCGCAGCATTCATCCCAGCGCTCCGCTCCAGAGCTCACTGCAAACACATTACCTTGCCTCGCTGCCCAAATGCATACCAAATAACCCATATAAATCATACAATCTGGGCCAAGTCAATGAGAGCCCCCTATTTTCCCTGTTTTCTAGTTATTTCCACCGTGCCATCATTCAGCAGAGCTTGCATCACTCAGTCCGAAGCTCTCACAGCCACCGCCGGAGTGGCCCAGTTTAGAACCCACCGAGGGCTCCTGAAGTAACCCTTCCTCTAGTGCACTTGATTTTATGTCTCCGCAGTCTGGATTAAATTGAGGGTTGCCAGCTCTCCACACAGTGCTCTGTTTTTCAGCTCACTCCCTTTTCTTTCTCCCTGTTGTCACTTTGACAAAAACAAAGATGGGATTCTATGAACTTGCACCAGTGTTTATGGCTGTGTTTACCATCGAGCGGCACGGCGGCAGAAGAGGACCCTCTCAGTGCATTATTTTAAAGGGTCCCACTTCTCTGAAGTCACTCTAGATTCTCTTAGTGTATTAGGGCGGCATCAAGTTCCAGCTCCGGTGCCAAATAATGACTTTTCAGCCCTGAAATATGGTTTTGAACTGTGCCATCATAAACAACAGAGACTCTCACTTTTTCAGCTTGCAGTTTCTGATTCCACTTCTCAGAATTAATTGACTAAATGGGAGCTTAAAGTCATTATCTCCCCTCGCCAGTTTCTCCAATCCTGCGCTAGGGGCTAATAAATGGAGGTTTGATTTCGCTAAATGTCCTCTCGCGAAGATTAATAATGCCTAGTACCCCGGTGGCAAACAGATGTGGTCATCCTTGCTCGACGGGCAGAACAAATGGGCACGAGACATCCTCGCACATAAAGAGCAAAGAAATAATAGCTTAATGGCATTCATCCGGTGACACGTCGCACAGATGAGACATCCGCGGTTGTTTGCTTTTTCTGTGTGCTCACCGGAGCACATGTTTTGTCACCAGCCGCCGTGTGGTCTAACACAGCCCCTTTCTGAGGGGCTGACAATGGCAGAGCGGGGGGAGGGATGGGAGCCTCAATGGAGGGGTCTGGCGGCTTCCTGCTTTCCCCAGTGTGGCCTTTGTGGTGATACACTGGTGGTTATGGGAGCCTCCGACTCTATGCAAATCAGTGTTTGCCTCCCAAGTGTTTGTGTGTGCCATGTGCAGTCAAGCACAAGAGTCTGTTTTTCCTGTACATTCAGCCCTGAACAGTCTGGAGCAAAAGACCACAGCTGCATCAATATTATTCACATGAAATCTGGTAATTAAAATATGTTACTTCTATATCAATAATGTTGTTTACTTCTTAATAATATTGTCCTACCAGGATATTAGATCACGCCACAGCTGCTGTTTTTTAAATGAATAGTACGTCTCTGGAAGCAGATGCATTGATTGGACTACACAAAGGTCAAACTTGGCGCAGTGAATTGAAAATCAGCGGAAGAGTTGTGTTCCCACGTTTGTCTCGGCCTCCCCATCGTGACAATTACATGAGAAGGGACGACGTGGGAGCACATTTCCATCCAGGCGTATATTGACTGTAGCAGCGGGTCAGTGGCGAGACAGCTACAAACACAATTGTCACACAACACTAAATAATACATGGCCCTAAAACAAAGACATCACACACCTAAAATATGGCCCTAATAAAAGGCTGCACGGACACAATGTGTCTGCCCCTCGACTAAGACTAATGACCTTTCCTCGAAGCCCACCATAAAATAACACGGCGACAGTTAGGAGCACCTGTTTTTACATTATTAATACCAGAGGCTTCACACACACTCAAAAGCGAGGGACGTGCACCGCCACAATGGCTTTTGACTGTTCTTAAATTGGACAAAATTCTCTAAAACTGCACCCAACAAAAACCACTGAGGCATTCGAGTGTTAAGAAAGCCATTTGTCACAGGCAGGACTTTTGCCAGGGTATCAGCCCAGCCTCGGGATAAAAAAACAAATGAAAATAATACAAATTGCATGAATGCCATTCAAGAATAAGCCACACAGTTTGTGATGCTATCTGAATTCAAATGCCTTGTATAAATACATATTTCGTTAGCAGAGCTCCTCAAGGAATGAAAGTGGGGATTCTTGCTGCCTCTTTTTTTGTGGCCATATATTTTGAGTGGATCCTGGAGTATTGCCATTGGCGCATCAAGAAATTTTTCATATGGGGGCCACTGAAAGTCTTGGGGGGGCACACTAAAACGAATGTGATGTGATATGACAACATAAGGCTTGAAGAGCTGTATACTGCTATACTTTACAGTTGATTTTACTAATTGTCTGATACGCATGGACTCACACCAGTACAGTGACATTTTGAGATCAATAACAATCCTGTTTCAATGTGTTACGTGTCAGTCCATGTTAAATGATTCACAGTTCTCTGGAGATGGACTCATGACGTTCTGTAATCTCATTTAGCCACTTGTTAGCAACCACACATCCTCCTATTTTAAGACACATAAAAGCTTCAAATTCATGAGTATTTTATGTTGTGAAACAAACAAATCTCGTTAGCTTGTGTTAACCACAGACCTGATTTCGGGCATCTAACCAAAAATCTATTCAAAAGAGGGAACCAGAGGTGCTGAAATGGTTACTAATTTCCGTGTTTCAGGACTCATTCCTGGGGCACTCTATTGTTCTTCAAATAGGCTGGTTGTCCTTTTCCTTAAAAAGCCAAATATACAGCTTCAATTTGAAGGAGTACATCAATTGCAAGGAACAAGGCATTTACTGGGAGCCAGCGTTTTTCAGTTTAGGGGAGACTTGTGGGTACATACAGAACCCATTTCCATTCAGACATCTTGAGGTGAGAGTTTAAGGCCCCCATTTGAAAATGACCATCCCAGTTGTTCCTTTGACAATAATTTAGCCTATTTTCGAGTGCAAAGTTGCTCCCTTTCTGACAAGTCCAACCATTCTGGTTGGTACCATAGGATGCCTCAGGATGTCAGCTCGCCCACGATACCTCTACGTTTGTGCTACCTCAAAAAATAAGCACACCACAGCCTCTGAAAGACAGTTATTTTTGCCAGGGGGGCGGTGGGCCATGGCCCCCGCCAGGTCCTACTTTGGGGGCACCACTGAGGACTGCTGTTAAAGTAAGGGTCTTTCTGCTCTGCTCTCATTTCAATCACGTCAAAAGGGATCGCGGCGTCCTCTGAGATAAACAACAGACGGCCGTGATCTCCCCTGACCTTAACTGTGACTCATGTTTATTTACCTCGGCTAGTTATCCCTGAGGGACAGCGGCCTCATCATCGAAATGAGCGCTGTGATGGGCTGTTTTTTTTATTGCCACTCAAGGGAACGGACAACTCTAATGAACAAAGAAGCCTGATTGATCTGAGTTAGCATCTGATTCCCGAGCACTGCCCAGACACACGATTCAATACGCTGGCACGCCACTGGAGCACCCCTTGAACTTTGCTGTACACACATCTTTAATCACACTCACCTTTTCTCGTGGCTGGTGTGACTTCCAGCTTATTTGTAATTACCAAGCTCCTCGGGGGGGTTGGCTGAACAACAGGCCCGGCCATAGGTCACGGAGAGACACTGTAGCTGGCCATATGGGCTCCGGGCCCAGGGGCAGAGTGTGGGTGGACGCCGGCATTGGCACCGGCAAGTTACCAGAATGGTCGGAGCGGGGGATTGAATTATTCGGAGACAGGAGACAGCCTTATCGAGCGGCGGCCACATTGCACTGACGTTTTCACCCCAGTTTCTATTTCCCATTTCACACTTGGACTATTGCCAGATAGGATATGTTCAGCCACCTCGTTTTACCCCCAGATTCAAAATCGGCAGTCAAAAGAGGGTACAGTGCGTTATCTATCACCACCGCGCCACCCTCCCCTCTATCCCCAAACCCTATCGTGCCCCCCTCCTTCGCCTCCCTCCCGTGTTGTCGCCAGCGCAGCAACAGCTCGGTGTTATTACAGATAAACAATCAATACTGCATTAACGTGTCCACGGAGGCTACCTGGAGTTAAACAGGCAGACGAGGAAAATAATTCAACCCAATGTCATGGGCGGACTTCAAGCAACTAATCTTGCTCATGAAGCGATATATATATATGTATTGAAAATTCAGGCCACTTTCTTTCATTATCCTCTGCCATCATTTCTTTGTGTTTGAGGTCGCCAGATACATTTCTTTTCCTTCCTCTCCTCACTGGTCACAGAACGAAAACCGCACTGCATTAAAGAAGTAATACCCTACTTTATAGCAAAGGTGACCATGGATATTGGAGAGCAGGGACCCATACGATCGATTTGGAGCGAGGAATGGAAATTTTAACATGATTCCCAGCCAGGCATTTTAACTCGGGGAGTATTGGACCCCTCTCTTTCTTTTGATGACTGCTTCCAATCCGAGTCCGTTTCAAAATTTCGGATGACGTCTTTATTTAAGGGGAAGGGCGGTGAGAGAGGCGAGCCCTCGGTGCCCTCTGGTCGGCTGTGTGGTCCCGTTCCCTCTCTGCGAGGCTTGTATGCAGCAAATTTGCATCTACATTCCCAACGCCGCCTCGGAAAAAAAGAAGGCTTTTTGTTCTGAACCTCTGTGAAAAAATGAAAACAAAGGCGTTCTTATGAGGGGGCCCAACAAATAGTCCCTGCCTCTCTCTCTCTCTCAGACTGGAATTAAATACTCCTCATTCCATCCTCATTCATTAGCCCCCACGCCCACCGCCTGAGCACCGTACGGGGGTATAAAACACCTCGCACGCACACACACAAAATAAAGGAGTTGGACTTGGCTGAATGATTGCGGAGACTGTTTACTAATACTGCTGCTCACTCTGCTTTATTACAGAGTGCCAGGCTTTCCATTACTGCAAAAAAAAGGGGGGGGGGGGGGGCAGAGGGGGAGGGAGAGGACAGGAGAGAAAGGAGAGAGAGGGAGAGAGACTGCCAATGTCAGATTAAAAGAAGAAGAAGGAAAAAAAAGAATGGCTCAGTTGATTTACACCTTCATTACTCTCCCCTAACTCTGCTTATTGCAAATCATGATGCTGCTTTATGAGCTGAATCCTCTATTACGACAAGGCCGGGAAGACGGTGCTTTAGTCCATAAAGCAACCGTACAGTAACCGCCACCCGGCAGCACCCGATCCACTCATCCTGCCACCCAGCTGCCACAGGGGAAGGGAAGCAAGACAGAAACGTTTCTCCGGGAAGTTCGTGGGCACGCAGCTCTGGGAAGGAACTCCCAGCGAGTGTTTAGTGTTAAGCGAGCGGTGCCATGTTTAAGTCAACAAACATGTAAGGCGCTGGAGGTGTGTGTTTACCATCTCCCCGCCGCCGTATGATGAGGTGCTACTGATGCGTGTGTGTGTTTAGACAGAACACTGTATTTTTTTGAAACTTTTATTTATTGAACCAAGGGGAGGTCTTAGCAGGAGCACGCTTGCACTTTTTCCCTTGCAATGATTAAATTTGTGTGTGGCGAGCAGGTTTTCTAAAAAGAAACGGTGGAGGAAGCCAGGTGCAGGACCTAATAAATCAGCAGATAGGCTGAGGCGTGTAGGTGAGCGCGGGTGTCAGTGTGCTGATGTAAACAGGGCGCAGGGTGCATAAGACACACTGGATGGAGGTTTGTTATGTGTATGTAACACGCTGCTCCGGCCTGGCCTGTCTGACTCCCATCTGGAACAGGGTTGACAGAAAAGTTGACAGATGCTTCACCAACGTCCATTATTTATGAGACTGAGGAGATCCACGCTGCATTTCACAAGTGTCTGCTCCTGCTACTGCAGGTCGAGTTCTGACATCGTATTCTGTGTGTGTTCACGCACACACATGCTTCCTCATGTTGGTGGTAGAAGCTCATGAGTGGATTAAGGTTGGGTATTGTTTGGAGTTGTTTTTCCCCATAAGATGCTAAAATTATACTTTGAATTTTTAAACTTGAAATTGAACTATATATTAACTCTAAACAGTTTTAAGTATACTTAAATAAATAAATATATAAATGAATTAATACAAAACAATGTTAACACATTCACAAAACAAATTTACACAATATATAAACTAATCACACTACATTAATTAGACACTGGATATTAAGGTTTGTATTTAAGCATTGCTGTACAAGTAGGCATGCATAGTTTTATTATTATTGCTATTATTTTATTTATTTATTTAAGTATTTATTTATTTTTTTTTATTATGCTCACCCATACCCACTTGCTTATATATATATGATGTTAAATTTGTCGAAGTTGTTCTTTTATAGTGACAGATTTGTTAAGTGGGATGGGAGGGATGGGGTTTGTGAATGTTTGTTTATTTAAAATGAACAAAAAAGCCAATAATCATAATTTCAAAAAAAAAAAAAAAAAAAAAATTGCGATGACAGTTATAGTATTGATAATTAACATCAATATTTGTCTCCCTAAAGAAGAGACTTTGCAGTCACACGTTTCTCTAATATTAACATAGCGGCTTATATAGCTGCAGCCCTGAATAGCTGTTCCACCTTAACAGTCCACCTTAAGGGCGCCTGTGAGACGCAAACTTCACTCACTAACTTCAGAGCTAATTTGCTTCACTTGAATCAGCAGGAAATGAACAAAACACAGGAGCTTGTCTCAGGTCTTGAGGAGTTGTTGCATTTATTTACTGACAAACAGTCTCAAGAATTCACTCACTGACTGCTGCGTAACTTCATATTCGGTCGCGGTCCCTGCAGCCTCACTAATGTCAATGCAAACTTTATCTCGCTCTCTCTCAGCTGCAAACTCGCTACAAACACATTCTGGTATCTGAATGTGACACCCAAATCTGCGTTTTGATCTGGTCCGGTATGTACCAGTCACACAGAAACCAGTGTTGTGTTTAAGGATGGGGATCATTCATTTTTTATTAACATTGATAAGACTATTGAGACTCCTTAACGATCCGAGTCCTTATCGATACCACTATCAATACCTTTCTATTACTTGCTGGAAAGACGAGGCGACAATACATTTTTAACAGAACTGGTTTTTGCTTTTATTGCTTCCAGTGACTGTTTCTTTTATATTGCTGGAAAACAAATTTCTCACCCAAACAGCTGTATTATTCAAGTTTCTCGCCAAAAACTAAATTTTCTTTGTCTTGATGTTACATTTAATCACATCATGATGACATTATACTTAAATTTGCCTAATAGTCATTTTTCTGAGCCGACCTTGTACACATCACAATGAAACCTTAATTAACTTGGTTTATTTCGCTAACTAACTCTTATCCTGCCAATTTTAACTCAGATTTGAACACTGGGTTACTAGTTTTAACTGATGAGACTCTCTGATGATGACGACGCTGCTGACTGAGCCGCCACCGCAGCTGATGGAGTTAAGGGAGTTTTTTTACCCACAGACAGTCGAAGGTTTAATTTACTGCACGATGTTGATGTGCTTGGCGATGAAGTTTGTGTCCTCTCTTGCAAGAAATGATTTTGAATCATAAATTGCATTTATTTTCCTCCTTATCTTTTGCTTTGGTGAAATGTAGCTAAACTTGAGACTTCTTTGCATATTCAGCCATCCTCGCAAGCAACTGACCGATGGATTTCTTTGCTTACTGTAATACCTGTCAATTGTATTCAAAAATGTGTATGCAGAACAGTGACTGGATTTCAGTGATGTGATACGACTTGGATGTAATGTTACATTTTAGGACCCACAGGCTGTATTGATGACCTCAAACATTTTGATTTTCGGGTCTTGAAAAAAGTGGAACCAAGTACTCAACAGAACCGGATTTCGATCCCCATCCCCAATGCCGATGCCTGTGCCCGCTGCAGCGCTCGCACGTCATACCACCCTGCACAACTCAATGCCCCACTTGTGCCGCCCCCGTGAAAAAAAAAATCACACGCCACTGGACTCTGGTACCAAACAATAGAGTGAATGCATTTTTTTCTTTCTCGAATGCACGAGTGTGTGCTCACGTATTTGTGTTTGCACATTTACTCCAGACCCACTCCACCTACCCTCTGTGAGTCTAACCCCTGACCTCTGGAGTGTCATTAAATCCCTGCTAGACAGGCAGCCCTTCAGCTCCTGCATGGAGGACCGTACACCAGCAGACTCCGGCTCTCTTAAAACCCACTTAGAGGCTTACAGCGGGGAGGCCCGACCATCCGATTGAATTAAGGCTATGATTAATTGAATCTAGTGGTGAGTAACTTGAGTGACTGATGTCTCGCAGGACCAAAGGTCTAGACACAATGCCTCAGAATAAAGCTATAGTCATTTATTCAGTGACATCACAGGCAGTTTCAGTGTGCCTCAGGCATGGATGGTTGCCTCTAATATTATTGCTTGGAGTGCTGCTTTAAGCCCAATACTAACGGCAGCACTGCTGCTGCGGCTCAGCGTGCCAATGTTAATAAGAGGCACAATATAATTAATACAAATGGAATGTTTAATGCAATTTTTCCATTTCAAAGAAATTCCCCCGGCATCTTTCCCAACAACGAATTCGACTCTCTTGCATTGTCCTCCGGCAAACAATAACCCAAGTTTGGCATTACCTTCATTAGATCAAACTCAATTATTGCAGAGCGCTTGCAGCAACTCTGGCGCAGGAGCTGCCTGCTCCGGCAACTTGAAGGTCCTCTGGCAGGTCCTACCCCATTTGTCTTTGATGGACAGCGGCGTGAAACAGTAATTGGAGGCCTGCGAGACCCGTACACATCCGTTTGTCAGTTATTCATGTCAAAGCACAGTGTTCAGCTGTTGGGGGTGCTCTGAGAATGACCTTTTCTCAAAGGGGACAGGTTCTCCCCACTGTCTGAGAGACGCCCTGGGTATTATTCAGCCCGGTACTGTACTGCTGCTGTTATTACTGTGTGTCCCATGTTGCTGCAGAGAGCTTGTATTGTGTCCTTCCCCTGAGGAATACACAGTCCCCGCACGCTTTGATTCGCCAGGTAGTTTGTGTGGGAGGTCTTTCTATTTCTCTCTTCCACAATGAACCATCCTAATGTTTTGAGAAGTAGCAGAACAATGGCAGAAACCTCTCTTTTTCACTCTGGGGATTGAAAGTAAATAGGACCTTTGCTGATGTGTTTGCCTGTTCATTTACAGCACCTGAGAATACCGCTTGCACATTGTACCTTGGCGGGGGGAAAAAAGGAAAAACTCACAAAGGCGTTCTGCAGGACAATAGCGCAGCAGCGGAAACGGGCGCACAATGGAGTCCAGATATCATTCACAACATAGACAGGAGACCATTATCCACAGAGGGAGGGGCCCATGTGAAGGTGACAGGTTTGGGAGGAATTATGCGCGCGACGCCGCCACCGGGACAACACTCTCCCCGAAGCCTAACCTGCGAGGACAGGTTTGTGCGGTGCCGATGTCCGCTGGGTTGAGGTGTTGCACGTCATCTGCAATAACCTGGATCATTACTCCTGGAGGCTGTTAGAGGGGGAAAATCACATCACTCTGCTTTCACCGCTGCCAAGAAAAATTGACACGCTAAAAGTCACACAAAGGCGTGCCTCAGTATGCACACGCACGCTCAAAAAGGCCCACAAACAGTCTCCACTGCTGCCACCGTCTCTCACACACGTAATCACACACCTGCAATCTATCACGTACTGTCAGTGATGTCTGGGGGGGTTAACATACCGAGTGGCATCCCAGCAGTGTCCCACCAGCCAGCGTTGCCTGGAGCTGACAGCTCTCACTGCGGCTGCCTCGCAGGAGTAAAGTAAGCATCATTATCGCCTTCTCTCGCCATCTAGTTGGAACAAGCACAATGCTCCCACCAAAGTCTCCCCTTCTTTTATCCACAACCCGACCCTTTCCCTTCTGCGCCGTCTTCATTGTATTCCAGTCAGGCGCTAATGCTCCCTGTCCTGTGGCTGGACTCTCTGATCTCCTATTACCCTCTCGTCATCCGACAGTCAATATTATCCCCCCTCTCCCAGACCAATCCTCCCCTCTCCTTTCACAAAAGTCTCAAAAGTCAGACAATGTTGCCCCCCTCTCCCACTCCTCCATGCACTTGCTCGTCTTCCATACACTTATTAACTGGCTGTCATGTTCAGCAGCCTTCCCCCAGACAGTGTTTAGCGTTCCTCAGTCCACTTACTGCAGCCAGAGTTAAGCCTCTGGGCTTTGCACAGACAGGAATCCAACTAGAGGGGAAAGGCAAGACCTGCGGACATGATCTGTCTGCTGCACTCACTCACACTCTTCCTCCTGCACGAGCCGCCTCCAGCCACGACCCAAACACACACGTCATACAAGACGTTACAAAAACCTTTAGGAAGTTTTTTTTTCCCTCCCCTGTAGGATAATATGCAGCAGCAGAGAAGCAGATGACCAAAATTAAGGAAATTTTTTTTTTTTTTTCCAGAATAAAATTTTTAAAATGTATTTATTATTTATTATTTTGGACATAATTCCCCATTTTTAGGGTAAAAGTAAATTGAAAGATGCATTTTTCCCCTCATGATAGTATTTTTTTTTTCATTTAAGTGTAATTTATTTCCATTAGTTTTCCTAAACTTTTACTTGTGTCATACATACATACATACATACGATATATGTTTGTAGTTCTACACTTAACCCTTTGAAACCTTCAGTTTTCTTGTGCTGGATTCAGATGCCTTTAACAAGCTGTTTAACTCTTTGTTAACCTGGTTTGAAAGTTGGTTTATGGCAAGAAATGTCCAACAAATTGTGACAAGAAAATGACCAGAAAATTTGTTTTTAAAAGGGTTGGGAGGACTATAAGAGAAAAAGTAATTCTTTTATTTTATCTTATTTTATCAATGTTGGGAACATGTCCAGAAGTATTTTAAATTTTCATCACTTTTTGGAGCCATTTTCTTCCTTTTTTTTTTTTTTTACTGATCTTTTGCAAATTTTTGGGCCATGTCTTTCTCAATTTCTCATTACCTTCTTGTCATATTTTTTGAAAGAAATAAAACCTTTTTGCTCAGGTTGCAAAGGGTTAACAGGCTGACCCAAAACATCCAGTTACAATATGTAACACAAGAAAAGCAGACGCCCCACACAACAAAAACAGTATAGTTACACACCAGACAGCACAAAACACAACGCGGTAAACACAATATCCACAAGTAGTTATAGGCAGATAAAAGCTTCCAAACAAAATATTGTCCTGAAATGAACATTTCTGCCGATATGACAAACCCATAAGAGGACACTGTGAAACAGGTCAATTTTTAATTTTTTTTTTTGGGCTTTATTTGAAAGGATAGTACTAGAGTGAAAGGGGAGAGAGGGGATGTGAAATGTTTGACTCCGCCTTTTAGTGCCATTTTTTGGCTGTGCCAACACAAAGGACGCATGGAAGTACGAGGACAGCGATGTCCACAACGTTTGAGTTGTGTTTCAATAGTAAAGGGAGTATAAATTATAAGCCAGCCTAAATTTGTCTTTTTTTTTTGATTACTCAATTAGTTGTTTGGTCGATAAAATGTTGAAAAAATGTCAATCCATGTGTGTCCCAAAACCCAAGGTGACATCCTCAAAGT
Source organism: Plectropomus leopardus (assembly GCF_008729295.1). Lineage (NCBI taxonomy): Eukaryota > Metazoa > Chordata > Actinopteri > Perciformes > Serranidae > Plectropomus > Plectropomus leopardus. Next base: position 1,962,496 of record NC_056483.1, read on the forward strand.
CTTGTTTTGTCCTCAACCCACAAATATTAAGTTTACTTTCATAGAGGAGTAAAAAAAAAACTAGAAAATTTTCCATTTAAAAAGCTGGAATCACAGAAATTTGCTTTTTTTTCCTTTAAAAAATTATTAAGACTGATTATTTGATTATCAAATTAGTTGGTGATTAATTTATTAACTAATCGACTAATCATTGCAGCTCTGAGCTCAAAGCTTTTACACTTCTCCCACAACTATGCAAGCGTGGTGCTTTCAATATGTAATTTTGAGAAAAACGGCTAATTTTTGTCGAAATTCAGTCTAATTTTATATCAACTGTAAATCAGTGGGTAGGCTTTTCACCTCTGCTGCGGAAGTTGTATTGTCACCTCTGTGAGTTAATCCGTACGAGAGCAGGGTGTCGAAAAAAAGCCTCATGAACAAATTTCCATGAAATTTGGTGGAGAGATCAGCCTGGAGCCAAGGACCAGTTGATTAGATTTTGATAGTGATCTGGATCTGTGATTTCCACTATTAGATGATTATTGTTACCCCCCGCCCCCCCTTCCCTCACCGACTGGATACAGAGATTTAATTTCAAATCCAATCCAAACCTTAACGGTACACTTGCAGGGTCAAGAAATCGATTTCACCTTGAATTTAAGAAAGAGGGAGTGTTCTGCGTCCTTGAAGGTGGTTTCCTACTATTTTTTATTATTTTTTTTGCTCATATTTCAGATGACACCCAAACAGAATTTGACTCCCAGGCTCGACTCGGCATTGTGTAGTAGCTACAATACCGGATTTGTCGTCTGCCCCTTCCTTCTCCACCCTCCCCTTCTCGGGGCAAATGGTGTAAGAAATGAGACGTGGCTGGTGGATATACTTTCATGCCCCTGCTTTACCAGTGTCATTTCTGCAACTCGGAAATTGTGCCATGGTCTACGGGGCTTTGTTGTAAATCACTATCTCCCACTGTCAGACTGCAGTCTGCTGTACACTGTGGATGCCTGGCTTTCTGCTGCCTCCTGGGTGACTAATATATCTTGTTAAATTGTGCTGAGAAGCGTGCGGAGGACTGTACACCTTCCCTCTTTGTACCGCGTTTGTTTGTTTGCATTTGTGCGTGCTCGTGTGTGTCTGCACTTCAAAGTGTGTGTTCGTCTCCATGTGTGTGTCTATGTTTCGTGACTGAATAGGTAGGTGGGGATGTTACTTTTGCAAATATGTTCACTAAACTCCTCAAGTCTGTCAGGCTTTGTTGGTAATTCAGTTAGATTGCTATTCGGCCAGCTTCCGCTCGCCACCACGCCACCACAGTATCGGAGTTGTGAAGCTATCTCTCAGCCACTTCATAATTAGAAAAGCTGTGGAGCCAAGCCACAGTTTGAGGGGGAAGAAGGAGAAAAAAAGCTGTTGGCAGACTGCATTATTCAACATTGGCAGCAATTTACTGTCTCCCACCCCAAAGACATGAATCTAAGTGATTTCATAGTCACATCCGTCCTAGTGTGCCATACTGTATAAAGCTGGACTCTTCTCTTATCTCTGGCTCTTAAGCCATGCACTGTGTACTATCAGCTCAATCCAGCACTATACATTCCAGCTCTGTCGCCAAGAGAAAATGTTGGCTTTGTACATTTCTGCAAACCATGAATACGTGACAACTGAACGTGTCATACATGTCATATTAACGTTTCTGAACTGACGTGGTGTGTCAGCTGACTTTGTCAATGGGAGGTGGAGGGGATGGTGGATGTTTTGACACCAAAGTGAGACGCCTGCCAAGCTGCAGACAACTATTGGAGACCAACAAACAACCGAACCAGCTCTGCTATAGTGACCTGTCGTGATTTACAGTGTCTTTTTAGACACCAAACGGGTGTTGTTTTAGTGACACGTCATTATTTTTCCTCACGTAACTGATTGTTTTTTCACCAAGATGTCGCTGTTTTTACTGTGTTTACAGCAAATTTTTGGCCACCAAACTTTTTAGTGATCTTTCGCGTTTTTCCCAGCATTTTTGGCTATGTTTAGACGACAGTGGCCCTAAGAAAAACGGAAGTCTTTCCTTTGCGTGTTTAAAAAATGATAACATCGTGAGAATGATTCTCATGTACACAGATGTGTTAAAACAACTGAACATGCTCTAGTTTGCATGCCAGTAGGTAGTGAAACGTTGTAATGACACACCGTAGACTAACACCACGTGCATGTACGAAGTTTGGCCGTGAAGTGTGTTTTCAAAAGATTACACTCTGGAACCTGGTTTTGAAAATCTGCCTTTGCAGGCCCCCAAAATGCCGTTTTCATGCGAATGAAAGTCCAATTTGCAACAAAATTTTAACATTTCATGCAAGTGTCGTGTAAACACCACTCGAACATGGGTGTTGTCTTAGTGGCCCATCACTGTTTTTCGTGGGGAAAGTGGTCGTGTTACTAACAAGACATTGCTGCATTTCGTTCTGTTCTGTATTTACCAGTGAGTCATTGCTATGTTTAAGGCAGCTTTTGAGTCATCAAACGTAGGTGTTTTTTAGTGAACCATCACTTTTTTTACATCAGATTTTTAGGGACCTAACGTAGGTGTTTCTTAACTATCCATCATGTTTTTTTCCACTGTGGATTATTCCACAAGAAGCAGCTGTATTTCAAACAAGACATCAGTGTGTGCAACAAATAGCAATGTTTTTTTGCATGCCATCACTGATTTTCCAGCAGATTTTTTAGCCACCAAACTTGGTGTTTTTCCACAGTGAACAATGTCCCAAAAAAGCTGATGTTTTTTAGCGTGTCATTGATGTTTTCAATGCATCTTTTTAGCCTCAAAAAGTGTGTTTCTCTCGCAACCCGTCACTGGTTTTCCACCGGGGAAATCGCCAGAAAAAAAGCTGTTGTATTGTTGCATTGCCTCTTGGAATAGTGCTGCAAAAAACAAATTTTTTAGTGAGTCATTGTTGTGTTTCAGGCATCCTTTAAGCCACCAAATGTGGGTGTTAGTTAGTGACTTGTGACTGTTTTTTCAGCAGCTTTTTAGCCACCAAACATGTTTTTTTGGCGACCCATCACTGTTTTTCTACCAGAATGGCGACACGAAAAGCAATTATGTTTTTTACATTTCCTCCAAGAATTGGGCCACCAAAACTGGATATTTAAGTCAAAACATGGCAGTTTCCTCACCATAACTAAGTAGTTTATGTGCCAAAACCTAACCACACGTTAACTACAGTGTTGGTGAAATGTTAAGAAAAGTAAAGTCAACATATCTGCTTCATAAAAGCATACAAATGTATCTGTGGTTTGCAGAAATATACAGTGCCAACATTTTTTTTGGCAGCTGGGTTGTACTCTCACACCGCACATGCTTCGTATCTCCATCCTACCACTTTGGAAATAGATTTATGAGTATATTTCTGTGTAATTGGTGTTCTCCTGCACAAAGCAGGGAGAGATAATTACCCATTGTTAAGTGAGGTGTAAATTGTCTGATCCGTGTGTATTTATCTTCTCAGCACACAGAGAGCAAAACAGGCCTTTTTGGGGGATTTAGGCAGACTCTACAGCGACGTTCTACTCTCCTGGCCTCCGTCCAGCTCTCAAATCCCTTTTGCTGAAACCTGCCGAGAAACAGCCTCGCCGCGGCTTAAACGTATCCCCGTCTAATTCTAATGTCTTTTTTAGTCATAGCAAATTCAATCTGGGACTAAGGTTGACCTTTAGAGAAAAGGTGACGCCAGCCACCGCCAATAGTGGTTTTAACTAGAAACAGCACGCACAGTATCTGTCTTTGTGTTGGTGGGTGAGAAATACGTTTTTCCTTATTTTGGTTTCTGTGCAATTATGGTTCTGACTGCTCCGTAAATAGGCGTCTCTGAAGGGAGTCTGTCTCATTAGTAAGGAGCAGTTATTAAGTTGCCATTGTGCCTGCAGGAAATTTGCTCTAATGGTCACAAGACGCCTCGAGAAATAAAAGACAGTGTCACTGTAGGGGGAAGGAGAAAAGTCAAATCTGTCTTTCTTCTCCAAGTGGCTGAGAAAAGTGTGTGCGGTACAGCGGGGGCATTGTTCTGGAGAAAGACAAGAAAAAAAAGGGGAAGGAGAGGAGCCCAGTTGGCTGGCACTAACAGTAGCAACTCCAGTTAAATATTTGGCACGCAAAAATCTTCGGAGGAATCCCGTAGCACTCGCAGTATAAACAACGTCATGATTTATTATCACATCATGCAGACCGTGACTAATGCACTCAAACAATCAAGGTGCGTCTACAATGCCCAGGGGCATTGCACGCTGCCACAAACACTCCAAGCACACGCGTGTTAGAGCCACTCGCCGTGCATGCGAGCTCAACAAATGTCCACAAGTACCCAAGCAGCATGAAGAGGAGGAAAGAAGGCCGCAGACACTCCCAGAGGGGGAGCAGAGTTTGCTTCAGCGGTGGCCACCGGGATATGATTTTATTAGCTCCAGATGCTGCAGAAGAGAGGACTAGAAACGCTCAATATTATGAGCAGGACACATCAAAATGATGCTGCCCATCTGGAGCACAAATAATGTAATCAACTCGGGTCACCGGTCAACATCGTCTGGCCGTCGGGTAAACCCACCATCCCTGTGACGTCACGGCTCGCAGGGGACAGGCTTGGAGCCGGCCGGCGGATTGAGGCTCCAGCTTTTTGGAATATCCCCCCTAAGCTGTGCACACATGACCCACGGAGTGAAGATATTTGGGAGAAGAGAAAGATGAAATGTGAGCGACTGTCTATTGTAATCCGGGCTCCGCTTTAAAACATGCAGATGGCTCTGATGTGTCTATTCCCCTGCCTGTCAAATCAGTTCTGCCGCGTTACTTTCTCACGTCTTCATAAGAAACGCAGCTTGGACCGTAAACACACTACTGCACTGTATGTTCCCACACACACACACACACACACACACACACACAGGAACTCTATTTGCAGAGCCGTTAAATATTCAGTACCTGCCGTGTTTTCTGTATGACTTTGATCAGCCACAGATTCGACTCTGTCCCTTTCATCTCTGAACTTCAAAACCAGCGTATGAAAAACCTGGACCACAAAACCTGTTCTGGTTCAGACAATCTCTGTTCACCAAGCTGCTCTCTGCCTTCGCAAAACAAGCAGGAAGTTGTTCCAATTTTGGCAAAAAAAAAAAAAAAAAAAAGACAAAAGTTAACCTACTCCTTTACAAAGGCAAAGCTTCTTTTCCAGAGTGTACACGGTTTCCCAATCTCCCCTGATACCCACAAGTTTGTAATTTAAAAAGCATGTGCGCAGAGGAGTGATTATTGCAGAATATTCCCTGGGTGGTTTGAAAACACCCCCCAAACAACTTCTTGGCCGCCTTCAGGCACATTACCTCAGGCTTACATTGAAACCAGCGCAATAACTAGCATGGAGCAACATGCAGGCAACAGGAAGGCTAAAACTTTTGCCAAAATTTCAGTTTCACCACACATCACTCTGCAACTTTAGAAGTTAATTCTTTTACAGCCCTTGCTCTGCATTATTCAGCCAGCTTCATTAAATATTCACAGCCACATCACTGATATCATCTTGTAGTCAATAACGCCAGAGGACATGTTGTTTTAGCAAACTTGAGTCAACTCCAGGAGTGTTCACCCCCCACACCCTTCAAAATAAAACTGAAAAAAGCAAAGGCCTTTCACCCGATCTCTAACAGCCAGCACAAAAAGGCAGCAGGGCATCACAGCGCGACTGCAGGCAAACCACAGATAGACAGTCATCCGCCTTTATCGGAGCATGCTGTCCCACCTGCATCGATTCGCAATCCCGTGGATTTGCCACTGGCTGCAGCGAGATCATCGGTGGAGAGAGAAGGGATGCGAGAAAGCAATGATAGATTCAAGCAAGCGTTTGAAAGGGCCTGAAGTTCTTTTTTTTTATCTGGAAAAAATAAGGTGCGTTTTTGCGCACGGGCCCACATCACTTCTTCTGCTCCTTCTTCCTAAACGCAGCGGGGCAAAGCGTAATGCGTCGTGCAGGACCTCTGTGCCGACATCGCAATCAAAATTACGCACAACAGAAAACAAAAAAGTTGAATGCAATTGCTTGACCCGGGTTGCGAGTTGAATGAAAAGGGTGTTAATAACTTCCGATTCAAACTGGTTTCCAATTCAAAACCCCGGTGCGACGCCAATAATTAGCGCGTGCGGGCGATTTTCATTAGAATTTACACAAGAAAAAGCTCTTATATAAGCAACTATTTCACATTAGTGTGCCAGCCGACACCACATTTACCCGTCTCGGACAATTCAAAACGCCGCAGAAAGAAGAAGTAAGCGCTCGAAATGTGGCACAAAGGAGACAATTTTCCAGAAGTTGTAATCAAAACAGCGGCTCACCTTATAATGAAGTTTATTCTAGCAGGGTTTTTGTTCCTCGGCGCACGTCGGGAGCCGTGTGTATCCGTTCACTGCAGCTTTTTTGTTGCCCGTTGTTCCACCTCAACTGCGCGTCTCAGTCGCGCTGCATCACTTCTCGCTGTGGATGTCAGGGAGGCTGAAAGGCTGAGGGGACTCAACCCTCCCATTGGCTGCCATTCACAAGTCCCCCAGCAGAACACGGCGGTAAAAAAAGGAGGAGAAGGGGAGGAAAAGAGAAAAAAACACATGAGCGTTTGAAAAAAACAAAAGCGATGGGAGAGATTAGCGCTCCGGTGGGGCTGCGTTTCAACTGCCATGCGATGTTCAAGTTTAATCATAGGAGCCAAGTGTTTGTGCACGCGCTTTCTTTACATTTGCATAATCCCTGATTAATAGTTGCAGAGTCAGAGGTTGAGTGTGGGTTTGAATCAATCAATAAATGGGTATTTTTGGTGGAAATCCTCCAGTTAGACTCCTTTGAAACCTTGGAAGCCGTGGATCATGTATGATTACAATGGCTGATTACATTTAATCGCTTCTGTATGAAGGAAAATTAATAAATGCACCAGCAACTATCATGCAAATTAGCATGTGTTTGATATCATCATGTTACAGCATACTGCAGCAATAATAATGCAATCCCCAGAATCAAGTTAAAACAGTGGAAATCTTACATTTGATTTTACATTCGTATCTGCATCAAACACAACTGCAAACTCAATTTATTAGCAAATTTAGTCTGCTGCTGCAACTGTGACCATGCAGCTACAATTACTGCACCTCTGCTGTCAATAATAGCATAACATTATGGTACCGCAACTACTAGCAAACAATAACTAATATTCACTAAAAACTGCAGTCTAACACAACAGCGCACGTGAGAATCCTTCTTTCATTAAGCTTATAATGTTCAGTTTTGTTGTTTTTTTTTAGTAAGATGATTCTATTTTATGAACATTTTGTATACTTAGAAAAGTGTTGTACTATCAAAACTGAACTACCTCTGCTAAATAATGATAATAATAAAAGCAGTTAATCCACTGCATGCTAGTTTCCTAAAGGAAGCTGTATGCAACATCCAGATTGTATCTAGCTCCTTTCACACTGCCTGTTCAAGGTGGGATTATTGCGCCGTTATGACGCCCCGCCGGTTGGTATAAAAGGTACAATTGCAGAACGGGCTAGCACGGGGTAACACTGGGTAACGCAGTAACAGTGCTGAAACGGAGTCTGTATGAACACGTGTTATGCGTGCCACCCACCGCAAGAGATTTACAAAGCAGCCAGCATCAGTTGGCAATTAATTCAATGAAGATGGACAGCAGCCATTAATGTCTGCAAACTGGGAAAACAATGAGATTCGGAAGCTCTTCACCCTCTGAGCAGAGGATGAGATCAGCCACCATATAACAGAGATAACAAATGATTGTTATTGTCGTGTTATGCCGTTGTTATTGTTAAGAAAGCACTGCCAAGTATGTTATTTGTCACTATTTTACCTCTGCGATGCCGGCATACTGTCTAAAATCAGACATTGGAATGACACGATGCAGCCATTGTTTGGTCCTTTATCAAAATGCAAAGGCAAAGAAAGGACTCCATTGCAGGCCCATAGCACAATCTCTCTCAATAAATATCTTGGGTTGGCACAACGTTTCTGCAGTGATGCTGTCCCAAAATTTAGCTGTAACAGCCATAGGAGCACAGTGCAAAGCAGCAGCTAGTGGGACGCACATGTACTAACATGCACACATGGCCACACAGTACCACAACATCAGACAGAGAAGCTCAGATTACTACACAAAGAGAGGGAGCATGACTTCATGCTCTGCTCAGGATGCCATTACTCCACTGTATCTGTACATAGCAAATCTATGTTTATGTTCAAACTGAACATCACATACCGCTCCTTTAAAGTCATTGTTTTGTGTCTGGGTGCTGTGCGGTGATCTGACCGTCCCTCTCTTGTAATCTGACCTACATTGACCATTGATGCTTGCAGCTGTTAATGGTGTCAGATTGTGTTTGGAGAAGGTAAGAGGGAAATCTGATTACTGACCACGCCTGAAACTGAGGGGGGTTTAGAGTAATCAAACTAATGCAGCTTATAAATGCTTTATCCACTGCCCGGCCTGGACCAGATTACACACTGTAATCTGTTATACTTTATTTGTATGAGTACGTGTAATACCCTCTTCAGTCAGCGTTACTGTGCCTGAGCATGGCAAATTATGAGTATATGAGTTTCATGTTAATGGTTCAATCATGTCGATCTTAGCAGGGAGTTGTTTTGTTAAGGTATTCATTTAGATAAAACTGAGAGGGTTCTTTCAATTGGGCCAAGAATTTGTGATGATGTCACATTTCAAGATCAAGCTACGTACATGTATGAGGATTAAACTCGCAATCAGTAAAGTCAGGTTGTAATAGGCAAATGTGCTATGAAACTCTGTGCATAGATGAAGTTACTCTCTACGAAGATATTATTATATTTTTTCAGTAAAAATGATTAAAAAAATGAAAACCACTAAAATTGCATCTTATAATGCAGTATCTTTCAAAATAACAGCAACTTATTTTTGCATATTATGCAGCCTATAACCGTCATGAGCAAGACATGACGACATGATACTAAATTTTGCTAACTGCAGAGAGCGTGCATGCACGTCGAGTTGACAAATGTTAGCAGTAAAGATTACAGCAGCACAAAGACAAGAGCAATGAAACAAAAAGTCTCAAGGCACTCACAAACCAATGCAGCAAAGATAGAAAATGTAACGCCCTGAAGAAACTTAGTGTATTTTGCTGCATTACATGGAAAATAACAAAAATATGTTGTTTGGCATGTTACAGTGCTCATCTCATTATTTCACATTGACCAATTAATGCTGCCTGTGTGTTTCACAACCTCTGAGCCAGAGCTGACCTTTAAGAACAGCGTGGGATGGAGATATCCATACCGGACACTGGAACCATAATCAGTCACATAATTAAGCTGTGATGTTGCAGAAACGGTTCAGTGTTATCTTGTGATGACGAGATAATGAAATTATAAGCACAAGTAAACAAAGCATGATTCCTGCAGATAACGGGGTAATTAAGCTGTGATCATAAGATTACAGGAGTAAAATAAAACTTGACTGCTATGAGCTTCCATACTACTTTTTTAGACATTTAATATGATTTAATTCCTATACTTGACTTAGGAAATGGGTTTTAAGTATCTGAAATTATACTGTGTCAAAAGCAAATCTGAAACTCACTGATTTCTCATTTGTGCCTCATAATTTTTCAAAGCGCAGCTTTAGCGAGGCACGAGCCACAAAACATGTGTCACATCTAATAAAAATGTAGTACGCATAAAATGTGCAATATGAAGATGGAAGGAAAGTCTGCGGGCGTTTATGGTTTTAAATTTTTTTCCCCTCTTTTTCTTTTTTTTTCAAAGCCAAAGACCCCACGCTGTGCATGCGTTACCACCCATGCAGTGTTTGTGTCATGATGACCACTGGCTGCTGTTAGATTCATGAGTTTAATCCCTGGAAGCGCTCCAAGCATCCACTTTGCTGCTGCCCTGTCCTCTCAACCAAACATCAAACTCTTGCCTATAGCGCAAAATGCAGTGAGCCAAAGGGATGTCTGCATTTGGCATCATGTTCTATCAGGAGATCAGCCTGAGACGAATAACCGCTGCCCTTGACTGCATCATTGCTACTGAATAAGCTTACATTGCCTCAGTGTTTTGTGCAGTTTATTTAACAGCCTGCCTCCGTAAACATATCACAACAGTGAAAGCGGTCTGCAAACACCAATTCTGTCCCAGCATGCCAAATCCACTACTTGTTAATAATAAAATATAGACATGCAGTTCCTTCTGATGTAATTAGTGCTTGTTGTATCTTCGCCTAATTATATTATTATTATATCACAAAAAAAGAGGATCCAGGCAATGATTTTATCCCCCTCAAAAATGTCTGCAAGAGTTGTCGCGTACAAGACTTCTTCATATTAAAATAGAAAGCCTAGATTTTTATCCTCATGCACCATGTGTTACTTTCCCGAAAAATGACAGTTATGGGGCATGGAGTTAGACAGGGGATGTAGAGGGCAACCTCAGTACAAATTTGTACTCCTATTATGCCTGACAGCCGAGATTCTTCAGGATTTGTCAGAGAAAGGAATTGTTCAGAGTACCAGATCTGAAAATCCAACCTCATTTGTTGCCAATACTCTCGGCTTCTGTGTTTATAAACGTCCATATTTCATTAATCTGCCTCACCTTGCCAGAGTCTGTGTCAAAACGACAAATAAAAAATGGAGGACACATTGAGCTATGTTCACAGCGCCCGGTAAAAGTGAACCCGTCTGGCCTCAGACCCAGTCCAGCGAGCCGTCACCACAACCCCGGCCCGCCCTCCAGAAGCATTTATTATCTGTCTGGTTTGAAGTCATTACAGACAGCGATTTGGCTTTGGTCGTTAGGTTTAAGTCTAATGAGGGCTGTTGTGAGTGTAAACACAGTAAATGTGGAATAAAGTTGCAAATTAGCTTCAAAAGTAAATGTAAACAGGTGACCATAAAAATTAAAAGACCAAAACCTTAATGTGTAAAAAAGCGTGTCAACTCCTATACTCTGTTTGTGGCTCTCTCTCAGCTCTAAGCCTATTGGTTAATACTGCACCAATACATAATCTTTAAAAATAAGGTCATAAATAGGCAATACAATGTAAAAAAAACATTTCAATAATTTCATAAAACAACTGGGCACCGTAGTTTGTACCAAACATTACTCAAACAGAAGTAAATAGTCCATTTGCTCGGGACTATTATATTATACATTATATATAAATATCACTATTATATATACACTAGATATCTGTATATATCTGGCAGCTGTATATTATGCAAGTTACAACCTCCAATTCTTAAAAATGAAGCCAACGCTTTGGTGCCAAAAACTGCAGTTCCTTGAACAGCCACTTGAGGCTGAATTCGAAAGTGCATCAACCCCCTCAGACCCCCATGTTAAAATGCCAAACTTTACAACACAAATAGCCATAATTACAGCCTGTTACAAAAAACTGCATAGCTCTCTATTGCTAATGCCAACAGCTGAACTGCCAAACACAAGGTTTCAAAATGGGAACCCACAAAACAATGGCTGATTTCACAGTAGCTGCATCCGTTATTTATGATATTTGGCAACTTGCTTATCAAAAAGTTAATAAGTGGCATTTGCGATCTTTGGTGAAATGTCCTTGCACGTACTATATCATTGTTTACAAACTGTAAAAGGTGTAAACTGTAAAACTGTAAAAAACCAACAACAATGGAGCTCTATGGAAACAAGGAATAAGCTCCTATATCAAAATTTGGCTACACAAGCCGTCACTTCACTATTATCTCCTACATTTTTTGTTACATTTTACTGATACTGCCATATACCATACTTCACTGGCACATTACATGTACGTATGTCATCATTGTTTACAAACCGTAAAGTCTATAGTTTTTGGACAACAACGGAGCTCTACTGCCAAATGCCATACTTCTGCCTTATTGCTTGCACACTCGTATGTTCAATATTATTGTTTACAAACTGTAAAAGGTTTTAAAGTCCCAGACAAAAATGGAGCTCTATGGCACAGAAGAATAACCTTCCTGTATCAACGTTTGGACACACAATCTTTTAATAGACTTCACTCTTATCTCCTACATTTTTTCTTGCATCTTATCCAGAACAACACCAAGACCTGGGTAGTTAGCATGAGCGCTGATAGCCACTATTTTTGAATAGCATCTCCTCTGCTGTTTCATACACATTTGGTACAGAAACACTGCATCAAAGATATTATGAACCTATAACAGAAAGATTAGAGATTAACATTAAAAATGTATTTTTCACTACGGAGAGTCATTATTAAAGATTAAGTTGACTTATTTTATTATGTGTCTAATTTAATGGGTGAGACTTAGAGCTCTGCTGTGGCAGAACCCCCCAAAAGGAAATCAATAGGTCTCCTTTTAGACACACAGAGTCCTATAAACAATCCCAGAAAAAGATCAATATGCTACAGCAAAGTGAACAAGGGAGCACAGAGGAGTCAGGCGCCCAAGCACCCCCTATCACAGATATCATAGTCTTTTTTAAAGAATATCAGATACACTGTTGTTCTGTGAGGCAAAGATAAGTTTTTATCAACACAGTTTCCCAACTCCCAAGAGAAACAAAAACACTGCAAAATGTTTGGATCTTTCAACTTGGAGGACTCTGTGGCATAAATATTCACTAAGTCACAAATAATGCTGCGACTCCTGCATAAACTCTGCCTAAAGTCGACCGCGTTTCTTCTGTCACTCTCGGCTGAGATAAAGCAACACTTAACACAAAGAAGCGATTCTGTCACGAGCGTCTACAGTACATTGTGTAATTATCTTTGGAGGCATTTTTTTGAATCGGAGCTCTGTTTCCAGCAGCTCACACTTAAAACAGCTGATGGTCACAAGTTTCCACTGCATGGTAGATTGTTTTCTCCAGTGCTTAGGGGTTTGACCTTAATATCGGTTTGACATGGCTATATGATGCACATTTCCTTTGACTGCTGACCAAGCTGCCTTTCTGAGAACAGCAGAAAAATAGACTTTGTCCTCCCAAGTCCTCCTGAGTATGAAAAAAAAGCATGGAGTAATCAGACAAAGATGGCAATGCTATATTTTTGCAAATACTGACAAGGTGGGAGTTGCAGCAGATGGTGGATTAAGGTGAGATAAACTAAAGCAGATCAAAAATTAAGTGATGAAATCTACTTTTCTCTTTCTCAAACACAGCTGAAGGAGCAGTAACAACACTCTGCCCACCTTTTTCAGCCAATGTAGAGCTGAAAATAAAGCCCAGCAGAGGTTTATTCACAGTAAGGATGTATCTGAGCTCCTCTAATGACTGTGTAACATGTGACATTACCTTCGCTACATGTGAAGGAATATGAAAACCGCTGTGAGGGACTCTGAATATTCTCTTTCGAGCGCAATTAAAGGCCCATACATAGCATGTACATTTTCATCTAAAATTCTGCCGTGGAGCTGATCCAGGAGAGGACAATATGTACCGCGGTAATAACGTCAGTCTGCAGATAACGTTTGGTTGCAGGGAAATAGCCGGTGTTAAAGGTTCCCGAGGTTTCTCCAGATAAACTGTGGTCAAACTAGCATCCAAGTGGTGAAGTTTTAAAGGGCTGCTCACTTGCTGAATATCGCTTAAAGCAGAACTATAACTTCTGAAAGAAAATAATAGTATATGTTCCCTATTGCAAATAAAAGTTTAACTCCATCATGTATTCAGGAGTTTTGTCCAAACTATGGATGATGACAATTAATCCATTCATCAGTAGTTAATGATTAAATCAAGCATGACAAATTCAATCGATTAATTTAAAAAAAAAGAAAAAGTCAGCTTATATGCTGCGACACTTTGGAAACTTTGAGATGATACGTATGAAAAAAGTAACATGATTTTGCAGAAATGTAGAATGCCAACATTTTCCTCCACTGTCTCGGCTGGTTTTGTCACGACAGCCTAACACGGTTTGGTATGATCAGTGACTATGGTAGCTAATTTTGACTACTGTTAGTAAACCTAATACAGGTAATGGGCATTTTTGAGATTTTGCTATTGTTATCCTTTAATTGGCACTTGTGTCAACAGTTACTGTAATTTAGCAAATGCTAAGCAGGCTCAAGAATGTGTGTCTCAATTTGTCCATGCCCGAAACGGAAGCTCCTGAAAAGTTTGCGGAGGACGACAGTTGTAATTACACTAATCATCTAGTCAAGTTAATTATGTATTCATAGAGCTTGCAATGGTAGAGCATAGTTTTTTTTTTAATCTCCCATTTAGATTTATACTTCTTTTTCAGTTTGCATTAATATGAGAACTTCTGCATGTTCTGGTTGCGCATGAGATCATAAGACCAACTAAAATACAAAATATATAAATAATACAGAGGCAAAGTTTAAATTATGGTATTTTGTTGAGCAACTTCCAACTGATCGACTTTTTATAATGACCAAGGAGTTGTTGTTTAATCTAATTTACAGTACAGTGCCTCCACATATAAAGCGGTTAGCATGTTTTAATAGGACGCTGGCATGGGCACCTAAGCATACACTGAGGCCAATTAAACCGTGGATCTGCATGCTAACCGTGAGACAGACTTAGTGCCGTTTCTTCTATGCACATAGTACTAATTTGGAAAACTGATAAGGTCTTTGCACTTGGCCTCTACTGTATGTATACATACTGAGCATGGAGATACGACTTCCTCTGGTAATTCCCAATAATGAGATGACATTTTCCAGTTTCCAAAATACCCTTTTCAGCTTCAGCAGGAAGTTATTAGTGAACAGTGTTGCAATTCTTCCCTATTTAAGAGCAAAACGCACACACACACAAGGCAGGGATTATGATCTGTCCTTTGCCATCTCTGCTCACCCCCCTCTACGAAATATTCTGATTACTCTCCACCGAGTGCTGATTGGTGTTATGCAGAGGAAAGCAGAGCAATAACTGCCTGGAAACCCCCCCAAATCTGCGCACATTTTCTAACATTGTGCAATAATCAACATAATTCTCTGCCGACAGAATGGCAGCCACACCTCATGCTGATCAGCAGATTAGTCACTGGGAATATTTTAAAGGATTCTCAGGCAGCCAAGAGACTAATTTATCCCAGATCATGAAAGCCTTCCTGGCAAACATTCATATTCCTAACAAAGAAATATCGCAAAGATGTGACTTCTCTTTTCAGATGAGTCATCTGCTGGGGCAAATCATGTGGTCTCAATTGTCGTGTTTATTGAGAAGCTAATAGAATAGCAAGAAAACGTCTTGACTCATCTGAAGTTCTCACAGGCTCTCTGCAGCTAAAGAGCACCAGGAGTGCTGGTTTTTAAAAGGGGGCTGGCACTTCAGCCGGTTCAGTTTAAGCTATTTAATTAATCACAGTGAAGCATTTGAAAAGGATCTTAAATGGCATCTGGAACTGAATTTGAGGAACTCACGCCCTATAGCAGTGATACTCAACTAACAGCCCGCGAGCCAAATCTGGCCCCTGATAGGGTGCCGGAGGCCCCCAAACAATTTCAAATTCACAATAACAACAAAGTGATTCACACTGGGAAGTGTTTTTGTACTTAAGTAAACATAAGCTGCCAGAATGCATAAAACAGCATCAAAATAGAGCTTGTTTTTGAAATAAAGTGCCACTGTTGCACCCCCAACAGAGGTCCAAGCTAAGCCATTAATGTCTGAAAATACTAAAAATGTCCTAAATTCCTAGAAACATCCAAAAATCCTTAAAAACATTCAAAAATCCTGTAAATATTCTTAATATCTAGAAACACCCTAAAGTCCTAGAAATGTCCTAAAATTCTACAAATCTCCTAATATCCTGAAAACGTCCAAAAGTCCTAAAAAAACGTCCTCAAATGCTAAAAATGTCTTAAAATGCTAGGAATGTCCTAACATCTACAACAGTTGTCGTAGAAATGTTAAAATCCGAAAAATGTCTGAAAAAAGTCCTAAAAACATAGAAACATCCTTAAGCCTTGAAATGTCCTAAAATCCCAGAAATGTCCATCAATCTGAAAAATGTCCTTAAACTTAAATCCTAAAACAGTCCTAAAATCCTGGGAACATGTACGACTGGCCCCTGCCCCTCCTGTCATTTTGCAAAAGTGGCCCCCAGGCAAAGCAAGCTGAGTATCGCTGGTTTAAGTAATTTAATTAATTACAATGAAGCATTTAAAAAGGATTTTAAATGGCATTTGGACCCGAAATTGAAAGCCTCACGCTCTACAGAAACTAAAAGCCAGAAGTGGAAACCACACTCGAGGCCACCTTAACAGTAGTGAGAGAGAGCGGCGTGCTGGGACTGTATCAAACATGCAGAGAAATTGCCAAGGGGAGTTTATATTTGCATGACACTATGACACCCTGTGTTTATTAGCATGCAACCTCAGCTTGTGCACTCTGCGTCGGCAAAAAACCTCTCCCCTCCACCTCTCACCCTGCCCCCCCCGCCCCTCGCAGAGCCCGAATCCATTCCACCTCTTTAACGGCGGGGCCTAGGCGTCCCGGGCATGCTCAGTGAGCGTGGCTAATCAGCCAAGCCGAGCCGTGTCCTTTGACGGAGAGAAATCCCTCTCCCTGTCGGAGCAGCCGCTGCAGATGAACTGGTGGTGCTCTGACTCCGGCGGGGGTAGGAGGTGTGGATGTGCAGGGTTGAGCGGGGGGGTAATGAATTAGCCCCACATCTAAACAGTTTGCAATGCACTTACTCTTCCACATTTGGCAAGCAAATGCACAAACAAAGTGTCCTGTTAAATCATGATAATTCCACTTCTTCCAGGATTTTGCAAGGTGTGTGGGAGTTTTTTTTCCTCCTTCCACCGTCTCTGCAGAGGTTTGAATAGCATGACTTCATGCATATGTAGAGGTATAAATTAAGCAGTTCACCATTTAAGGTGATATTCAAAGCCTAATAGTCCCTTCTGTGTAGATGTGCAGCTCTGCAGGTTTCTCTGTAATTGGTGGTAACATCTGAAGACTATGTAGGCATATAGCATCTAAGATACTGCTCCTCTCCAGCAACAAAGGCAGAGAACGGACTCTATCACAGCATCGAGGAATGAGAAAGAATATTAAAAATGCAGGATTAGCATTTTAACATCATATTTGGGCGTAGCAGATAAATGGACGCTGACTGCCGGAGATTAGTTGTTCTTTTTTTAGATGTGAGAGGCATCGCGGCACACCGGGAGATAGAGGCATCTAAGACAACACAGTGACCCTTGGTGAAGCAACCGAAAAAACAGTGTACATTTTGACGGCATCATAAATCACGGGGCTCATGGCAGGCAGCCCAATTGTGCTGCGAGGGCAGGTTGAAGCTACCATCATCCCTCCTCCTATGTCCCCTGGCTGTGTCTGAAGAAAGAAGTGGAACGGCGAAAACATGTCTGCTCTCTCTGTCTCTCTCTCTATCGGCACTGATCTCTCGGCGGGCCGGCCGAGGGAGCGGCTCTGGTGGCGGCCTGGTCACAATCAGTGATGAAATGTAACTAAGTACAATTACTCTCGTAACGTACTTAAGAGCAAATCTGAGGTACTTTGTACTTCACTTGAGTATTTTCTATTCATGTCATTTTATACTTTGACTCCACTACATTTCAGGGGGAAATATTGTACTTTTTACTTTACTACATTAGTTGCTTTACAAATGAATATTTTTGTATAAAAAATGTAAGAGTTTATAAAATATGACATTTTGTTAGAAATTAAATTACCATACAGTTTATACAAGTACAGCTAAAATAACTGACTGAACAACAATTGATTTGTCAATTATCTAAATGAAAAGTGATTACCAACTATATTGATAATCATGTATTTGGGCATGTATTCGGGTGGTTTTTTTTTTTATAATTTTGAGCTCTGGGGGTGTTTTTTTATACATATTTTTTGTGTTTTGATGGGCTTTTATCCTATCTTTTTTTGAATAATTATAAGTTTGTTTTTTTTTTACTATTTTTGTTCTATCTTTTTTTAACCTATTTTTTTTAAAAATAATTTTGAGTTTTGCTGTTTTTTTCCATTTTCTTTCTTTTTCTTTTTTCACCATTTAGATTTTGGGGGATGTTTTTCTATTTGATTGTTTTTGTTTATGATTTTTTTTAATTTTCAAAAATAATTTTCTGCATTGGGTACTTTTAATACTTTTAAGTACTTATTCCTGATTATACTCTTACTTTTACTTAGGTAACATTTTTGAAGCAGGACTTTCACTTGCAACAGAGTATTTTCACAGGCTGGTATTAGTACTCTAACTTAAGTAAAAGAACTGAGCACGTCTTCCACCGCGGGTCACAATGCTGCACCTCTGCAGCATTTTGATATACAAAAGTATAGACAGAAACTCATGATCCCTGAGCGCAGGAGGTTCAGCATGGGTGAAAATGTGCCCATATGCACTCTGGGAGGAAGTCTCCTCAGTCTTCTTGACTCAGACTGAGACTGTATAAGAGGAAGAGAAAAGGCACACAGTGAGTTTGCCAAAAAAAGAATCCCAGACTTGGTGTGTGGGTTTGGAGGAGGGCCGGTGGAAATCATCTTTATCCTGAAAGTGGAAGTCTCCGGGCTTAGCGATCACAACAAACATGGTCAGCCTGGGTTTCGGCTTTGGTTAAGATGACTCCAGGGAGTATGGACAGTGGGAGGAGGCCTTGGACGCTTTCCTCTCTTTTTCTCCCGTTGCTTCTCATCCTCCCCACCCACTCCAGCAGCTGTTGACGTGGGCCATCATGGGGAATTTGTACAGTCTCATTCAGTCAGAGGGAAGGATTAGGCCTGAGCTCAACCACAGATGGACTGAGACTGCCCCCTATTAATAAATCCTCCTGTGATGCTGTATATTCATCTGGACATTTTCTTCTTTTTCTCTGAGTTGCGAGCATCGACTGGACACGAGCACAGCGGCATGCTAATCTGCTACAAAAAAAAAGTTCCAGAGAGAGAGAGAGAAAAGTGACATGACGAATTGAAAGAGGGTGGAAGGAGGGGGGGGTTGGCCTTCTTCTTCTTTTGCATAATTTGGTTCCTATTAGCGACATCATTCAGTGGGTTTTTTCAGATGATAATTTGGAAATCTGGGGTTGCGGCGCTAATCCAGCGGCATTACACTTTACCGAGGGATTACTGAGTGACAACTTCAAGTGAAACGAAAGATGTAAGGGCCTCTTAAGCCGTGTTCCTATTAAAAGCCACAGTGCGGCGTGACACTGTGGCAGGCTTCATTGCACACTTGCCAACTAGTTGGGGATATATATCCCCTGATAAACGCTCCAACGCTCATAGGGATTTCTTCATCTTTTTTTATTTTATTTTTCATTTCTTCACCCTCTGCATTCAGCCACTTTTAAATTATTTTTTTCCAGATCGGCTTTTATTTATTTATTTATTTATTTTTGTAGGTTTCTGGTTGTTTGGGGTTTTTGGGGGGGACTTGAAGTGCAAAGGTTGAGCGTTTAAGACCTGACATTCTCTCTCTGATGCTACTTTACTATCTGTGGAAGCAGTGAAGTAATTCAAGGTTTTATCCAGGTGACTCCCAAACAAAGTTTAATAAGTTTTCTTTCCTTCAAGCACCTTAAAAGTAAGTTCGGTGGTAAATATTATTTTAGAAAAACAGAATTACAGCACCAACAAGAGCCGGACACACCACAGCAATTAGGGCGCCGGACGCTCACCAGCAGCCCAACACTGACCGATGGCCGACCGTCGGCTTGATGTGTCGTGGCCTTTCTATCAAGATCAAGATAAACTTCATTGTCCCCTGAGGGACGTTGGTGTTGGGCTACAGTGCCACACAAAGCTGCAATCACAAGCGAAACTGTACAGACAAACAATGCAGCAAGGTGAGACACAGAAAAAAGACTGTCAATGTGATGACATGAATAAGACGTCATCTACAGATGAGGAAGGAAAGTTACATGACCTTCATGTATTGCTCCTGCCCTATAATCCAGCACCAGGCTCTGTGGTCACAGCAATACTGCACAGTGCACAGTGCCATAAAAGCAGTGTCACTGGAATTGTATATAGATTGTATATTTATGTAGACATGAACGTTGACGATGCTACAAATTATAAAATGTGGATGTTTCAAAGACATCTTACACTGGCAGTACAGATCTACAATCACCACAGTGACCCCCCCCCCCCAATAACCTTGAGTTTTGGGTGGATTTTTTTTCTTCCAGTTTTATTTTTATTTTTTGTGATTATTTTGAGTATTGGCTCACAATTTTTTAGTTTTTCCTTTATTTAAAAAAAAAATAAATTCTGAGTTTTCAATTTATCTTTTCTTTTTTTAATATAATTTTATTGTTTTTGGGTGTGTTGTTATTTTTTTATCTTTATAATTTCTGCATTAGGTTCTTTTCCTTAAAATACTTTAAATAGTTTGTCGTGTTTATATTTACTTACTTTTACTTGAGGAACATTTTTTAAGGCCTCTCCACCTTGTTTCAACCAAGTCAGCTCGTACACTATGTCACTTTTGAAACACATAAACGTACCGTATTCATGGTTTTCAGAAACGTACAATGCCAGCATTTTCTGTTGGCTACTCGGCTCCACATTACCTTGCAAAGTAATAGATTTGGGAACAGCTCCAACACGTTCCCTCTGCCCTTCACAGAGTAAACACGGACGCCAGCTTCCCAGTGTCTCCACATGGGGAGATATTGGTGTCCTATGGTTACTGATGAAATGAGTCTGGCTCTTAAGCCATATGCAGAGATCAAAGACACACACAGGAGGGTTAACACAGGAGAGAGGGACAAAAAAACAAAAAACAAAAAAGGTGTTTTTTTCCACAGTGACCTGGATATGCAGCCAGTTCAAGACGCATCGCTTTCCTCTCCTGTCTGCTGACGGGATCCCGGGAGAGGGACAAAGTAACTGTTCAATCCCAGGTAATTAACTTCACCACGACCCAGGGAACACTCGCACCAGACACCACAATCCTTTAAGCACAACACTCCATTAGTCATATCCCACAAGGCCTTGCAAATGGCAGGACAAAAACAGGGGCATGCTGGGGGCTCATCCTGCTCATATAATCACTGAGACAGAGGCAAAATATGTCTATTAGAAGGGATCACAGACCGTGTACCATGAGTCGGGATAATTTTGCTGTATCAGTATCAGTACACTTTGCAGTTTTTTCTTTCTTTTTCCCCATGAGGTCATTTTTCACAGTGCATACATAAAGTATAACACCGTAACTTTCATCAGTGTGAAGCATCGTAACATAATGCAGATCTAGTCAGAAAACAGAAGGGAGGCAGCGCTGAATCAGGTCCTTGGTGTAAAATGGACAGGTGCTGTGTGGATGGAGGTAACAGCGCGGCCAGTACATCAGGACACGTACATCAAGAACTGCTCATGAGCTGTTTTTTTTTTTTTTTGTTTTTGCAAGATGTCTAAATTATATCCAATACATCTTATTACATAAATGTTCTCACAAAAACCAAATATTTAAGTTTATATGAGATTAATTACACATGAAAAGCAGTTTTGAACAGGTGGGTTTTGATGAGTGTTTTGACCTGGGAGAGGTCTTAACATGTTATAGCTTCACACGTGGTTCATCACAGCTTTCACATGAGATGACTTCACAAATAAGCATGTGATCAAAGCTCACGTCTTTGGCACAGCTGGATGTTTTCTAGCCTTTAAATACCTGAAAATTCTCTATGACAAACCAGTGTAGAGCCTGATTAAATCATGCCTATTCAAAGAGGGCTGATTGCTGGGCTGGTGGTATTTGCTGCTTAGTTTTCTGAAGAACCCCTAATTCAAACAACGGCACACTCATACTGTTTCTTTGGGCGGCACTGAGCAACCGGGCCCCACAGACCTACAGATTCATCATGTTCAGATATAAAAATGTTGAATTTTGTTTCTATTTTAACCCAAAGTACCCCAAAATAATGCAAAAAGCCCCCAAAAGTAATTAAAAATATGCAACTCAGCCTCATCAATGAGGTTGAAGATGCGTAATGACTAAGATAGGATGACAGTAACAGTACATATTGTACTTGTAGTACTAATGATGATGGCAATGATAGGAGGACAGTAACAGTACATACTGTACTTGTGGTACTGATGATGACAATGAGAGGATCACAGTAACAGTACATATTGTACTTGTAGTACTGATGATGATGACAATGAAAGGAATGACAGTAACAGTACATACTGTACTTGTAGTACTTATAATGATGACAATGAAAGGATGGCAGTAATAGTACATATTATACTTGTACTGATGATGATGACAGTGATAGGATGACAGTAACAGTACATACAGTACATACTAATGATGCTGATATCTATGACGATGATTGGGTGACAGAGCCAAAACATATTAAGAATTAAGTATTCTTTTCCAAATGGTCGCATAAGAATTGTGTGATATAAATACTGCGTTTATAAAGTAGAATTTTGAGTTTATGGTATGGAGTATGCAGCCACACAGCTGTTGGCATGTTTATTCAAGGATTATCTTGAATGTGTCACATGCCCAAATCTCAACAAATCTGGCAATGCACATCCTTGGGTCCCCAATGAAACATCTGTTAGGTGTGAATTAGATCGGATACACAGCTCTCGAGATATGCAAAGAAAAAAAAGTGAGAAAAACCTCAAGTAAACACAATCGCACATCATTTCAGGACACCTCATGGTAGGGCACTCTCGTTTTTTTCTACCTTTTTATATCACGACATATATATATATATATATGTGTGTATATATATATATATATATATATATATATATATATATATATATATATATATATATATATATATATATACACATATATATATATATATATATATATATATGTATTATGTGTATTAATGTACAAACCACTGACAAAGTGCAAAGAAAGCGCGGATGGCACAATGCCTCACGGACCTGTTTGCAGTCATCCCGATCAAGAAAAACAAGGCGTAGGTTGATAAAAGCAGTTCACTGCAGTTAACAGAATCAAAGCATCGGCTTCAGAAAATCATCTCTCTGTGTATCTAACATACATAATGTTCCGATCAAACTCAAAGCAATTACTTCCATGCAGACATGTGATGTTACATAAAAAATAAAAAAAAAAAAAAAATCTCAAAAAGCTTGATCTTTCCTTTTAGATGAACGTCTCGGCTCATTCTCATACAAGCCAGCAAATTAAGTATAAATACAGACCATGTCCCGGGGTGTAATAGAATGAATTCAGTCAATAGAATATCTGCAAATGTTAAAGTGGCTTGAATCAAAAAAGCTTATTGAAATTTCAATGCGGCTATATGGGTGTCTCTAATGAGGTAAGAAAAGAACAGCATTTCTCTGACTGTGCAGCAGTCTAACCAATTATCAGACTTCCCTGCTGCTGAACCATGGGAGAAAGTCCATAGGTGATGGTGGGGAGGACGAGGGGAAGCCACGTTGTTTAAGTGAGAGAGAACAGATAATGGACTTGGAGCTTCTCTCCCTGCTCCCTCTCCCTCGCTTCCTCCCCGCCACTCTCAACAAAGACAGGGCTGGCGTTTCCAGCCGACAGCCATCAGAGAGCCGGGTGTGTGATTTGACTGTATATGTCAAAGCCAGTTTGATTGTCTTTGGAAATGTTTTATTCATCAGATGGGGTTTGGATGCTGCTTACCTCCGTTTCTGATTATCTGGCAAAACAAGTCTGTCAGACAACATAATACAGAATGTGTAGCAGCCGTTACACGTGCGTAAATGCTCATTTCACCTCTGGTCCTATCATTTCAGCGTTAAAAAAAGAGGAAGATGATAGTTAAAATCGCAGCTAACATCTTTGCGCAAACATGCTCAATCATCATAGGCATTTTTGGAGGCTGCATTTTAAAATCAGCTGATTCCACCTGAATCACATCTACTTTCATCCTTTTTTCTTTTAACACAGGGAAAAAATAGAAAAAAATGTTGGCATGTATGTGTCTGCAAATCACAGATACATTACATTATGTAGCAGTTATTTTGAAACTTTCTGTTTCAACAAAGCTGTGCTAAACTTGTGATTAGGTTTAGGCACAAAAGCAGTTGAACATAGTTAGGAAAAGATCATGTTTTGGTTTAAAATACCCAGTTTGGCGGCTCAATGCAGAGTAATGGCTTTGTAAAAAAAAAAAAAATAGCAGCTTTTCATGCTACCTTCGAAGAAAAACAGCAATGGGTTAATAATAAAAAAAAAAAAAAACACTCATTCTTGGAACTGGAAAAATATTGACAGGTTGCCAAAAAAGCCGTTCAGCCATAGGTTACTAATTAGGCTGCTGGAAAAATATCAATGGGTCACTAAAGAAGCCCCTAGAAAAACAGTGACCGGTTGCTACAAAACACCCACATTTGTTGTCTAAATAGCCGCTGGAAAAACTGGAACAGCTAGCTTCAAAATGCCCATGTTTGGGACCCAAATATCTGCTGGGAAAGAAAAGACAGGTTCCCGGAAAAACAGCAACAGATTGCTAAAAAATCTGCTGGAAAAACAATGATGGGTCACACTATAAAAAACCCTTATTTGATGCCTAAAAATTTTTTGGTTTCTGAGAAAGCAACTGGGAAAACATGATGCACTGAAAATAGTGACAGGCTGCTACAAACCCATTACACGACAAACATACTACACCCACATTTGTTGCCTAAAAATTAGCTTGAAAAACAGTGACAGGTTGCCCCAAAACACCCACATTTGGTTCCTTAAAAAGCCCCTGTCAACAGTCTTAGGATGCTAAGTAGGCTGCTGGAAAAAATACCAACAGGTTGCTGAAAAAGCCACTGCAGACATGCAAACTATGAACAACTACAAAACACTAGTAAGCGGTGCCTAAACAGCCACTGGAAAAATAGGGATGAGCATCTCCAAAAAATCAATGTGACTGGAAAAACAGCGACAGATCGCAAAAAAATACACTGGAAAAGCATTGACAGGTGGCTACTAATAAACCGCAATTGGTGTCTAAAAAGCCGCAGAAATCACAGCAATGACTCAAAATAACACCAGGTTCTGTTTTGATGTCCTTGAACAGTGATCTGCAGCTCGGCCGGCTTGCCGAGGTGCCATGCCCATCCACCATCATTTCCACCTCCAGAGGACAGTCAGCTCATCACTTTAGTAATATTGATATGATATGTTTGAAATGTACAAATAAAACGTATTTGTGGTCTGCAAAATTGAGCAGTGCCAACATTTTCCTCAGGCGACGGTACTGTTTTCTTTACATGTGGCTGTGCACCAGAGTTCTGATAAAAGGCTGCAAATGCACAATGCAGTATAATGTGATACATTTAATCTGACAAGCCATCGATACTGTAAGTACCGGTGCCCAGCAGTTTGTTTTCTGCTTCTGTCAACCACAGTCAAAGTTTACTTTGGTGCATTTTTGCATTTGGCTCATTTAGGTCGGCACTGCCCAATTACAAGCCAACCAGGGGCTTGTCACATGGACTCACATGTAGCTTGTTAATTGGACAAAGTTTTGGTAACCTGTCATCCTGCCAGGTTAGAGATTTGGAGTGGGCTGCGGGGGGTAGAGGTGGGTGGTCGGAGCAAAATAACTCTGAATTGACTCCCTGCAGCAGCTCTGTCGCTAATCATTATGGACTTCTCTGCTGTGACTACCTACTCTGGTGTTAATAGGAGTTCTGGAAAAGAAGCAGATAAATATGAGTTTCGCCCTCAGTTAATCATTTTTTTTTCTGTCTGGCTTCTAGGTTTGATGAACAGCTGGCCCTCACACACCAATATTGGCCTCTTTATAAACTCTTCGAGGTTGTTTATATGCTGTGGATATCACTCTTTTTTCAAACAAGCCGCCCTGCAGTTCTCCTGAAACCTGCATTTTCCAGCGCGGTTATTTCACGCCACCCGAGTTTAAATGGCATTGTCCACAACAGCCCGAGTAAACCGAGCGAAAGTGCACCTAAAAAAGTCTGCCTGCCGACAAGTCAGACCTGGCGGTGACACTGCCAGGCAGGGAAGCAGACCTGAAGCCTGAAAATCACGCCTGTGGGTCACACAGGAATCAGAGAGCAGCTATTCCAAACAGGTTCCCGCGGAGATGAGGAGAGCCGAGCTGTGGCGGCCCGGCCTGCTGCTTTTGTCAGTCAGGCAACGAACGGCGGTGAGTGGAGGTCGCGGAAGAGCAGGAGATGACTGATTCATGGGCCGACGAGGGGGCTGTGTGTGGACACGCACGCTTGTGTGTGTGTGTGTGTGTGTGTGTGTGTGTGTGTGTGTGTGTGTGTAGGGCACACAGTGGATGACAGATTGGCAAGGCCACGGATGGGCCAGGCTCCATCAGCACCGCAGGCTGCTGTGATGTGTCCATTCTCCCTTCACTCACCGCAGCCGGCCAGACTAGAGTCGTCTGTGTGATTGCCTGTACGTGCGGGAGTTGTTTCGATGTTTCTTTCCCAGTTATGGCCGTGTTGTTTCGAAATCACAACCACAATCACCACATGTAAGCAACAGTTTGCCAAGTACGATAAAGGTAAAGATGTGTCTTGGCGGTTGTGCTGCAGAACTGTGTCGACAGCTAGCATTGTAAACGAGAACACAGGGACACAGCAGCTGGTTATGTGAGTGCTTCTCGCTGTGCCGCTGCTCTGTGTGTTGGTATCTGTTCATGGACACTTCAGCTCACATTTGTGCACGACTGTGTGTACTGCATATTGTTTACAAATGCTTCCACATTCACATTCAGGGGCAGCGCGAGATAATAGAAAAGCCGAACAATTAGTCACAATGAGAGAGGCCGGATTGCAAAACAAATTGCCTGAAGAAAGCAGGATAACTGCATCTGTATCATTTCAAAACCATCTAAAAGTAATTCTTCTCAGATATGGCTATATCATAAGGGGGGTATCTGGTGTTATTGGTATTCATTTAATACTGTTTGTTAAAAAATTAATCACAGTATG
This sequence comes from Plectropomus leopardus, assembly GCF_008729295.1. Taxonomy (NCBI): domain Eukaryota; kingdom Metazoa; phylum Chordata; class Actinopteri; order Perciformes; family Serranidae; genus Plectropomus; species Plectropomus leopardus. The sequence continues at coordinate 1,989,441 of NC_056483.1, forward strand.
CTGTAAAACAAGCAATTTGTATGCTCTGAATACACCAATACAAGCATGTCAGAGTAAGTTCCACATCGTTTTTTTTAGAAAACATGCATGTGATATAAAACACTATCTCATATGCATTAAGAAAAAATAAAGGAACATTTCATATATAAGCATAAAAACACACTAAATTTGTCCCAATTAATGCATTCATTTAACATTTTGTGCTACAACTTTGTAAACTTTTTTTTTTTAATCTCCTCTTATTATAATTTCAGTTTAAATGTTCCATCAGTAAGAAGTGTTGACACCTCAGTGACTTTTATCTTAAGTGTTGATTAGAGTTTGTCCCACAGATTCACAGCTACTCAAGTGAAGCGTATCAAAATAATCACGGTATTAAACAAAATTGATGAGTATTTATAGGTTTCACCTACACTGGGAACGCTGGGGGGCTTGACCCCATCACTTTTTAAAATGGCCAATTTTGTCCATATCAGTTCTTATGACAATTTGATAAAAATTTGAAAAAAAATCTGAAAAATAGCGTGCTGAAAAAATGAGAAAAGTTTAAGCAAGATTTAAATACACAATAGGAAAACATCAAATGCTATTTAAATATAAAGGAAGCTGTTTTGCACATTCATTTAATTGTGCCACAGTATCAACATCTGGCATCACATATTGATTTTCCATTTTTACACTTGGCACACGGAGAAGCAGAGCTTCAGGCACAGTGGGTTTAAAAGTTTGCTTTCACTCACCTCTGGAGCAGCTGCCCGTTTTACTGATCATTATGAACCTGTCAAAATCATGCAGAGTTCTTGGACCCACAAAAACCTCAGATTTCAGAGTGGCAACACAGAATGATGTGCATCAAAACCACAAAACAAACAAAAAAAGATGACTACAAACAGATCCAAAACCCCAAGAAAAAATGATGCAAATCAACCACAAAGAGACACAAAATGACTACAAGACTTTTAACTTAAAAAACAACACGCAAATGAACTTACAGAGACACAAAACACCCACAAAGAGACACAAAATATCTACAAGACTTTTAACTTAAAAAAAAACAAAACACGCAAATGAACTTACGGACACAAAACACCCACAAAGAAACACAAAAAGCTGCAAAGAGACAAAAACAACCAAAATTCCACAAAACTATCTCAAAACGACCCAATATGATTACGTCAAGACATTAAATAACCAAAATACTCACAAAATAAACTTCAGGACACAAGACAGCCACAATAAGCCACAAAACCACAAAAGATGCTTAATAACTAAAAAAACGCAAAGCACAACAAAAAAAGGGGGCAAACAACTACATAGAGACACAATGTAGACTACAAAAATACACAAAACTATCTCAAAGACGCACAAAGTGACTACACAAAAACATTAAACACCAAAAAAACACACACAAAAAAACCTTAAAGAGGCACAAAACCACCAAAAGATGCATGATGACTACGAGAGCTGTTTGACTGAAGATGAGATATTTGAATTTTGTTCTAATCCTTTTCAAAGTGGAGAAAGAAGAGTTCAAGCGTCGGAGTCGCGGTGGACACTTTAACCTCGCGTCCATGGCACCCTGACAGATTATGACTGATGAAGCAAAGACGGGAACACGCCTGGCACCTCGCTGACAGCGCCCTCCATCCTCCACTCGTCAGTGTCAGGTAACCATTTCCCAAGTGCCACCTTCAATTACTTAGGATATTGCTAATGATTATACATTGTGTGCGAATGCAAATGTGCGGCCGGGAAGTTTCATGATAGAAAGCTCGAGTCAGTTGTAGCATGACTAATGATGTTCCAAATGAAGGGTGGACTTCAATGAGTGTCTTAAAGAGCAGAAGAGATTTTAATTACTCATCTGTCTGGCTGCCTGCGTGACCTTCAGTCAGGACCCGGACAGAAGTCAATTACAGTGATGATGTGCGCTCTCCGGATCTGGCCGTACACCTTGTGACTGGGCCGGCCTTGGAGATGGCACATTGTCAAAGGTCATTATAATGTTCATCTGAAGGTCGAGGAAAATAAAAGTTTGAAATCAACGGAGCTACGGCACAAGATCTGCCCTTTAACTACCATATAAAACAAATTTCAAGCGTTGCGTTCTTTAACACGCGTAATATTGCAAAAATTAGGCACATCCTGTCTCAAAAAGATGCGAAAACAAAAGATTCAAAATCTATTCAAACATAATTTCAGCCAGCTCGCACACATGAAGGGAGAGCCGGCACGTGGGGAGAAAATTAAGAAACTTAATGGTAAACAAAACATCACATCGATGCATATGTTTTGTATCTGCAAAAAAATGAATTTGACATAATGTTACTTGATGTAGAAGGTTATCCATGAAAGATTACTGTAACAATTTAACTGCACACAACAGAATTCAATGATTTTTCCAAAACTTTCATTGAATGTTACCAATTCTAGGCCTAGAAAGCATGATCAGGGGTATACAACTTTAAATGTTTGTGTTTTGTATTTATATTACTGCCGGAAAGAAATTATCACTGTTACGGTGCATCTCTCTCTCCCCTTTTCGCTCTTTCTCTCTCTTCCTCTATGTATCATTTCTGTAGATTACTGTAATTTCATTATGTTAATCTGTTCTGTAAACACAACACCTATTGCTCGTCTGTCCGTCCTGAAAGAGGGATCCCTCCTCAGTTGCTCCTCCTGAGGTTTCTCCCATTTTTTTCCCAGTTAAAGTTTTTTTTTAGGGAGTTTTCCCTCCGCTGTGAGGGTCCAAGGACAGAGGGATATTGTATGCTGTAAAGCAAATTATGATTTGTGATAATGGGCTTTATAAATAAAATTAACTTGACTACAGTAGATTCAACAGCAGTATTGTTGGTGCTCGGAAAGTCAGCTCTGAAGCTTTTTGATTTATTACCCTCACTTAAGCTGCGAGCAATTTGTGCTCAATACAAATAAAGAAAGCCGGTCAAGTAACACTGTAAAATGTATAATTATTCCCTCATTCATTCATTTTTCAATCACCCACCTTTTGGCTATTTATTCCAGTGTTTTGAGTGGATAGCAACAGCAATAAACACGCCGACTCTTGGCGGCATCACCACCCACAGCTGCACTGGGAGAGAGCTGTTTTACTCAGGAAGTCAGTTGCTTGGAGTCTATTTGTCTTTTGTAATTACCATTCAATAAAGGAAAACCTTTGGTAATTATCCTCGGCGCTCAGTGAAACCAATCATTGTGAGTTAACATAAACACAGACTCATTTTTTTAAAGGAGAAGAGATTCAGACGTGGCGGCCGTGCATCGCCTCGCCTCGCTCGCCAGGACTCGGCTCGGAGATCAAACACGAGCGCCAGGCCCCATCTGTGGCCGCGACCCCCTTAGAGAGCGGGGTTGTGACCTCATCTTAGAGTTCAGAGTGAAAGGGAATCTCGCCAGGGTGGCCCCCCCACCCCCGCTGAGCGGTGCATCATGTGCATCATTGGTTAAAGGATTGTCTGGGTCAAGCAAAACAGGAAGACTTGAGGGAGCTCGCCGGCCTCCGCGCCGATGGCACTGAGGCGGCACGTGGCGTTTAATTTGATTGAGTGGGAGGTGAGTGTTGGAGGGGAAAAACACAAATCAGACTTTTTCACTTCACAAAGCAAGTTTGTTATTTTGTTTGGTGCAGGGCAGTGGCCTAGAAACTGCGACTATTTCTCCACGAGCCGCACTGTGAATGAGAGTAGGGCGTCTGGAAATTAATTGCTTCATGAATTTTTGCCTCCAGTAAATAAAAGACGATTAAAGGGATAGTTCAGATTTTTTTTTTTTTTTAAGTAGGGTCGTATGAGGTACTTATCCATAGTCAGTTTATTAACCATTTCAAACCTGAATCAACATCAGCTTTCAAGCATTTAAAGCTGTGGAACCTGAGAAAATCAGTTTGATTTCTTTCGACAACACGGGAGCAAGAAAATGAGCAACTTCTCAAAAAACAAAAAAAAAAAAAAAAAACTGACAAGAAAATTACTCTAAAATTAGTTTTGGGGAGATTATTGGGTAGTATCCAATAATGAAATAAATTTTATTTATAATTTTCATAATTAAATATTTCATATTATGCTATACATATTTTTCACACTTATTTCTCTCTTTTTTTTATCTTAATTTATTTAATTTCCCTGTAACTTTTTAATCATTTCTTGGTAATTTGTGGGTCATTTTTTGTTAAGTTGCTCATTACCATGTTCCCCTGTTTTTGAAAAAAAAAAAAAAAAAAAAAAAAAAAAATCAAGCCACAGGTTTTTTAAGGCTTAAAGTAGTGTTTTTCTCAATGGACTCTGGCTTTGACACAACAGCTTCAGTTTTTCATCAGAAATCGCTGCATGATGGAAGGAAAAAGCAGTGAAAATATTTTAAATATAGCACAAACTTTAACTGATATTGATTGATACTGGTGGCTAAATTATATTATGCTGCAAACCAACATCACAGCAGTACATCGCTTCAGTGTCAGACTCCAGCCTGCATCTCCAAACTGGAGGCCTTCCAACCGACACCAACTGTATGTAACACACTGATTATGGATAAGCATCTCATGCAACCCCACTTTAAAAGATTCAGACTATCCTCTTTAGGGAAACGTTATGGATGCGTGTGTCGTTCATTGCTGGAGTCTTATCGAAAACCCAGTTCATCTCACGCTTAAGAAACGAGGAGAGATAAACTTTGGATCGGGGGGTGAAAAAGGCAAGGCAATCCTAAACACAGCGTCTATAGCACTACAGCAGTGTGCAGCATCCGTCAATACCTCGCACTGACACGTATACAATCCCTTGCTCTCTACCTCTACCCCCGCATTGTTGAACGTGCCTTGACGGCGGTCTTCTATCTGGGCTTTTATCTCGCTGACACGCCTTTGCTACTGACATTTAGATGAAAGCTATAGGCCTGGCTGGGAATAATCTGCACTGATAGGAGGCGTCTTGCAGCTGCAGGAGAAAGAGGAGTTGTAGTGCAGAAGGCATCTCTCCAGTCTGTAGTGCGCAGCATCACAGGGCTGCTTGTGGACGCAGCGCGCTCACTGTATAGGAATGCTTGCATTGAGATACAATCACAGATATAGCTGCTGGGCTGTACACACACAGCAGAGGAGAAGATGCGCCAGATACAGTATGTGCAGAAATATTTGTGTATACAAGATACACAGAAGTTATCATTTCTTTCATATCTATTTCTTATCCACAAAGTAGGCTATATATTGTATATACAATGTGTGCAGTCTACCCCCCCCCCCCCAGTACTCGATGTTTTATCACTTTTGGCAAAGAACTGTGCATTTTGTAAACAGCCTAAATAAGAAACTATATAAAAAGTAAAAAGTTAAACCCTTTTAAACTTGGGCAAATTGGCTTGATTTCCCCCCAAAAAACACAGAAGGTGGCGATGAGAAAATAATGAAGTTATGACCCAGACATTTGCAAGAAAACAGTAAAAATAAATAAACAAATAAAAAAAATAAAAAATAAAATAAAATAGCAAAACAAGGGAAAAGTAGAAAAGTAAAGACAAAAGACAAAAGAAATGGTCTGAAAAAGTGCTTAAAATATAAAAAAACTAATACATTTTTTTAAATATATGATTAGAAGACTCATAAAAATAGTTTAGTTTTTGATAATTTCCCTAGCTTTTAAAAAAATAGACTAATTTCTTGCAAAATGCAGGACATTTTGTGCCAAGTTGCTTACTGCCTTTTTGTCCCATGTTTGCAAAAGAAATTAAACTAATTAGCTTAGGGTTCAAATGTTTAACCCTTTAAAACCTGAGCAAATTAGCTTAACTTCTAATGAAAACAAACAAAATGACCAAAATGAGTAAGAAATTATTAAAAAAAACTAGCAAAATTACCTAAAATAAGTATTTAAAAGAAGAGTGCAGGAACAAAAATAGGAAATGGCCGGAAAAAGGTGATAAAATACAACAATACAATAATAATAATAATAATAATAATGATAATAATATAATAATAATAATAATAATGAATAATGATACATTTTTTTCTGTTTCCTAACTTCAAATGTATAATTATAACAATTAATTAATAATATAGTTTTCTTGATATTTTTACCCAGTTATAAGATAATTTTCTAATGATTCTTTTTCTTTTTTAATAGCTAATGTTCATGTCACCATTCACAATGTCTTTTAGCAATTTGTGGCTCATTTCATGCCAAGTTGCTGATTGCTTTTTGTGCAGCGCTATTGAAAGAAATCAAACTAATTTGCTCACGTTGGGTAAAATGTTTGTGAAAGGCATCTGAAATCAGCACAACACAAGTGATGTCTGTCCAGGTTTCAAAGGGTTAATTGAGGAATGTGACTTTTAGAGATCCATTAGGATCTGAGGTTGCAAATTAATAGCTTCTTAAATACATCGACTGATGTCGCGGGTGCAACACTCAGGAGGCACTCAGCAGTCATCACGGGAAAATGACAGCTCACGACGGGGAAGGCAAGCTGTTCTGACTCTGAGGAATGAAAGACTGTCATGAAGAGAACCCCCCTCCCCCCAAAAAAAGGCCCACAGTATCTTTGAGCGCTGTGGCTCCCGCTATCAAAAGGCGTCAAGAAACTGTGATCAAAAAAAGGCCTGGCAGACCCAGATCGACAACAAAATCAAACAAGTTCACGAGTGGCTGTAACACAGGGCCGACAGCCGGCATCAAGGCGGCAGCTGAATGAGAGTCAACACCACAAATTCAACTGTGCAGAGGAGACTTGAAGCAGGGCTGATGGGTCATGTAGCGGCTCGGTAACCTTTATTAAGCTGCCAAAACAGGGTTAAGAGGCTCGGGTTAAGAAACATAAACACTTGACTGCTGCAGGGTGGAAAAAGGTAGCGTGGACTGATGAATCTGAGCCTGACATTTTGAGTTCATTAGGCCGTTTCCTCTTCCACTGTCTTTCTTCTAATTATTTCTTATGTATGTTCTCATTTATTGCATTGAGAGTCCCCCCCTAAAATGCTAAAATATAGGGTGCTCAAAAACTTTTGACTGGCAGAGGACTAATGCATAAAAACATGAGGATAACAGCAAGGGGAAAACAAGACACATTGCTAATTAGCTTCCTGGTTAACACTACAGTTGGTATGGCAACCAATAAAGCTGCAGAAGCCATGCCTAATGGGGAATATCAGCACGATGGAAAGCTTCTTTGACAAATTTGATTGCCTGGCTGTCGTATAGCCTCGTACGTGTGACCATGACAGTGTTATGTAAATGTGCATGCAGCATAAAGAAGACGCGGCGTCTGGTTCCTCCTGACTGCGTAGAATATCAAGGAGCATTAGAACGAGCACGTATCTTCTGAAAGCATTTTAAACACCCTTAAAGAGTCCTCAGGGAGGGAACCTGCTCTCCACTCTTGAAATGGACATATTTCCTGCGTGAAAACAAGCCTTGGGCATGAAAAAAACAAAGCTGGGAAAACAAATACAATAGCTACACAAAACAAATGTTTATGAATGATGAATGAGAGTGCTTTCAGAATTAGAAGTGGTGCTTAATAAGGATGCTCGGTCTGTGTATTCATCAGCACAGAAGCCAGCAAAACTTTTCTTCACCTCATTTATCTTGAATAAAATCCCCCCCTCTCAATAATGATAATTGTTCAAAATTGGTGGAAAATTAATCTGGCAACATGTCTGTATGAATAAATTGTGTCATTATCACCTCATAAGGGAACTGAAAGAGAGTTTACATTGCGTCATAATCCAATCAGGTCATTAATTCCCACAAATGTGTTTTATTCCGCTGTTGCAGGGGAACACGTGCGGCTGAATCAATATCACACTCGTGTCTCCAATCAGTGATGTTATTCACGTTACACTGTCGCAGCACACAAGGCCTTTAAGACCTATGTCCAATTAACAAGCTTTTTAAATCAACAAAGATTCATCTCAGTGGGTCATTCTGTCTCGTGCTGAAGACCAAATCTGTCATTTGTTAAACATATAAAGTACACATATGTCTGCTCTTATTGTGATGAAAATAAGATCTTGTTGGTTTTTAATTGATCACTATTGAATATATTTAACCATACCACAACCCTGTCTACTGTAAAATATCTATATATGATTGTTTTGATTCGCTAGTTACAATTACAACATGCGGACAGCAGGATTCCTTTAAAGAGACAGTTGGTTACAAATGTCACCGATGATGACAAACCTTTAACAGCATCAGAAAATATTCATTTATGAGATGTATTTGTGTCTAATAGTGTTGTCACAATACAGAAGATTCTAACTGCAATACAATAATTTAAAAAATATTAATATTTGGTATTATTTCCGATAGCACACAGAAAAAATGAACATTGAGAGCATAAAATTCACGAGGCTATGACATGACAATCTTTGCATTTGTTTGGTTAGTAGTAGAGATTAGCAGAACGACTGTAGTAAAAATGATCATTAAGAGAAAATGAGAAAGCACAGCTGGACCTGCTTTATCAGTAATGTGAAAAATTTCAAATATTCTATAATATCAAGGTGTTTTGTTAAATCTGTATTTTGACAATGCTGTTGTCTCGTATTAGGCCCCTTTCCCACGAAACAAAAAAACCCAATTACACCCACTAACACCTGCCATCGCTTTCGTATTAAATTGGAAAGGTTCCAATAAGCAATCTCTCCTGGGTCAAATAAGCACTTGTCTCGCCTCTTTGCTGACATGATGCAATGATTGGCTGCCACAAGTGACCTTCTGTTTCTGTCTAAGCAGCTCTCAAACATCCTTCAAAATTTAGTAAGCACCAAGTTTAAGAGAGAAACTAGTAAGAGATATGAAAAATAACTATCTGCTGTCACTTTTTCTCTGGCCTCCATGCTGCTTTCTACTGTTTACTAAAGTGTTTTCCAGCCTGTCCGTTATGTCAAACATGACACAAGAAAACACAACAACAAAAACCCCAGAAAGGCATACTTAAAGGGTTTATCTCCAATTTGTAACAAGGTTTCCCTGCATTGACATGTTAATTTGGTGGAAAAAAGGGCATTAGTCTTTCCTTTAAAAGACCTGTCAATCAATTTGGGGATTTTGAACGACCAGTGGTTCAGGGATTTTGATCTTCAAGTCCTGAAAAAGCTCTTAACTGAACAACTGACTTGAAAGGATAAGCGTTGTTTTTCACTTTAATGCTGCCTCTGTTCCAGAAAATCCTTCAAACAACCTAAATTGTACTGAAACAAATACAATTACCTTAACTGATTTGACAACGTCTTTACTCTTTCCAAGAGAAAAACAATGCTGTTTCGATGAGAAAAAGCTTTTGCAGCGTGTTATCAACTGCAGTAAAACCCACAAAAAGGAGCTCCTTTGGCATTTTGTGATGGAGCAGGGGGGAAAAGGAGGACAGAGTCCGTCATTTTCAGGTAGAGGGGTGTTGAGGCAGAACCTATTCATTTTGACCTACATAGGATGGGTCGTCTAGAGCGAGGTTAACGCTCCAGCACCCCTTTCCAAGCGTCATGGGATCATTAGTATCCTTTGCTGTAGCAGTGCAGAGCTCTTTTGATGCCCCCGTCTCCAATGAAACTACACTGGGGGACGGCCTATTTTCTAGGGCCTCTTTCAAAGTGGCCATTTCCATTCGGAGGATGACTCCCCCTCTTCTTCCTCTCCTCCTCCTGTCTGTCTCTCTGGTTGAGTGCAGCCGGGTAGAAATGAGATGAGGAGGAAATTGGAGCGGGGTCAGCGCTGAGCGTCGACAGCGTCGCTGTCATCCCCGCCTGGGAACGTTCACCTCGACAATGAGCGAGCCACATCGCAGGGAGATTAGAATATATTTTAACAATGCAGACGAGGTAATAGAGGAAGTGACAGGTAACCACTGGTTTTGTTTGGCAATGAATAGCTGACAGGTTGCTGGAAAGTGGCGCCATGTCACTTGATTCGCATTATCCAGCCTAAAACACAGCACTTAAGTGGATCTATTCCACTTTACATGCTGTCTGTCAACATTGTATTCATACAGTACTCTTACCATTCAATGTGTAACAGCTGAATAATATAAATATGCCTTTCTCTGCTCATGGAAACACAAACTATTGATTCATTTAGCCCACAGTGGCGTCTGCACATCCCCACTGAGTTCACCGCAGACTCTTCTGCTGAATGTATACTTCACCACTGAGGAGGAGACTTCTTGGTAAGACCAAGGGTTCCATTAAGAACCCTTTTCACATCAAGACAGCCTTTTTTCGAAAGAAATTGTCTTTTAATGGTTCTTCAGAAGTTCTTTGTAAGACTCAGCTTTCATCAAAAACTCTTTTCACAAGAACTCTTTAAGGGTTCGTGGTAAGAGTATGGGTTTCGTTAAGAAACCTTTTCCCATCCAAAACACCTTTCTTTGAAAGAAAGGGTTCTTCTGTGATTCTTTGTAGACTAAGGGTTCATTAGAAGAACCTTTCATTGGAAGAAATGGCCCTTAAATGGTTCTTTGACGGACTAAGGGTTCCATTAAGAACCCTTTTCACGTCCAAACACCCAGTTTTGAAGAAAGGACTCGGAAAGAATTCTTTGTAGGCCAGGGTTTCATTGAGATAACCTTGTTCTGGAAGAAAAGGTCCTTTGAGGTTTGAACATTTTTTTCAGTTCAAAGAACTTTTTGAAACAGTTCTTAAGGGTTCTATTAAGAACTCTTTCACATCATCACCTATTGTGTATCTATTCCACTTTACATGCTGACTGTGAACATTGTATTCATACAGTACTCTTACCATTCAATGTGTAACAGCTGAATAATATAAATATGCCTTTCTCTGCTCATGGAAACACAAAATATTGATTTATAGATTCCACAGTGGCGTCTGCACATCCCCAGTTCACCGCAGACTCTCCTGCTGCATATATACTTTACCGCAGACTACCTGAGAGTTTGATTTTATTCTGATACAAGTTTGACATTTCTCTCAGGCTTCAGATTGACTGTGACATTTGAGAATATAGGGCAAAACAAGGCCTTGAAAATTAATAAGCTGCAGCACTTTTCATTTGCATGAACACCACTGAAACTGACTTGTCTTTGGCCTCGTGTTTTCTTTCTCCCTGCGAGTTTTCTATCACTCCATTCTCCTCTGCTTCCGAGTGTCAGTGCCTAAAAATGTTGTCTTCAGCTCTTTCTCCTCAAAAAGCCCCTCTGCTTCTCTCCAGTCCTGTCTTTCTCTCTTCAGGACTCTTTACAGTCTATGTCCCTTACAATCTGTCACTAGGACCTGGGCTGAAAAAAACGTCTCCTGTTGCTACAACAGAACAGTCAAACCACTCCTCCTCTTTTGTCTCCTGTCTGCCCTCTTCTAACGGATAAGATTATGGTTAACTCGACTGGTGCTGAATGTTTTCATACAAATATATATCACTATTTCTTTACTTATTCTTGCTGGTATAACCAGCCTAGTCTTCCAAGGAGTTAAGTTCACAGTGAGTGAGGACATTTAGATCCAGTGCCAACATTCAGTGCCAGTGCAGACAGTCGTGACCTTTATGCAACATGGCAAAAAGTAAGGGTAAGACATTCAACTTTGGCACTGGAGACTGGGGGTCACATTCTGTCTCAGACCAACGAGTAAAGCTGGCTTTTTAACACTGAACTTTGCAACAGAAATGGTCAGCCAAGGCCTACATTGATATTTTTGCTTACCGTGACTCTTAGTATCTTTAAATATTTCATATTCCTAAAATCTGTATAACCAAAGCAGAAAGGTTTTTTTTAAGTCAAATAACCATCAGGATCACGTGAAACAACAGTCTCCTGCAGCCGTTCAAGGGAGATTTGTTTTTAAAGGGTTAAAAAGCCGATATGTGCAGGATTTGTTGGTGTCAGCAGCTCCTTGTGAAAGCATGCATGTAACCAATAAACTAAGTGGACTATCCCCCCGTCAGCATCATTTTCTGTTTTTTCTGCAAAAAGACTTACAACAACCTGTATAGCTGAATCAATTTCACACAAGCTTGTTGCCATTTTGGGTCCTAATGGACTCCACTACCGGGACAGAACTTGTCCATTCTTCATACCACCTACAGAGCTCTTGGTTTTGTGTTTTTCCAACAGGGAAAATAGCAGTAAATGCACATAAAAGCAGAACTTTTAGTAATAACGCGAAAAACAAATGTGTGAACTGAAATACATAGGTCTGGAACCAGGCAGTATAATCACATAGTAGTTCTAAACACAGGGGCTTAAAGGAATACTGCACCCTCAAAATGACCATTTGTATATCAATTATAAATCCTAGGTTATGTTGAATTTGCGGAAAATTTTTTTTTTTGCATTCTTTCATGGCGAACGACAAATCCAGTCTTAGGGGTCCATGTTTAACAACAGCAAAACTACGAACAAAAAGCAAAATGGGTCTTTCATCAAAGCCAGACTCCATTTACAAAAAAATACCTAACTGAATACTGAAGCTCATGATCTACCTCTGCATTTATCGGAAGTTTCTTTGTATTATTGTATGACTTTGATGAATCTAAAAATAATCTTTTAAAACACCAAAGTCACACAATAACACAAACAAACAGGCAGAAGTGTACCAGCAGCTCCAGCGTTTAGAAAGTTAAACTACTGTTTATATCAATGAAGTGTGGTTTGAAGAGAGCATGGAAAAGTTTCACTTTAAGTCCAGGTTTAAATAATAAGTTTTCTTTTAGGGTGTGAAGTATTACTTTTAATTCATTTAAAAACTAACCTTGGCCATATTCAAATCATACTGCAATTACCACGATGTGAACAATAATCTTTAATCAATAATTTTTAGTTGCTATTTGCAACAGCTGTTAGGTGCAGTAGGAAAACCTCGAGTACACATGGTTGTGTTTTTATGTTTTTGCAAGCAGTAACAGCAGTGATTTTAAAACTAACAATTACTGAGTGGATAGCATGAGCATAACTGCACTAACAAATAAGAGGTGCCACTTACAAAAATCCACGTTTGAGACCAAACAATCCAAAGAGAAGGTGTCACAGTACTGAGCGAAGTGCTGTGCAAAATAATTCACATCAATTAGCTCCCAGCACCTAGATAAGAGATAAAAATAACATCAGAGGCTTGCAGATGGCCACTCTTTCTTCTCAAACACTGTAGGCTGGAAGAACAACAGGACATTATCCAGCACGAAAAGTAAATAATATGACTGAGGTGCAGGTTTTAACCATTCTAATCCCAGGCTAAATTGGCACTTGTTGCGTTTATTATTTTCATGGTTGATCACTCCCTAATGGAGGTTTTGTAACCAACCGTAGCGTGAAAAACAAACAATGGCTTCCTGTTAATTCTGGTCAGTGATACTCCGGTGAAAAGCGACATTACACGATCCCTAGTGTGAGGCCAGTTCAGTGGAAAAACACCCATTTCTCTCCCTCTTCATCCCAAACAGCTCATAAAGACTTCCCCCTCATTCTCACAGCTCAGCCCTTTTGGCCCCGGCCCCTCTCTCTCGTGCTTCATCTCCTTGCATTCGCGTCCTGCCAATGTTGTTGTGACACTCGGCCTCCATTACACCCCCATCACATCCTCTGTCCAGCATCTCACTGAGGAGGGGGAGGAAATTACTGCTGCCCCCTTCACCCCCGTCCTCCCCCAGTCACAAGCTCTGTCACACACACAGATAGATAGACAGATAGATAAAGAGATAGATAGAAAAATGCTTCGTCGAAGCCTTTTTTGAAAAACAAAAAAAAAAGGGTCCTGCAAGGGCTCTTTGTAAGACTAGAGGTTCCATTAAGAGCCTTTTTTTATACATCAAAGGAACCTTTTCTGAAGAAATAATTCTTTAAGGGTTCTTTGTAAGACTAAAGGTTCCTTTAAGAACCTTTTTTAACATCCAAATAATCTATTTCGGAAGACAGGCTTCTTCAAGGGCTCTTTGTAAGATGTAGGGTCACATTAAGAGCCCTGTCCACATTCAAAGAGGGTTTTTTTAAAGAATTAAAATGTAAGACTTAAGGGTTTCAATAAGGCTCCCAAGAGGTGAAATGTTGCAGAAAGACAAAGACAGAGACGGAAGTGAGAGTTGGTGAGAGGATGTTGTTTTAGAGTGCAGAGAGCAAAGCTTGTGTTATCTTAAAGATGTTTCATGTCTTGGTGGAATATTTAAGCTGATTTCAACGATAGATAGATGTTAGAGGCATACTAGGCATAAAGAAAACATTTAAATAAAGAAAAAGCAGCCTAAACACCCGATAAGTAGATAGATAGATAGATAGAATAGATAGATAGAGTTCCTGTCTTTTCAGCAACTGAATTATTAAAGTCAGGTTTTCTGAACAAAACATCATGTTTGTGCGGCCATGTGAATCTAATGAAACGATGTTATCCGAAGGGGTGTGTCTCTCTAAGGTACACACTTTGTGTGTCACTGGCAGGGAGCCAGGGGTCCTCTCTTAACATTGTTTTAGTATTACATTTCTGATTTTACCAGACTCCACAGAGACCCGGTGGCTGGAAAACTTGGATTGCCTTCTATTTTTAGAGCTCACCAAAATGACCTCTAATTTCACTGTTTTATCAAAGTACTAGAATATACTGTGGGCTGGAGGAAGGGAGAGAGGGAGAGATGGAGAGGGAGGGGGGAGAAAATTGAGATAAAAAAAAAGTATCTCAGAATTACTGTACTGCCTTAAAAAAATATATCTATTGCCACCATCGTAAGTAATGCAACACCAATGGCTTCCGCAACAGATGTCAAATCGCATTCCCGTGGCTGTGTGCAGACGCGGTTAAAACAAGCTTGTCAATTATAGCTGAGATGATGAAAGTCTTTTTGCAAACGGCAGAACCGAGTGGTGGACCACAGAGAGGCGTTGGTGGAAACTTCTCCATATGGAGGCCATGTGCACGTGGGTTACACACAGACTGGAAATGATGATTTCATTAAAAAGACTCATTGTTTCATACTGTAATTAAGCTCCATGTGTGCACAGGTTGTTTAGTGTGAACATAATGCTCCCCAGAAGATGGATTTTCAATAAACTATAGTTTGCAGAAATTCTAGATCAGGGATACTTAATTTGCTTTTGCTTGGGGGCAAATTTTGCAAAATGTCAGGAGTTCAGGAGCCAGTCGCAGCAGCCCCATACAGGATTTAGGTCACTTTTAAGATTTTAGCATGTTTGTAGGATTTCAGGACATTTCTGCAATTACAGAACATGTTGAGGATTTCAGGACATTTTCAAGATTACGGATGTTTCTGGGGTTTTAGGACATTTTTAGGATATTAGGATGTTTCTAGGATTTCAGCACATTTATTGGATTTTAGGACGTATCTAGAATTATAGGACATTTATTGAATTCTCAAACATTTCTAGGATTTTAAGACATTTCCAAAATTGAAGGATGTTTCTAGGGTTTTAGGACATTTTTTTGGATTTTAGGACATGAGGGGCTTAGCTGGGACCTCTGTTGGGGGGTGTGAGGATCTTCCTCTGGCAGTTTTTTGATAAACACTTTCTATTTTGACGCTGTTTTATGCAGTCTGGCACCTTAAAGTTTACTGAAAGCACAAAAGCAATTTCAAGTGTGAATCATTCTGTTTTTATTGTGAACAAGAAAATGCGTGGGGGGGGCCACCTGACATCCTTCTGGGGGCCAGATTTGGCCCTTGGGTCCATAGGCTGAGTTTCATTGTTCTAGATAATGCTTTGTACCTGAATGGCAGATGAGTCGTTATTATTAGCCAATATAGAAACAGTCCTTGTCCTCCAGCTGCAGCAGAAAGTACAAGGCTCTTGTCATTGTCCAGGAGTCAGGTGCAAGAAAAAGAAAAATAGCAAAATTAAACATAAATCAAATTCCGTTCACTGGGGCCCCGGAGAGCTCAGCTGCTCTGCAGGAAGTTTTAGAAATATTTCTTTCATTCGGCACCATGGCGCCCATAATTCAGTGCTCCTCCTCGAGTCTCTCCATGGGAGGAATTCACAAACACAGCTCGCTCCTTTGTGATTTTCTGAAGAGGGGTTTGCAGAAGAAGTGCGGAGGAGAGGAGGGAGCTGATCAGTTTATCAGAATACCAAAGACGGACGTTTCAAAGTTCCAGAGTATTCTGTATATTCTTGGCAACTCGCTGTATACCGACTGCGGAGACCAAACATTTTCCCCACATGCGGAAAACTCTCCTTGCCTCTTCTCTGTCTGCAGGACTTGTTAGATGCTGTTAATTATACGCCGTGCGTGGTTAGATTCTGTTTATGTAATTATCCTCTTTTGTATTCAGAAATCAAATTCGAATGGGGTTTGGAGAAGTTCATCAAAAAAGGACCGATTTAAACAGCCGACGTTTGTTTTGAAAATAGCGGCAGGCCTGTTGGGTCTGCTGCTGGCTGGCTTTATGGGATGTTTTTTGGCTGTGTGTATAGTCTTAGGGAATATTGTCTACGGATTTTTAAACGGAGGGCTCAGCTGTTTTTGAAAGTTATAAAGGAACGATAATTAACCAGCGGAGTGGCCTGGGAGTCTATCTGCACATCTATTGTCAGCAGATGCTTTTTCTCCGCAGCAACAAACTGTCGTGAGGCGCAGTGTTATGTCAGAAAACGTTTTTTTGATCTATCCGATGCAGCAAAGAGCCATGACAGACTGTAGTCACTTTTAGCCTTTTCGAAAGAATTGCAACCCATGATGGAAAAAGGTTCAAAACACGCCCCAAAATCCCACCTAGCGGGTCATCTGTCCCGTTATCTAATATGATCTAATCTCCAGGTTTTTCTCCTCTGGCAGGGGACACATGGGCAGACAGCTGAACATGTCAGGGATATTGGATGTGTTATGGCGGTGTTTGCTAGAGGTGTCTTCCTCAACTTTGCCTCGGACTCTGATGAGCTGAGGGACCGTTATTCCCCGGGTGATTCTGCCCGAGATTAACTCTGCTGATTCCTGCCGTGTCATTTCCTTGTGTGTGTGTTTAGCACCAGAACCAGTAATCTCACACAAGAATTGAGGAGTTTTTTTTTCCTTGTGTGTGGGCTTGTTTTGTTGGGGATTTTTTGCTGTATTCCTAAAAAAACCATGACATTATTTTTCTGTCCTGATACAATCTTGAGATTCTCCTTTTTCTTCAAAGTAGCAACAACAGGTTTGAGGATGGATGAGAGGTTTCGCCAGCAACTGTTCTAAAATAGGGACGCAACAGTATAATAATCCATCAGGAGAACAGACAGAGATGTTGCCTTGAATCTCTCGTCTCAATTATCCGTTGAATGGAGTTGCAACTCATGTTCTTTTTTTTGTTTGTTTGTTTCTGAGGGATGTCTGCAAATTGCCGAGTTCATTTCACACCTTTTTTTTTTTTTGAAAAAGCAATCTCATACTGTAGCTGACATGAATGTGATTTACACTGGCCTTTCTTTTTTTCTAAATTTTTTGGGAGGCTAAAAGAAGGCCAACAAGCCATCGGCTGAAGCATAATTTCACCTTTTTCAACACGCGCACTAAGAAATACATTTACAAAAAAATGTTTTTTGGAAAATTATGCTCCTGTGTCCACATTTAGTAACTTTCAGTTTGATTTTTTAGATGAGCCATTTAGGCAGGAGAGGTTATGCAACCTTCAGTCCAGTTGGTTGACTTGCCAAGTTGGGTAATTCCAGCATGAACTCAAACATACTAGGCATCATTTTTCACTGGTGTAACCAAAGTATATATAAATAATATAAATAATATTACAACATTGCAGAGATATAATAGAAAATCAAAATAAAAAATAAAATAAATAACAAAAATAACAGTAAAATAATAAAATAAATCTTAAAAAAAACAGATAGAAATGACAATAAATCTAGAGACATGTTTCAAATGTGTAATAAAAAAAAAAATTAAGTGTACCGTGCTTAATAAAAAAATAAAAATCCCTTTAACCCTTTGAAAACTGTCACGGCATCACTTTTCTTGTGCTGCTTTAAGACGCCTTTCACAGGAATTCAAAGCTTTGAACTTGAAAATTGGTGCAATTTCTTTTAAAAACATGGGGACAAAGGCAAGGAGCACCTTTGTGAGAAATTAATAGATTGAATGAATCAAAATTATTTGTAAAAAATAGGGAAAAATGTTGAGGGAAAAAAGCTGCTCATTTTTAAGCACTTTTTTTCCAGGTATTTTTATTGTTTTGATTTTTTTTTTTTAAACTTTATTTTTCTCTTTAAGATTTTATTTATTTATTTACTTCATAATTTTTGAGTAATTTTCTTGTATTTTTTTTACTTTCAGCCATTTTGTTTCATTTCTTCCATCTTCCCATGTTTTTGAAAGCAATCAAGCCAAATTGCACTCTAGTCAATGAAGGGAATATGTTTTTAGCACAGCTATTTGACTGCAAAAATGTCAACAACAACAACGCCTGTTAAAGGCTTAAACAAAAACTGACATTGGATTCTGAGAGCTTTGAAACTTAATTAAAAAAAGACTTTAAATAAAGAAGGAAATTGACTGGAGCTGGGGCTTTGCGACGTAAACACAACAAAGGTTGAGTCACAGGGCAGCTACAAAGAATGGTGAACTGTAGCACAAACACAAGATAATTAATTTCCCCCGCTCGTGTGATTAATTATTCAAAGAAACCTGGAGGCTGAATAACACGATAACATGATAATACATGATGTTTCTATATCACAAACATGAGATTTCACATAAATTATCCTTCAAAGAAGCATTTATATTAGTGCCTTTTTTTAAAATTATTATTATTTGGTTGTTTTTTGCTCACACTGCCCAATTACAAGCAAACAGGGCTTCTAAACAAAAGCAGCTTGTTAGCTGGACAGCGTTTTTGGTAACCTGTCATCCTGCCAGGTGCTGATTGGAACAGATCCGATTCTAGTCCCCCTAACTTCAGCTAAGCCTGACGGACCCGTCTGAGCTTTTTGCCGCAATTTACCCTCTCTGAAAGTAAACCGAGTTTGAATACATGCTCGGTGTGATTGCTGCGCTGCGATTCAACCAGAAAGATAAAATCCCCCCTGCAGCCTCAGAGCGATAGACTTTCCCTCTGAGCCCCTGATGGATGGCTGGCATTATTTTTATCACTGTAACATAATCAGCCCGTGTGGCCTCTGTCTGTGTGCCGCGTACGCTCCGTTAACATAACTATAAATACAACCATGTAATGTTTCATACTGCACACGTGCAATCTATCAAGCCAAATTGGAGGTGAAAGATCATTTACTGTATTAAATATGCATGACTTATTGGGGATCTACCGCACACATGCATCAGTCATGTCTCATACAAGCAGGAGAGTGCAGTTTATGCAGACAGTAACCTCACAACAGGGGCGGAGCCGGGTGGAGGAGGTGCTGGGGGCAGGGGGCCTCTGGGAGTGGAGTCTTTTACAGTTTAAGTTCAGTACCAGACCAAATAAATGTGGTACCCTGGGCAGGCTCCAAATATTTTATTTTTATTTATTTATTTAAGAAAATTCTCTAAAAATGACCACCAAAGAAAAAAAAATGAGCATAAAACAACAACAAAAACAAGAAATTGGCCTGAAAAAAAAGAGTTCAAAATGTATAATAATCCTATAAAACAATTTTGAATATATAATTAGAATCTAAAATTTAGTTGTCTGGAAAAAAAAAATCCTTAGCTTTTGGTTTTTTTTTTAAAAAAAAATATATATAATTTTATAAGTCTATTAGTTGCTTTCTCAGTGATCAAAGGTTTAAATACTTGTAACAGGTGTCTGAACGCATCACAACAAAAAAACTGATGTCCATCCAGGTTTCAAAGGGTTAATGTGCATTTTCAGACATATTTAAATTTGGGGACTTTTTTAAATTTTTTCTTCTAATTATCAATATGGCAGCCCTGTACCATTTAGACAATTGGAAAACAATTAGATACAAACTAGAGTGTAGGCTCTGCAGGATGATTTTTTTCCCTTGGCAATTATGATATTTATCCCAAATTCTATACAGATTTTTAGATGTTGTATTATCTCAAAATGCTTGATAGACAGTGCATATATATAGTGTATATAGTCAAAAAGAGTATTATTGTATGATAGAAGGGACCCCTGAGCTCCCAGTGTTTACTGGTCCACCTCTCGCTGTAATTTATTCTAATATTAGAATATTGAAGATTTAACCGCCATATTGTGTTTTGGAACTTTTCTCCGATTTTATCTCGTCTCCTTGATTGTTTCTAAAAGTGAAAAACAGTTTTTGTTCCTCTTCGGTAAGCCACTCAAGATGCATGAAAATACATGTGGGTCATAACACCCAAAATTAGGCTAATTTACGATTCTTTCCCCTGCCTCTAAAGCTTACAAGGTATAACTAGAGGGCTCTAACAAATAAATTATGAAATGCCTGCAGTTTTTCTTTTTTCTTTTTGATAGAGATAAAGCAGATACAATATTAAATCCTTCCCAAATTAGTGGCGGATGTATAATTCAGTAGGTGACGAACATCAGCTGGGCTGAAAGCAGGCACTAATGAGATGTGGGCAAACTGCATCTGAGGTAACTGCCCTCCTCTGTCTCTCTTTGTCCCTCTTTCCATCTCGCTCTGTCTCTTTCTCTTCCTTTAATGTCTGCCTCTCTCTCTCTCTCACGGGTTCTTGGCTGAATCAACCACCACACAAACACCCATAAACACAAATTTGCTGTAGGCCTCGCGCGTGCAACAGAATGGGATGCTGAACACATGGCATAGCACAACAAAGACAGACAGTTTCATCAGAAACGGAGCCAAGCTCAGTGCGGCAGACTTCTTTTTTTATGAACCCTTGTGTTCTTTGCCATTTCCCAAGTTGTTGCGATATTACCAGATTAACCATCTGAAAAGGACACTCCGAATCACTGTGCAAACAGCACATGAAACTTGATACTTTTTCTGTGAGGATTTCTCTTCTTTCTGTCTTGAACAGTATCTGCGTCCTGATGGATTTTGGGTGGTGCAAGAGGCTCCATTACATATGCAGTGGACTCCTTCAGTTTTGCACTTTGTAATGGAACACTGGCTCGCTGAATTTATCATCTGCCCCGACAATAGACCTTTCTCTGAGTAGCATTTTGGGATACTTATTTATGATCAGATTATCCTCAGAAAATGATGAAAGTGAATGTTTTGGTTCAGTGCATATGACCAGGCAATTTTCAGAGGCTTTCTGTGCTTTCTACACCATCCGGCAGGTTGGGTGGATGCGTGTTACACGCTGCCAACACCTTGGTTGAGTGGTTTCTGTGTCCTGATGGATTGCGGCAGGCTCCTTTACCTTTGCGCTGAGCTGCAGTTATAAAGTTTTCGTCTGCTTTAGGTTTCGCTCCATGTAGCATTACATTGGCTTGCTGAGATGCAATGAACTACATGGCCAAAAGTATGTGGACACTCAGAAAGTGCATTTTGTTTAAGCTGAACATCTTTCCAAAACCACAAAGATCAATCTGTTGTTATATCGGCCTCCACTCTTCCAAAGAGGTCTTATTTTTGGCTCTACAAACTTCAGGCTCCTACTGCGTAGGGTGAATGGGATTTAAAACACTTTTTAATGCCACTTGGAATAAAATTCAAGACCAATTTTACAGTAGCCAACACTGAAGGAAACAAACAAACAAACAAAAAAGGAGAGAACTGCCATCAATTACTTAAGGTTACAGAGAATTTTGGTTACTGCAGGAAACATTTGGTATATTATTATTATCATTATTATTATACACAAGTTGGAAGAAGAAAGAAGGTGGTATTTTTATCATTATTAATGTTATTATGAATACATTCATGTATTTGTTTATGTCACTCAGTATTTTGAGCTTTTGCAAAGCAATAACAAAAAAAATAAATAAAAAATTCCCTCCAATGTCTGAGCATTTGTAAGACTTTTGAAAGACTGATTTAAGACATTTTAATGCCGATTACAGCCTTCTATTTGAATTAGTGGAGCCAATATCTCATTAGACTTTTTTAAGGATCCACAGGAACCCTATAAAGACAAAACTATGATCAGTTAACCCAACCGAAACCTACAGTCCTTGAGTAACTTGACTGTGAGCATATCCATATTTTCATTCAGTCAGTGATTAGCACGTCTATTATTTCAGCTCACTGACGCAGAGTACCTTGCTACTTAACCCCAACTGCTGCATCTTTATTTTCAGGCATTTTCAAGAGCTTCCTCAACATACAGGAGATTCAGTTCATGATCATGATTAAGGTTCATATTGTTTTTTCACTACAGGAAGGCCACTGCACTAAGGTGCCATTTATTGCCGACTGTTTCCTTGTACATCTGAAACACAGAAGATAGGCCAAAGTAATTATATCTAATATATTTAATCATGTTTGCCAGGAAGCTAAGCCAATGCTGACTGTGTCTTTTCGTTGTTTCATCAATCATTTCTTTCAGTTATGATAACATTATATTCACCAAAAATAACTGAGATCTGGTGACATGGTAACATTAAAGAACGCAGTCTGACGGGGCAAGACACAAGAGGCCAGACAGGCTGTAAAAAAATGGTTTTGCAAGAATGTCAAAGTTTCAATATCTGGAGGGAGTGACAAAAATTGTGAGTTTTTATTATTAATCATATCTGCTGGTCATGCTCTGCGGGCCTTGCACAGATTGTGTGCTTGTTTAAATAAAAGTTGTGGGGGAACTGGGAGGCTTTTAAAGCTGTTATCAACTTCTCATCCTCTTTGCTCTTGCCAGGTAAATTGGTGTTCACAACTCAAAATGGAAAAAGCGTGGAAACA
Organism: Plectropomus leopardus; assembly: GCF_008729295.1. Taxonomy (NCBI): domain Eukaryota; kingdom Metazoa; phylum Chordata; class Actinopteri; order Perciformes; family Serranidae; genus Plectropomus; species Plectropomus leopardus. Next base: position 2,012,148 of record NC_056483.1, read on the forward strand.
CAGACATTTTGCTGGTTGTTGACACCCGCTGAACGAGAAAAGTTCAGCCGCGGCCAGCTCCCCTCGGCCAACAAGCACATCGAGTGTCGGCGTGTCAGCCAGGGGTCCCCAGTCTCCCAGCTCTATAGGACATGTTGACTTGTCGTTCACAGCACTCTCAGTGCAGAGTCACAGTGACTGTGCTGAGAAAGTGCCACTTCAGGATTTGGAATTGTTACAAATTTAATTAAAACTACTAAAAACATTACGCTTTGCGTCAGTCGATCACTGAGGGATTGTGACTTTGAAGCTAAATGTGAGTTTAGCTTCAAATATTGTTGCATATTGTTGGTTCACATTAAAGGTTCACTGATGCATTTCTTCTCTCCCACTGCGTGCTCATTTTATACTTCAAGTGCCCGACTGAATCATCTCTAGGAAGCTACAATCTGTAAAAATAGCCTCCGAAAGTACCTGTAGGAATGCCCACTCATAAAGGCTGCCCAAGCACCGCAGGGAAACATATTAACAATTAACTTTAGCAACTGTTGCAGAAATGATCACCTTAGGGGACCATATGGGTCTACAAGGCAGAGGCAGCTGTGGAGCTTAACACCGTGCATTTACTCAAGTACTGTACTTCGATTAATATTTAAGTACCTCTACTTTGCTCAAGTATTTCCATATTCAGCAACTTCTCACTCCTGCAGTTTCACTGCAGTTTGATGCAACTATACATGGGTTTCACCTAACTTTGTGTGTCTGGCAGTTCTTGCTATAATTGCTTATATTGATGAAAATATATGCATTTAAAAGTTCAGATATTTAACTTATGCTAAAAAAACATAGTGTTTGCAATCTGTGCAGTTTTTTAGGTACAGCTAATATGTATCACAATCCGTTCTCATTCACAAGGCCTTAAATACTCAGCCTGTTCTCACTCAAAACTCGTCAAATACCGACGCACAGAGGCAGCCTTTTTCAGCGATATGTTACGCACCGGGCAGCAGCTGTTTCTGATGCAACGGACAACAACCTAACCTAATTACCCCAACTTTGTTAGAGGACGTCGGAGTCAGACAGCGACGCACAAATGCACTCTTTGCAACGGTATGAAATGCACCATCTGGTGGTTTGTAACGCCCCTGGCAGCTACTGTAGTTAATTACGTGTTACTTTGTTGCCCATAGAAGCAAACCTAAAAACCATGCGTTTAACATACATTGTAAATGCATTTTGAAAAATACTGTATGCATGTAACAAGCAAAAACGTAACTTTTCCTGTGAAAACGAAAGTGAATTTTGAAAAGACACAATGCATGTAAGCATAAATCAACACGCCGCCCCTAAAACTCAAAAACTGATTCAGGAGGGTACCGAGACTGTCATAATTGACACAAGCAGTGGTATTTTACCAGTTGTAGTGAGAGCACTAGAAAGGTACCGAGCATCATAGTTTGAAGTGCAGGACCACTGACCAGAAGCTTTGTCTCTACCTCTGTATGTACCTCCAAGTATGACGTATAAACTTTAAACACAACACATAATAATAAATTAGCCTTTAAATACTGACAGTTAAAAAAGAAAGCATATTGAGGTGCTCTATGATCCAGCGAGATGCACAAGCGTTCATCTCATTTCTCCACTGCGACTAAATATGTTCACAAAAACAAACTGTAGCCGATAGTGAACTAAGTGCACTGTCAAATACAAGCAGATGCATTTACTGCCAAACAGCCTTCACGTTTGTACTGAATGGATATGCGTTTATCTATGAGATATATTCCTGTAGCCAACTTGCACTGCCATCTGTGACCTTTACAGATAAACACATGGCCACTTGAAGCAATTTAACAGCTTAAACTGCAAGAAAGAAAATAACTCAACCATATTTTGCACTGACTGCCATTGAGAATTGCTTATAGGATGTACAGTAAGTATAGTGGTGGAGAGTAACTTTCAAGTACAGTTATATCAGGCCAGTTTAGGAGGTGCTTTAGTTGAATATTTCCATTCATTGCTACTTTCTACCTCAACCTAACCTAAAAGCACACAATAGGCTAAGAAAAAACAATATATTGCTTACACTACATTTTTGGCTTGTGACCTTTTAGTTGGGGCCTCTTGTCACATTTCAGATGTCTAAGTTGTTAGCAGATCCACCAGTTCTTAAGATCTCAGATGGTTTTCATTTAAATGTCTGTTTGAGGTAAAAAGAGGTAAAATAATCCAATATTTCACATAAACCACAAATTGGAGAACAATGAATACAAATGAGTCCAGAAGAACTTAGCTCTTTCTTCTTTTCTACCCCATTAATCATCCAGCAACCCCTCAGATTTATCTCGGGACCCTTTGGAGGAGGCTGACCCCTCTTTTGGGAACCCACTGACAAAAGTACTAAACTGTATAGAAAGTAGGCTTGGGAAGTATGTTATATTTCATACTTTTAAACCTTCCTGAAATTCCATTGTGAAATACAGCATATGACGGAATAAGTGTGCTGCACTACACCACCTCCACCCCAATTGATGCTGCTGAAAGTGCTACTTACTTTCAGCTTCTTTAACTAATAAATGCACAACAGAAATCCACAAAAAGTTTAGAAAAATACTATCCTCACACCACTTTTTCTTACTAACCATATAAATACACTGCACACCTACTGAATTCAACTTTCTCTTTATAACGAAAAACTGACGAGGCTTAACTGCCTTGTTAATACATCATAAAACACACAGCATTCATACTAGACAGAAACAAAATCACCACCTCCAGTCTGGTCAAAATAATCCTTAATTACCAAGTTAAATGTTAAAAATATGCTGTTATTCCCCACAGTGTCTCTGCCTGCTGGCTGCCAGCTGTTTACAGTCCTGTAACTTAACCTGTAACCTTAATCTTGACCTGTAACTGGTAGTGCATGCTGTGCTACATACAATGAGTTTAATAGAAAGATGAGCTCCTGTATTTTTGACGGTATTAAAAACATACCTTCAGAATTCCTTAATAGCCTAATATACTGTAATACTGTGATACCACCCTAGCCTAACGTAAAGTATATGTCACAAGACACAATAGTAATATGCTACTAATCTAACAATCTGACATTTTACTTTGTAGTACAGTTTGCTACTGATACTTATGTACCAAGGGCAGGACTTTTAAACCTGTGCTTTTCAGTGGGAATCGCCCACAGTAAAGCATAACTCCCTTATTGTAATAATATATTAAACAGATGCAGCATAAATGTTATTAATAATTTGTTTACAGTCTTGGATGTTAAATTTTTATCTTGAAAATCCATTATTGCTTTATCAATAACATCTCTAACAGACACAGTCTAACCACATCTGCTGGAAATGATGTCATTCTTTAACATCACTACATCCCTTCCTTCTGGAAAACTTAAAAAAATGTAGGAGATAAACTTTGTTTCTGTAAATAATATCAATGTTGAATTTCAGCTACAACTGCTTAAAACAGTAATATACATCACTGCCGGGTGCTCTGTGACTTTAACATTTTTACTTGTACAAATAAGGAATTGCAAACAGTTTCAGTCCTCAGAGGTTGTTTCAGCACTCCAAACAATGAAGACATATAAACAGAGTCTCCCCATTGTTCATCGTGACTTTTAAAACTCAGAATCAGAAACTGTCCTCAAACTAAAAGGTCACAAGTTTTCATCATTCCAACAGACAATACGCTCCCCAAACAGCCCTGTATCCTGTCAAAGCGTCCTTGAACAAGACTCAGAACCCCTGCCTGCTCACTCACTGCGAGCCACTCTGAATATGAGCGTCAGCTAAATGCCGTCAATGCAAATGCATACCATTTCTCATTTAAATCAGATTCAGCAAAAAATGATGAAAATGTATCTTGCAGTTTTTTCGGGACAATTATTTACGTGTTTAGGACCTGAACAAATGCTGCTCTTTTCTCTTTTGCTCAAAAACACTGGAATTTACATGCGATTCATTGTCTGAAAACAGCAACAATTATGTTAATTGATGAGATCTTCATTATCTTTTTCAATGAATTGTTATTTTATTTGTTTCCCACGCAGATGTTTTACAATTAGAACATTTGGTGAGACATCTAATTTCTCTGTGTTTTGATTTTAAAATGAGTCAGATATATCACAAATTTAGAGCGCCTAGTTGAGTGGTTCAGCTTATCAGAGGACTGCCTGCGTGGTTTATTGCAATGCATTCCCTTACCATCCATCACCTTTTAGCACCACTGATTATCCTGGCAAAAGATAATTACACGGCACAGCGCTGCACTGCAGAGGGGAACACTAACAGTTATCTGACCACCTGAACAACAACTCTGGGAGGAGAGGGTGAAACAAGTATGCAGGTCTGACCTCGACATTACCACTGGGTGCCCACTTGTCTGTATGTGTTTGTTGCTGAGTTTGTGCAAATCGAGTATCTGAGTTTATATTCAGGTGAGAATATCCTAAAATCTTTTGCACATACTGTTCTATTAAATGGTCATCTAGTTTTTTTCCTGTTTTCTTAACAGCAGAGAAAAACAACTCACGGAACAACCTAAAACAACTTTTCATTACAGATGGAAATATTGCCTTTATTTAATATTTGCACTTGCTGATTTTTTTGGCCACAAGGTGGCGAAATAATCCACAAACACTTGAAAACCACATACTCCACAATATTATTGTTCTGAAAACTTGTTTGCCTATTATTACCGTTTTTTTTCTGCCTTCATGTACTCCGCAGAAATATCCTATTTACACTATTCACGAGTTCTGAATTAATTAATGGCTCCCCAAAGTTGTTATTACAAGTGGGAAATTGATAAATGGCAATGCTACTCAAGGTAAGGAGTGGGAACATTCGAATGACATTTTAGGGCAGCAGAAATAGGGGAAACCATGGAAACAGTGTCAACAATTGTAGGTAAAAAAATATTTCTTTGTTCCTAGTATCTATCATTTACTTTTAGTAGTTGCACATTTTAGTATATGCATCTATAGGCTGTGGCAAGAAAGCAAACTTTTAACGATAAAGCATAACTGCTGTCCATGTAGTGTGACCTAGAAATATGTACAAAAATATAATATAGGCCAAAATAACAATCTATTTGAAGTTGTGTTTTGGTTCACCTGATCAATGTTAGCCTAATATTCACTCTCATTTTAGCTCTACTTTAGCTCCTGCTAATTTCTGAGAAAATTGACATGAGGATGAAATAAAAGATATGAGGCTATAGCCAGCAGCTAGTTAGCTTAGCTCAGCTTAAAGAATGAAAGCATGGGGGCACAGATAGCACGGCTCCATCCAAAGGTAACAATATCCGCTTACCAGCACCTGGAAAGCTCACTAATCAACTTGTTATATCTTGTTAGTTTAATCTGTTATAATCCTTGTCCAGAAGCAGTCACTTCCCAATTTAATGGATTACACAAGGTGTTAATTAGTAAGTTTTAGAGGTGCTGGAAGGCAGAATGTGTTACCGTTAGTCGGACCCAGGCTAGCTGTTTCTCCATTTTCCCAATATTTGTGCTAACCTAAAGTAAGCTCTCTCTGTACAAAAAATACCTTGATTTACAAAAATGTTCAACTATCGCTTTAACTTTGAATGCTGTTTATTGCTGGGAAGATAGCGTGCATTAGGTTTTGAGAACCTCTTTTGGGAAATCAGCTGTCTGCTCTGACCGGAAATGGGCTTTATCTGTGCGATAATAGTGGACCATGCCAACAAAACAATTAGCCAACATAAAACAAAAAAAGTTTGACCCACTGGCAAAAATAGTGTCTGGTAGAGCTTTACATTTAAACTGCAATTCATGTCTTCTCTTAAAACAGAAATCCATCAGCAACTCAAACTGGAGTTCACACAAGACATATTTAGGATTTCATGTTGTGCAGATCAAAGAGATGAAGTGAATTTGTGCCTCCAATTACGTTATCGTACCACCGTATGCTGCTACAGCAACAGAAGAGCAGAAGCCCTTCACATAGCATGAAACATCATGATGGAAATGATCAGCGTGTGAATGCTCTTAGACAACAGCTCTATGTTAGTCAGTAAGTCAGTCTTAAAAATGAACTGAGACTAAACTACAAGTCCTGACCTATGCAACAACCAAATGATTGGTTCCTACTAGGGAACATATCAGCATGTTAAAATGAAATATCATTTGATCAGAATGAGCCAAAATGCTGATTTCTGCTGATATAACAAACAGATATACTGTTTATATATTAACAAAGAGGGCATCCACAAACATCAAAGCTGAAGCATTTTTCTTATTTTGCACACAGAATGAATATAACATACATTTAAAAGCGTAGAATTTCATATCTCCATCTGCTCTGGTGGGCCACCATAATAAGAGTATGCATAATGCGATGTTAATTCCACTACAGAAGAGACTTGATGATCCATAAAATTAGTTCGAGATAAAAGTGGATATATTGACATCAGAATCTGTAATTGCCAAAATATCCAGTATTATGCATCCCAAGTACCTCACCTCCAATATGACCCACAAGAGCATTCGTTAAACTAGCCCCCCGGTGGCAGGAGATCAATACATGCTTATACTTAAATGACAAAAAAAAAGAATTTTTAATATTGTGAAATACATCACATACCACAATGGCATACTACATTATATTGTTAAAATAACTAAATGCGGACTCTCGGCTTCAAAAGAGCCACAAACAGCGGTGTCCTGGGTGAAAGTCTGTGTTTGTTCGATGCTTGTTCATTTAACACAACCCCCGCTACAGACAATGTGGTCACATTTTCATCATTGACAGTCTATAAAACCACCTTTACTTCACCTTAACACTGTGACTATGCTACTGCAGCAGTTTACTTCTTAAAAAATAACAGAAATTAAAATGGTGGTGTAGTTAATGTTGTGAAATGGTAACAGGTTCACCAAAAAACCTTTTAGTCAAAAATTGCAATAAAATAAATATCTCTGTTACTAACATAATCTAATGTGGCTTACATGATGTGAAATGCATTATATACGTGGATGACATACTACATTATATTGTTAAAATAACTAAATATAAACTTTTGGCTTGAAAAGGGACACAAACAGCAGTGTCCTGGGACACAAGGGACACAAACCACAGCCTACACCTTACGCAGATTTACTCACACTTTAAACTACATCACCTGACGTCTTCCTTTGCTCTCCCCATAATAACTATGACCACTAGAGGCTGCCGCTGCACAATAAACACAATAAGTCGTAATAAGCAGCTTGTACAAAAAATATGGTCGCATTTCCATCAAGGACAGTCTCCAAAACCACCTTTACTTCACCTTTACACTGTGATTGAGCTACTGCAGCATTTTACTTCTTATATCCCACTGACAATAAATGGTAGTGTGTGCTAGCAGAGGGCTGTTATGTGTTGTGGTGTGTGTGGGGTATATGTGTGTGTAATTATCGCCTCTCTCTCAGTGGTGGTGGTCTTGTCTCATTACCGTCGTGGCGGGGTGTCCGTGCTTTCAGTGAACAGCATGATGTCTCCTGCCTCCCAGCCCCTTGAGCTGAGGACATGGACACAGAGGTGTCCAGTCGTCTCCTGAAAGCCACAGCCATAGCTGTACCTGAAAACCTGCTGCTAACTTGCTGCTAATGGGCAGCCCCTATGTGCAAATAAGACCTTATTTTACCTCGGATACAAAGAGTGATGCATTCACTTGGCCATACCTATTATTCCCATTGCCTATAATTCTCTCTCTCACTCGCTCTCTCGCTGAGCAGTGTTTTCACCACCTCTCCTTCTCCCCTCATTCCTCGCTGTGTGTGACACGGTCCTCCTCTCTTCATACAGAGGGAGTTGTTATCTCCAGTAGATAATAATAACACCAATCTAAAGGAGATTTTTTGTGCCAGATAAAAAACAGAGTAGCTCCGAAATATACGCCTGCCTGCCAGCTTAGGTTGTACGGTGCTAGAGTCGAGTCAGAGCTGTTTGGGAGGATGTGCTTCAAACTACTGATGCTGCATCAGGGATCTGGAACTGTGCCCTGGGGTGTGTTTCTGAGACCCCATTCTCACCTCCACATCACATCTGGCACTTACAGCCAGGCTACGGAGGTGTCTGTACTTGCTCAGTGGTAATTGCTAATGGTAATTACCAACCTTTTCCATGAACCAGGAGGCTTATATAAATAAATGACTGGTGAGGTGGGCATGGCAGTTTCCCAGCAGCGCCCCGTATCTCTAACGCCGTCCTTCACCCTAATTCCACCGCTGGGACCTTTACGGGGTCTCAGGTTCTCTGGCCCGCAGACTGCACCTATTATCTTCAACGGCTGAGGCTATTAACCAATGCACTCATGTGCTGTATGTTGGCTCTCTTATTAGTTTGGCCAGGCGATTCGGTTCTCCCCAGTTCCTGAGTCTCTCTCCCCATCATTTACTCCAAAGCCCCATGCGGGCTGATACCTCCTGACCCTTTTGAAACTCTTTCAGAAGCCGTGCCTCTCAAGTTGGTTCTTTGAGCCTCGGCGCTACACTCCCCACCACCGATAGTCCATCTGCTGAGATTGAGGACTCCTCTCTGCATGACTACTTTCCCCGCGGCACTCTCACCGAGGCCACCTGCATCGCACAGACAGAAAATGGCTGAAATGGCTGCAGTGAGATTTGCCTCCAGTGCAATCCCCTCAACATCTAAGTTGGAGGCGAGTTGACTTCTTAAGACTGGAGGGATTCAGGCCTGCTTCCTACTGTGGAGAGAGTTGCTGTGCGAGCAGTGGAGAGAGAAAGAGGCAGGGGGAGAGGGAATGCAAGATGGGAAAAAAACGGTGTGCGATAGTGAGTGAACTGAAGTCTTCCCTAATTAGGTACCGCGCCTTCATTCAGCACATTTATAGTCTAATAAAGCATGGAGGGTATGTGGTGCACTGTGATTAAACAGACGTTTGCTTTAATACATGGTGGCTGGAACAGTACGTGGGGGCTGGTTCTGGAGATGTGCCACAGACATGAACAGCCTCTGCTCATCTTCTGGACTAATTATCCCAATGCTCTCGTCTTTGTGATTTTAGCGCTCGGCAGACAGCAGGACGAGGCCTGAGCAAGCCAAAGCTGCCACAGAAATTGTCAAAATCATTTAATCCATCTCCCGAGCATGCTAATGTAATTGCTTTTTGATTAATTGTGCCGGTGGAAAAAAAAAAAGGAAAAAAAAAGCTTGCTGTTGTTGTTGTCAGATTACAGTTCAATGAGATTCCTCAAAGTGATTGGTTGTAAACAGATCCGTTCATTTCAGCTCTTAATGAAAGACTGCTCTTGAAATCTTCATGAAATGTCAGTTTCAATAATTATGTTCTGAAGTTCATCCGAATGTTGGAGCAACGGTTTTGACCTCTTCACCAGAAACTGGAACTCACTTCACTCACAAAAATGAAATATCAAATTTTGGCAAAAGTTATATAGTTGCTGTTGCATTCAACAAAGATTTAGAGTCCTGGTATTTGGCATGATGGCTCATCATCACACTATCATTGCCATCTGGAACACTTGAATAGAATAAGTCAAATGTTTGCTGTAAAACAGCTGCATTGCTTTGGTGGTTTTAAGATATTTGATGCAAATCATGTAAACTCTGCATCACAATCACAGTGTTAAAAAATAAGGGATGAAACCACCGTCAAGTAACCCATGGGTTTGTAGACTACCATTCTGAACAACCCCCAAAGAACAGCTTTGAAGCCAATTTAAGTGGCGGCCAAATATGGAATTACAACTTCTGTGTTTGTCACTTGATGCCATTGGGCCCCAAAATACTTTTGTTCATACACTTGTTAATCAGTGAATCCATTTTTTGACCTCTGCAAAATGAAGAAATTTCTAAAGTCTAATAGAACTGCATAATTAAATAATATTAATCCCCATTTATTATAAGTTAGGAGAGGGCTAAACCAGCAGATAGCCGCACAGCTGGTGACAATTTACTGCTCAACTGCCGAAAGTCTCTTGTGCACCTGCTGTATTGACCTCTGGATGTGGAAGATCTGGGTGATTTCATACCAAGCTTTTTTTGGCTTAATGCACCCCTGAGCAACTTTCATAGAAATGATTGGGGGCCTGCCTCCAATACTGTCACCAGTTCACTTCACTGTGGTGAAAAAAAACCCCTAATAATACATTTCAGAGGATGCAGTTTTTGGTTCAATTGCATTAATTCCCCAAATCATAGCAATGAACTTGGTGAGAACAATGTTATCAAGATTAACAGAAATGATGGCCAAAGCTCTGAAAATAAGACATCACTAGTAACAAACCAGAATTATCCTTCAGGCATATAACACTGGTTATTAATTCCTGATATAAGTTAAACTTCATTCAGAGCATATCTCACTGCACCGGCACAATCTCAGATCTTAACCCCTTGAAAGATGAGCAAATTGATTTGATTTCTATTAAAATTATGCTACAAAGGCAATGAGATATTTAACAAGACATGGCCCAAAAATTAGTGAACAAAAAATACAGGAAACAAACCTGATAATAAGCAAAAAAACAAGTAAAAAAAACAAATCTGAAAATGAACATCAAAAATCTATTTTAAAAAATTATAAACATCTACAAATTTTTCTTCTGTACCATTATTTTAAATATATAAATCTAGACATTTTCCCCTGTTTTGGATAATTTTCTTACAACCCCACTGCCCCTTTTCAAACACTAATATTCAGGTTATTTTCTGGTCACCTTTCACTAATTTCTCACTATTTGCTGGACGCCTCTTTCCATGTTAGTTATTGCTTTTTTTCTCATTTGAGAGAAATCAAATTGGTTTCAAAGGGTTAAGACTGAACTTTATGGCAAACACTTTTTTTTTTTGCGGTACAATAAAGAGGCACAGCGGTGACCGTGGGCTCTTTTACGTTCGAACTCACCGACAGTTCGGCACTCTTCTGAGGTTTAGAAGTGGAGATGTTGGCAGTGTCTGCTGGCGTTTTTGCAAGTACAAGGAAGAGAGGGAGGCAGGAGGGAGGGACTGCACATGGAGGAACTGTGCCTCTGACAGGCAGAGCTGAGGCGAGTCTCCGGTTCTCAAAGGGAGCCTGCCTATCTTTTGTAGAGACAGAGACTGCGGGCTACCATAGTCAGATGCAGAGCTCCACTACTAAAGGAAAGTTAATAGCTTGGCCTCCCTCAGACAAAACGTGGAGAGAGAAGGAGGAGAGCGAGGGAGAGAGGGGGAGGGAGACGCAGTGTGGTAAGGGTCCATTAGCATTCCTGCTCTCAACCTGACACTGACAGCTGACACTGACCCAGTGTCCAAGGTGAGCAGGAGACATGGCACAGGAAGCAGAAACCCCCCAGAGGCAAGCGCCGTGTGTTTTTATGCTGTTCTCCGTTTCCTTTGTGGTTGCAGTTGAGTGGATTCTAAATGTCACAGTTCTGTGACACATGTAGATGACTTTGACCCTGTTGCACCCCAGCCATGCCTTCCCTTTGTCACTTAAAGCTGCACAAAGACAGAAGTTATAAAAAGAGAATACACTCCCTCTTATCAGTCGGAATCACAAAAGGGTTCAGCGGAGAAGAGCATCTCATTTAACCTGATTGATACCCTGCAGATTTGTCGAAATTAAGTTTGGGTGGCGGTGACCCTTCCACCCACTGAAAGTGACACAGCGAAAGTGGAGAGTCAAAAGCAAAGCGTCTCAGTGGTTTATCAACTGACCCTGGTCCTCTTGCTTTGAATATTCTAAAGCCAAAACAAACCAAAGCGACTGATGGGAGTTTTGTGAATAAAACCTTTTAAAAATATTTACACTTCACTAAGCTAAGCCACATTTAAAAACATTAAAAATATTCTATTATCAACAGGGTTGGAAAAAAATCTATTCACTTAAGTATTGCAATTTAAAAAAAAAAATCTTTGATTTTTTTTAATGTCTGAAATGACATAATTTAACCCTTTGAAACCTGGATTGACATTGATTTTCTTGTGCTGCCTTTCACATGAAAGAAAGAAATGTCTCGCAAATTGCAGGGAATTAGCAGATTTAGAAAATAGAAAATATATATTTTTTAAAACTAGGAAAAATGTTGAGAAAGCTAAATTTGTAACTATTAGACTTATATGCATATACTGTATGTATATCTAAGATAATGCTACAAAATTATCATTTTTAAGCTCCCTTTTCAGGTAATTTCCATGTTTGTTTTTGTTTGCTCATTGCTTTTTTCTCCAAGAAATTGAGCCCAATTATTCAAGTTTCAAAAGGTTAAACACAGAGTTGACAATAAGCTGCTGCTTTTATCGCAGTAGTCTATGTGAAGTTATCACCAAACTTTCTGTTGCTGCGATTACACAGATTATAACCAGCCTGCTCTGAACCCAACACCAGCTGAATTTGAGATACTGCAACTGCTACTGTAGATCGGTCTTCGGAGCCTCTGCCTGCTGTCCTCCCAGCAAACGGTCCCCCAAATTGGCAAATTGTTATTATTTGTAGTCAGGTATACAGAAAAAGTGTGAAAGAGAAGGGTGAGCAAATCAATGCACTGAGTGTAGCTCTATAATGGAATAATATTTAACACATTTTATATACTAAAAAAAGAAATCAACAAGTGGATGTCAATGGTTAACATTTAAATCAGTTTATGGGAAATATTGGTACGATAGCTAAATGTAGCAATGTCAGTTTACTTTAAAATTATATATATATATAATTAATTCTATAGCACATTTCTATTGTATAAACTTGACTCAAGTAAGTTAATTTAATACAGCACCTTTCACAAAGCACATATACGAAGTGCTTCATTGGAATTAAACTGTAATAAATAAGGCTACACCAATAGTTATTTGTTTATTTACAACTCTTCTTTTGAAAAGACTGACTGAAATAGGTATTGTTTTTGTAAAAATGCCTTATAAAATCCACTTTCTAGAGTGGTATGATTATTAATTTTTCCATGGTCTAATGTTAAGAATATCGCAATAAATTGTAATATTGAATCACAATCTTTGTAGAGTTGCAATACTAAACACAATATATCGAACCGTCACCCAAATATAATGACAGTATCGAATGCAGAGGGGAGCATATCGTTCCAGCCCTAATAAACACACAGCTGTGTCCTCATTACAATTTCAGTTATACCGTGCCAACAAGTTACCGATTGTCATATGTAACAGAGCTAAAGAGGACAACCTCTTAGGGGGTTTTTGGACTCAGCTCCACATCATGCTGTTCTAAAATCCCTGTAAACCGCGGCCTCTTGTAGCTTATTGTTTAAATCTGCTATAACAGGTTTAAGCAGCCAGAGTGAATTTTCCACACATCAGATGACGAAAGCATGAAATGTTGGACAAATCAAAAGAGAGTGGATTTCATGTGCTGTACATCTGGCATTCGGCTCTGACTCTGCCTGAGATGCAGGCATCACGTCTACTTTGCTATTCTTCCAATCGAGACGAGATTTGCTGTAATGCATTCAAAGAGTTTGGCAGCTGATGACGGACATCTGGGCCAGAACAGCAGGCAACCTCTACCTAAACAAAAAGCATGCAAATAATTATGTTAGTACACAGATTCATATGCTCCCCACTGCAAACATATTGTCATTATCTCTCACTCTCCCTGTGCAACTTTCAGATTTGATTTGAATTAGTGACTCCACCAGTCACACAGCAGGGTGAGGGGAAAACAGGGAGAGTGGGAAAAGCGACAAGTTTTAATTGGTCTTGTCTTGCCGTGCTGAGCTGAGCTGAGCTGAGGTGGTTTCAGGAGGCGAGGTTTCCCTCTGAGATTGGAGGGAAAAAAACAAAAACATCCCAAAACATTGAGGTTGCAGGCTCAATCCCTGCAGAAGCCAGTGAGTTCTTTGACAAGGCACTGACCCGTCTCTGCTCACTCTTTGAAACTAACTCTAAATATAAATGTCCTCATTTTTTGCTTCTGGTTGTTATTTCTCAATTTATTGTTTTACTGTGGCATTATCGCCCCATGTGCAAGAGCTGTGAGTAAAACCTGATTCAACTTGTTAATCAGGTGATAAGAAGTGCTGTAGTAACCAAGCAGCAATCTCCTAGGCTGAAAAATGAAGCCAGCTTTGAAGTACCAAACACTGCAGTTTCTTGAATGGCCACTTGGGGCTGGCTCAAAAAGTGCGTCCCACGTTAAAATGCCAAGCTTCACACACTGTAAAACAGTAATTTAAGTTAATCTTGGAAACTGATCTAACTATTAATGTTAATTTATGTTTACTTTATATCTAACTGTTAAGTTAAACTTAAAATTTAGCTGTTGGCCTATTTACTTAATTTTGTCCACAATTTCACAGAGGAATTGTGGATTCAAAACAATGATCCACTCAACTTTTGAAAGATTATGTGATGCAGTAACACCTCATTTAACGCCTCCTGCATCATGCCCGAGAGAGCCAGCTCCTACAAGCACATGGCCATAGCATCACATGATCCACAGAAGTGAAAAAAAGGTTTCCATTGCAGTTTTGCAAAACAATTTCAAATCCCTTGAAAAAACACTTCATGAGAGTGTAATAACTCGTTTGCAATAAATGGGAATTTTTTCCAAACTGACGTGTTTTTATCTCCGCTATTTCAATTAGTGCAATTTGAGGGTTAATGGAAATTTGTTGTACATCAAGTCAATGATTCTCTCCTGACCAATCAACGAACTGAAGTGTTGCTAGCTCCACCTCTTAGTACCAAATCAGTATAGCAGGAATCTCAACAAAGGCGTAATGAAAGACGGGACAAAACTGAAGTGGGTACTACTATGATTCTATCTACAGCTATTGAAAATGCACGAAAATGAAAAAAACATTCTAATGTGTAACGAACTGAACTGAACCAGATGGCTTTGTGGAAACACAACTGTGAAGAAAATAACCTATACCTGACTTTTAGACAGTATAAAGCAGTGCAGATTCAATGTAAGCCTGTTTATGAAAGCCTGTTTATGAAAGCCTGTTTACAAAAGCCCGTTTATGAAAGTTATGTTGTATAGGCCTTGGCCTGTAAAATACCTTAACACACAGTGAATAGTAGTTGTTGAAAAGACAGAAAGACAGCACCGACTCAAATGCCGATAACAGGAAGTTACAGTTTTCCAACAGAGTTATTCATTGCGGGTACTTCACCACAGAGCATCTTAAGATACAAATACAACCACAGGAAGAAAGACGAGATTTAGTTAATAGTTCATTTTCTTTGGTGTCCTCGCAGGTTTACATATTGATCTGCTGCTTACAGCCTCACCAGCCACTGCTTAGCACCAAATATGTTGTCAGATAATGAAGAGGTATTTGCAGATTGTCATTTTCAGATGCAACTAAAGAAAATCCAATGAACTTCTCGGAGCTGTTATGAACACAGCAGTGAGAGGTGTATTTGTGTGGATGGGTGGGTGGGCGGGCATCGTAGCTGCACTTACTTTTAGAAAGTTGAACTATCTGACTGCCGTGTTGTGAGGAAAAACGGTTGGCAGATGTTTTGAGGTCGATCATGAGCCTCCGAGAGCACTCCCCACAGTAATTTTCTGGCACTCTGGAGGAGTCTGCTATGTTGAAATCAAGGTTCTTTCTGCAATTCTGAACAGCAATCAATAGTATTTGAGATGCCATATGTGTCAGAGACGCAATTAAGTGTGTTTTGAGTGACTGTAATTCGTGGTATCAACAGAACAACTTCCAAATGTCTCTTAAGTTCAGGTTTTTAAAGGCCAGAGCTCTCGTATTCACTGTTCAGTCGCCTAGATGTATTTCTCTTTTAAACACCAAAGGCCAAATTATAGAGTTATGAGAAAAAAATAGTAGGTTATACCAATTTTTCTGTTAACTGAGCTTTACAGAGCAAACTAAACATTGACTTACATGTATGATTAAGAAGGTCTTTGCCCTTGATCTCGTATGTGAGGTTGCTTTAGTTTGAAATGAAAGGTACGGCAACCTTGCTAAGTAAATGCCAGTAAAAGAAAAGTAACAGGTTCTGCTATAACACCATTTCTAAACAGGCATGAGAAGAAGGCAATGAGCAATGAAAGAAGAAATGAACCAAACATTATCAAGAAATTAGTAAGAAGTACAAGATGATTACCTGAAAATAAGTAAAACAAAAAAACAAATAAATAAAAACAAAACAAAATCAAGGAGATGGCATGAAAAAAAGTGCTTACAATTATAATGATTTTAAATATTTAATGAGGATAATTAGTAATTCAGTAAAATAAATAAAACATAAATAAATAAATGGACAAACAAGGAAATTATGTGGAAAAGGTCATTAAAAATCATAATAAATTTGTATCATGAGTTGAAAAATAGCTGGGGGGTATTGTTAGATATTATTTTATATACATATTAGATTATATTATATAAAAAAAGGGGAAATGTCTAGAAGACTATGTCATAATTTTAAATGTGTAATTGTGATTATTATAATAAATTTTTCCCTAGCTTTTCTCATTTTTCCCTTGACATATTTACCTAGGATTTTTTTTTAAGCATTTGTCTTTATTAAATTATTTATTGCAATTTATCTCCCTAAGTTGCTTAATGTCTTTCTTTCCCCATGTTTTTGAAAGAAATCGCATGAATTTGCTCATGATTAAAAGATTCAAACGCTTGTGAAAGGTGTCTAAATGCAGCACGAGAAACGTGATTTCGCTCCGGTTTTCAAAGGGTTAAATCAAAGGCTGTTCTGTTTCAGCTTTCTATCATTATCATCCTCATCTCTTTTTCTCCAGCTCTTCCCATAATTGCTAGTGGCACATATGTATCGGAGAGTCAAAGAGTGATGGGCGACGGTGTAATACGGTTATAAAAGTAGAGTGCACTTTGACAAGGGCAGCCACAGCTTCTCCAGCACGTCTCCGTGACTCCGTCATCGCTCATATCTCACTTTTGAAAAGTACAACACCCCTTCTTCGCTTTATTATCAGAGAACATCCTGTGTTTCAGGTGGCCTGATAATGTGAAACGCACAGACAGGACTGGAATAAAGTGGTCCTGCGGAAGAATGTGCAGAGCTCCTCATTAGACCACTTAGCACCGTGCGCGGCGTCTCTGAAAACCTCGTCTCTCATCCCTCCTGATGCATGAAATTTATGTATACAGAACAAGTCCGGCATTGACCCTGACTCTTAATTTCAAAGTACCATATCGCAGTGTTTCAGAAATTAGCATAATATTCCAAGTCTACATGTACAGCACGGAGGATTATTTGATAGAACAGGCGCGCTATATGATGTCTTGTCTGTTCGCATCAAATCACACATTACTCCCGTACACCCCAAAGCCAGTACATTACAATTTTTTATGTGTGTTTTTCTCTTTTGATCAAATGCCGTTGTCAAAGGACTGGACAGGTGACCCCCGGGCAACGTGAGTGGAAATCTCTTTTGGGGTTACGTGATTTTACCTGGCAAGGTGTTGTCTCTCTCCATTAGCCATGAAACCAATCACAGGTAAAGTCAAACGTATTACTGCGAGGGTCTGTGCATTTTCAACCCTAAGAGCTTTTGCGATAGAGACGACTATTAAGGAGAAAAAGCATGTTTGTTGCCTCTCCCTTTGATAACCTTAAGTTACAATAAAAATAATGCATCTCCACTCAAGATATTAACTATGATCGGGAGTAATGTGTGGTTGCGTGGAGAGTGCACAAAATGGTTGAGTGCTTGGACAAAGGAGCGGTGATGGACGGGTTTAAAAAATGCAAAAGCTACATTGCATTACCCAAGGAATGGGGAGGAAAATGATTTTTTTTTTATTGAAGTTTAAATCTTAATTTGAGAGCATGTTGGGAGGGAAGTCATCACTCATAACCTGTGTCTCTCCTGAGTTTATATCTACAAGACGGCAGAGCTGTTTTTAATTAATCTACCGAGTTTACGGCTCCAGCTGTTTGTTCTGCTGGCGCGTGTGAGTTTTTTCTCACTTTATTTATCTTTTCACTAAGTGTGACCTCCCTCTGCTCACCTGTTCCCCTCCATTTCCTTCTCCCCTGCACATTCAGTTACTGGCTTTGTGATGCGCCGTCGCACATCTTCTTATATTTAAATCGACAACAGTGAAACGCTTTTAACACCATCAGATCACTCTGTGATTCATGCTGAGAGTGCTACTGCTGAGTGTTCTGTGAGTTTGTAAACAACATGCGTCTCATTGTCGGGGTTAGATGGGTATAATGAAAGGAGTGCCCTCCGCTGAAAGGACGACTTTTATATCTGTTGCTCAAGTGTTTAATTTACAGTTTCTGTGGTGAGAAAATTATGACCAAGAACAAGAAAAACTGTTTTGTGATATAATGTGATATTCTGCACATAAGTACAATTCTGTTACATGGATAATAATTAAAGACTCCCTGTTTACACCTGTGTTCCTGTGTTAATGTATTATGTCAATGAATCAATCATCAATCAGACACATACACATACACGCATGCGCACGCACACACACACACACACACACACAGGTTAAAAAAAAAAAAAAAAGCAAGACTGTACTCATTAAATCCAGGAACTGGGGAAATGCTAACATAAGTGAGGAAACAACAGAGTAAATAGTGGATAAAAAGATAAAAATAAATAAATAAAATATTCTCATATTCTCACTCCTAGAATAAAGGTAAATCAAAGGATAACAGCACAAATAATAATAGATAAAAATATTAAAAATAATATCTGGTAAAACAGCAAAACACATTAAAATGTATGCATAAATAGTCAATAAGTAAATAAATAGGTAAAGTTCAATTTAAAGCCACACTAGATAGATAGGTGCTGAGCACTCTATCTCTTGTTATATGCCAAAAAAAGAAAAGAAAAATACAGTTTTTGAGCATTTTAGCATCAAAATCTCTGCCTTTTCTCGTTCTGTAAACGGTTTCAAATGTTTGATGACTCATCCTGCACTCAGGGGCGTTTGCAAAAGTTCAGGCAGTCAAGTGAGACTTTGAGCGACTAGCGTAAAGTAAAAAGCCACACTTCATAGTTTGTGGGTCTTAGTAAGTAACAGCAATACAGAGAGAGATAGAAAGAGATGTGAGTTTGGATATCAGTAGACAAAACTTTGTTTTAATCTCAAATTCAGTGTGGCCAAGGTCTAATTTAATTCACTAATCTCCTCCTGATCTAAGTGATGGAGGTGTTTATTGAGCCAACGGTTCATTGTAGCTCCATATCCCGTTACACTCTACGCCTGCCCACTTTCTTCTTACGCATCATCATCGACATTCCTAAAGTGATATAAAAAAGGCCACAGACCACTGTAGATCACTGTCTGACACCAAATCCAGGGCCCCACAAAACATCCAGTTGTGTTTTTGTCGCTAGTCACGGCTGCATTTTCAGTAGCATCTTATGCACCAAATGTAGCTGTTTTTCCACCTGTAAATGCAGCACAAAAAGAAGGGATTTAAGCTCCTCCAGTAAGGACTGAAACCCCCGAAAGGTGGTACTTTCAGCCCCCAAATGGTCTTTTCCAACATATGACATGGTGTTTTTTGTGCTTAACTCTAACTAACATTAACTAAAGTATTGCTGAAACATAACATCTGCTACATTATTTTGGAAAAATGTAACATCTATGTGGTTTGCAGAAACGTACAATGCCAACATTTTTCCTGGAGATGTGTTTGGGTTTAAGTTGCATCTCTACTGTTGATGCAAACTTCAGCATTCACTATCTGATTAGATATCAACAGTCTTTGTATTTGCTTTGCAAAAAAATCCCAATCTGGTATTTTCTGCAGTCTTGACTGCCTTATTCTCATGTGTTACTTTCATGTAACAGTTCCACCTTGTCGTAAGTCCAAGCAAAGAAATCTGGTTTTACTTTTCACCATCGCTGTTCCTCCGCTGTAATATTTTCCTGCAACTTAGCAACCAACTGCAGAGCAGACAATCTGCTTCTTGTTTACACCATCAGGCGCATGCCAGTGTATGTGAATGTTCATGTAAAATGCATTTTTTTTAGGCGTGTGTGCATGAGGTGTTTCATTTTAAATGCTGTTTTAAAATGAAAACATATTAGTTTGCAGTTGTGTCTTTGGGATAGAGAGAGTGACATGTCTTGCACATGTTGCCTGCCAGTGAAGAAATTGTTGTCATTTCATACTTTTTTCCATCTTTTAATTTCACTTAATTCACAAAGCTGTTCAGAATCATTAATTAATGCTACACGATAAGGAGAAGACTTAAAATAGACCCTGTGATCAGTGAGTGTTATTTTATGATGCTGTTTCCAAGACTATTGATGGAAGCCCCCCAAATAACAATTAACCCTTTAAAACCAGGAACAACATCAGTTTCCTTGTGCTGCTTTCAGGGTCCTTCCACAATTACTTAAACCCTTGGAACTTGGGCAAATTGTTTTGAGGCTATCAGCAGTTTAGCATGAAATGTGCAGCAAATTTAAAAAGACATTTGACAGGAAATGACCTGAAAATTATCTTAAAAAACAGAGCGAGAGAATCATTAAACAATAACCAGATGATTTAGAGAAGAAAAAACAAAAAAAAAGGAAAACCTTTTCTATAATTATTTTATTCTATTTTTATATTTATTATTATTTATATTCATTTTATTTTATTCATTTTTTGTTGCTAATTTCACATAATTTACTTTATTTCTTGTGTTGCTCTTTGCTCTCTTTTTTATATTCTTTAAAGAAATCAAGCTCTTTTGCTGAGGTTTCAAAGGGTTAAATACATGTGAGAAGTACTACATGTTCTCACAGGCAGAGAGCTCAACAGGCCACCAACAACTGCTCCCCTAATCTCCTTCAAATGCAGCAAATTTTGCCTGATTGGCAGGATTTTTGTAGTTGTTTAGTGACTCCAGCAAATCAACAGCGAAAGCAGTTGTGACTGTTGACTGGAGTCAATCTAAAACTGCCAGTAAACAAGCACATAATTCATGATAAACTGCAACCAGTCTGGTGTTAGAACGACTCGCTCGGGATTAAGACTGCAGTCTCGCATGTCGCAAAACTTCGACTCTGCCAGCTGAGCTAATGCAAAGAAATGTGGGAATGAGACTCATAAAGTCATTATGGCTCACTCCTGACACAGCACATGCATAGTGATGGATTCCCAAACTTCTGGGACAGAGACTGATTGGCTAGAGTTGCTTGTCACAGCAAAGAGGCTGGAGTTTTGACAAAAATAAATGCTATTGAATTCTACAGTCAAGGACTGGAATCATATTTTTAAAATGTCTGCATGAAAAACGTGTGAGCATGTATGTATGACAGGTAAGTCAAATCATTTTCAGATGCTACTATACTACTACTGAAACTGTGCAAAGTAAAATATGTCGTGTCCTTAGGGTCCGACTGGGATCAACATTTGGCTGGCGCTTTTTTTTTTTTTTTTTGTAGTTTAATTTGATATACAAGTATATTCACCTGCATCCACACAGGATTAACACAACTCTGGTTTTGCTAATTTTTATGTCATTTCACTCAGCACACAGTATGAGAATATCTGCAGGACAGCATTAATACTAAAGAGTAACAGACAACACACTCATGGAGTAAACTGTAAACTATCACAAAAAATGGCAATAACCAGAATAAACTGCCATATTCTGGGTAAACACTACAATATCAATCAGGACACACAAGCCTGTTCTCATTCCAAACTCGTAATATACCACCACATTGATAGTGCTTTTGGCATGAGGTTGCGAGGCCAAAAGTCGTTTTTCGTGTCTGCATGAAATACTGTCAGTAACAGCCAGTAACAACATAATACAAGGAGCGCGAGGGCACCTATAGGGCAGGCCAGCCCGTTCTTATTCTGAACTTTTAAAATACCGCTGCTTTTGCCGTACGATTGTGACACTGAATGGCTCCTTTGGCACGTAACCACTGGTGGCTGCATGTGCATTTGTTGGCATCCTGATGTTTGTTGCCATGTGCTGTTGCTGCCTAAACATAACCCACCATTCAACCATGTGCGTTTGTTGACATCACGGTTAGCGGCATCCCAGAATGCAAAGAGGAGACACAGAGGGATACCTCGGCTTGATACAACTGTCCTATGTCCAGTACAAGCCTGCACATCTTCACAAAGACTAAATTTGGAAGTGTTAATTCAAAGGTAGTTCTGTCTCCAAATCACAATGTTTTGAGCCCAATCTATGTTCATTAGCATGTCCAAATTGTTTCATCAGAATGCCAGACACACTGTTGGTTAAGACAATTAAAAAAACAACAGGAACATCATGCTTTCGCACATCACTGATTAAGTCCTTAGGAATATTAAGGGACTGCAGTTAGTAGAGCAAGTTAAATATGAAACAAAGCAGCGTGCACCTTTAGATTGGCTCATAATAACCCAACAAGGGTTTAAAAATGCAACCTTTATAAGCCAAGGTCAGACACCTTTGGATGGAACAGATGGCTTCTGCCACAAACGCCCCACATGATACAGTCTAATTGGCAGTAACGCATTATTTATTGGCCATTTACCGAATTGGTCAATTAGGTTAATAGGTTACTTCACTGTTTACTCTGATTTACAAACCTGCAACTCATGAGCACCTGCCTAATTCCAGGTAATAACAATCACCCATCATACGGATGGTTAAAGAGCATATATAAACAGTTCACCCAAAAAACATTCTCATGCTTGGTGTGGCATTTTGCAGCTGTTTCCCCTCCTGTCTGCCAATGTTTAAAACAACTATCATATGTCATTTCAAAGGGTGACCTGTCTGAAAGCACATTTTCTACGACACGTGTCACACTAGCCCCCGAGAATCTGTCTTAAAAACCAGACCCACACTCATTTAGACCAATTTTTTTAATGTCAAGGTGCACCCGACCTCACAGAAAGAGCTTTGGCAACCCTGACAGCTCAAGGCTAGTTATCTTTGAACCTGGATCCATATGGCGCCTCACTTTCCCTTGACAAGAGCTCTGCCCGTCTCGGCGGTGAGCTCCGGATCTCTCGCCATAACAGGTCGACAGGAGGTTGAGAGTTTTGGGGGAGGAGGGGTCCTTGGCAGCGGCGGCGGTGCCGAAACCCAGGCTGCCACCCGGTGTCGAGCGCAGCACGAGACCCGATGCCTTGTCTTAATGAACACCCTGAGCTGTCACTATGCCCCTCATGTCCCAGAATCCACTTCACTTTGTTTATTTATTCATTATCTCTTATGTTCCTCTAATAAGGTGGGGCCTATGCAAGACACACCGAGGGGTGAGGCGTCTGCAGAGGATCTGAATGGAGTCACTGTCTTGGGCAACAAAAGTGCCGGCGTTGAAGGGTAATGGGCCCACCCACAGGCTGACAGATCTAAAAGGGTGATTAACGAACACCCAAGGGAGAGAGGCAACAGGGGGCGAGGGTGTGTGTGTGCGGATGCCTTTAGATACTTTTTTCTTTTTCAGCTCTCAGAAACTGTACTCAAATTTATTCGCTCGCTTGTTTCTCCAGATGCGCATAAAGGCACACAAACAACCGCGCTCGAGCAAATAGGTCTGTCTTTTGCTCGCTCGTATTGCTTCGCGCCGGGCTCCCGAGGTAATCGGGATCATTTTGCTCGCAAACGTGTTGAGGTGCTGACAGGCTGAGCAGCTTCTATCAATCTAAATAAGATTCAGTGATGTAGCCCATACATTTTCTCTGCCTGAACGTCCTCCCCCTGAGAGCGAGCGTACAAAAGCAGCGAGTCCTCAGATGGTGGGATAAGTCGAGCTGGAAACATGGAGGCCTATTTTATCGTTCTATATAAAGGCCAGGTTGATGGGGTTCTAAAAATATGGTGGTCTTAAATTTCTAGACATTCTTGTCTCTAATAAAAGGATGCAGTGGCTCATTGTTCTACTTTTTTTCCTCTTCCTCGGATGTGTTCTGTTGGCCTGTCCTGAATTCCAATGGGGGAAACAACCTTTCCTCCACAACACTTTCTCTCTCCTAATCTCTTAACCTCCCTTTTATTGCCACGTTTCCACCAAACTCGTCGACCGCGGCAGCTCCTCCTATTCGTCACATCTTGTTCTGCTATTCCCAGCAGGCAGCGTGGCGCTTCAGACCTCTGGCTTTCCCAATTACAATCACAATCTGAGCATAATTTATCTCGCTTGTGATCGGAATCACGCTTGGCCCATAACTTTCCTCTGGCAGGAAAGGGTTTATGTGTTTAACACCGCATTGCCAGCGCGTTCTGTATACACCAGATGCGTGGAACTATAAAGGATGGTGTTGATGATGATGGATGATAATGACGATGTCAAGGCTGGCAGAGAATTTCAGACCAACAAGGATATTGGGGTTAAAGCCCAGATGGAAGGGGTTAAATGATTGCTCACCACCTCCCCCAATCCTGCCCACTTTGGAAAATGATAAACAAGCAAACCCAAGGCAGTAAAGAAATGCACGCCCTCCCTGTGATATCAGCAGCGTTTCCCCACTAAGTCAGGCTGGTTTCAGTTATACTCCTCCTCTTCCCTCTATTTCTGTTCTTTCTGTATGTCAGTGGTACTCAACTTAAGGCATGCAGGCTGAATCTGGCCCCCGATAGAGTGCAGGGTGGCTCCCTAACCATTTTCTAATTCATTATAAAAAAGGTGAGTCACACTGGGAATTGTTTTTATACTGTTAGTATACAAAAGGTGCAAGAGAGCATACAAAAGCAGCAAAATAGAGCTTTTTTATCAAAATAGTACCAGTGGAGGATCCGCTGCTCTCCTCCCACAGAGGTCCCAGCTTAACCCCTAATGTCTTAAAATACTAAAAACATCCTTAAATCACAGAAATGCCTTCAAATCTAGAAACAAAGACTTAAATCTTCTAAAATCCTAGACACTCTTGAAATCCTAAAAATGTCCTAAAATCCTAAACATTTCCTTAAGTCCCAGAAATGTCCCAAATTCTTCAGAACATCCTTAATTATAGAGACATCTTAGAATTATAAAAAAATCCTAAAACCTGTAAATGCCCTGAAATCCTAGAAATGTCCTAAAGTGCAGGAAATGTCCTAAAGTCCTAGAAACATCCTAAAATCAGAGAAATTCCCTAAAATCCTAGAAACTGCCTAAATTCCTAGAAATGCCTTAAAATCCTTAAAACATCCTTAACTCCTTGAAAAATCCTTGAATAACTGAAACATCCTAAATTCCTAGAAATGTCCGAGCATTTTAGAAATATCCTGAAATCCTTGAAATGCCAGAATATCCTAGAAACATGTCTGAGGCTGCCACAATTGGCCCCTGGCCTCCTGTCATTCTGCAAAAGTGGGCCCCCATTAAAGGAAGTTGGTCAACCGTACTTTGGAGAAATCAGCCCCCCCCGCCCCCAACATATCCGCAGCGTTTCTCCAGTTAAGTCGAGCTGGTTTCATTTTTACTCCTCATCTTCCCTCGATTTCTGCTCTCTCTGTATATCATCCTCATTCTGTCACATCCATCTGCTGGTCATTAGCTATATTCTGTCATCGCAGGATTAAGGGAAAAGTGAAGAGCTTGAGCAGCTCCAGCAGCCTCCGCAGTAGCAATAACAGCAACAGCCGAGGTGCCTTGTTTTCAAATCACTGACCTTCATCAGACATATGCTCCTATGTGTGCGCTGCTAAGAGCGCTGCCGAAAAGCATATGCAGATATGTGACACTTAATGCTCCGCGTCCCAGGCATCTGTCACGGCCACTGGCTTGTGTATTCGCCGGGGAGTTGCCATGTGGGTGCTTTGAGCTGAACACAAGCCCGGCGCGTTGCTATTCTGCTAATGGTGCGCTGCCACGCCGTGACTCCTCCCCTCTCATTTTGCACGTTTACGGACATCAGTGCGCTGTCGTGCTAACGGGGGTCGGCTGTTTGATCACTTCCCTATGCGGTGAAGACGAGCGGGGTTGTTGTGTTTTGATAGGGAAGAAAGAGAGTTTAAGAAGGCCTGCCTATTACTGAGCCCAGAGGCGGAGAGAGGGCGAGACAGAAAAAGACAGAGACCCAACCTAGTTTTCTATTCAGTTAGCAGTGGGAGAAAAATGAAATGCAATTTGTACACTGAAAATTGGCCATT
Source organism: Plectropomus leopardus (assembly GCF_008729295.1). NCBI lineage: Eukaryota > Metazoa > Chordata > Actinopteri > Perciformes > Serranidae > Plectropomus > Plectropomus leopardus. The sequence continues at coordinate 2,038,152 of NC_056483.1, forward strand.
GTCTTCTGGAAGATTGTTCTATTCAAATTCTGACATTGAAACGTCATTGGCCTGAGTCTACAGACAGCGCAAGGACACAGAAGAAAAGACACATGAATAGGGACTTTTTTCATGATTGTGGTCAAAAAAAAAAAAGAGGGAGCCTGAATCATAATCTGGCAAGAAGCACGAACATGAAATTGAATGTGAGCCGAATGAATGGCACTTACTTTGGTTTTTCATCTTTTAAAACAATACATACCTCTGATCAACTCCAGTCTTGTTTTCATGCTGATAAACAACAGTCTGTCTTTTGGGGCAACGGGCTCCCTGGGTGGCCCTTGTCAGCCTCTATGTCTGATTGTCTGTTATGATGGCCACCTTAAATGTTCTGTTCCTAAACTGTTTTTTGTTCTAATATTTGCACATTTCCAATATGTGCTCATTGACATTTGGATTTCCCAAAGAGTGTCGAGGCAGGATGCCAGTTCCCCTTTTTTTCAGTTCCCTCTGAGCATGAATTTATAAATTGAAAAACCAGGCAAAAATGACCTTAATCCGCTCTCCGTCATTCTGCAGGAAATGTTCATGCTCTGCAGGGACTGGGTTTACAGCCACCATCTGTTGCATTTTTCATTAACAAAATCTATTTCTTCATTTAACCATGCATGCTCAGACAATGCTATGGCTCCCATAACACCCCTAAATCCTGGATTGGAAAAGAATGAAAACACCAACTTGCCATAGAGAACATGTTTTCAGATTAGTGCTGTAATTGCAAGTATAATGCAAGTATATTCATCAAGGATTACGGCTATGACATTTTGCATGTATTCAGGTAGCAGGGGACAGCAAATTCATCTAATAGAGCTGAGTCAGAATGGACCTGAGGATAACTTTATGCAACGACTATTGCTGACTTTCTTGCCCAGAGAATCTCATAATGCCTGGCCTAAAGGGGAGTTCATTGTGTCCTGCTCAAGGACACTTGGAGAAGAACTGGTTCAGCCCAATTTCACTTGTTAAATATCGATGCCTGGTCAGCGGCTCTCAATGTTGGATACCAAAGCAGCAAGGAACCCTGTATCATCGGTATAAGATGCATCAGACGGCTGTATTTTTTTGATGCTTCGAGCAACTATAATGCCAAAAAACTTCTGGATTTTTAATGCAATGGGAAACTACATAATCAGCATTCACACCCATGTCGAATTACTGAGCAGTTGTCACAGGTGTTAATCACCTTTGGTCCCAATCGGCATTAGCGGAAACACAACAAGGGGGTGAACTTGCTAGATGCAAAAATGCAGTGACACAAAAAAACATCCATCTCTGCCCAAGCAGCGCTCAAACATTGATCCAAATTAGTCTGCATCGAGTCTGAAAAAGAGACTGAATAATTAAGAGTCATATAAAGTGTTCAGTGGCCTCCCTGCTGCTTTCGATTGTTTTGACTGTCCATAATGTCGAATGTGACACAGCAAATAAAAAAAACACACACTAGTCTAACATCTGCTACAGAACTATGTACAGAGCTCTGCTCAACTGGCAATGGAAAAGAAGTCTAAAGCCTATTTTAACAGGTTTATCCACGTTCAAAAAAACTGTGCACACAAGCTAATTTTGGTGGAAAAGGGGTATAATAATAAGGAGCAAGACAGATGTTGAGGTGAGAGGAGAGGTGGAAGGGTCAAATCAACTCAGGACTTTCACCCGGAAGCCTGCTATTCATTTCCTGTTTGAAACCAAAGAAACTTACTTGTTTTTAGCCAAATCATTCTAATCCTAGATAGTTTCCCAGGTGCACAAATACACCACATCAACCAGATCTTAAAGAAACATGAACTGGTGTCTACGGTGGGTGACATAATTCTGTCTGAACAACTCTCTCAGATGGCAACGACCATTTACAATAACAAAGCAACTCATTTCATAACTCACAACAGCAAAATTAATTTTCCTCAACGACCTAATCTATATACCAATCATGAATCATTCCTAAAAACTTGGGGAGGATTAGAAAAGGCTGATTAACTTTCTAAATGAACAAATAAGTAGAAAAGAAAATTTTCTCACTGAAATCAACCTATTAAGATTCAAGGTAGCGCCTTAAGACCCTTTTCATTGGACCAAAAACACAGCGGATTTGATAATTAAATACTGGCTAGAGCAGTTAAACATGCAGAAAGGGTAAAACACCAGCCGGTCACCCCACACACACATCACATATTAATGCTCTTTGTTGCTCTAACCCAGGTATTTCCAACGTCCAGCCTGGGGCCAATTGTGGCCTGTGAACCGATTTCAAATGGCCCCTGGCTTATCTCGCAAAATGAACTATATGTTGTCCTCCACACAATATTGGCTAATCAAGCAAGTTCATCTTGCATTTTTTCCATTCACCTCACGCTGGCAGAACTTGCTAATGTGGAACTAATGTGTTTTCACAAACAGATAATAAACAAGTTAATGACCGGATCCCTAACAGAAGACATTTCCTACTAGGTAGCAGACGTCACCAGAGCAAAGAATGTCAACATAGAAGGCCACTGCTCTCAGAGGGGGTGAAATACATTTCCAACGATAGATGAAACAGATGCTTTTCTCATTAATACTTATATGATTCAAAATGCAGCTGGCCCCCAGGTATCCTCACATTATCTCATATGGCCCCCATTCAAAAAAGTTTGGACCTTGTCTCAACCTAACCATGTGCTCTGCATGCCTAAACCTATGAAATTAAACCTAAAAAACACTTTTAACCTTTGTTCTAGGTTTTTGTTTATAACAAAAGTTTATTTTGAAAAGATACAATGCATTTAATAAGCATTGATTCACATGCAGTCCCTGAGCGTTCAAAAATGACGCTGGAGGGGTACCTAGAGTGGACGGACCAAGTGCTGCTATTTGACGAGCTGGGCGTAAAAATGTGTTGAACTTGTGTCTTCCTGTTTATGAGAGAACTCCTCTAGCCACAAAAACACAGTTTATGCTTCGGATTTAAAGGCCCCAACAACACTAAATCTTAGTTTTTGTGATAAACGACAGGCAAAGACAACTACCGATAAAGTTTTGTTTTTACTGTGCACAGTTTATGATATTTTAAGTAGCGTATATTCATCTTTTCATGCCTGTGCCAAGTCCTCCTGCTCTTGCGGAGTGGCTACCCAGCCGGCATATATCATGTCACCATTCTCTGATAGGTTTATTGATTTTGCACTCCCCTCAGCACCATCTCTCAAACTTTTCAACACCAGAACTAACTGAGACAGATATTTTCCAACTGCTCAAAATAGATCATTAGCCAATTGGAAAAGATGGACTTTAAAGCCCTACAGATCTATACAAAAGATTAGAAGAGATGGAGAAAGGAAAAACCCAGACAATCTGCAGCATAAGTCCACGTGGAGAAGAGAGAGTTTGCCTTTTGTTCTGTGCTTGGGTGATAAATGCAAGTGAGTAGGAGGGACAACAGCTGGGCAATGAAATGTTTATGGTAAATATATGAGAATAATATCTTGTCGGGGGTGATAATAATAAGCAGCTGTGCCAGTATCTTCCCTCCAAGCGTCACGCCTTCAGGACCACAGATATAGAGATGATGGACACCGCTGGAAGGAGAACCATCGCTTCTTTAAATCCTCTCCCTACCGATATGACTATAGGTCTCCATCGCTGTGTCGGAGCACATCCATATCACAGGGGACAATATACCCTCTGGGATGGCTGTTGTCTCAATGGTTTCTGCCAGCTTCCTCTTTCTTAGGACAAATAGGGTAATAATTCCATCACGGGGAGAGGATGAGGCAATAAAACATGCGAGAAAGGGAGGGGATTTTTAATGTGCTTCGTTGTCTCGGATGCAATTACAGTGCCCATCATGTGATGCTTTATCTCTCAGTCTCCGCGGATCCTGCCCTCACTCTCTACTTTCTCTCTCGCACATGCAAAAATCGAAGCATGTAGCATGTGCGCCAGAAAAAAGGGGAATACAAACAAAACGAGGCCAAAGTGTCATGTTCGGTTTTAATTTGTTTGTTGTTATAGTACAAACCTGTTCAACAATGTTCTGTAAGTTGGAAAAAAAACACCTTGAGCCAAATAAATTATGATAGCACATTCCCAGATCACTTCCCCGAGAGTAATCTACGAGGATTTAAAATTAGGCTGCTCTCTATGCATACTAATTGCAGACAGCTTGGGATAAACATATGATTTCAGAATTTTTAATGTAGTTAGTCATTGGTATGACATTTTTTTCTGACTCTACTCCGACTTCAGGCAAGGTCTTTTCTGATCAAGTTAATTACTTTGAGGGGAGCAGACAGTGAGGCTAATTAAGAAATATGTCTAACTGAACTATGGTCAATGACAGCCCTACTCCTACCACTGTGTTCTGACCTAGATCACTAATGCCTCCTATTTAGGAATTACCACATGACAAATATCCAATCAAACTGCCTGAAATTGCCCTCCATCATAGCAAGCTGAACTGTCATCGCAGGCAGGTTTCCTGGGCGGCTTATGAAGTCACTAGTAATCAGAGGAGTTCATGCCAAGTTGTTGATTACCTCAAATTAAGTGTCTAGAGGCCAGTCAGACCTAACTGTGTCACCTATGGCACACACAAAAAAGAGGCGCAATAAGATGCGGTGAAAATTATAATCAGTGATATTGGTTGACAGGGAAGACCTTGGCAAGCTACTAATCAGTTTTCCAGCTTCAAAGGTCTGAGACGTTAGAATTTAAAAAAAAAAGTTGCAATAACTCCAGTATTAGAAAAAAAAATGTTTTTTTTCCATTGGACTCCCTTGTGCAAGCAAAAATCAATACAACCTGTGGCCATTGAAATCTGAAATGTTGTGTAACGTCTGACTTATAGCAGAAAACGCTGCAGCCTGATATGAGCACACTTCCCTTGACCCTTCACACGCAGTGTTCTAGAAAGCACCATGTTCACTAAAAGGGATCTAAGACCATTTGTATTCATTTAAGGGATTCTGGTTCTGGAACATGTCAGTTCAATTTACAACATTCTGGTTCCATTTAGCAGATTCTTGTTCTCAATTGAATATTTGCTCTCAGTTAGATGTTCCAGAACACATCAGTTCCATGTGACATGCTCTGGTTGTGAAACATGTCTGCTTTGCATCATGGGAGATGAAAAAAGGGTGATTGGGGTCAGACTAAGAGATAGAATGAGGATCTCAGGCATCCGGAGGGAACTCGTAGTCGAGCTGCTGCCGAAAAGGGGCCAGTTCAGGTAGTTCAAGTACTGGACCAAAATGCCTCCTGGGTGCCCGCTGTTTAAGGTTTTCAGGGCACGTCACTGGTAGGAGGCCCAGGAGTCAACCAAGAATACGCTGGAGGAATTATATATCTCAACCGGCCTGGGGATGCCTTGCGATCCCTGAGGACAGTGATACACAACTTACGACCCGCAGGCCAAATCTGGCCCATGATAGGGTGCCGAGTGCCCCCCCAAACCATTTCCTAACTCACAATAAAATCAAGTGATTCACACTGGGAATTGCTTTTGTACTTTTAGTATACAAAAATAGCATCAAAATAGAGCTTGTCTATCATAAAAGTGCAGGTGTCCTAGTTAAGTCCTTAATGTCCTAAAATCCCAGAAATGTCAGAAAATGTGACAAATGTCCTAAAATTCAAGAAACATCCCAAAATCCTCGAAATATCCTAAAATCCTAAAAAAAAAAATGTTCTAAAATCCTACAAGTGTCCTCAAATATTTTTATTTTTATATAATTCATGTCTCAAAATCCTGGAAGCGTCCTAAAATCCTAGAAATCTCGGAAAATCTGACAAATGTTCTATAATACAAGAGACATCCTAAGATCCAAGAAATGTCCTAAGAGCCTATGTCTTTGAATCCTATAAACATTACAACATCCTAAAAATGTCCTAAAATCCGACAAATGTTCTTAAGTCTGAAAAATGTTCTAAAATTCTGGGAATATCCTAGAAATGTCATAAAATCTGAGAAATGTCTGTAAGTCCAAGAAACATATATGAGGCTGCTGCCACTGGCCCCTGGTCTCATGTCATTTTGCAAAAGTGGCCCCCGGGCAACGCAAGCTGAGTATTTGCCCTGGGAGGACTGGGAAAATGTGGGAAAATGTTGCCTGGAAGAGGGACGCCTGGAATGCCTTGCTTAGCCTGCTTCCCCACAGCCCAGCCCTGGATAACAGCAGGTAATGCATGAATGGAGATGAAAAAAGTTCTGTAATTTCGCAGATTCTGGTTCTGGGCCACAGCTGTTCAATTTTTTAGATCCTGGTTCCAGGACGCATTCAACAAATACTGCTTCTGGAACACATCGGTCCCGATTATGAGATTGCGGTTCCAGAACACATCAGCTCTATTTAAACAAGTCTAGTTCTGGAACACATGGGCCTCATTTAATGGGTGGTGAAAAAAGGTCAAGCACTGAGTGATTCAAAAAAGACCACACGAGTGCTGGTCCAGCTCTAAGTGAAAAAGAGACAGAGAGAAATTCAGTGTGGGGGAGGGGGGATCCAACACAGAGGTGGGGCGACTTCAGCGGCCATAAACACTGTTTTTTACGAAAATACGCCATATAGTCCGAGGTGCCCGTGGCCATAAAGGCAACTGAATTATTTATGAGCAACATTTTGGAAACAGCGGTGAGAATTTGTGGATCGGTTGATGCATGTCCGGTGGCCTTATTCTGTGGCAGTCCTCTAATGCTTTGATAAATGGCTGTTATCTACACCCTTTGGTGTATGACGGCCATCTGCTATGGACTCCTTAAGGGCCAATTGGAGACGTTCGGAAATCTGGGTCAGCTCAGGTGGCTGCATTAGAGGGAAAGGTTGCTGACCGTGAGAAGTCCGGCAATCTTGGTCTGTGTCACACGGCCACGCTGACCTCCTTATCAGCACGGACAGAACTCGGTTTTCAGTTTGTACTCGGAGGCTCGCCTCAGAGGGATTGGCTCTGAATCAGGATAGACTTTACCCGCTGCACTGCCATTTCTGCACAGTCATGTCTGCCGGAGCAAAGCGCCGCAACCTCTGTAAAAGTCAACTTTCATGAGCATGCATTTAGAGTTAATGCTCGCATCGTCAGCTACTTGTGCATGCACTGGCATAAAGGCGGGCAGGTTGAGTTTAATAAAGCCACAGTGCAAACTCAGTATATTATTATATTTTAATGTGCCTGGTGGCCCCCCAAATCATTTTCAAATTCATAATAAAAATGAAGTGTTCACACTAGGAATTGCTTTGTACTTATAGTATACATATGGTGCCAGAGGGCACAAGACAGCATCAAAATAGAACTTTTTAATCAAAAAAGTGCCAGTGGAGGATCCCCCACACCCCCGACAGACGTCCTTGCTAAGCCCCTTATGTCCAAAACTTATAGAATTGTCCTGAAATCTTAAAAACATCCTAAAATACTGATGTCCTGAAATCCTAGAAACATCCTAATATCCTAGAAATGCAGATAAATCCTAGATGTGTCCTACAATCTTAGAAATGCCCATCAATCCTAGAAATGTCCTACAATCCTAGAACCATCCCAAAACCCTAGAAATGTCCTAAAGACATGTTCTGAAATCCTAAAAACGTCCTTAAATCATAAACATCCTATTATCCTAGAAATGTCCTAAAAATCCCCAAAATATCCTAAAATGTTAAAAACATCCTAATAACCTCAAAATGTGCTGAAATCCCAGAAATATCCCAACACCCTAGAAATGTCCTAAAATCCTTGAACTGTCCTAAAATCCTTGAAACATCCCTATATCCTAGAATTGTCCTGAAATCTTAGATATGTCCTAAAATCTTAGAAATGTCCTAAAATCCTAGAAGTGTACTGAAATCAAAGAAATGTCCTAAAATCCTCCTAAAAGCCTCCTGTCATTTTGCAAAGGTGGCCCTCAAGCAAAGCAAGTAGAGTCTCCGTGCTTTAAAGTACCAGGATAACCTTCATATATCTGCCCAAAGATGCAGAATGATTAAGAGTGCAGTGTTGTAAGATTCATGCTTCCCTTGTGTCCACGGTTGTCAGAGTGTATCCAGGTGGGTGGATTGAGTAGTAACCGCAGGCAGAGAAAGCACTAAATGGTTAAGTAGGTTTGTTTGTTCCTCAGGGGTTCAGAGCCTTTTCTGGACTAAAAGTGATGAGACCACCCGAGCAATTAATCACGGCGGTATTGGCGTGATGGATACTGTATCCACTCAAGGACAGCTTTGAGATGCATTAGGCCGAGTGCTGCCAATCCCAGGGCACAGTCAGCCCAGGGGGGGATGAACACATCTCTTGCTAAACCACGCGTTTTCCCTGGCCTTACACTCACCTACTTCCAGGGTTCCCACACATTTTCATGAACAAAATTTCATGACTATAAAAGGACCCCAACTTTTTTTTTTTTCTTTGGCCAGTTTGCTTTCTTGGCCTACTTGCCCTACATTTTTTCAATCATATAAGACTCTATTCAAACATAATTACAGCATCCCGCATGATGTGTTCAGGGAACTTTAAAAATCTAAACACTCAACAATAGTTATTATGATTAGTGGTGTAAATTTCACATTTTTTAAAGAAAACATGTAATCCAAACCTATTTTCTAAAACGTCAAACAATTTAAAATTTTTTTTTAAAATTAAAAAAGAAAGGAAATTTTGCTGTAGTTTTCTTCAAAAGTCCATTTTAAGAAAACAAAGACTGCCATTTAAAAATAAAATTATATTAAAAATTTCCAAAAAACAAAAACCTTAAAAAAAAAAATTGCCAAATTGGCGGTTAAACAAATGCAGACAGCCTTTTTAAAGTTGTACGCCCCTTGCTTACAGCCAAAAGTGCTTAAAAATTATTGATATGCCCAGTAGGCAAACATGAAGGGAGAGACGAAATGAGAAGAGAAAAAAAAAGAAAATTTTCGTGATGAACAAAACACACACGTTGACACATATATTCGAGCCATGTTATGCCGTCAGCTCCAGAATAAAAATTCACTGTTTTGTTACTTTAACGTAGTTTAACCTATTGCACACATTTCCATGATTTTTCCAAAACTTTCAATGATTTTTACTAATTCAATGACTTCTCCAGGCCTGTAAAAAATGTGACTGTGAAATTCAATGACTTTTCCAGGTTTTCCATGTCTGTGGAAACGCTGTACTTCTTTTTGGGTACTAGTGGGCCCTTCAAGCGATTCGTTACTCTGAGCTGCTGGAGCTGTTTGGCTCCGTCAACCTCTTCTGTCAGCGAACAGGAAGCTGATGTGTGTTCACAGCTTCACTCTTCCTCGTATCGACTACGCCGCCAGTGCTTTAATCATCCTTTACAATAAATCTCAATCAATTCAGCACTGAGGATGCGGGACACGTGCAGATGGCATGGGCTGATAGTCCTGACACATTGCAACTCAATCAAACAGTGGCACAATAAAGCCCCCCACCACCACCACCACCAACCACCACCCACCGCCCTCCCTTTCTCCTAGGACGAGGATCTGTGAAGCGGCACTCTTGCTAATCTATGCCATCACTGTGCCATGTAGTCACAGCTAGTATCATCCTCCTCCATTTTCCAATGTCAAGCCTTGACAATGATATGAGGACTTATTAGTTTAATAGGCAACATAAACAAATCACAACCATTTAGCGGGGCGATCATTTCAGCAGCACTCGGCGGACGTCTTCTGCGAGGTTCCAAAATTGAGACTGTGGTCGAGGGGATTGGGTTATGGCTTGACGCTGGTAAACAGGTGGCCCCTATCGGCGCTTTGCCAAAACACGCTGCACCAAATGGAATAAAATGGCGAAACAGATGTTCTGCTGTGCTGTGCCTTGATTTGAGTGGTGCTCACGCTTTTAAAGCCTACTGAAGTATACGCCGTCCCTGGCATGGTTGACGGGCCTGCTGGAGGACTTGACAGCGTCTGTGAACCTAGTAAGTACTGACTCCTTGCTGGGCACGGTCTGACAAGGGTGTCAAGCAAATGAGAGGAGCCTGTGGAGGGGCGAGGAGAGAGAAAGAGACGGAGAAAGCAGACATCCAGTTGTATGAGCAATGCAGCTGATCCGAGACATGCGGTGAAAGAGCGGGGAAACGTGAACAGAATGCACAGGTGTTGCAGAACTGCTTATGTCAGGGACTCCGGCCTCTGTTGCATTACACTTGCAGGCCACAAAAATGTTTGGGTGTCTTTGCAAAAATCACTGACCTCTTCCCTCCGAGGAAGCCGAGCAGCATTTAATAGCAGTTAGAGAAGTTGTAAATCTGCATTACAGTGAGTCCGTAATAACATTTACAGCCAGAGATGAGTCACTCTCAGACTAGAAGGTTATCGCAACACTCCTCCTGTGGCGGCGACAGTTGCGGTGGAAAAAGATTGGATGATCAACTAATAATTGGCATTTTGGTTTTGATATGCTTTTAAGAAAGGAGGAGGAGGAAGTTCACAATGAGGAAGAGGGTCTGAAAGCTTGTAATGACAGCGGCCGGCGCGCGCAGAGATGGAGCGGGGGCGGATAGTGTGGATAGCTGTGAAATTGATGCGACCTTGAAAAGATCTGGAGACAGGGAGAGTCTGCCTGGTAATTACGGTGAAAACGTGTGTAACTAACTACCATGTTCAGACCGCCAATGAGCACAGGCTCCCTGACCACGCACCATACTCAATTATGGGTGGGGGGGGGGGCAGCAGGAGAGAGAGGAGGGAGGAACCAGGGTCATTTTCCCCTTCGATGACCTTCAGACTAATGCGGCCCAGGAGAGCCGGCTATTTTCTGAATCTCCCTGGAAGATGTCCCCACGCTCTTAGAGACTTTTTCTCTTCTTTGCCAGCCCACATCTATGCAGGTGGGGAAACTGTGAGAGAGCAAACAAGATAAACATGTCTGCTTGTGTTACACCAAGAAGAGCTACTTAATTGGATGAAAATATGCTCATTATTAAATCTGGAACTCCCTCTTCATATTTGCTTAATTTATGTCGTATTCTGCTATAAACACATTGAGTCCTACGCAACAATTTTACATTAAAGGAATAGTCCACCCAATAATAAAAATTCAGTCATTATCTACCAGGACCAGAATTCAAACTTTAAAAAAATACATAATAAAACCATATAATGTATCCATACTGCTAGTCTGAAGTAATCCATGTTTCCTGAAGCCCCAATATGCCAAGTTGTTTTGAAAAATGTCAATAGCAACATGTTTATAGCCTGTAGCTACAACAAGTGGATTATTTCGGTCAACCAGCACGGAGACATTGTGCGGTTTCATTATGGTCACCATTTGCTTCAACTGTTTGAGAGATGACTGCAGCGTCTTTTCCCCATGAAGATCCGGCAGTGTTTTGTGGACTATAAAACCTCATCCGAATTTCCATCGGCATTAAGATGAGATGATGACTGAATTCACTTTTTTGGTGAACTATCCCTTTAATTCCACTGTCCTACTCCTCCATATGTACCCGCCATGAGTTAATTGCAGATCTCATTCACATGCTCTGGTCTCGTCCCAAATGAACAACATTCAACATTATATCTGTTATTTCTGGAGTTTCACCTAATGCCGTGTTCCCCATCACAGCGCATAAAGCCCTGGCTGTTACACTCTTACTGTCCAGATGTCCAGTTCTACTAAAATAGAAGCACATTTGGGTTTCTAAACACGAAATTCTACATTATACAAAACCTGAGAAACTGAGATTTTCTCTCATGGGCAGAAATTAAGGAACCTTTTTATGTCATATACTGACCTGCTTAACTTTGCACCAAACCTGGAAGAGTACTGTACAAATCCTCCCTTCCCATTTTAATTTTTATGCATTCTATTTAAAATCTATTATTATCTATTTTTCTTTTTTTCTGGTTTGTCTTTATCTGCTTTACGTCTTCAGATGAGTGAGGGCAAGACTTCAGGGACAGAGGGTTTGGATATGTTTTGTTCAGTTTTGAACTCATTGTTTTGTGTTGACTGTCAAATAACTGAACTAATCAATAAAAAGAATGGTAATAATAGCGTCCTCTGTCGCTCTCAAGTGCAACATCTTTTATTTCTGTGACAAGCCTGCCATGATGCGCTGGTGTTTTCCTGATGGATGCCGACACGCCTTCACACCAAGACAATCTAATGCAAATTTATTTCGTGCCACAAATGAAGTGATTCTGATGCGAGCGCGACCTCCACGAGGCAGTTATTTATTTAAAGTCGCCGTGATTGGCAAGCCCGAGGAAACTTTTGGAAATGTTTGAATATAATTAGAAGGATGATGAAATTATTTTCTAATCGCAGGCTCAAAGCTCATGGTGTGTTAATGAACTTTGCCTCCTAACTTTGAAGCCCCAAACAGATTGTCCATCTGCACGCTGCCATATGCGACTACAGGCTGCCGCTGCAGAATGAATAAGACCCTGTGTGATCGCGCAGCCTGCTTGTAAAAAGACCGTGTTTGTATATGAACAGCTTTGTTCCGAAATGAGATATACAGCATTTGAAAAGGGGGTGACAACAATTCACATGAACTGATTCATTACGCAGAGTAAAGAATATAAGGAACATCATTAGCCTGGAATTATATTTGACATTTTGACAGTCTGGAGCCTCTAATTTGTTGAGCTCACGGTAATGATTTATTTACTTGATGAATATGTAGTGTTCGATGTTCCTTTGCTTACAGAATCATACTCCATGTGCCAGTAATTATGCTGTGCTTATAAAAATCCTCTTAATATTTGTCATTTGCTTGTTTGTATTGCAAGCACTGATATTTTGTTTCGCTTGTCACGCAGTAATACCAGACTGCTGTTTTCAGATTTGCAGACTGAAAGGTGAGGAAAAAAAGTCACCCCTTATTCCCACAGCCCTGCAATTTTTTTGCTCTTAAATTATTTGATTATATCATTTGAAAATGTTTTCACACCTGTGAGCAAGTGAAGCAGCTCCGGGATCCACATACATATGTTATTACCTCCTGCAGGAAATAATCACTTTAGTGATAAACGCTAAAGGAATAATTATCCATTTACCTTGTCTCACCAAATGACAGCTCTTAACTCCATATATTATTCCACTTCTGTCGATTTAGAGTATTTAGTACAACAGCCTCAATTGATGCAGTTAGCGCTCATTGATTGGCTGTCACTGTCAGCCGTGGGTAGTAATGGTGTCCATAAGCAGGGCTATTTGAGAGACAAGCCGGCTCAGCCAATGCAAAGATCCAATCATATATTCAATACTGCTTTTTTCCCAGTTACCATTATCGCCAACCACCTATTAATCTCAGCCATGACTACACAGTGCTGTAAATCCAAAGCTTAAAAGCACAACAATTGATTACTTTTGCTACAATTTCCATTTTGAAATCAAGACAAATTACATCATTTGCTAATTAATGCATTTCAACAGGATGAGATTTTCCTGAATCACTGGAAATGTATTCAGCTATTTTGGCGGGATTGCCCACAGTCATACCAAAACCTGTGCACTTGTGCTAAAAAAAAAAAAAAAAAAAAAAAAAAAAAAAAAAAAAAAAAGAAAGTGAGGTTGTTACATGAGTGCAGTCTGGTTCTAGATCAGCCCCGAAAAAAAAACAACAACATATGAACCAATCAGAGCAGGGTTAAATGTAGAATCGAAAAATGTAAATTAAAGTAAATGAGTCCACACAGACAAGCAGCTAAACTATATCAAAAGATCTGTTTACAAATTCTCACAAAACTTGTGCAGTATAATCCAAGCTGACAGCAACAGACCATTGTTCGAGATCACCTAAAGTAGGTATTTAACAGCAGGTTGGAAAATTTAAGCTGTGTTTATAACAACAAAAGTGGGTATTCTTGAAACAGTGGGTGATTTTTGGACAGGTGTTTGGGACATTTCCTGCTTATTTGTGAACAGAGTAGCTATTTTTTAATGAGGGTTCTGGACTTTTCCAGCCATGTTTGTTGCGACTGAAGTAGGTCATTTTTGACAAGTGTTCAGGATATTTTCTACCTTGCATGTTTATAGACAGTTCTAGATATTTCCATGCCTGTTTACAGACACTAAAGTGGGTATTTTTTTTTACCAAGGGCTTAAGACATTTCTGGCCAAATCTGTAGTGACAAAATTTGGTCGTTTTTGGAACAAAGTCCTGGAAATTCCCCAGTTGTGTTTGTAGCAACAATACTGGATATTAAATAAATTTGAGTTACAGACATTTGCAGCTCTGTTTGTACAAATAAAAATTAAACTTTTTAATAAGGGTTTCTAGCTGTGTTTGCAATGACTAATGAGGGAAATTTTTAAAGAAATGTTTGAACATTTAAGCAGTGTTTGTAGCGACAAAAGCGGGTAATATTTAACAAGCATTCAGGACGTTTCCAGCTCAAAATATGATGTTTTCCTAACTCACAACACATAAACATTTATTTTTTTGTATCTAAACCTAACCACATGTTAACCACAACATTGTCACAACATAGTGTCTCAACATTTCTGCAACATATTCAATGTAACACATCTGTGGTTTGCAGAGTCGTACAATACCAACATGTAGTCTAGCAGTAGAGTCGACATGACAGTAAGCTGTAACTTCAGTGCACATTTGTATGTGAACTGCAATCCATCTTTGTCATATTCCGGCTTTTCCTTACATCAAATACACCCTTCACCCCCTGGTCTACCATCATGAGTCACACAGAGACTCATACTCACAACTGCACAAACACGAAGTCACACCAGACACGACTATCTGAAAGTCAGTGTGGGGAGAGGTTAGACAGACAACTTGATAACCTGACAGAGCCCTGACCTAGTTGACTTGTGTTACTTTATCCAGCTGAGGATGGACAGAAGGAGGAGGAAAGAAACAAAACCAAGGCCCTGCTCGTGCTTTCCGGCACTTTGAAGGTGCTCTGATGCTACTGAAGTTTCTTCATAGTATACTTTCTGTGGAGACATAAAACAAAGTCGTACAGCCACACTCTGTCTGAAGTTATCACTTCCTCACAGTGTTATACAGCACTGCACAGGATTGGGATCCACTACAAAGACTCAACCAGACGCTGGACTTCCTGTGCATCAAGGACACTCGCTTTATCCAATGTGGGAAAACAGAATGGACTTTTGCTTTAAATCTAAATTTTAATGTCAATAAATATATGATTACTCAATAATTGCACCAAACATTTTTTTTTCTTTTTTTTGTAATTAACAGAGTTCCTTGGTTGGTTTTAATGCATACAAATGCCTTTTTTTCCCCTGGTTCTGGTGGTTCTTGTAACATAATTATGTTGCCATTTTGGCTTGGGCTCTTTCTAAAATGAGATTTCGATCTCAAGCGACCACTGTGATTAAATAAAGGTCAAATGAACGAGTAAAATAAACAATTTTTCTTGTAGTTAGAACATAGCCTGGTTGCCACAAGGTGTAATTTTTTCAGTTGTGGCTATAATCTGGAGGGAAAAAAGGCTTTGTGTTTAAAAAAGGGTTCATTTCAACACATTAAACATCATGTGTGTGTGCATACAAGTAGTTATATAAGACCTTTCTTTGCTAAAGCACTACTTCTGGAAAAAAAAAAAAAAAAACAATGCCTCCTCTTGGCCACAGTCGAAATTTTAATTAAAAGCTTATGTGCTTTTTACAACACAAGATACAGTCCAGCCCACATGAAACAAATAAACAAAAAAGTGAGTCCGTTTTCCATTCAGTAGCTGATGAAGACACCGAAAAAGAACAAGGACTCCAAGAAAATATAATTTAAAGCAGACAGCTTGACTATCTTCACAAACTACAGTCCCCTCTTAAGTTGGGAACTATTCATTTAGTCTCTGTCCCCATCTGTTTTCTATCTCATCTTGAAATTGTCAGTTTCACTTATTGTGCAGCTTCCTTGAAAAATAATATTCCAGTTGAAATTATGCTCATAATGATAACATTCACAGGCTCCCCCTTGTAGATTCAGATCAAAAGCTTTTTTTGAAATAGTAGATAAAAGAATGGGGGGGAGAAAAAAATTACATTACAGTGTGCCACTGAGATCGACCCATCCAAGAAATTCGGTGGAAGTGGAATTCAGGCTCTTTTGCGAGGCGCTTCCAGCTGACATCAGAGAAACTGAAGTCTGGGACCATTAAAAACATATCCCAAGTTAAGTTCAAGGATTTCCATGGAATTTGTTCATAGTTGTCTGGAAGAGCGTCTTTCATTTCAATAATTATCCCAGAAAAACACACATAAAAAAAATATTAATAATAATATTATAACATTAATGTAAATTATATATAATTTACATTAATGTCTTTATAATGTTAAAATATTGTCCTGGTTGTGTTCAACCTGAGCTTCATTCTCTCAGTTTTAATCACCATGATAATTATATTTTACTCACTTTAAAATTGTCTTTACCTAATGTCCATTTTGCAGGGAACACACCCACTCATCTGATTTAATCTTCACCAGCTGGACTCCGAACATGATTAAAACCTGTCCGTTCAACACTCTGGCATCACACTGTAATCGGATCAGATGTTTGATTTTTGTTATGAGTGTTTCCAATTACCTAAATCACACTTATTTTATAGTATATAATGAGATCATTTAAAGAATTTTTAAAACACCAGTTTATTACAACACTGATGGTGGTTTTGGATTTTGAGCTATTTCTTGTCGGTTATGATCTAGAAACACAGTGACTTTGCTAAAAATAAACACAAGCAGTCAGGCGATCACGGCTTTCAAACAAACCCCCAGGTTAGCCAAAGTTAAAGGGAAAATAGACCGCCTGATAACATTGGAGATAATCTACATTTTTGGCTTCACCCCAGCCTGTTTTGCTGTCTGTACGCCTGTGATTTTTGCCCTGCTGGACTCTGTTTTTACTTTGATGCCATGTTCCCTGATCTCTGCAAATACTTTGATAGTAGCAGGGGCGGAGCATGTGATGGCTTTTGGGGGACCAGCCCCCGAATATTTTCTCAAAAGCCCCAAAGTTATGCTATTCCCTTAAGAAATCTAATATTATTTTATGTGCTTTTTGTGCTTGTTTTTTCATTTGGAATAGTTTTAATCGAAAATATCTGGTCCCTCTGCCTGATTTTAAGCTCTCATGATCACAAGGGTGAATGAATGGGTTGGTATTTGTCATTGTGAATAGGTATTTTAATATTTCTACATGTTTACTCTCTTTTTTATGTTTTTTTTTAGTGGTAATTGTCTGTAACTTTAAATATAAAAATGTTTGAACGTTCCTGCGTTGGCCTAAAATTCAATTAAGAGTATTATAATTAACATAATCTGCTTTTACAGTTGGGACTGTGCCCCCCAAAAAACAGCTATTTTAAGCCAGAAAACTATATCTTCCCAACCATTACCAAGTATTTTTATACTTAAACACAATTACATGTTAACTACAGCATTGTTTTAAAGTTCCAATGCACCCCCTACAAAATAATATACATATCCCTAACATAACACAACATAACATAATTCCAATATTTTTTCTGGCGACAAGGGTGAAAGGAAACAGCTTTAAGCACTCCCTGCAGCTATGTCCTGCATCAACAGAAATTGTGATACTTCCTCACAGCAATTTAAACAGACATCTTGTGTAGTGCAGCATTTGTGGCACTCAATTTAAAACTGAAAATCAGAGGAGAAGGAATGCATCCAGACATCCTGATAGAGACAAGGTGGTATGCTGCGATGATCCGGAGAGTGAACCACTGTGATTACTCCCGTCTAACCAAAGGACAGGGAATTTTCAATTGATTACCAATTCAACCTAACACACAATTTGGCCTGAATAAAGGCAGAACAATGGGGTAATAATCCTCCTGAAACCCTTTAGAGACTCCTTTTTTTGTCATCAAGGATACAATCAAGCATACAAATCTCTGAAGCTTCTCTGGGACAAGGCTTATAATGTTGGGAAAAATGAATAATGAACTCGGTACAGCCAACGGCCTTTTTAATGTAATCCAGCGCTACTGTCTCTCACAGCGCATTTCATCAGGCTTCAATAAAACGATACATGAAAAGTGACACATTATTACTGAAGGCCATCTGAGCTGCTCAGAGACAAAACAATCAAAGAAAGCAATCTGAAAAATCACAGACAACAATCTCGACAAGTGCTGGGCGAAATTAGAAAAGATTTAATTTTGGCGGCACAGTAACAATCAAGGAGCGCTTCAGGCTCCGGTAACATTAGAGGGCTAACTTCCCATGATGCAGGCGGACACGGTTTGTTTGATTGCAAATGAAAAAAGTCATGTCAGAGGTGTACTTCTGTGTTCAAACAAAGAACACAATCCCATTAGAGGGCAAAGCGCCCATTGTTGCTCTACCGGCTCACAATCAATAAAGACTCACTCTAGTTCAAGTTTTTAAGATTAGATCCAACGTTTTCAGTGGGCTGAATGCTTAAGTGTGCTGCTGTAGTGCTGTGGTGGTATAACAAGGTTACATCAGCCAGAAAAGGCTTTAGGTACGAGCAAAGTAAATTTAAGTGCAAGCGTAGATAACAGCATGTTTCAAACAATGCCTTGTTTAAGATAATTGTGCCATGCGAGGTCTGTTATGTAAGCAATTATTATGAATTTTGCAATTACATCAAACAAATCAAATGGATTCTCCACTGATTGTTGTATGGATTTGAAAGTGTTTTGTTCCCGGAGGACTGCCTGATGCTCTTTCCTTTTCAATTCAATCAATTAAAAGATTCGACAAAGAATGCCAGAGAAGCATTATTTCCGGTGAAAATACCACATCTGAGCTTTTAAAAAAACTTGTATGATTAGTTTCTGTGTGCTAGTGTTACAATACAGAATGAGTCATATTGATTGTAAAGCTTGGTGCATGAAAAG
This sequence comes from Plectropomus leopardus, assembly GCF_008729295.1. Taxonomy (NCBI): domain Eukaryota; kingdom Metazoa; phylum Chordata; class Actinopteri; order Perciformes; family Serranidae; genus Plectropomus; species Plectropomus leopardus. Next base: position 2,056,985 of record NC_056483.1, read on the forward strand.
TAGCCTCTCAGCTTCAGGTCTCAACAGGTAAACCTGAATAGTGATGTGTTTCACACTTATTGTTGATGTGACATTATAAAAGCGTGGATTTAGTGATCCGCAAGTTGAAAGATGTCTAGACGTCAAGGTTGGAATTGGGCAAAATTTGGTTGAAAAGTGAAAATAAAAGAAATACAACAAGGTTAGCTATAAGTGGCATTTAAAAGCATTTCAATGACTCTACTTCAATTTGAAGCAGGTCCTACTTAAAGGGTGAAATCACAGTTATTGAAATGTTGAAACACCATTTATGTGCTAGGTGCAAAAACATTCTCTTTAAAACCAAATTCTACAAAGGCAAGAGTCTGAGAAACAGGATTTCTTACCAAAAAGTACTCAAAAAAAATTTAAAGATAGTTGGCAGTGAGTTTGCTGAGGAAACCTTTGTGATAATTCTGCAGTAGTTTGATCTCGTCAAAAAGTTCTTAACATTTTCTGTTTGTTAATGCTTGTCTAAATTGCCCAGGTCACTGTTTTCAATGCATACATTGCAAGACAAAACTCTGAAAGTGCTAATCTCGGAATTTAACATAATTATGCATTAATTCATATGAAAAAACAAACTACCACCAGAAAATAATGTTATTTCAACTAGGTTTGGTTGCCGCAATTTAAAACAAGTATCAAAATTGGGGTATCATAACAAATAAACACCACCAAGAGTTGGCACATCAATACTTTCAGCTAAATGCTAACATCAGCACGCCAATATCTGCTCAATGGAACCCAATTGCAGGAATAAATGTTGTTTATTAATATTTGTAAATTTGTAAGTTTATGTTGTGACAACTAGGAGTGGAAAGATTATCTGCCTGGCCGATTATCAAGGCCGATTTTTTGCAATTCCCCGATAATCTATATCGGCGTTTTATTTTAATGATGCCCTATTAAATCAATCGATGAAAAATTGTGCATTCACTGAACTTTATTAAAAAAAAAGTTGCTGTGAACTTGTGTTATTTAATGTTGAATGTTTCAGATTCGATTCAGCATTTGCCAAAGGTACACAACGTTTTGTGGTGGAGATTTTTATATTCTAAAGATTGGTTATCGGTTTCATTAACTACTAATAATCAGTATCAGTATCGGCCCTGAAAAACCAATATCGGTAAACCCCAAGTGACAATGTTCGCGTTAACACATGGTCAGGTTAAGTCACCAAAACAACTTTTTAAGGGTTAGTTAAATAAACATATTCAGCAGGTCAAGCTTTGGGTTAAAATATCTGATGTGGTCTCAACAAAGCTGACAAGACACCTGAATGTCTTAAAAAAATAAAATAAAATGAAAATCTCCTGGTCTCATACAGTTTTTTACCAAATAAAAACGACAGGGAAACTATGTTGTGCAACTAATCCAGCAAACGTGTTGACAGTTGCTACAAGAAAAAGATCAAAACGGATCACACTGCACTGAAAACCAAATGATTTCAGCCTTCACCACTCAGCTGCTGCTGGCTGTTCAAGCCCGCCTCAAGCCCTACCTATACCCCAACATCCACCTGTACGCTATGATTTTAACGCGTTTTCTCCTCCAGATGTGACTCCCTTGTATTTTTAGCTATCCATCTGTCTGATTCTGAACAGAAATGCTTTCATTTTACCCACTGCTGCATTCTGCACTGGTGTCATCACATCCTGGCATGGTTGCCTCGAGGATTATTTTTGCAAGTTTGTTGAAAGCATAAACATAAGACTCTTGTCCAACCAAAAGACATAAATTCACTGATATATCTGCACTGAAAGCCGACATCCCTCGCCACTCTAAAATATAAACATATTCAACAAGATACATAGAGGGCAAGTGAGAGAAACTGAAGGAGAGAAAAGTGTTGACCCTGAGTCAACTTGAACAACAAGGCAACGCCAGCCAGCAACACACCACTTTAATGAATCAATACACAATGTGGCCAAAAGTATGTGGACACCTAAATACTTAGGTAAGTGCTGAAGATCTGAAAACCATGACCCCCCTTAAACAACTATAGCGCATGGTCTACAGTGTGTGGCTCCAGTGCATTTAGGGCAAATCCAACTCCACTCCTGCTAATTAAACGGCACATAATCTGGGTGCAAAATTAGGCGCAAAGGAAAAAGGGTTGTATTTAGTCCTATTGATTACGTGTGTGTTTTGGGGTATAACATACATTCAACAAATCAGAGTGTCATCTCCTATTCCCTTTAAAATGAAATGAACCAGATGAATTGCTATTTGAATCTGTTAAATTCAAGAAGCGGCCTTTTCTGCTGATACTAACACAGTAAGAGCAGTAATGTTACTGCGGCAAATACTGTGGGACATTTAATCCGTGAAACTATTAACTGCAGTAGACAGAATAAACTGAGATACACACTTGCTTTGCAGTGGACTTCTACGTCTGCATATTACGCTCGAAGTATCCTTCTGCCCCTGCTGGTCACGTTCCTGGATGCAACTACCGTGATGTCAGCACAAGCACATGGCAACAAACCAGGACGTCAAAAAATGCACATGCTGGCGCAGATAGCTAGGTTTAGGCAACAAAGTCACGGATGGTTAGGAATAGGGAAAAGAGGCCAAAATAAATTAAAGAGAAAAAGAAATCATATTCAGATAGAAAGCGAACTGTGTCTCCCACATGACAGTCGAGTCATTGTTTTTGTATTGCAATCTTACGCCAAAAGCACTGTCAAAGCAGTGGTATTTTATGAGCTCAGAATAAGATCAACTCCGAAGCTCTGCTCGGCTCTCTGCTGCGTTCACCCAGCCACAGGTTGTGAACCAACCTATGTAGGCAAATCTTACTATCTGAATAATGTGGCCTTTAAATAGCAGGAAAAGTACACCGTTATTGTCTTTAGACCCGTTTTTTGTTGATCAACAGCACATTGCTTTTGGCTGTCTCAAAATAGCAATGAACAATCAATGACAGCCATTGGTCCACAGATGGGCACAGGTACACGTACAGAAAGTTATGCTGTGCTTACACCAGTTAGTTATGCTTACACCACGTGTAAGACAAAGCCCCGTAGGTAATAGTCTGCTGCTCTAACAGCCTTCACTCTTCTGGGCATACCGTCTACCAAATTTTTGACCTTGGCTGCAGGGACTGGCTGCGATTCAACCACAACAGCTTTATTAAGGCTGAACACTGATGCTGGTTTATAAGACCTGGCTGGCATTGCAGTTCACCCCAGAGGTGTTGGATGGGACTGAGGTCAGAGATCTCTGTGCAGGACAGTCAAGCTCTTCCACACCAAAGTGGTGAGAACTTTTTTTTTTATTGACCTGTCTTTGTTTATAGGTAGTGCCAGGAAGCTCAAGTGTTGTGTTGCTTTTGCACACCTGAGTTTGGAATTTCTAATACATCAAACTTTTGAGTTTTTTAAGTATAAAGGTGTTACGCACCTTTTAGACATTTCAGTTTGGTAAGATATGAAAGCCGAGTAGGTGTTAGAAGATGAAAACGTTGTTATTATTTGGACTCAAACATTGTCTAAATAGTATTTTTATGCCGCAATGTTATGGTTTCCTTTTACTGGAACTAAGATTTAAAAAAGGCCAAAGACCAAAGGTAAGTGCACAAGGGCATATAGTGCATCTTATAGCATGCAGTATGCATTGTGCTCAAGACAAAAAAGTAAAACTAAACAAGCCACTGCTGTTTGAAAAGCCTTTAAATTGGACCTGCTGGTCTGTATTTTATCTTCTCACTGTTACCCTGTAGCAACAGGGCTCCATCAATGCAACCCTTTTGCTTTTGTTCCTTATCGCTTTAAAAAAAGCTACTGGAATTTTTAACTCAATGACTCTGGTAACCTCCCGAGTCTCTCAGCAGTAGCATTTTACATCTGCAATGAAGATAACAAGTACCAAGGTGCAAATAGACATTCGTACTTCAAAATACACGATAGAAATGGGATAAACTTCACAGGCTGAGGAAAAGGCACAAGATGTGTTTGCCAAGATCCAAATTCAGTACCGTCAAACGGTGTTAGTTTATTTCAATTTTCATGTCGTGCCAAACATTTGGCCAGTTCCACAGGGGATTACAAAACAACTTTGTGTATAAAACATCAAAAAATACAAGAGACATTTTCTGGTTTCACATATTCAAAACCAAAAAGAAACATCAATCATGGCAATTTCTACTTAAAAAATTGCAGATACGATGTCCAAATATAGGATTTCAAAAACATAAAAAAACAGTAACAAGGGTATTAATTGGCTTTGCAAAGGCAGTGACTATGTACAAAGGTTTCCCAAAATAAATGTGTAAACGAGTAAAATGTTTTGGTACTCTTTCCCCTCTGTGCCAACTGAGCATTCTGCACCTTCAGAGGAAAGCATGTTGCAGGCCTGTGGGACAGAAATACCTTCATTCTGCATGGGGAGATGAGGCAGACCCAGCCAGGTATGAGGCAGAGTTGGTTTTTGCGAGAAGACGGGAAATGTGCCAGCTTGTAACAAATCGCTAGAATGCCAGGCCAGCAGGCAGACATCCCTGAGACGAGACAGGGTGGGTGTAAATACATCCACTCAATGGGAGGCTGGGTGAGTTCTGCGATGCGGGGTGGCTCTCGAAATGAGTTTTGCAAGTGTGTGCTCATGTGCGCATGTGGATAAATGTATATGTGGGCAAAATGCCCACATTCAAAGTTTATGAGGATTCGCCTGTAAAAAAATCAAGCTGATTTATGCCGATTGACAATGGCAGGAAGTGAAAAACTGACAACTGACAGTCCTCACGCCGTAATAGAGAAAGACACCTCTCAATGCTAGAGCGCTGAGAATGAACATCGTTCTCAAGAGTATCTTATCCTTGAAACATATGCGGCACACATTTTCATCACAGGCAATAGAGGAAAAAAAGCAAAGATCCAAGGACAGCTGCTGCAGTTTAATGACTTTATCTTCATTTGAATGGGTATCCTTCTCAAAGGAATCGTTCCACATCACTGCTTGAAATCCATTCAGGCAATATGATGGCCACCTGAGAAGCGCATCAACCAGGATTCTATGGCTGTGAGTTGGTTTTGAGAAACATAATACCTTCCTCTCGCTAGAATTATCTGCTCGGAGATAAGTTTGGCTATGGTGAATTGGCGCACCTCAGTCTCCTTTCCTGCTGATGTGTGACAGGAACCTGAGGCAGGGATGAAAGATGGAGCGCCCTGCAGTGTGTACATGCATCAACACCAGAAAACCTAATCAAACCCTGTTTACCATGGAAGACTGACGGAACTAATTGTGCAGTATCTCAAAGCACTGGACCCGAGTCATCTGTAAGCATCTTTAAAGGCTGGCTGTTCATATACTCGATGGTTTACTACATATTTGCAAAACAGAGGAAAATAATCACAGCTGGTGACTGAACACAGCTGGGTTCTTATTGCTGAGGGGAGCTTCACCGAACTCAACTGTGCATACTTAAAGCAAAGATATCTCTATATTCATATTAAAACATTTAAAAAACAAAAAGCTGAAATGTGGCAGGCTTCATGAACCTACAAAGATTTCTCACCAGACTTTGCAGCTTTGCTGAGCATTGTAGGCCGTTTTAGGTCATTTGTTTTTGTTAGGAAGCACAACTGCTGTGTTGTTTAGTCTGACAGCTCTCATCAATTTTATTTTCAGCAGGAATGCACCACAGTTTTACAAAAAAGCTGCGATAAAGCCGTACTACATCCTGCATGTTACCTGCATTACACCAAATGGCACACAGACAGGATCAACGACTAGTTTGTGAGAAAACTGTAGAAACTTGCAGCAGCTAAAGAGCCAGGTATGTATGTGATGAGTTGGTGAAGATTAAGCTAGAGCCAAAAAATGAGGTTCAATATTCATCAAGTAAACAGAAATACAACTCAAAATAAATGCTATTGCTGATGTTGTATGTGGAGATCATCTGCACCCAGTCAGCCAAAAAAAAACTAAAACTAAAACTTAATGCAGTTTTTATGGAAGCAATTTTCTTTTTAAATGGTGGGCTATATTAACCAAAAACCTTAGTTTATGTTGGCAAAAATATCTCATATAGGAGATAAGATCCCATACGTAGGAGATAACATCCTGTACGTAGGACATAATATCTTGCATGTAGAAGATAACATCCTGTACATAAGAGATAACATTGTTCTGTTGCTGTAAATCAAGCAAACTGCGGTTAATTAAAAAGTCTCAAATGACTGCAGGAAGATGCTGCATTAACAAGGGGTGGAACAACACATTTAATAAATTCTTCCAATCTGACTTGACAACATCATTGTGTCAAGTCAAAGTGCAGGAGTAGTAGGGGTCAGCTAACCCTGGAGAGAGATCTGCAGTGGGTAGAGGGATCTGACCAGCGGTGCAGGCTGCACAGGCTGAAAAAGTCCTTAAAATTACCAGGACAGTTTCAGAGCTGTTTTTTAGATCCATAAAATTCCTTGGACGTGAAGGACTTCCACTGCGAGGCATAGCCATCGGGATGGAGTTTTATGGCAGCTAATGATGGAGAGGACAATGAGCAGATGTATGATTTGCCCGGGGCACGTGAGCGGCTTCGGCAAACAGACAACTGGATGTCTGACACCATTCAAGATGAAATATCAGAAATGTGGGTACATGCAGACACATTGTGGGTGAGGCAAGGGAATGTATTCTTTTGAACCAACGGCTGATGGAAACACCAATGTGCCTCAGCAGTTTTTTCACGTAGCTATGTAAGTGCATGCACATACCAATGCATGCACATTTATATTGTGCAGCACCACTCAGCAACAATAGTTTCATGGAAGGTAGCTTCAAAGATATGTAAAAATATTTTTTTTTCTATCTGTTCAGCTAGACAGTAAATTGTTTTCTGGACTCATAATTTATTTGAAGTACAAAACATGATAGTACCTGGGTACCACTAATACTGCGCTTGTATTTTCGGTTAAGCCAATATATCACCTCTTCAATCAAGGGAGCGGATTTTCTTGTGTGCACAACAATTAGAAGCAGATAATGTCAACCCAAATGCTCCCACTGATCGCCAACTGAGCCTCTGAAATCAGATCAGGGCCCACCTGAGTTTCTGTGCAATAAACCGTGGCCCTCATGGGCGAGCGCCGGCGCTGAGCTCTCCACTCCACGTGCCGTAATGACTTCAACTAAGCAGGTCCTCAACAGATGGTGACATTCAACACCCCAAAGGTTGTCCCACAGCTTAGGCCGGGAGTTTGAGATATTGTTTTTCCTACATAGGGCCAACACCTGTCAGAAATGGCAAATGAGACTGAAGAAGTTTATCTCCGTGAATCAGAACCAGTTCCAGTTCTCCATCATGCGCGCAAAGGCTGCCAGTGTGGTGAAATGTACTGCCAGATGGGTATGACAATTCGACTTGTTTTCTGTGTGGTGTTTTCATTACTTTCTATTTTTACACTTTGACCTAAAAATACTGCTAAATAATATTCTGCATGATATTTTGTCTTATTTAAATAAAAATATGAGTGTGCCATGTGGCAGTGTGGGCTGGGAAGTGAAATGCAAACAGAAAGCGTGCAAAAGAAATTTATCTGACATGTTGTTGAGGCAAATGCTGTAATGTTAAATATTTCAGCAAAAGAGAAAACAACATGGTTTGAGCAAGAGATAAGTGCTGTATAGAGAAATTCAGCTGTACACACTTCATCATGGAAGACCCTTGGCTGTCTTGTCAGTCTGTGTTCACCTCGCAGGCATGTTGATTCAACCATCTGGCCTCTGTCACTTGAACCACCTCTGGGCCTTGAGGAATAAAACCACTTCCTTACCTGAAACACAGAGTGTGCCTCTGCAGTTTAAAAGATGTTTTCCTGCACGCCGTGTAAAACCACTATTACTGTTTTGCACTTTCCCCACAAAGGGAGAATTGTATTTACACTAATTGAGGGTGTGGGTGGAGAAGGAGACAAGACAATTAGGGTGTTGAAGAATGAGTTTTTCTCCTGGATGCTGGTTTCGTTACAAATACGACATCCACAACATGATTTTTCCAGCAGAGTGGATTTTTCCAACACCTTAATATCTGTGTCAAGCAACATCTTTTGTGCACTGAAGTTGGTGAGGATAATGCAGACTGAGTGCAGGTAAAGAATGTGGACTCTTCCGTGAACCAGCAACTCACAATACAGAAACTCCTGACTTTCAAGCGTGATGAAATCTTTGCAACATCGATGGCCCCAGAGTTCCCGCAGTGTCGAACTGTGCATGCGACACTTCTGAATGCGTTAGGAGCAGTGTTCTTTGTATTGGATTCATATTTCATGACAGCATAACCAAGAGGAGCCATATGGTAATCCAGGCTGGACCTGCCTTAAAACTCCCCCCCAGCTAGAGGTGGTAGAGTGACCTAATGAAGCAGCAGACTGTGTGCTGCCTGGGGTCGTAATGGGAAAGGAGTTCAGATGGCTCTGGTCAGTGGCAGCAGCAGCTAAACCCTGTGACTTGAGCCCCCCAGGACACTGGCCAACCAACCACACAGGACAAGGCCCGATGTTCCCAATAGCAGCACGGTGCCAAAAGGGATGGGGTAATCTAGCAGGCTTAGTCATGGCTCTGTGAAGTGGGTGTGCATGTGTACGTCCACATGTATGAGAGGGTTCTATTTTCCCCTTTGTGGGTGAAACCCACTTACAAGAGATTAGAAACCGTTTCTAATTTGAAACTGAAACCCAAACAATAACCAAATTAAACCTGAAAGGGGTTCACAAGCAATTTAGTATCGCACTTCCACGACTGACCAACACATTCTCATCTCAAGTCGTCACTTTGCAGTTGACTTCCATGTCACCTATTACACTCAAGATATCCTTCTGCGTCTGCTGTTGACGTTCCAGGTTTCCACTTGTGTGATGCCAACACAAGCACGTGATGGGATTATGCTGCACATGGTTAGTCCTAGGCAATAAAAGCACAATGCAACCAATGCCAGGATGTCAACAAACACACATGCTGGCACAGACGGTTAGGATTAGGGGAAGGAGATGCATGGTAATGTGAAGAAAAGAAAGATCACATCCAGATGGGAAGTGAACACTGGACTCCTGCATGAAAGTCTGGCATTTGCTGGATCCATCCACCTGACTGCCAGCCCTAAAAGCACCCTCGTGATCCTTATATTACGTCGTCACCAGCAGCTTTTTAACTTGATACCTTGTATCATGTGGACATGACACGTGTCCCATCCACATATCATGTCGATAGAGCAGGTGATGTCTACTGGTGTTCAATAACACCACGACCATTTCTGTCTGGCTGCATTCTCAGCTGACACCATCAAGGCGTGTATCATGTGGACGCAAAAGGTGGCTTTTGACGTCGGGATCGCCACAAAAGTGGTGGTACTGGACGACTCTGCAATGAGAACAGGCTTGTATCTTAGAAGACTCACAGTCACTGCTAACAGAAAGAAATGCATTAGTTCTGTGTGTGAATCTTGCATTATGATGAGGTTGACAAATTGGATTACAAAAGCCAAAGGAGGAGATGAGGAAACGTAGAGCGGTAGCGCAAACAAGTTGGAATTAAGGGAAAACTGCTACCTTCTTCACTGAGGTGAAAAAGAAGCCAAAAGAAAATGAATATAAAGAGATCAAACAATGGATGTATTAAGATAACTAGATAAAGTGCTGAATAGGGGGGCCCACTCATTCCTATGAGCTGTTCAGTGGTGCATGAACCCAAAATAATTAAGAAACTACTTCTGAACTGTACAGCTCATAGAGAAAGCTTACTAGAGATTTACAGTGGACAGGTGTGGCTAGCTCCTGCTTGTCGAACACCGAACTTCCAGCTTAGCACTCTGCTAACTTGACCTGTGAATACCTCAAGCTAAGGTACTCTGACTTTTTAAGTAAAATTGAACTATGGCGCCTACATTTCCTATGATGCAACAGATACCATCTTTTTATTTGACCCTCCTTGCCTGGTAAATTCCCATGTCTGTCAATTTGATGACCCCAGTGTAGGGTGACTTCCTTTACTGCTCAGATTCTTTAGTCACAGAAGACATTTTACAACCGTGTTCACAGGTTCAGTAAGTCTCCCCATGACTAGTCAGCTGACCTTTTCTATGTAAAAATGGATCCCTTTTAAGAATGACTGTGACATTACACTCAGTCACATTTTGAATGAAAAACGACGTCTTTTGTTTCTCTTGTACATTAATTATTTCTACACATCTGTGCATGGCAATTATGCACAGCAAGTACTCAGATAAGAATAGGTACAGGTTGAGGTAAATACACAGTAGATAAAGGATAGGATCATATTTTCCCAAGTCTACACTCACATGCCCATATTGTGAACAATGAAATGGTTATTGTTTGCTAGAATTGATCCACTTCTCTAGTGGCTGCAAACAGATCCCTTCCTAAAGTTATTTCAATGAAAGTGATGAAGAACAAATTCCACAATCCTTGTTCTTTGTAAAAGTCATTCCAAAGTTCAGTTTAAGCTTGTTCCTCTGGCATGGCTCAGCAAACAAACACAGTTTGTAGAAGCACAAAGACAGATTTTTGCTCTAAAAAGATTGGAGGTTTAGAAAATACCCACTGATATAACTCACTGAGACTGCTGAAGCCTCATATTTGCTTTGGTTGATATTTAAAAGCCACTTTTGCACAGAATGGAGGCTGTGGATTTGTCTCTTTTCACTGATATTGAAATTGCATCATGCAGGAAGGGATATCTGGACAGCCTGTATTAACAAGGAAAGCAATAACCTTAACCAAAACACTTTCGATTTACTTATAAGAATATATGTGTGGTTTGAAGACACATTTGAAAATGTGAGTCTGTCCTGTAAGGTTTAGGAGAGATTGTGGTCATGATCTGAAAAAGACAACTTTTCTTGCTTATTTGAGACATGCACTGCTGACTTTGAACTACAATCTTTGTATTGTGTGCTGCAAAATAGTTCAATATAAACTCTATTCTGAGGGAACTGGAACTGGAAATTGTGTTCTAAAACAATGCGCATTGCATATAAAACTATGATTTCAGCTGCTCTCAAAGAAATGACAATACAATTTTTTGCATCCTTTGAACACTTGAGTGCAATCACACCCTCACTGAGTCCAAGTGAACTCATCCACAGTTGATGTAGTTAGAGACAAGACGGACTAAAGTTTTCAGTCTGCTGTGTGGCAGAAATTCCAATTAAGGAAGAGAAACAAAACAAAGTGACAACACAAGGACTGCAAGGAAAGTAAAAGCGTCTTACCTTGTAGAAAACAAAGGCAACATGCTGCTTGTGTGCAACCACATCATGATGAAAAGTTCCAGCCATTTCTGTATAGCGTTTGGTATAAAACCTGTACTTGAGCCTTAAACATTGTGTGACAGAATGGCAAAAAATGTTTCTGTTTGTGTCTCCTGTTTTTCCACCAGTATTTGGTTTAGTGTATTAAGTTAGTTAAGTTAAGTAAATTTGGCCCAAAATATAGTTACACTTAAGGAATACTTTGATTACAACGAATTGTCATCCAGCATTGTATCCAAACAAAAGGTGTAGTGTGTGTAAGTTAAACTTCATGATCTCACTGCTCATTTGCCAGCAAAAAATCATTTACTACATCCACTAAAACATATGTGGCGTTTTCTGGTTCTAGGGCTGCTGCTCGAACTACATTGTTTGTAGTCATGTACCTGATTTTTGTATGCCTGCGGCCAGCACAAATTCATACAGCATCGAAGCAGAGGCAGAAAGCCGCTTTTCTTTCTCAAACTCAAATCAAAGGGTAAAATAAAAGTACAAACATTGTGTGACTAAATTACCTATTTCTAGCCTAAAACATTTTCAGAAACATATTTTAGTTCTCTGCTTGGCTGTAATGCAAGAGTTTCTGAACGAGAAATGGGTGGTATGCTGTTTTCTGTAATGTAAAAATGGAGGCTGAAAAATCTGAGATCAATATGAAAAATAAGGAGTGCTGATCAAATACGAAACAAGATCCTGCCATTGCATTGACTATTTATCCAAAAATGCCTTCAGAAACATATTTTAGTTCTCTGTTTGGCTGTAATATGAGAATTTGTGAAAGTAAAGTGGGTGATGTACTGTTTCCACTATTCTTTGCTATATGACTTTTTGCCTAAAATGTTATCAGAAACATATGTTACTGTACTGTTTGGTTGTAATTCAAGAATTTCTGAACCAGAAGTGGGTGGCATGCCGTTTCCAGTATTGAGAAATGGAGGCTGAAAAATTTGAGAGCAATCAGAAATACTAAGCAGTGCTGAACAAATATGAACCAAGATTATGTTCCTTTGTTGCCTATTTCTTGACACAAATTTCTTCAGAAACATATTTTAGTGCTCTGTTTGGCTGTGATATGAGAATTTGTGAGTAAGAAGTGGGTGCCATTCTGTTTCCTGTTTTGTAAAAACATAAGATTTGTGAAGAGAAGGGGGCGCACTGTTGTTTCCTGTATTGTCAAATACTGAGACTGAAGAAAATAAGATCAAATGGTAAAAATAAGCAGCGCTAATCAAATATGAACTAAGATTCTCTTACTGTGCTGCCCATCTCGAGATTATTTGATATGGACACCAAATTAGAAATGTGCATTTAGTGCCCTGTTTAACTGTAATTTGAGATCTTCTGATACCAGCCAGTTGCCATTATGTTTTCAGACAAGCTGGCAAAAACCAACTCACATTGCATCACCCACCAGCGTTTATTGGACTCTGAAGGCACAGTGCATTCTGGTAGTTTTAGGTTTTCTACCTCTGGAGCAAAAGCAAATGCCACAGCCCTTTTCTCTGGTCATGTAGAACCAATTTCAAAAGTATTTGCATCTTTCTACTCCATGGACAGCCTAGTTTTTTTGAAAAGACCATCTTTCCGGTGGAGAATTACTTCTTTAAAATGCAACAGTGGATGCCATTTCAAACTGCAAACCAAATGTTAGGTTACCTTCTAAATTCCACCTAAAATTCAGGGACTGAGCCAGGTTATTTAAGTGCAGTAAGGCAAAATGTCCTCCCTGTGAAGGATTTATTCCTCATTTTTCTTTCCTTAAGGAGCCACTTGTACATGAAATAAATGAACCCAAGGGCACAAACACACATATAATAATCATACAACATTGTTTTGACACTCACACTAAATGGAAAAGATGTTTTGAGGCCATACTAGAGTCATAAACTTGCTTGGGCAGACGTCCAGTGACTGTGGGGCCCTTTTTGATTTTTCTGTCCTCTGGCTCAACTTGGCAGTCTGGGCAAGACACACAAACTCTGTGCCCACCTCCTACCCCATCCCCCGTCATTTTTCCCGATCAACATCCCATTGGTCGATGCCAGAGGAGAAGGGCCTGGCGAGACGGGGGGAGAGTAGCCTTGGGCTATGTGGTGGCTCAAGTTGGCATCCTAAAGTAACCTTTTAAAATGCAAGCATGGTACTGAGAAGCCAGACCTCACAGGGACAGGTTTCAGGATGAGCGCTTATCTATTCAGCAACAACACCTAAGTCTGCCAGAATACTGCACTAAGCGGCGCAGCGGACCAGGGAAAGGTCACGCACAGCCGTATGCAAAAACCCAGCTGTCTTTCTCCCTATACACATAGCTGCACCCTTGTGAAATGCACACAATATTAAACAACTTGGGAGTAAGAGAAATGCAATTTCAGGAGACATATCTGATCGATTTTTCAGTGGAGTAACCCAGATCTTGTGAAGTGTTATTGCTTTCATATCATTTTGTGGATATATTCATAAACATCCTACGAGCAGATAGTGGTATGCTCAGCAGAAATACGTGACAGATAAATGAATCATACAGCGGGCCAGCAAGGACTCTGCCCCTGAATTTACCCTCAAGATGGCTACTTCCATCCACAAGGTGCTGAGCAAGGATTTCCCCCGTACAAGCCTTAATATTCTTGATCATTTATCTGGTCGATATACAAACATGAGGAAATAACTAAATGTTTTATGCATTCAGTTGCCATGGGCTGCATTCTTTCTGCTGTACTCGTTACTGATAAATATTCCATTATAGAGATAACACTGCCGTATTGAGAGCTACAGCATACAAAGAAATCTATATGTAATTTATTTTGTTTTTCTTGGGTTTTTAGACCTCTGAGCTGCTGCGTAAGACTACCAGAAAACAAGTTCACACAGCCCAGTGCAGTAAAATAATTGTGTGTATTATCATCAGCGCTGGCAAAGAAAAACTAAAAAGAGCAACACGACAGGGCGTTGGAAACAGGTTGAATCGCTTCCCTTTGCAGAGTTGTTTTCAGATTTCATGAAACATGCATTCTGATCTTGATGGGAGAAAACGGATCTTGAAAGGGAACGACAAGAGTGATAACGCTTATCTTGAGAGAAGCAGGGCAATACCCAATACTCAAACGGATGTTCTACTATCTGTACAAAGTATTATTCTTAGAAAAGGGTGGTCTCTGATGTTCAGGCTCCAGGCTTTTGCACCTTGCACTGTAATAGAATAAATGCCCATATCTTTGGACTGTAAAAAATGAGATTGGAACTGTGCAACTGTAATCCAAAGCGGAGGGAGGCTTTCAGTGTAATCAATCTCCAAAAAGGCTTTTAATGGAATCAATGGAGAGAAAAGGGATTGATTTCCGCACAGTATACTGCCATTTTTAGATATTCACTCTATGAAAACTCTCCTCAGTGGACTGAAAACTTCCATCCAGCGATATAGGTTAATTGCATATTGAGCAAAGCAGCCCATTTGTTAAGTGACACACTTGTTCTCGGTGACCATTAACTTAGGAAAAGCTATATAGCGGTGAGGAAATATAACACCGAGCTCTGATCTCAATCCTTAAAAATGTGGCCTCAATTGTATTCTAACCTCACGCGGCACTGTGAAATATTTTTCTCCTTCAAAATAAGGTCCCACTGTCGCTTATGGCAGTGTAGTTTTCAACAGAGAAAGTAAAACTGTTATTGACATTTCTGAAATAAAAACTGATTTATTTTATCTGCATTGAGTACTTCTACATTTATTCCTTAATTATATTTCCTGATCATTACATACTTTTTTTCAATGCAGGATTTTTACTGGTAACAGAGCTTTATGTAGCTGTTGCACAATGAAATAGTTTTCTCCTTCAAAATAAGGTCTCTCCCTCTCTCTGTTGAAAACTACTCTGCCACAAGAAAGTAGAACTGCTATTGACATTTCTGGAGGATTGCTGGTCAGTGCTTGGAAAATATTGACCGGTTAAGTAATGTTCGGGGATTGTACATATAGTGTATGACTGCAACTTTGAGGACACACTTTAGTGATTTTTCTGTCTGGAGCTGTTTTCAAGCTTTGGGTCCCTTAGTTCCAATTAGGGGAAATCTTAATGGTACAGCATACAATGATATTTTCGACAATATTGTGCTTCTGACTGTGTTTCTTGTTTCAACTTGAAATTGTTTTCCCAGTTTGGTGTTTAAGAAGTTGACTGGTCTGCACTGAGCCTTAACCTCAACCCCATCCAACACCTTTGGGGTTAACTGCCAACTATGAGGCAGATCTTATGAGCCAATATCAGTGCTGAAAGAGGGTAGTTATATGCACGTAGGTGCCAGACTATCAAAAAACATACGTGCGGATAAACGTAACACCTTCACACTTAGTCCATGTCACACAAATTTGTTTAAGACAACATTACAATCCTGCTTAGATCTTCTTCAGGTCAATTGTTTGACAAGATGAAACCACACCTATGCTGACACAAAATGCACACCAACAGACTGGCAAGGTTTAACGTAGGTGATGCGTAATGATGGGCATTAATATGAAGTATTTTGACATAAAGATGACTTTTGACATAAAAACAACATGTTATTATCAATTAAGATATGTTTGATGTTATGGCTTTAACATCACTCTTTTTCTTTTCCTATGTATTTTCTATGTTATTTATTTAATGGCTGATTGTGAGTTGTTTTACCACCATAAGTGGTTCAGATGGTTAACCACACCTACCACCTTAGAGCTCATGAGGCTATTGATGTGCATTATGTATAAATATAGGTGTGGTTTCATCGTTTCTAACATTTGACCGAAGACCCAAACAAGATCGAAAAGTTGTCTTGATTAAACTTGTGTGGCATGGAGTAAGTGTGCAGGCGTTACCAACATCGGTGTTGGACAGAATTATACAAAGACAATCAGTGGGTCCACATTTTCTCCAAGGCAAAAAGGGAATCTGATACAGCACAGACGCATGGTTCAGTAAACTGAAGTCTTAACAATTGTTCCATATCTTGCTTGTTTAGTGTCTGCAGTCTCTATATGATGATAAATCAGATCCATTACACCAGCTCATGGGGGCACGAACCACAAAACAACTTTTGTATTCACGGGTCAACAACAAAGTAGTCTAGGGCAAAACTGCAAGCAAGTCAAACCCACACACACACCAACATCAGCAGACCATCATTTCTGCTCAGACACAGACCCACACAATGCTGCAACAGAACCAAAGACACTATCAACGAGTCAAAAACGTAGGCAGACGTCTTACTACTACACAGCGTCGAGGCCTGTGCCTGGCTAACATAAGTACAAACTTGACACAGTGTAATTCGGAAAGTTAAGTGCACTAGATATCAAGCTGCCCACTAACTTATTAACCTACAACATCTTTATTTACTTCTGTGACGCACACAAGCACTTTAATGAGGATGTAAGCCAACACAATTATCAGACTATGGTATGCATATAAGATGTTCAACTAAGTCTGGAATTGTATTTCAAGATTCTTTCAGAAAAGAAACTATTAACGGTAAGAAACATCGACCCAATGTCTGTCAGTCTTGAACATAGTCGGTAGTGGTCTGCAACACAGCATTAAACATGTTTTATGGCTAAGAACATGCCAGAAGATGCAGCCACAGATCGCTAAAAAAATTACGTTTGGTGGATAAAAGGCCGTCTCAAGCTGCAGTTATAACTTGCTAAAAAACAAATGTTTTTGTGGTATGTTAGTCTTGAACAGTTGTCTGTAGACAAAGTTAACTCATATACTTTTAAATAATAAAATACACAGATATAATGTATCCCTGATTTGCAGAAACATACAATGCCAAAGTATCTTATGGTGACTGGCCTGGATGGCTGCACAAATGTTGTGACTCCGCCTGATTTGTTGTTTTTACCTCTTTTTAAAGGTTCAAGTCTTCATTAGGAAGCCTGTTCTAGCAGGTGACCTTAAACAAATGCATATGAGTTTGATGTTGCATGTCCACATACTTTTGGCCATGTAGTGTATATGAAATATATTGAGGTAACTTGTACAGTTATTTCAAAGAAGCTGCAGTAAATAGGAAATAACTGGGCAGAACAGCACAACAGACACACACACACACACACATACACACACACTCGGTAGCCAGTCAGAGCTACAAGGCTCTTCTGCTGTTGGCATAGAAACAGTACGTGGACATTTAAGGTTAAAGGGTAATATCACTCGATCTCGGCTTTGAAAAAAATCGTTCCAATGCTCTTAAAGCAGTTATGTCTTTACTAGTGCACACACATCCTTATCTTCCACCTACACAGACAACACACGAGGTGTCTGATCCCTGGTTTGTCAAAAACCTTCCACTATCTATACACACATGTATGTGCTTCACAAAGAGTGCTCAACAATGTGTAATTAATCTGTAATCACACATTACTGACTCTAAGGAAACATGAAATGTTGTCACCTTTGTCACCAGATGTTTATTTGTGATTGTGATTGTGGCTGTGACTGTGATTGTTTAATGAAATCACAGACATTAGATTTAGATGTGCAGATGGCGAGGGTAAAGATTTTATATTTATATCCTTATCAATTTCCCCATGACAGGAAGAAGAGTAACATTAGCGGCGTCTCCCTAAGTCAATTCTGTTAGCTCAAGGTTGCTACCACTGCAGTCCAAATTGGAAAATCAGTAAATTCTGCTATAAACAGAAACTCTAATTGTATTTGTTGGCGTGGTTCTTTGCCAACAACAGTGATGATTCACGATTACACTTTTACATCTCAATTTATTACGTCGCGATCAGGAATAAGTTTGAGATTAAAGGTGTTTGTGAAGCCGACATTATAAAGTGTGAGGAAAGCAAAACAGCTATTTCGATACCTCATCAAAATAATTGCAGAGGCACGACGAGGTGCAGCGGGCGACTTTGCAGCAAACGGCATAAACAGTAAAAACTGTGAGCTTTAATGCCCACAAACCATGTGACACGATGTCAGTAAACTGCAGACAGCAGGCAAATGTTTACCAACGCAGCCGGTCTGTGATCCCTTTATGCCAAACGGACAGCAAAGGGACCAGAGAGACAAATTGACCAGAGAGGAAATTATCCAACACTGCTGAGTCCATCTTTCTGTGGACAGAGTGTTCAGTGCTCTTTATGAGACAGTTCATATTTCACCCGAGAGTGGAGGCGTGACCAAACCCGATACCTGAATTTCATTTGGAGAAAATGGGGGAAATCCAGAGGGTAACAGTAAACCCACCTCAAGTTGTAACTGTGTGAAACTTAAAAATAGACGGTTGGCCTCAGGCAGGAAGCATTCCCAAAAACACATTTCTACTTATTTGTGTTCCTATCTACCATTTGTTTTTATTTTGTTAGAAGCCATTGATTTCTGGGACTCAACAAAATGTCCTTATTTTTACTCTTTTATTAGGTAACAAGTGGTTGAGAGCACTCTTACCAAGTTAAGAGAAAAAAATCTTGTTTTAACAGTACACAAATTGTTTGTCACAAGAAAACAAGATTTATATTTGAGAAAAATAATTTTTGAACAATTTGAAGTTTGCAAGTAAGGTCCCACCACCTAAAAGTAGGAAACACAAACTTTAAAGGGATTTAGCCTCTTTTTGTTCTGGTTTTGCATGTTTATTACAGCCATAATGCATCTCTCTGTGGTTTTTGTGACTCTATGCAGTTGTTTAAAGTCTCTCAGTCATCACTGAGTCCTTTTGTAATTGCTTTGTATGTTTTTATAGTTATTCTATTTCTCTTTGTTGATATTTTTAGTCTTTTTGTGACTTACAATCACATTCTTACTCTTGGTCATTTTGCATCCTTATAGTCACTTTGAGTCTTGTAATTAGAGACTTGCTGCTTTCCCTTTAAATTGTTTTGATTTATTGAATGACATTTTTTTTCTGCGATGGGTACTTTTACATTTAATACTACATAACATTACAATAACATTTCCTGATTATTACATACTTTTATTTTTCAGGTTTGTACTTGTATTCCAGTTATGGATCTGAATACTGTGTACTGGCATTCTGGAAAACTATATTTAGTTTAATTTGCTGTCAAAGTTACTCTACTTATTACGTTTTGGGTTTTTTTTAATGATGGTATCTCTCAAATTCTTGGTCACATTCTAGAGTATTTTTTGCACTGATACAAGTATTTAACGGCCTTTATCTGTGCTAATAGATTAATGATCAAGTGGAATTCATCATTCAGGAAGCCTGCAGATTAGGATGATTATAAACCTTTGTTGCATCTGGGGTGGACATTATTTTTGAGAGATTTATGAGAATGTTGCAGCGTGACACTTAATATGTGTATCGTTTTGTGACATGTTCACACCGCTGTCACGTCGGATCTCTCCTTCCCCTTCGCCCCGCCTCGCTCCCCACCTCTTTCCCTCTCTGTCACTTAGCTGTGTAGGTATTTGGCAGAAGCCATGACAAAGTTGGGCGTCAAATGTGGCTGACAGATTGTTGACATCTTCACTCACGCCCGAGCACAGATTAAATGCTCTTGACAGGGACTGCTGTTTTATTTCTCGTGCGAGATCTGATGAATTATGAAACACTCATGGCTGCACGTCAGCTCCCGTGCCCGCATGACATGCAGCGGTCATGTCAGCCCCCGTCCTTTGTTGGCTATAACGTATTCTCTCTATGACATCCATTGTGCTTGTTCATGTCCACTGTCAAGCCCTGACATCACAAGGGAGGAGCGTCCAGGGACCAAAGGCTTTGAATAGATACCCTGAAACATTATTTTTTATTCATACACACAGGACAATGTTTGTTCATATTAATAAAACCATAAAAGGAGTGTGGTTCAGATGGATGCCTCGAGGTTGTTTGCTTTGGTTTGTATGGGGTTTTTTTTTCTTTCTTGCATTTTCTCTGTATTTTTGGCTTTTTTCTCCACTCCTTTAGTTAAGAATTCCCTTGCAGTGATGTCCATATGGTGGAATGATATTCCAAATTTTTAGGGTTTGTATATAAAGTGGATCACACTTCCTTCAAGCTCACCAAACACAGTCTCTACCTGCTGAGCACAGACTTCTCGACGCTTTGATCATCAGAGGCCCCCCCACTGCACCACGCACACAAACACACACACACATACTCATAAACACACAAACACACATACAGTCTATGGGCTGTTGTGGTTGCTAGCTCAAAAAATATCCCAAAAGCTTTTGTTTTGTTTAACCATTACACCTTGAGCAACTAAGCGTTAAGGCCGCCAACACAGGATGCTTTTCTTTTAACACACCAGCACCCTTTTCATGCATTATTAATGTTCTGGACATGATAAGCTCCTGCAAACTACAGCATGTGGCTAATATTTATAATGAACCCTATTTTAGCCTCACCCTGCTACAGCAATGCAAAAATAACCCCTGACATGAGCGCTATCTAGGCAGATCTTTGGACCAGATGATGAAACCTTCTGTGCTCTCGTCTACCAAGCTGGACGTCATGGAGCTCCGTCCTTACTTTCAAAGACTTTTCTGCAAAAGCAAGCAGAAAAACTTTTCCCTTTTTGTATTATCTCCTGTGCCTCTCTTAGCTAACTTAACAATTTTTAATTCCATGCATGATAACTTTGAGTGCTTATATTTTCATGTGTAATCAAAGCATGTTGTGGTATTTTAGGCAAACCCATTTACCAGAGTTTTTGCAACCACGGATATGTACCAATTGTGTGTTATTATGTCTCTGTGGTTTGTTTGGTTTTGCACCAAAACAACTTGGTTATGGCCAGAAGATGCTGTATTGGCTCAAAACACTCACTTATGATGGCACAATCACCACTGCAAATGTTGCTGTCTTGTGACAAATACTGGAAATGTCTTTCTAGAAACACCACAGGTGGCACAGTTATCGCTAGAAATGACATTTACGTCTTGTTCAGATGAATAGTTTTATCGGCCAAATCATGCCTGAAGATGCTACCAACGTCTTATAAAAAAAAAAAAAACACACAAAAAACAAAACACTTGGTTTTGGTGGTACATTCCTAGTTTAAATACTGCTGATGTCCCAAGCTACAACACCCCCTTTGGTTGTATATCACAACTGGCAATGTTGCTAATGTCTTGCAAAAAAACATTCAGTTTTGGTGCCACAAATGCAGCTGGAATGGCTGAGAATGTCTAACTAAAAACATCCTGATTTGGAGGCACAATTGTCGCTGGAAATGCAGCTGACGTCCGAATTAAAGTACAGCTGTCTTGCTAAAAACATCCTGCTTTGGTGGTACAATCTCAGCTGAAAATAAAAACAAACTATTTTGGTGGTACAAACATGGCTGAAAATAACACTGTTGTCTTACAAACAAACACCATGATTTGGTGGCACTAACGCTGCTGGAAACTGAATGTCCTGTTAAAAAAAACACACACTTTTGGTTACTAAAAATCATCCAGTTTTGGTGGCACAATCAAGCTAGAAATGCAGCTGATATCTCACTAAAAGGTTTTGGTGGCACAAAAGCCAATGGAAATACTAGTGATGCTCGCTAAAAAAAACACCAAGATTTGGTGACACAATCACCACAAATGCCGCTGTCTTGGGAAAAATACTCATCGTGGCTGTTAATGTCTCAGAAAATCAACTTATTTTCTTGTTTGTTTGTTTCCTCTCGCCTAGGTGTCACACCATCCACCATCCCCTGGCAACTGGGCTGTTCAGACTCCCATTTCTTCGAGTATCTCGGAGTAGAAAATCACTTCTAATTGTGCACTCATTCTTGGAGTGATGCATATTTGGTCGTATTTTTAGGCTCAGGAGTAAAAACATTTTATCAACTTTCTTAACCTGGGAAATGAGTCATATTCCTGCCAATATTCAAGAGATCTCCAGAGGTGTCCTAACCTGTTAGGAGTTGCCAGGAGAGTGCTGTCAGGCTGAGAAATATGCGGGCACATTCCACGGGAGGAGAGATGTTTTGGGAAACGCTCGGATGAAAATCAGCTTATTAAAAAAATGCAATTTTGACAGAAATTGAATTTTTTTTTGCAACTGACCTTGTGTGGGATGGGAAAGCTCCATCATTGATGGGAACACAAGGGATTCTGCACAAACCAAGAACCCTGTAACCTTACAGTTTTTGGCAAAAGGCAGAATGCAGCTTTGTGACAGTAGTGAGTTTGATCCGTCATAACCAACAAGTTTGATGTCAAGACATTTTAAATCATGCAGATTTTTTTCCCCAGCAGCGGGTTGTAAGTCATGGAAAAGCAGTGCTGGCTATAATAGGCAGAATAAAACGATTAAAGCTGACCATGTGGACTACAACTGATGGATGGAAAGACGAACAGACAGATGGACAGAACGGAAGACTGATGGATGGACGAAGGCAGGGACAGACAGACGGTTATTTGCATAGATGGACAGACGGTTAAATGGATGGATGGATGGACAGACGGATGAATGGTTGGTTGGTTGAATGGATGGATGTCATTTTTTTTAATAAGCTAGATGGATGGATAGTTGAATGATAGATAGATAGATAGATAGATAGATAGATAGATAGATAGATAGATAGATAGATAGATTGATTGATTGAGGCCAGGTGTTTTGGTAACTATTTCCAGAAAGGGAATGTGAGACTCTTCATAAGTCTGGGCCCAAAAGTTTCTGTTACCTGTGATGCTCACACCTGCATTTCCAGCCGACAATAAAAGCGTCCTATCTGATCACTGCCTCAGGCGTCTGAGCTGAGGGTCTGTCTTTGTCAGCGATACAGCCCACTGTCCACTCCTCCATGTCAAGTAGAAAGTCAGACAAATCAGATCCGTATCATCTGACTTAGCCGTGTCCTTATCGTGATCCTCATGCTGTTGTTCCACTAATGCCTCGCCGTTCTCCGTGCTGGGTCTCGCCCCAGCACTACTAATGTTTGTTCTTCAGGGGTTTGGTTTTACTCAGATTTGGCGTCCTAAACTGTGCAATTCCTCCCCTCCTAATCTCCGAAACATGACTGCTATCTGATTCCCACCAAAAGCCACTTAGACGGACTTACACGGGTCTGCTTTGCTTGGCAGATGGCAGACGGATGAGCTTTTTTTCTTAGCAGTTAACTTGGAAAAAAGAATAAGATCTTAGTAATTTGAGCCCTCGACTGGAGTGGTCAAAGAAAATAGGCCTTGATTACAAAGCTATATGGTATCCAGAACAATGGGGACATGAATTAGATGGACGGCTTTACTCTCTTAACAAAAACAGAGAAGGGGAATAGAGTTTATGGTTCATACACAACATGTGGTGGCATATTTTATTCTGTATAGATCAGCAGACCAACGCTCTCAGCGGTAGTCATAAAGGTTACACAATGCTTTTTCAAAAAAAATACCATATGATAAAAGTTGCTGTAATGTTTTTTTGTTTGTTTTATTCCAAAGTGACGTCCAAAGAGATGGAGAATAGGGATGACGATGACAAAGGTTTGTAAAATAGTGCAGCGTGAATGGAGCGTGGGAGGATCACGCCTGCATGTCCGTGGTAAACACCCGGCTGCTCGTGGCAGAATAGGGAAGCAGATGGGTCACAGAGAGAAACATATCAGTGTGTGGAGTGACATCCGGAGATCATTACATCCAATCAGAGCAGCGCAGGAAGTGCAGACCGATTGAGATTGATGGCACCAGACTGCTGCCTTACAGCTTTGAATAAATGAGGAGAAGAAAACAGGGCAACAGAACAACAAAACCACAGTGTCCTCTCCATTTCTCACCCATAGAGAGAAAAATGCCCTCTCTGTTCTCGTTTCAATGTGCGGCATTGTTTGTGTGTGTGTGTGTGTGTGTGTGTGTGTGTGTGTGTGTGTGTGTGTGTGTGTTGATGTACAAGCTTGTGTGCAGTTTGTGTATGTGTGGTAGTTAGGAGCAAGAAAGCAGAGGGAGGGGAAGTGAGACGAAGACAGTTCCTAAGCAATGGTTTCTTTTTTCTCAATGTTGTTGAGTTTATGTTACAGATAAACAGCCTGTGCAACAGCGCAGGACAGCGCAGACACAAACAAATGACTGTTTAAAGGGGCATCGATGTATGTTATTAAGATGTATTTTTTTATGTGCCCACAGAGAGAAAAGAATCACCACATGCAGGGAAAACACATGGAATTCTTTATCCGTTAAAGTGATATATTTCAACAGTTTGGTATTTAATACCTCATTTTCTCTCTCTTTTTAAAAAAAAATGATTAATTTGTTCCCGATGTCATGTTGTTGTTTTCTGGTGGTGGTATTGTTATTCTGTTTCTTTATATGCATGTTTGTCCTTTTGTCCTTGCGTAAGAAAAACAAAACATTAATTACTGTTTTGTGGTTGATTAAAAGCACTTATTATTTAATCATAATAGATTATTGTCAATGTTACTTGTGTCTACGACTGCAGTTTTCATTGGTACATGTGGTATTGCCCAAGAAAAATGCCATATTTTTTATTGTACACAAGGGACGCATTTTGCTTACGGTATATCATAATTCTGACATCATCTCACGCCAAATTTGGAATTTGGCGAACATACTAGAACATGTCTTGTTGTATTTGGAAGCTTTTATTGGTAATTTTCTATGGGAGAAAGTTTTGAAAATGCTGACATTAAGGAAACATGGAATATTGGCTATTAGAGACAGTTACTAGACAGAGTGTATCAGGTGTTCCAATACAAACAGTATGAGGAATATAAAGTATTTTTAAACTATTAAAGCGTGTAAAGTACAAACACAAAAATACAGGTATGAACTAAAAAAACTGAAGCTGTTTTTTTTTGGGGGGGGGGGTTATTTAGTGATGCAATACATTATAAAACAAGTGAAGACATTATGTGAGACATGACATTATATGTATACACTTAGGATGGCAAAGACTTGACAAGACAGAAAGGAGCATGAACTAAGGCCATATTGTGTGACATATCTCTGTTGGCTCCAACCAGCTAAGTGTTAACAGTTCCTGCAGAGAGCTATTGTGCTGGTGTGTGGTGCGGTGAAGTTAACACAAACTGATAAACTAGAAGGTTAAATCTGTAGTGGACCATTGTGGAGAGGTCAAGGCTGGCTTGTGTTTTTTCCTGTGCAAATGTTCAGCATTTTGGCTCACACAAGTACCTATCTGTTGTAAGTCTAACTGAAAACTAAATGTGTCTTCCTGCTGAACTGATTTCATATTTTCTTGACTCGCTGACAAATAATTGACCCTGATGGTAGCTGCAGAATTTTAGAAAGTACATGGTGAAGGACAAGGTCATAAAAAGGAAAGGCCATTTTTTTTGTCAAATACGACTGTTACTCTCGTGCACTTTACCACATACTTTTGGCAGCGTTTCAGAGACACATAGAAGACTGCTTAGTGTAATGGCTGCTAATGGAGACCTCTAAGAGCAAATTTGCGAGTCAATTTGGCTAGATGCATTTTTTATTCATCCTAGAGCAAGTCAAATGGACGCAATATGAAGTAAAAAAAAACGATCATTATAAACAACTCAAAAATATACATATCATGTACAACTGCTGTAACAAAGTGAGAGCAGAGTGCACGCTGAAGCCGTCATTTGCACAGTTTAATTAAGAGAAGTTAACAACAGTTCACTGTAGTCTGTGACTTCATCACAAAGTTTCATTGTTTCTGATGCAGATTTTTTCTTCTTTTTTGTAATATACTGCTTTACAAGAGTTGCAAGCACAAATGGGTTTTTCCAACTTACTTTTAAACAAGTTGCATGCTTTTTTTATGGTTCTAATCTTCTGAGGGTGGTACTTTGTTCTGAAGCACTTAATTACTTGACATCGTGGCATTAGCAAGTCATTCCTTTTGTCTTTCTGACACTTTTCAGAAGATTAAATGAGTGATAAGATTTATTTCTGTTCATTTGCCTATATAGAACATGAGTAAACTCATGTGCTTTTCTTAAGGCCTTAATGGACGACAACAGGTTTTATTTTTAGACGCCGCCATTAAACACACTCTCCAATCAGTGCAAACAGTGAGAA
This sequence comes from Plectropomus leopardus, assembly GCF_008729295.1. Taxonomy (NCBI): domain Eukaryota; kingdom Metazoa; phylum Chordata; class Actinopteri; order Perciformes; family Serranidae; genus Plectropomus; species Plectropomus leopardus. The sequence continues at coordinate 2,083,253 of NC_056483.1, forward strand.
AACAGCACAGCATTTTGATTTGGTCATTACGGCGACAGACTGAGCGCTCGCGTGTGAACCTTAAATGCATCCGAGCCCTTGGTGTACAAAACTACTATAACTGCTCCAACCACGCATTCTAATAACAGATCTGATCAACGGGGGACATGCACATCCAAACCTATCAGGCCTCCTCCAGCGCTTGAGAGCAGACCAGCAGCTTGTGTTGGAGAGTAGATGTCTATCTATAATCAATACACCACAATCTGGCCTTATCTCTCTCTCTGATATGCTGCACAGCCACTTTTCCACACCCTCCAATGTCCTCCGGCATCGCATCTGAGAACGCTGACAGCAATTATGGATTGCCACCTTTTTCCAATAAGCCAAAAGTCAGTGTAGCTGGGCAACAGTCAAAGATTCTAAATTTGGTGAAATAACTTTTTTCAAGGAAAGAAAAAGAGAGGAACAACAAAAAACACAGCAAAGCCTATTATTTTCTCCCAAATATCACACGCTACAGCAGGCATGGCAGCCTTCTCTTGCAGTATTGCACCCTTCATCAACCACTAGTTTAACTAAGAATGATTCCCGCATCATGTTGTCTCTTCTCCTGCTGTGGTTTTGTCCCTGTTGAGTTGCCCCCCCCCAACAGGCAGGTGACCTCAAAAAAAGCACTGCCCAAGGCTTCCAAGAAAAAGATGCCTCCTCCTGTCTGACAGCGCCCCACATCCACCTCTGCTCCCAACACATTTAGTTTAACACTTTCAGAAAAGGCACGTTTACCTTCAGAGAGGTCTGTACGGACTGTCCATTGTTCGAACCGCTCATGATTCCACAGCCCCAATTGTCTGAAAATTGCCCCAATATTCCCAAAGTGTACCACTGGACCTAAAGCCCACTGGTCCGATAAGTTGCTAGTCCGAAAACAAAGACACATTGCTCTGAAGGGCCAGTTTTACAGAAAATAGTCCACATGCTCCTCCAAACAGAAGCATATGGCTAAATGTTCAACACATTCTCACCCTAACTGGTCACACATATTGCAGTGTGATGTAAGATGTAGAATAAAAACATCACATTCAGACAGGACGCAAACGCCAGACTGCCGAAAAAAACGTCAAAGCGGGCATATTTGCAATACCTTCATCCCAAGTCTTCACTTGGCAAAAAACACACATGGCACATGGCAACCAATGCCAGGACGTCAACAAACAAACAGGATATTAAAGATGGTTAGGTTTAGCCAACCAAGGCACATGGTAAAGTGTAGGAAAAAAACCATCACATTCAGACGGGAAGTAAACACGGCGAGCGAGTCATTGCACTCTTTATATTATGTTATGTTGGTCTGTCCAGCCGCAACTTTACCTCACACCATCATGCAAAAGGTGGTTTTTGGCATCACAATGTTACACAAAAAGCACCGTCAAATCGTCAGTATTTTACAAATTCAGTATGAGAACAGTTTGGTATTTGACAACTTCAGAATGACAATTTGCTGCAATATCACACACTACAGCACGTCTGGCAGCCCTCTCTTGCAGTTTTGCACCCTTCATCAACCACTAGTTTAACTAAGAATGATTCCCCCATCATGTTGTCTCTCCTGCTGTGGATTTGTCCCTGTTGAGTTGCTCCCCCCAACAGGCTGGTGACCTCAGAGCGAGCGCTGCCCAAGGCTCCCAAAGAAAAAGATGCCTCCTCCTGTCTGAGGGCGCCCCACACCCACCCACTACCTCTGCTCCACTTTGAGGATGTCACTGCCCCGTTTCTCTACGCCCTGGGGCCTACAGGGGCCAGTGATTTACAGATCTCCATATGGCCAGGCCTTTAAGGGAACATCTGATAGACAGGATGTTTTTCTTGCATGTCATTTCACCCTTTCAATGCAGGCTATATTATATTCGCAATGCGCTGACCTCTACGACACACTGCATATGGTACCTGAGGCATAATCTCTCCGTTTTTGACACGGCAAGGCTATTTTTCTTATGCAAATACTTGTTTACATGCCCTTTTGTTTCTGACGTTGTTCAGCTTTTATCCCCGGGATTTGGGTTACGTTGCGAGGTCTGCATGGCTACAAGTATCGACAGAGGATGGTGGCACAATAGAGTGATGGCATGGCTGGAAAGAAAAGGAAGAAAAGCAGGGGAGAGGGAAGACAGAGCAGTGCACAGAGTGGAAGGATAGAAGCAGCCCTGCTGGAGGCTCGCCACAGGCTACGTCTGACATCCCTCTCTCTGACGGACTGATGAGATTACCCTGACATTTTTTCCTTCAAACTTAAATTGCATTACCACGAGGATCTTATGTTAGGCAGATCTCCATATTATTCTCAAGGGATTTGGGTTCCATTTTGCTCCCTGCTTCATTCTGTTCTCTCCTTTTTCACTCACACTCAGAGGGATGAAATCTTCTTTACAGCCTTGCATGTATTATCCTTTGGCAAGACTACATGGATCCCATTTCAGAGACGTGGCTGAATGTTCGCCACCATATATCACGATAACGCAGCGCTCCTTCGCCCAGGCCCAACTGGAATGATGCAGGTCACCGTGGCTGCAACTGAACTGTGACATTTGATTAGTCAACTATCCTTGCATGGTGGACTGTTAACAGAATGAACTAACCAAGCAGTTCAGCCTTAGGGTCATTGATAATTAAAGATAACCCATTTAAAAAGCAAATCCAAACACAGACCATGAACTATACAGATTGGGGTCATGAAAGCATGTTTTTTTATGCCTCTAATTTACATTCAACCTTTGCATCTCACCAGCAGTTTCACCTTGACATTTAAGGTTAACTGACAAATTAGGGTGCAGTTTTTTTTGGGGGGGGGGGGGGGGTTGTGTGTGTACTGGGCGTCTGTGTTCCACCACCAAGAGTCTCTCTTCGCTGTGCTGCATAGCGTAATGGTCTCAATTAGTCTAAAAGTCACCGTGGGTAATAATTCACCTCTCTCAGGCTTCATTTCCTCAGATTCAAGTCAAGCATAGCACAGGAAATGACACTTCAGGAGCTTTTAAAAAATGATGAGGACAAGCGGAGCGATCAGGGCGGTAAATCAGGTGAGTGACTCGCGGATGGCGACAGCATGAGGTGGCGGCGGAGGCTGTCAGTCGCCGCAGTGACATGTTCATCAAGGCGCAGGTGACATCACTCAATCACTGTATCAGTCAGCAGAAAGAGTGGTCAGTGGCATCAAACACAGATCTCATTATTGGGGAGCCTCCTGCAAAAATCAATCACTGACATTTTGGCTCATTTAAAAAATGAATGTTTTTGGGGGTACGTCCACATAAAGATATTGGTATAACACTATATATATTATGATTCACAAGATGCTTTTACTTGCATTTTGTTTGCTTTCATTGGCATTTTTCACTGTTGATGTTGTCTTCTCTGCTTATAATGTTTTGTCTGGTTTCAGTGTTGTTTTGTCTACTTTTGATGCTCTTATGTCTACTTGAAATCTTGTTTTGTATGCTTTAAATGTTGTTTTGTCTCGTTTCAGTGTTGTTTTGTCTACTCTAGATTTAGTTTTGTCTGGTCTTTAATGTTGTATTCTCTGCTTGAATTGTTTTGTCTGATTTAAATGCTGTTTTGTCTGCTTTAGTTCTGTCTGCCTTAAATGTTGTTTAGTCTGCTTTACATGTTATTTTGTCTACTTTTAATGCTGTTATGTCTACTTCAAATGTTGTTTTGTCTGCTTTAAATTTAATTTTGTCTGCTTTAAATGTTTTGTCTGCATTAAATGTTGTTTGCTTCCAGTGTTGTTTTATCTGCGCTAAATGTTTTTTTCGTGTTCATTGTTGTTTATTTTGTTTTGTCTGCTTTAAATGTTGTTTTGTCAGCGTTTTGTGTTGTTTTGTCTACTGTAAATCTTGCTTCATCAGCTTTAAATTTCTGTTTTAATGTTGTGTCTGCTTTAAACGTTTTGTCTGCTTGTAGTGTTTTGAGGCTGTCAGTTACCGCGGTGACATGTTCATCAAGGTGACATCACTCAATCACTGTATCAGTCAGCGGAAAGAGTGGTCAGTGGCATCAAACACTGATCTCTTTATTGGAGAGCCTCCTGCGAAAATCAATCACTGACAGTTTGGCTCATTTGAGAAAATGAATGTTTTGGGGGAACGTCCACATATAGATATTACTAAGGGTTTAATCTCACACTGTATATTAGGATTCACCCGATAGTATCGTCTGAAACTGAAAAGATTTAGACCACATTGAAGAAACTCTAAACCTCCGATGCCACACAGATAGCTGTAATTCTTTTAGGTAGATCAATCTTCTCCACCTGGGACGCATTTACCCAACCTTTCCTGGCCCGTGACCCCATTTTCAGGTCCCAAAATTCTCATGACCCCAATTAGAGTTGTCAAGTTGTCAAGTGAATTTCACTATGGCACACTTTTGTGTTCTATTTTTCAAGAGTTTAGAAGGAGCGGGAAGTTAATTATGCTAAAATGCTGATTTATTTGATTAAATAATGGTGATTGATTTCACATTTTTCTATTATAATTGTTATAATTGTAATAATTTCCCACATCAGTCACATTTGAAATGTTCTCCTTAAACATTTGAATGGATTGATGTTTAGTCTGCATCGAAGTTTTCCTGCTGTTAGTGTCTGCTATTGGTTTTTTTTTAATAATCTGCATTTAATGTGCATTGTTTCCCTTTAAATGTCAACAGTTTTGCATTTAAATAGTACTTTGACTTATTTTCATGTTGTTATGTCTAATTTATATGTGTATGTCTGCTTTTAGGTACATTTTGTGAGCTTTTATTTGCATTTTTTCTACTGTTAATGTTGTCTTGTCTGCTTGTAATGTTTTTTTGGATGCCTTAAATGTTGCTGTGTCTGCTTTCATTGTTTTTTTTGTCAGCTTTAAATGTTTTGTCCGTTTTTTACGTTCTGTCTGCTTTAATTTTAGTTTTGTCTGCTTTAATTGTTGTTTTGTTTGCATTTAATATTACTATGTCTATTTAAATATCTTGTTACATTGGCTAATAATGTTGTATTGTCTCTTTTACATGGTTGTCTTCTATAAACGCATCTTTGTTTGTGTTTACGGTTTTGTTTTTACTGTGTTGTCTTATGCTTCTAATGCCTGCTTGTTATGTTTCTGATTTTAATGTTGCTGTTTTTGTCTGCATCTTGTCTTGCATGTGTTTTCTAATGTATAACATCAACCTGCCCAGGGACTGAAGATGAGAGGTCTAAAAATCACATTTGATCAATAATGATGTTGGATAATTTGTTTATTTCTGATAAATGTAATAAACTCATATTAAACGCTATCTCAGTGACCCCATTTGACTAGGTTGAGAAACACTGCAGCCTTTCTATTCTTGGTTTAAATAGCTGCTTTATGTAAGCAGAAACATTCATCTTAAACACTTATTGCTGACCCTTTTCTATATGAGTGCATTCTGTAAGTCTGAATACAGCACTTCATATGCTATATGCTGAATGTTGGGTGTCCTTTACCTAATACACTGTTAATTACACCTTGAAAAATGATGATAAATGATATGGCTTGTGTCACATTCCACCATGCTGGCTAGGCAAAACAAAGCAGGGCAGCAGGTATCATGTGCACCTTGTGAAAAGTTCCTGGTAAGCACCCCGGGGACAGGAGATCAGTGGTGACCTTGAGTCCACCGGTGGATAAAGATCTTTTCCATATTCATTCCAATCCGGAAACCATGACTTACCAATCATTAAAAAGCTTATAGATTTGGCATCCCTGGGCCATCTCCATTTATCATGCAGGTAGTGATAATGGCTACTCTGCTTACATGCAACGCTCACACTGTTTTCCATTCAGTTCAACAGAGGAAATAAAACCAGAGAGGAGCAGCTTGCAATTATCACCTTTCATGACGATGCTAATTGCTCTTTGCGTTTTTTGTTTTAAAGAAAAGGATTGATTGGACTGCTTTTACAATTATCGAAAATGATCTTAAGCGACAGAAGCATTACAACACACATTTACCTTTCTGCTAATAACATGTGAACACTTATGATTTTGTTCATAGGTGGACTGTATCATTTAAAGTTCAATGAATGGGGAGTTTTATGCAATGCCTGAAATATACAAGTATCCCTCAGATTTTAGCAGAAAATCCTGGTATGCTCCCTCCAGACATTAAGTCTGGACTGTGAAAGATATGGGAGATTTCTGCTGGTGTCCAATATGCATTTTATTACTGCCTAGAAAATATATAATTTAGCTAGGCTGAATCATTCTACTGCTACATACCTTAACCCTTCGAAACACGGAGCGACCTCACTATACTTGTGCTGCTTTCAAACGCCTTTCGCAAGTATTTAAACCTTTGAACCCTGAGCAAGCTTTTAAAGACATGGGGAAAAAGGCAATGAGCAACTTGGCAAAAAATGTTCCACAAACTGCAAGAAATTAGTAAATTTAGAAAATATATTTTAAAAATATAGGGAAAAAATGTCTAAGGACAAAGAAGAAAAAAGCTATTTGTGCTTTTAGTGTTAACTGTCTTTTACTGCATTTATTACATTAATATTTTTACACACTTAGTTTCTCAGCATACTGTTGTTATTATTTACATATAGTGCTAACTGTTTATTGATACTGTGTCTGGATTTTTATATGCATATTTTTATATACTTGTGCTTGTACTTATTTCTCTCTATGATGGCATCAGAGCGACTGTAATGAACTACAATTTCCCCCGGGGAAGTATTTCTGATTCTGAAATAACAAATGATCAAAATTAAATATTTTAAATTATGTTATGCACTTTTTATTTTTTTAATATGTTTTTCTAATTTTCACATAATTTTCTTGTTTTTTTTTTACTAATTTCTTGCTACATTTTGGGTCATTTCTTCATTTGTTGCTTATTGCAAAATAAATCAAGCCCATTAGCTGTGGGTTTCAAAGGGTTAAATGTCAGGGTGTCGAATGCCTAAATACAATCTGAAATCTGAAATATTTTTTTGGTGCTACCCCAGAAGCCCCAGACGTACAAAGACACAGAAATGATTAATTTCTCATCCTTCCAGACTTTCCAGGAACGCTGAAACCCTTTGAACAAGTTCAATACAGTCAAGTTGTCAGTTTCTTGAGACGAGAGTAGATTGAGGGTAAAGAGCCTCGGGGGTAATGGGATGAAGTCTGTTGCCACATTGTTGCAACATGCGTGGGATTCCCATGGGAGGGCTGGAAATGGAGTCAGGACACCGCTCCTTCCTGACATCTCCGGCCCACGTGCCACCGCCCTCACATCTCTCCCTGTGTGTTTGATGTCCAAATTGAGCTTTGCTTCATCGCCTTCATAGCTGCCTCCCCTCTGTGCTCCTCCTCTCATCGCCTCGCACAGAGGAGATGTTGAAACTACTGTTAAACTAATAAATTGGCTTGCTGATACATACTGCATATGGGGCTGTTTTTGGACCTCTGTTAGATATGGGATGTTATCCAAGCGTATTTCCCACTGCCAAAATGATCATCAGCGGGAAACAATCTATGGAGGCCTGAACCAAATGTTAAAAATGCCTATTTTTTGCTGTTCATTTCAAGCAATACTTCAACCGCAAAATGATCATTATTTTGTTAAGTACTTTCAAGTGTTACGTAAGATTAAAGGTATATATTTCTATAATTTTTAACACTCTCACATGTAAAGCACTTTGAGCTGTAAATAAATGCTTTTACTATAATTATGATTATTAAATTTGTGAGGAAAAGTTTGTTGTTTTTTTGTATACTTTCATGGGGAATTAATTTCCAAAAATTGAGAAAAAAATGAGAAAATTCAGTATTAGATTCAGCTTTAATTAATTCAATGTGCTTTAGTGAAGACTTTCAGTGTTTTAACATCATCTACCAGCAACATCTTCTGCATAAAAACACCAGGTTTTTTGGTCATGAATCGTCAAATGGTCGCAATCAGAACTACTTCAAGTTGGTGAAAAAAAGGGAGGAAATCACTGGAAACTCAAAGCAACACAGGGAAATGACATGCCTCTCAACCTCGCGGGCCTCCTGCTGGCTAAGTAGTCACAGTTTTTGCCTCAAAATTCGCTTCATTGGTCAAATGAGTTTCCACACATTTCACTTTGAAATGAGAACAGCAGAGAGATGGGGCTACTGCTGTTTCTGACACATCATCCTGCTCATCTGTGTCCGCTGCCATTTTTATTACCTCTAAGCAAATACGAATACATAAAAGTCACCTACCACGGCTTTAAACGCACTCACTGATAATTAATGGCGTCTAAGTTGTTTGAAATAGCCATATCGGTCGAACTGGAGTCCGAGCAGGACTTAGTGTCTCTCTCCTCGGCTCACTTAACCCTCCTCTCTGACCCTCTTTGCGAGTGCTGGTCCAGCGCTCGCCGCAGTGTGTTTTGGTGTAGCTGTCGCTCCACTGTGGCACACACTGAGTAGGAACAGGAAGGAGGCGCGAGGATTGGGGGTGGGTGCTGGTAAGACTGTCGGGGTTACGGGGGTAGCTGGAACAGATTGGCTGATATCACACTCTCACCTCCAGGGGATAAAGGACCGGGAGGCATGGTGGGTTTGGACGTGTGTGCACTTGTGTGTGTGTGTGTGACAGCAGGAGCTGGTGGGTGAGTAAGGGATTGTGGGAAATACAAAATCCTCAGATTGCTGAGTTTGGACGCCATGACCCCACACCGACCCCCATTTCCTGTCTCAATTGCCTCAGCATGAGCTGGGCTCCATTTCACAGCACCGCTGTTTCTTCTCGTCCACAATCATGTGGACCCATGTGGGAGTCCATACAGCGGACGTCTCTATCATCGCGAGTAAATAATGACACAGGGTCATTGTGTGATCATGCGTTACAATTTGTGATCCCAGCGTTGTGATCTCTAATGGGATTGACTCCCGCTTTAATGAGTATCACTGTTACAATCAGGCCTCCATGAAAGACCGAAGATTCAATTGACCAACCGTGAATTAAAAGTAAGTTGGGGGCAATTAAAGTGAACGTTTAATTGACATTAAAATACAAATATTACTGTCAGCCATGTGTTACAGTGTAATTGTCCATTACTTTGTTTTCAGGTTCACTGAGCTACATGTCTGACATATGGATGATATCTCGGCATAATGAATGGACGGCCTGTAAGCATCATTATGCATTTATTCATGCTTGCATGTGTCTTAGTGTATAGTTGTGTCTAATTCTGCAATACCTTCCTTTGTGTATATACACAGGTATTACAGCATTAAGAAGAATGTCTCTCTTTCTCTCTTTTATGTGAACGCAGCCATTTAAAGTCAGCCATCACCGACAAAATCACGGGTGACATCTGTAAGGAAATCGCCGCCTTAAAGGGAATCTTTCCACTTCAAAGCCACCCTGTAACATCTATCATCACACACGACCTGAAGGCGCCAGCTGCTTTGTATATTCCTCACTTTCTGTTGTTTTACTTTCATTTCCACACTGGTGAAATATGAATCACACACACATTAAAGGGTCTCCGGTATAGGTTACCCATATATTGGTCACTTTTATGTTTTAAAGACATTGATGTAGCCAATTAAACAAGGCTTGTGCTCCATGTCACAGTGTAGAAATACAGGTGGGGTCGCAATGTTTGATCTTTATTCCAACTCAGGCATCTCAAAATATTTAAATTATGGGTATGAGTAGCTTTTCGGATGTCATAATTAATGCGGGCGAAATCTGGATTTTAACATGTCATTAATTGTCATAAAATTGGCATAACTGGGGACATTATTTCTTTAATTTTTTTTAAATCTACATGTTTTATCATAAAAGTTGGTATAAAAGAATAATATTCCAGGGTTCAAGCCAACACAGATTGTACATAGTTAAAAGCTGCAAAGATAAAGACCTCTGAGAGTTTCAGACACCAGAAAGATAATTAGGTTAATTAACAAAAAGGCTTTGGACATACCCTGAATCATTTACATGCCACATGGGTTACACCTTTCTTCAGCAATGCAACCATCCCCTACAGGTCAAGTACAAAAACATTTGAGTAGCATACTTTGACAGCTTAATTAAAAAGATTCACTGAGTTTGGGAACTGTTGGCACCACCCACAGAACTATTTTAAAATAATTTTACATTTATGGTTCAAAATTCAAAATTGTAATAGAACGTTTTCTGTGAGTTTTGTTATGATAGGACAAACAACTTCTGATTTAAAGTCTAATTTGTGTTAAGCCATGCTGATTTTTTGTTTGCAATTTTAGCACCACCTAGTGGTTGAATTACATGAGCTTATACTTATCTGGACATTTCGTGGAAGTTTTGTGATGACTGGTCCACTGGTTGCAGAGTAAATTTATGTGCTGAGCCACGCCCTTTAAAAGTTAATTGGTAATATCTTCGAAACGCAATGAGATGTCAACAAGTGATGAATTTTGATTAATTGATAAATTAATTATTATTTAAATTATTACAACCTATATTAATTATCAACATAAACTGTGGTACAACTTAGACCTCAGTCAGATGTGCTTTTTTAAAATTTTAAAATTGGGGGAAAATCTAAGCAGACATTAGTGGTTCTTAAGGCAAATTTGTGAAGAGAGTAAAATAGATATCTGTGACAGGTTTTGTGTAAATTGACCTATGCCATGCAATGACATTTCAAAATTTACCTTAATTGTGGCACCCCCTCAGGCTGATTGGAGTCTGTTTTTTTAGCAGTATTCGGTCACAGCTTCCAATCACTGGGGAAAATTTTATGTGTCTATGATGGACAAACTCATAGTAATTGCAAAGACATTTTTGTTAAAAAAAAAGAATTAAACCAGCTCAAAAACAACACAGTTTCAGGCCTTTGGGCTTGGACCCCTAATGATGACCCTGAAAATAGTCATAATACACCAGCTTATCATTTGGCAAGGACAAAAGGGATTTTTGGAAACAGAACCTTAATCCAATGTTGAGCACTTGGAAATCCAAGTAGGTAGGATGAGTGGACTGGGAGCGTATTTAAGTGCCAGACACTGTGGAGTCATCGCACCTGGCAAAGTAATCCTTTAGTCATTAGTACTGACCGACAATGCTATCAGCTCTCCATATTACAGTTAATTTGAGTTATGAGGCGGTAAAATGTATTAGTACTGCGCGTTAAAGAAGGATACAGCTTAGAAAACAACAACAACACAATGATATATGTATGTGCTATTGTAACGATGAAACAGTCCATGTGAATATAATCAAACCACAGAGTGCGCCTCACTGCAGGACCATTAGTGATAGTGAATAACATCCAATCCGGCCAAATTACACCAGGCCTTGATCATGTACTGTTCCTTCAGACAACTCTTTTATTCCGGGCCATTTTTACCATTTCACTCCAGCCTGGTTTGTCACCAACACTGAAGCGCAGCCACATCATGACCCCCGCGCCACCCATAACTCACGCAACAGCCTAAAATACAATTAAGCAGGCACAGAGAGAGGAGCACATCCCCAAATTGCACCACCTATTATGTCACGGCTGTTACCTGCGCAATCACGCTCTCCTGAATTCCATTATGAACAACGGTGGGATCTTATGATGGTGAAAAACATAGTCATTTTCTTGTGCTCTCTCAATCAGTCACAGAGGAGGTTGGAATCAAAAATGTAAAGACAGGAGCCTCTTTTCTATTCCAGTTGCACTCCACAGTCCCTCTAAATCACCCCTAATGGGCTGGTGGAGGGAGCACACTCTGTATCACTGTATCAATCATTCACTCTGTTTTCCTCCTCCTGGAACCATCCACAGGATCACTTTGGTGCTTTAATGAGCCATTACAATTCCTATCAGACAATCTCTGTGCCATGTGTGTGCGTGCATGTGCGCACGGGTTTTGTTTGTACACGAGTGCTCCAACTGTTGTGGACTTACACTCACGCTGATATTAGATTGTCTCCGCAGAGTTTTCAGAGATAGCAGTGATCTCTTGTCTATCTATTTCTCACCCACTTTCTCTGCTGGTTTCGCTCTCTCTCGTGCTGCGCATGACTGTGCATGTGTGTGTGCGGCGGACAGTGGGCACGGGTTATAATTGCATTGCGTTGCCATCCCACTCGGTCTCTACACCCATCTGTCTCTTTAATATCCAGCTAAGCACTCTTGACCTTGAAGCATCCATGACAGCACAGAGCCACATCCACACCACCATATCCATGGCTGACTTCTCCCAGAGACCGCTGAAATGATAGAGTGGGGGGGTGATAGAAAGACAAGGAAAAGAAAAACAAGGTGCAAAATGTTGTCTCTGAGACAAAAGGTGAACAAGGGAACATGATGGATAGGTCCATCCTGTTCAAAAGTTACCATACAGAGGAAAGCACAGTGAATCAGACAAAGAGATGCCTTCAAGGTCACCAGTGAATTCATTTAATTTAAAGCTTTACAAAGGTCGCCCTTGTGGACTTCTTGAGAAAATGTTATTTCAACAGAAAACATGCGAGATTAGCAGGGAGTCGAGGAACCACAAGATATGTTATTTGCCTCCTGGCGTTCCCTTTATGCTCCTCAGAAGGATGGTTCATTCTCGAAGCAGTGCCTTTGGGCTGTCATGATGAATATTTGAGCTAACTCTTTTCACTGTATAATACCAGAGCATATGCCTTTAAGGTACAGCTTGCAATTAGATCTTCAATCTAACCTAAACTTATTTGATTAGATCAGTTAATAATGTTTTACATTCATCTAGGGAGAGTGTGCTGTGCATCTTGATGCCTTATCCGGGAAAAAGTTTGCAGAGCACGAATTAAACAATACACCACTCAGACAATCAGAGGGTACCTATTGTATTATGCCTTGTGGGCAACTGCCATAAGTTTCAAACTTTAAGCAGAGGCTTAATGGGCTGCTTAGAGCAAACAAAGTGGATGACTTTGACACAGGAGACCTCCGGTCACCACTGGTCTTCTTCCACCATATAATTTTGGTTGCCTTTAACCATGACCTTTCCCTTTGTTAAACGAAGTATGTCTTAGCCAAGATATCAGCGTGGTATCAGTGTGGCATCAGGATGGCGATACCAGTCTTCCAGCTGGATGGTCCAATGATTTTGATCTGAAATCTAGATCTACAAACCAACGAGGGCACAAACTGACAGGCATTGGTGTTTTTATAATGTCTCTAGCCCACTGAAATGAATGCCTTTTATATTATTCAAACCAGCTCGAGTGCCTGGATCTGGGTGATTTATGCCTTTTTGAGCAATAGGTTTCCCATCATTTTATGTCAAGAATTATTTGATAAATTGCTATATAATTTGCTGCACACATTCATGCCCCACTTAACTTTTCATCTCGTGCTTGTCTCTCAAAGGGTATTTCATGATAATTAGCAAACATGAGCACGCTAACACACTTAGCATTTTTGCATTGTTATTGTGAGGATGCTAACTTGTTGATTTTAGCATTAGCCAAAGCACCATGGAAGTATTATTAGATCTGGATAACAGATCAAAGATGGCCACTCTTCAGTCCACTGAGAACTGCATGCCTGGCCAAAATGCTTTCATCTCAAGTCATAATATACTACTGCTTTGCACTGGACTTATACGTCAACATATCATACTCTAGGTATCCTTTTCCGTCAGCTATTTATGTTCCAGGATGCCACTATCATGAAGTCAACACAAGCACATGATGGCACTGCACTGTGTGTGGATATGTTTTAGCAATAATAACACCGCGGCCTGCTCTGTCCGGCCGCATTCTTAGCTAATGCCGTATCATGTGCATGCAAAAGATGGCTTTTAGCATTGGGATCATATGTCAAAAGCGCTATCAACAACTTTGGAATGAGAATGAGCTGGCCTGGCACATTCGCCAAAAACATGCTGCCTGCTAGCTCCTGCTCACCATTTTGGGAATCATTGGAAAGGCGAATGAATGACTGACCTTACACTGCTTCTGATTGGCTTACCCTAAGATTCCTACCCTAACGCTAACCAACCCCATTCCTCCTGCCTACAACTTTGCAACCAACGAAGGCAACAAGTACTAGCCACTTAAAGGAAGAGTGGATGTGTTATTCCTTCATTATACCCAGATTCATAATTTTGCTACCTTGGTCCATGGACGTTACCTTGTGATTACCTCATGGATCTTTAAATCACTTTTCTCAACTTGGTACCACAAGTATACTCTAATACCACTAGGAAAATATGGAATCAAGGCTTGGTGGCATTCCTGGGAGCCTGTGAAGTACAGTCTCATATCATTACTAGTGTGGCTGTAGACTCTGAATCATAGTGTTATTCTAACAATGACAACAGCCTTTGCCTATCCTCAAACAAGTACCAATGGTAGCCTAAATGTAGCCAAACCTTAACCACAGAGGTAGCAGATAAAAAAATGGTATATATTTAATTTTTGCACTAATCGTTTGAAACTCTCTTTGAGGGCACTGACAAACGATGTAGTCCTGCTTCATAAGGGTCATTTTAGAAGGCAACAACAAACACCGCTTTGTCTTTCAGGTTTTAGGACTCGTTGAGGAAAATAGCCACCTGAGATTTGATCAAACAACCCTTGATCTCTTTCTATGACCAATAGGCCTGCTCTGCTGGCTCTGCTATAATCAAAATAACAGGAATAACATCCTTGTACAATAGGTCTCAGCGCCCTCTTATCAACTCAATGTCATACATAAAGGATAAGGATAATTCTGGGCCAATCTGGCATTTCAGGTGTACTATAGTAGGATGACTTATTAAGAAAATGTTAACTCCCTGCAGCATGGTTATCTTTATTGAGAAACAAAGGATTAGTAACATGATTGATGGGCCTTGTCTCCTAGGGATTATGCTGTAGAGCACCACTAATTGCTCTCTCTCGCTCCCTCCTCCTCTATTTATCTCCCTCTTTCTGTCTCATTCCATCCACATCCCAGCCCATGGCCAATGCAATACACTTTTAGCTATCACCTTTGCCATCAGAGCTCGAGGTGCGAAGGGGTTACGGGTGTCACTGACAGGCTCGGGGCTCCTGGGTAAGCAGTAAAAAGACTGAACTGTCCTTAAAGTTATAGCCAAGAGACTTAATTTTGCATTCAGGCTCAAGTGGTTTGTTGAACGCGTGCCAGGCCGAAGCCAGAAGGACAGGAAGGAGGGAGTCCGAACCCTGTATGGCTATGGTAACGCACCGTGTAATGGACTACTGTACAACTGGAAATAATGTGCTGAGTCATTTAGGAAAGCTATTAAGCCGCCTGGGTGACTTTGAAATTCACTAAGCCTGTTCACCCTCTACATTTATTCAGGAATAGGGCAGCTCCAGCCCCCAGCTCACTGGATTCCCCCCTCCTCCCCTCTGTTCTCCTCTTTGACATCTTTCTAACTAAATGCTGAGAAGAAACTTAATTACAAATAACTGGGGGAGAGAAGGCTTATCATTAGGAAGCATGGAAAATAGTATGGCTTCTGCCAGCGAAGCCTTGTGAAATACAGTACAGCTGTGTGTTTCCCCACACTTAATTGAACATGTGTTGTATTAACCTTGAAAGCATTGTGGCGATTCTATTTTCAATTAATCTTCTAAAGGAGAAGACGTACAAATTAAAATGGGATGCAAACACAATGTTGCTGTCACAGAGTATTTCTTCAGCGACAATGGGCGACTGGGGTTTTTCCCACTAAGCTAATGGGTTACTGACCGCTTAGATCACTGCAGGCCCACAGCACAGCAAAATACTGTACGGCAGCTTCACAAGCCACCAAAGCACTTATTAAAATGATTGAAATTATAGCACACCTTCCTGCGAGCCATGTGTGTCCTTTGTCGTTTATCATTAAACCATCCTCTATCATCGGCTTCGGAGGATTGATGCACAGGGAGTCATCAGGTACAGGGTACAGTATGCACTTGCAACAATCCACCACATGTGGCAAAATCAAGTTGGTATCAAAAAGCATTTTTCATGACCTGCCTGAACCTCTGGTATAAATGACGTCTAACCCCAGGCACAGCTGTAGGGGAGCTCAAGAAAGCCTGTTAAAATCTAATTCCCCCCCATTTTATTTTATAAAGAAGCAACGCTAAATGCAAAAATTTTACATCGGCCAGTTTGCATGACAATACACCCGGCAAGCACTTGTCAATTTGATCCCCGGGAATCCACGGGCTTTGGGGTTTTGACTGCTTACCAAAGGGACTGACAGAGGCCATAAAATGTAAATGTCTCGCGGAGGCTTCCCAGGTTGTGATGTTGTTCAATAATGGATGCAGTGCTTTACATTTCCCTCTTTTGGAATCAGTTCAGATAGAAAAGGGGCCCCTGTCAGAATTTACCAAGAGGTTCAGAGGAGAAATATTCACAAAGCCGAGCACACAAAGGTGATATGAAAAAGGAAAAAAAGGCGAGTCAGAAATCAGGAGTGATTCAACACAAAAGTGCATGTGGGAACATATCATCAAAAAGAAGGGTGTGTTTGTGTGTTTGTGTGTGTGTGTGTGTGTGTGTGTGTGTGTGTGCGCGTGCACTGTCGAGCGAATTGATAACCATGGGGATCTTTGGTTTGCTTGGTGTAAAGGCTCTCAAAAAAAAAAAAAAAAAAGCATGCCATGTCTTGAATATTTTGCAACTTTTATCTTTTTCATCCATCTCCCCACATAAATCTATATAGTTTAGTCTCGAGTCGACAGATTATCGGCCTGGCCAATTATTAGGGTCCTTATTAGTAGTATCTGTCTTTTATTTTAATGACTGCCAATAAAATTAGTTCATGAAAAAGTGTGCATATTACACTCAACCAACACCAGGGAAGGCAAGAAGTGTCAGCATGGGAGGAAGCTTTACTTTGCAAAACCTCAGGGAGCTCTTTTTATTCATTATTTTTTTATAGAAATTTTGACCTTTAAAAGAAAAAGCTGCAGGAAACTTGTACATGTTGGAAGTTTCAACATTTGCTAAACACATTTAAACTAAGTTTTGTGTTGGAGTTTGCTATTTTCCAAATTCTAAATTTCGACATGTTTTCATTTTTATTGTAAATGCAAGTCCATTTCTACATATCGGTTTTCGTTCTCATAAAGTAGCAATAATCAGTATCAGCCCTCGAAAATCACTATCTGTCAAACCCTCATTTAGCCAATTAGTATGCATGTCTTTCACTTGGAAAAAAGTCAAAAAAACATGTTGATTCTAGTGGAACGTAGAACAGCGGTGACACGATGACTGATGGCATCTTAAAAAATACAATTCTAACATAAATTTCTTATCAACTTTTAAATCTTTGTGATGAATGCCCTGTTCTCATAGTATAATGAATCCCTGCAGCCTCTAGGGATTCTTTTAATAATTAGTCAAGTGAAGTCACATCGCTCGAGAGAAAATAAAAAGCATCATTTAGCGTCAAAGTTAACAGAGGTTTTGGGTATGGCATTTGCTTTTTTGGGGGGCAAAAATAGTCTACGACCACCAACAGCGACCACCATCACTCTTATGTGTGTCTGGGTATCAATCATGGCTTCCCTCCATCAGTACTCTTTAGTCTGGTAAATCACAGTGAGCGGAGAATGACTCACAGAGGCAGAGGTTACCTGCAGCTAGAGCTAATTTCAGTAGCAGATTCAGCAGCACCCTGGGATCCATTTTTAGTGTGCACGCTGAAAAAAAAGTCATACTATTACTATGTCTCATATTACTCATACTTTTCTTAATGTTTTCCCTTTAGGCTTTTCAGCCCACCTCTTAATTCATTTTGGTGCCTGAAACAAATGACAATTAAAAAAACATTTGTCTACAATTGGACATGGGACAATACAACAATTCTATATCACAATTATCCTGGCCGAAATGATCGCAATTCTCAAGATGTTATCCCCATAATCATCAAAATATGCTTACAACTCTTAAAAAAATAATGAAGTGAAATATGGTTTGCTACTTGTGGAAGAATAACCTGTAAACTCTTCTCTGGAGTATGACTGTATATCTCTTAGTCTCGCTGTTATTTCGTTGTGGATGTCCTCAGGGATCTTGTTTTCTTTTGGTTTTACTTATATTATTGTGCATCTCTCGATGGTCTCTTTCACTAAGGAAACAAAGTCTTTTTCCATTTCATTTCATCTTGGTTTTTCACTTATTATAAGATTACTATTATGATTGTTGTCAGTGCTAATGGGGTTCCAATTTCACAAATAATCAAATAAAACACACAGGAATTTGATTTTTACTGTATATTAGAACATATAATTTACGGTGAACATCATTTTTAGTGAATAACAACCAAAGATTTTTTTTAATTATTAAAAAAAGCCAAGTTTTTCAATTATCTGAAATGCCATCATATAGATATGAAATATTCCAAATTTCTATAAGATCATTTTTGAGACTGATGCGTATTGTGGCCTAGTGTCTTTTAATGTTGGTTACCCAGCAATCGCTATGAGTGCTGCTGGACACATTATTCACAGTTACCCCAAAATCAAAAATTCATCATGATCAACTTCTTGTGACTTCTATCACAATGCACACTAAAAAACGTATAAAATCCCATCCCTCACTAGGACTACTATAATTTTTGTGAATTTTGCAAGGTTTAATGTTTGCCATTTTTTGGCATTAATGACACTTCATTTCATAAAACCTTAACTGTAATATTAATGTCATAAAGGCATCACCAGCTCTGTGTTCTGCTATGATTTTTTAAGTTTTTGAACTCTCCTTATTTCCACAAATTTCATCTATAAACACACAGCCAGTGTTTAAATGTACAGCAATGTATCCCTTCAAAATATACAATTCTAATTAAAATAAAATATCATCCATCTTTTTAGATATTACCACTTTGGGGAAAAGTAAAACCTCTTCACTGTGACTCCACTTCACTCATAAAAACATCTGAAATTCTTTGTTCAACATAATTTATTCAGAATACATCAGTAAAATTTGCTATACGGGGACAATGACATAAAATGAGATGAAGTAACAGTCTAGACGTCGGGTCTTTTGAAGGACACGCTTTTGTTGGCTGCATTTTGCGAAAGATCGAGCCCCTGATATGAAATGCATCTGCCTCTGATCTCTACTACTCTCTTTTTTGTACCATAATACCAGAGCTGGGTAGTTAACTTTAAGTCAACACCTGAATACTTAATCGTTAATTTTATAATAAAAGTTTAAAACTCTGCAATACAGCATCATTTTTACATGCAAACTGTATACTTTTATAGTCTTTATGCATAAACATGCCAATATCTGTTGAATATATTCCAAGCATACTGTATACAGTCCACCTACCTTATGTATAAAGATGTCACATTAATCATTTTATATTTATTCCAGCAGCTTTTGCACTAATGTCTGACAGCTTACACTTTCATATTATTGTGTATGTATGATGACTTTTTTTGTGTATATTTCTATCAATACATAATAGTCAATGTTTACCCTGAACAGATTTGTTGTCCTTGTTTTTACCTGCATGTCTATTTCTGTGTACTACAAATTTAAAAAAAATTAAAAAGTCAGATTCAATGTTTTTTTGCAAATATTTGGCTCATAAAGGCCCCCTGTCTTGGCGTGAAAAGACAGGAGGTGGTGCTTGTTGCAAACCTAGTATTAGGATCCATACCAAAAAAGGCATTTGTTCAAGACAAATGATGTAAAGCAACAGAATTAATGTTATAGTCAACATGCAAGCTTTTTAACAAAAGAACACATTTAGATGCAGCCTTTGCATTGACAAACATTTTGATTAATAACTTTGATTTTGTTAGAACTCTGATATTGTTTTTTCAGGGCGGATACTGATTATTAGTAGTTAACAAGAGCGAAAACCGATATTTGGAACCGATATGCCTTTACAGTCAAAAATAAAAATCTTTGTGTCATTATTAAAAATCAGTTTAGTTGCCTTTAGCAAATAATCAAAAACGAAACGTTCAACATCATTTACAGCAAGTTCTCAGCAACTTCTTTTAATAAATCAAGTAGAAATTTAATTACATAAATATAAAGATAAAAATGGCTCCATGAGGTTTTACAAAGTAAAAGTTTCCCTCATGCTGACTCTCTCTTTGCATTTTTTTCATTTATTAATTTCATAATTAATATGAAATACTCCCAGGCTGATACTCTGTCGACCTCTAGTCTGAGTAGTTGGGACGACTTTAAACCAGTCTGGGAATTTCAGCTGCTATAGTTTCTGAGAAAGGTGGAAAGGAAAGCAAAGAGGACAAAAATCCCCACAAACAGTCAACATGAACAAATAATTGTGAGTAAAACCGTCTAGAAAATGTTAGCATTTGATGTCAAAGTCGTTATGTAGTAACCATGCAGTCGATTTTCGCCACACGACAGCGGG
This sequence comes from Plectropomus leopardus, assembly GCF_008729295.1. Taxonomy (NCBI): domain Eukaryota; kingdom Metazoa; phylum Chordata; class Actinopteri; order Perciformes; family Serranidae; genus Plectropomus; species Plectropomus leopardus. The sequence goes on from NC_056483.1 coordinate 2,103,565, forward strand.
ACAAAAAAACCTCCCAATACTGGTATGATCCTTCAGTCGTCTGCGGAGCCACATGCACCAGGTAAGCCCTTCCTGCTCTTTATTTTCTCCCCAGAGGGGTCATGGCTTAGTCTTTCAAGGATGGACAAGCTAAATGGTACTTTACTGTACCATAACCCCGTCTCCCGAGAGCAAGGACGTTGTCCATTTGAGACTTTCCCCACATCGATGGCTTCTATATTTCATCTCTCAATTACCCATGACTTTGCTGAGAAATACAAGGCACCCCTCTGCGACATATTGCACCCCTCCTTCCTGCTGTCCCCCATCACTAAACTCAACAGGGCAACCGTGCTACCCTGTGATGGGTTTCGGAGCGGGAATAAAGGCTCACCGTGAGCAACCCTTGTCTAACTGGTGGGAGACAGCTGGATTAGAAGCAGCAGCGCCCCTAGAACATCCCAATTAAAATCAAAGCAATCACCATCGCAGTGAAGTCATTAGATTGAGAGCCTGTTTGAGGCTAAACGCTATAATAACGCGGGAGCTGCAGGATTTCAAAAGCCTGTCAGACACTGATTTCATACATTGGAAAGTTTGATGAATAGAGCCTTGTGAGAGGCAACTCTTGAGCGCTGCACTATTACCGAAAGCTTTGCTGGGGATTAGAGGGAAGACAGAAGCTTTCATTCCTTCAGTAAGTCAATGTATGAATAATTTACTCAGTGGGTATCTCTGCGAGCTCTCCCTGTAAGCCCTGGTAATGTTTTATTTGTATGTTTTCTGTCAAAAGTAATCTAGCATCCGGAGTCGTGAAAACAGTTGGTGGAGATCCGCCGAGTGTGGCAGGCCTCATGCAGCTCCCATAATACCTGTTTGATGTGACGTTTGTTGTCAGTGATAATTAGCTCTTCACTAGACCATGTCCATTCCCTGTCCCATGATTAGGGGAGCGCTGATAAGACGAGCTGTGAAAGAAAGCACAAGGAGGTTTTCTCCCTTTATCTCCCTGTCTTTGCTCTGTCTGTTTTTTTAATGCGATAATTAATTAGGGTTTATTACAACTTGGTTCTTATTTTTGTAAGTTTGACGTTTCATTGGATATGATAACATCCTGCTCTACCGACGACATTTAACAAAGTTGAAAGGGTCCAGAAAGGTTTTTTTTTTAAGTAAAAAAGGTAAACACCTGAATTTTTTGTAAAAATCCCATACTGCACAGTGCAGTGCAAATCATTGCCATATCCGAGGTTGTGATAATTTAAAAAAAAAATTACTTTGCATGAAGTATATTGAAAATAAATCGTTTTTTGTGTTTGTTTATTTTTCATCTAAAAACATAGTGCTATCATGACAAAAACCTGTATTTTAAAGTGTTAAAGTTCTGAAAATGAATGAATATTTGATATTTATGATTAGGACTGATTTAAAAAACATAAACCCAATGAAAGAAGAAAATCATATTAATGGATTGTATTCTTTAAAGCTTGATTTTGAAAAGCAAATTTTGTGCGCAGAGCGATACAAGTGTGTGTGATATTAAAACACGCTCTAAGGGTCAAAGCTGCAGTTGGTAACTTAATAAAAAATAACTCATTTGTCATAATTACATAAACTGTCACTGCATCCACGCAGTATTAATTTGTGAAAAAAGTTATATTCCTTCTCCTCCTCCTCTTAATGCTTTTACTGGCATTACTGCACATTAACTAAAACAACCAATCAGAGGCTCAAAGTCTCGAATGCAACTGTCAATCACTGCCTGTGACTACGTTGTGAAATTCCATAGCTTTTCCAGGTTTTCCATGACCGTGGAAATCCTGTCAAAATCACAAATATGCTCTCAGTGTCACATAGAGCAACACTTTCCTTCTCTCTTCTCACTTTCTTCACTAGAACTTATATACTGTGCTGTACCAAAACAATTTCGACCAACTTTATCAATAAAGTATCAAGTTACGAGCAATGTCACCACTCTCTGAGATATCAGCAATTACTTTGGTGATGTTACAATGTTATCACAACCCAAAGAAATGATGTCCAAACCCACAAAAATAAGATCCAAGTTATAATGAAGGAGAATTAATTACCCATTAAATTAACATTTCTCACAGCCCAAATAGAACCGTTTTCCTGGCTAATGCTGCATTTCTTTCAAAGTCATAAGTTGGAAATTCCCAACTGGTAGATTGCAATTATAACCTCTGAGTGCTCCAATGGACCAGCACGGGGGGGTGAAAAAACATGAAGGGAATGAAAGAAAAAAAAAAAAAAAAACACGCTCTCACCATGACATTTTTATTTATGTTTAGACTGGAGCTCCCTCTTTGCCGTTTAGGTTTAGTTAACTTGTGCTCTAAAAAAATTGTGGATCATGCACCCTGCCCATTGAGGTTTAATTCAACCAATGAAATTATTTCCGCCTCCCTTGCATCTCTGCCTCTACATAATACTAAAACGCCAATCAGCCTTTCCTCTCGCTCTCTGACTCTCCCTCTGCACCTCTCTCTCCCACACACACACACATACACATACACACACACACACACACACACACACACACACACACACACACAGAGAGAGACACACACAGCAGTAGAAACTTGCACAGGAAATCCTCTCTGCATGCTCTCTTTATCAGTTTCACATGGGCATCTCAACACATACTGTCCTACAGACACACACACACACGTGATGGACACACACATGTACACAAACACACAGAGCGAGTGAGTGAGAGAAAGAGAGACCCAAAACACCAAAACAGTGTTAATCCCCTGAGGAGGTCTCTAAAAGGGTTTCTTAAAGCTGATTTCCACCAGACACAGGCTTTCCAGGTCAGCACTGTTTGTGGTGGCAATGGTGCTGAAGCATTCAAGCTTTACGCCCTCACCTTTCCACTCTGCTACTTCCTATTTCTTCCCCTCTCTCACACAGCCTTTCTTGCTCTCCCTCCTTTATTAACTGCATTTGTCCTTGCATCTTTTTTTTTTCTTTCTGAGAGGACATCCACATAAAGCCTGGAGAATATGAAAATGTTGTTTGTGCGTGAAAAATTACTTTAGGGTCATATTTGTACAGAAATAAAGCAACAAGATAAATGTGAATACAGTTAAATGACAACAGCTCTATGACTGAATATTTAGACATTTATAATGACACCTCCTGAATAGGGCTGTGAGATATGACAAAATATATCATCCGAGGATAATATTATTCATATTACGTTATATCGTTTAATTGGTTTTCTTCTGATAAGCACTACTTATACTTGTAAATACTATTAATATATAAACTGAAAAGCTGTTTGTTTACAGTTTGCAGTGGATGAATCCTCATACCACAGTTATAGTTTAACTCTCCTTCAAAACAAAAGCACCATGGGTTCCGCTTTGATATATTTAATTTTAACATTAATTTATTTCACTTTATTATAACAGTGCTTCATTAAACTTCTTACTTTATTTAACATTTTAACTGTATTTAATTCTCCTTTATTATAACAGTCGTTTATGTAGCTTTATGATATGACAGTAGCTATTTTATTTGTAACTTGAGTGAATTTAATAATTTTGTATTTTGGTAGTTTACAGTAGTTTAGAGGCAATTTTATAATACAAAAATATATATTGTGTATCTTGATATAGCCTTAACATATTGTGATATTATTTTAAATCCATATGGATCGCCCAGCCTTACTCCTGAATATTAATCATTGCCGTACAATGAGCAAAACAGCCTCCACCAACACAGTGCTACATAACGACAAACTATACCTGCCAACCATATCAACAAGGAAGCGTGCATCTACCACTCACTCAGCTACCATCTTTCGCCAATACGCCATTATTGTTTACATCCCATGTTTACATCTCAGCTGTCAAGATATTAGCAGCATGTTAGCTGTTACGTATTTGTTTATTATTGCGTTTATTAATTTGCAGGATGTTTCACTTTTTTTGAATGCCTTTTTGAATTGGCATAATTTCCACAGCTGCTGCACTTTTGTGCTTGTTGGCTACTGTACAAAACAAAGGGAAAAAATCATTTTTTTAAATTTATTCGGCTTGCTGTGGACATACCAAGCACACAGGGACAGCGCTGAGGTTTGAGGTCAATGTGACATAGTGGCCAGACTATGGAGGTACAAAGAGGCATCTATGAATCAGTGGAAACGTTTTCTGGAATATCACAACCACTGTACAATGAATCGTTTCACTATCAGGGTTTGATGTATTTGCTGCACAATTAAATAATTTCATCCCAATTAAAGTTAGTGGAACACTAAACCGGGAAGTTAGCTGCTCGGTCTGCAGAAGTCATAGTGTGCCTGCTCTATGGGCCAAATGCTGCAGAAGCAGAGCGTGAGTTTTAGGTTATTTTACACATGGAAGTTTTTTGGCTTTATGCGCCTCCGAGCAACTTTCATTAAAATAAATGGGGCCCCACCCCCCAAGTTGTATCCACTTCTCTTTATAAATCCATGTGACATCGGCCCCTCTCCACTCTGTCTTTGAATCTCGCTCCCGCTCTTTCACTCATCCAGTCTCCTCTCTGTCAGAGCCAATATGTTTTGCATTTGAATCACACTGTTATTTAACATAAATCGAAGCAACTTTAATCAACGGCAAAATAAATGCATGATGCCGCTCCGTATGTAATTAGTTGGAGGTCTTTAGCTTATCTGTTTTTATAAGACCTCCAGGCTCAGTAATGGGATAATTAAAATCGATACAGTGGCATCATTGCATGTGACTTCCTCCTAGATCTGATTTGGTAGAGTCTGATAGAGCACACAGCACAAAGCAGAGGTAAACAAGGAGGGCTGTTTTTGTCCTCGTACTTGTTTCTTGCATTCATCTTGGCAACAGTGATGTTTTTGTCAGTCACCAGAATTGAAAAATGTGGCAGTGTATTAGGGCAATAGTAAGTAAGAAGGAAAAAAAAGAGAAGGTGGGGAAGGAAGGTAATATTCCAATAAAAACAAAAGACTTAGATATTCTCATAAATTTGCAAAAATTGAAAAATGGAAAATAGAAAAATTCCATATTGTTCTTTTTTTAAAAAAAGATTTCTCATTGAATATTTAGCTTTTTTCTTGTAACTTCTCATCTTAAAATTCTGAAAGTGTATTACGGCAATACTGAGTTAAACATAAATAAAGAGTCAGGGAAGCAGAGTAATATTTTGATTATAAAAACCTCAGAGTTTCCTAAATTATAGTTGTACATTTCAAAGATTAAATACTTGGATATGCTCTGTGATTATAATTTGCAAAAAATAGACACATTTCATATTTTTTAACTTTTTTTAATTTAAAGATCATAGAATATCCAGGTTTTTTTGTGGAAAAGAGCTAGAGAAGGAGGGTATTATTCCAATAAAACCTCAGAATTTCCAAAATTAAAGATGTAAATTTCCAAGATTAAAGACTTGGATATTCTCTGAGATTATATTCATGAATTTGTGATAACAGGAAAAAAAAAACATTTGTCATAAAATATACTTTTTTTGGCAACTTTTTATCTTTAATCTAAAAATAATAACAAATAAAATCAGAATATAACCACCCTCTTCTGGCTCCATATTTTTTGTTTTACCTTTATTTTTATCTACCATAGCACTAATAAACCCCTTGTAGAAATCAAATCTGCCAGGGAATCTAGGGTATTTATGATAATGATTACATTTTCTTTTCTTTTTTTTAAAATGGATTATTTTTGGGGGGTTTTATTGCCTTTAATCAATAGGACAGTGTGAGCGTGAAATGGGTAGAGAGAGAGGGGAAGACAGAGAGGGGGTCCAGGCCGGACTCGAACCTGCGGCCGCTGCGGCAAAGACACAGCCTCTGCACATGGGGCTCTGCTCTATCCACATTTTCTTATGATTAATTCGGACAGCATTGCAGGGATTTGCCTCCCCAATATATATTATAATTACTGCCTTGATTGTTTTAAACCGAATGAATTAGCGAAAACCTGTCAAAATGATACAGTCCCGAGAGACAATGGTGAGTGCAGTATGTGCAGGATTTGCTCTCTGCATTTTGCTGCTATGCAGTAAAAACCATCTAAGAAAAATAAGCCTCGCTATCAGCTTGACAATCATGCGTTTTTGAGTTTATCCAATGGATTTTGAATGGGTGTGACTGATACAGAAAAAGACAAATTTTATCTCAATCCCCAGAGAAGCATGACATTTGCTGAAAATTTAAATATAAAAATCAGCATATAAGGTTTTTGGTGGACAGCAGCAGTGCACTGCATTAAGACTGGGGAGTTTTTCAAGTGGGATGTGGAACTACTTGTATGGTAATGGGCGTATCTGGCAGTGTTACGACTTCATTTCCTCCACCTGTGATCCATGACAGCGACGTTTTCTCTCGGCCCTGTTTTATGCTCACCCCATCATAGGTTTTTTACACCATCAATTACATCCCACTTTTCTTTCTCTCATTCTCTCCTTTCCCCACCACATTGTCTGATTCATGGAGTGAAATGGTATTCTGACAGACTGCCTCTCTGATGTGCTCTGCACCATCTCCTCCTCTCTCAGAGCCCCGAATTCATGAGCCAAACCCACCAGAAGGGCTGCAGGACTCATCGCTTCTATAACTCACACATGTTACACAATCGGGTGTTCGAGGTGCGTTCCAGGGTGAGAGATCAAGGTCGAAATACTGTACATCTGCCTCCTCTTTTGTTGCCATAGATTACATTATAAACAGCAAGAAAACACAGAAAGAAACTGAGAAACAAAAGTCTGTGCTTTCGGACGACACTCTCTTTCTTGCAATCATTAACCATTATGAGTTTTGTTACCTAAGATCATTACGCTTCTTCGTACATTTATCGCGACAGAATCGATCAGGTCCCTTTTATGTTTTTTCCTTCTTTTTCCTGCTTTCAAGGTTGAGATATAAGACCCTTTCAAGCCAACTTATGCTAGAGGCTTAGAAAAACTGAATGGAAAACAAAATGTAAGGGAAAAAACAGTGCACTATATCATAAAGGAGTTCATCTGTGCAAGAGAACATGGGTCTGTGAAGAACTACTTTACCCTCCAGATCTGAGTGGCTGTAAAATGTACATCTGTTTTATCTCTGACAAGGACACTAAAATGTTTTGGCTGCTTATACAGATGCATCTTTTTTTGGTTTGAAGTTTAGCCTCAAATGAGACGCTTGTTTTCATAAGCACACAGCACATTTGTTTCTCTCACTATATTAATTAATGGCATCTCCTAATTGCTTTGTATTTATATTTGGACTCCTTTTTGCCAGCACCACCTTTGTCTTTTTATATTCTGCAGAATAAAATACAGCAGAAGTTTGACAAGCGAAATGGATGATTTAAAACTCTTTACAGCAACTGTTACCACGTCAAAATGACTTGCTGTCAAGCAAAAGGGCTACAAGTACATCTGATTAAAAATAACAAAAAAATAAATTGCATTCTTGTGTTGCCTGTTCTTGTCCTTTACTGTGGTAGTATAACGTTTCCTAATGACACAATACTGTATAATACATTTTCCAGTTACCTCGAAATAGTAGAAAATTGTAAACAATATATTTGGATTGAAAAGTATAACTATCGAGTTCATACATTTGAAGAAAGATGGGGAAAAGGAGTGAGGTATGAAACACAAAATATTTACAATAATTCTCTTGTTAGAGGTGATAACTAGAAAACAATATGATATTGTGTTGATGTGTTTCTCACATTGGTTTACACAAGAATGTGTGTGTGAAGATATGCCAAGGCATGCCTATCCTATCCTTTGACTAAAATTATCAGTTAAAAGTCAATTTTATCATAAACTGATATGTAATCAGTTATAATAGCTATGTTTTCTTTTCCTTTCTAATATTTTTCTTTATCTTTTTAATATTTTTTTCTCATGTTCTGTAATACCAATAATAATATGTAATGATTTCTTAAAATGCAATTTTAAAAAAAAACATCTTCTGATGGATTACAGGTAAACAGTAACTTAAAAAAAATCATATTTTCTTTTTAACTTAAAATAAATTATTATTATCATTATTAAATTATTAATTCAGGACAATAACCTTGTTTTGTTTCCCCCTTTGGCTGCAACAAATTCTTTTTTTTTCCTTTATTTATCTTTTTTTTAAATATAAATATACCTCAGCCTTGGAAGGGGAATTCAAGGTTTTACACTCTGCAAAGATATGTTTTTGGTAAGAAAAATAAATTGACTCACTGTAGTACAAAGACAACTGCTAGTTCCAACTGATAATGAACATCCAAATTGGTTCATGTTTTTTAGTATTTTGATATTAAAAAATGTTAACTGTAATATGTTCCTCTCTTATTTTGTCATTTGTCCCATAATAATGCACAATTATTTGACTGCTACCAAGCGCATGCACTTTTCCATCTTAACTTTACGACCAGTTGATTTAAATGAATTGGGAGTATATAATTATAAGTAATTAAAAAAATTCAACATACAGCTAATCAATTTTGCTATGGTATCTTTTAATCACTGTATTCACATTTTATAGACACTTCAGGCTGTTATTTTAGCAACTGCTCTATTCCCTCGAAAAATAAATAAATCTATTAAATTTTCTTTTTTTTTATTAAAAAAACATATCTTTATCAATCAATAACTTTTTTTTACAATGGTATCTGTTATAATAGCATGAGCAAACACAAATGAACAGACAGACTGTAAAGAAAAGAAGGAATCAAAGGTCACAGCAGCTCTTTGGAGGCTACTTAATACAAAGTGACAGCTGAAGAAAACCCTGAAGAATTACTGTATGTGACGAGAACGACACATCCGGGGATCTGAAGACAAGCGCTGTCATTACAACCCGCAAAGAAAACAATACACCAGACACTGCGGCATGATCTCAACCGATGTCTTCCATTTGGTATTCATCAACGTCTGATAGTTAACCGAAAACAACCTGGAAACAACAATGGGATGACATCACTGAAATAACTGGTTTAGGGTTATATGGGTCCAGCTCCACTCATGCTCTATTACAAAATGTACTTATTTAATTTGGCCAAGCCTTGTTGAGATTAAAGGAGTGGTTCCCAACTGGTGGGTCGCAGTCCAAAAGTGGGTCGCGAGTCCATTCTAAATGGTCTGTAAAAAGCACACTTTATTTTGAGTACAGTGAATTTCCCGCAGCAAGCTTTTATTTTGAATTGCAGTTTCCTGCTGTAGAGTGAGAGAACTTTTTTTTATTGTAAGTACAGCAACTATTTAATTGCCCAGTTCTTAGTATTATTTGGCCTACTAAACCTTTAAACCTGGGCAAATTGCTGTGATTTCTTTCAAAAACATGAGGAGAAGGCGACAAACAACTTAAAGGACACGGCCAAAAAATTATAGTAACAGACATTTAAACAGTATTTTTAAGTATGGTGTAATTAAACGTAAAAGAAGTCAAGTGTAAACTTTTAAGTATGAACAAATTGTAATTTTTAATTAATCATTTACTTAAAACATTTGGTACATTTTTAATTATTTATTTAATAGATTTAGTAAATTTTAATTAACATTTACTTAAAGCATTTGGCACATTTATGTAAATAATTACTTAAAATGTACTTAAAACATTTGGTAAATTTTTTAAAAAGTATTTACCTAAAACATTTGGTAAATTATTACTTAAAATTTACTTAAAACATTTGATATATTTTTAATTAATATTTTCTTAAAACATTTGGTAAATTTTTAGAAAAAATATTTACCTAAAAAAATCGGTTATTTTTAATTAATATTTACTTAAAAGGTTTGGTGCATTTTTAATAATTCAATTATCTAAAATATTTGAGCAATTTTTAATTAATTATTTACTTAAAACTTTGGTTAGTTGACTTAAGAAGTAACATGAAGGTTGCAAAATAGCTCATCTTGCATCATGGATCTGTAGGTAAACCTTCACCAAGTCTGCTGTCACCAAGTAGACTTGACAGTTCGACACAACAGTTATGACAATATTAGAATGTAAAATAATGCAGTTTTTCAGAAGTGCCAGATAACCCTGTGACCTAAGTCAACTGAGGCAGAAACCGCTTACATAGATTATCTTTTCTCTTTGTGTGTGCATTTCTGTGTGTTCATGTTTTTTGTATCAAATCTGTATGTATGTGTGTGTGTGTGTGTGTGTGTGTGTGTGAGAAGACTAAAGGAATTGATCTTGAATTTCGCTGCATGCCTCTGAGGGAAATGTATTGTGTTACTGATTAAAACAATGTGTTTTTAAGAGTGGCAGGAAGATGCCAAACAATACTGACTATAAAGTTATTCAGATCTTATATTTAATATAATGTCCACCTCAAAATGAAAATTGGTAACCAAGTCAGTTCACTCAATAAACAGTGAGCACTCTCGGGTGTCTCTCCCTGACGTCGTTGTGGTATGTAATACCCCTCGGGAAAAGGCAAAATGCTTTGTTATAGTCACGAATGTGGGCCAATGGAGGCAAAACCCATTTAGCTCCTGCTAACACACACACACACACACACATACATACATACAGTATATTCCCATACACGCGGACACTGTACAGTACACACACTCACATACAGCCTCGGGGTGTCTGGTCCATTAGTGTTTGAGTCTACACTGTCACATACTGTGCACCAGCATGTGGGTGTGTCCTCGATTTGACTTTAGGACCTTAAGAGTGAGTAAATTTAATCCCCTGATACATCTGTGAAGTTTTGTGGCGTGCACATAAAATTCTTTATATCCTTCATCTTTGGCCTTTTTGTGTTTTGGGACTCAACATTTGTCATGACTGTAGCTGTCCATAAAAGGACACATTATGCAGCGGAGAGACACAGAGAGCAGTTAGCGTAACTATTTGGGATGCTGCTTCGATTCGAGCAAAGCTTGAAGTGACTTAACTGGTGCACGTTAAAGGAGGCATTTAAAAAAAAGATGGCGGAATGGGGGCACGGAAAAAATATATGACCACAATATAAACACAAAGTAGGAAACTGAAGGCTAAATAAAAGCCCAATGACATGTTCATTACACAATATAGCAAAGTGTATTTATGCAATAAATCCAGATATGAGCAACTGGAGCTGCAATCTTTGCTGGCTTTTAAGCGTTCTCGTATTCCTAAGGAGTAAAAGAAATCTTTTTTGTAGCAATTTAACAAACAGAAGAGACAGTTTATGACACTTCATTTAAGCTTCGTAGTAGCTGCACCAACTGCTTACACTGCAGAAAGCTGGTAGCTGAACCCTGCTATTGTTACAAGATATTTGTGGCCTGTTAGCTAATGCTGGACTGCAGGTTGCTTCACCCACTACAAGCTGTTATCCTTCTGTCCTGGTAGCTCATCTTGATTTGTGAGTACATCCTGTCTGCTGATGCTGTTTGCTTGTCTTGGAGGCCAACATGCTCAAAATAGTGAGCAAAATAAGGAAGAAATTCAAATGCAGTCCAAAAGTTAAGTGATAACTCACTGAAAGAAGACATAGTTTTAATGGGGTGAATCGGTGATTCCCCAGTCAGGGTACTTGGGTACTTCTGAAGATGCAAGGGGGTTGGCTAGTCTATGTGGACAATTTGTAGAGTAAAGATAAAAGTATCTTTTTTTGTGGAGTACTTAAAAACCCATATAAAAAATACAACAAAATTAAATAAAATAGAATTTACACCTGTAAAGTTTGTGTTGCAATAGAGAGTGTGTGACATCTACTAACCTTAGGAGGCAAACACAGAAGTCTACACTACAGCTATATTGGAGTAGTGAGCTAAAAGTAATGTATACAAAGCTGGATAATAAAGCTAAATGGCAATTCAGCCAGTTTGCATTAACCAAACTAGTTTAATACATCAGACCAAAGCGGCAAAACTAGATATCAACACAACTCTAGAAATAATGTCATTTGTCGCTACAGTTACAAATCTGAGTATGTAGATCTAGGGTCAGTGCCTGAGAGGTGTAAGTGAGGGACTTATGGGGTACTGCATTGTGGCTGCTCATCAAATATTATGCAACAAAAAATAACAAATAATACAACCACATAAAAAAAGATATTCACTGACTCTGTGCTATCAGGCATAATTGAAATATAAGGAATAAATCCAAAGCATACACAACTAAGCACAAACAATTCAAATCATGGTCACCACAGCAAGTATATGTGGATTTACAAATGCTGTAATTGTGAGCAAAAATGACTGTAGCACTGTCCATAGTTAAAGACAGCAGAGCCATCTCACATTACTGTGGAAACAGAAACACACAGCTCCAGCCAAGCATACAATACAGCCAGAAAAGGAGTATAAAAATCACAAGGTAAACTCACAATATGATACTATCATGATACTGATTTTATCACAACATGGCAATTCTACAATAATAAATATATTACAAAACAATTCATCTACAATGCATCAAAAAATCTGTGACTTAAGAAGAAAAAATACCCCTCAAAAGGCAAAAAGCAGTAATTATGTATTCATTCAGCACTGAGGTGTCAGTTTCACAGAATTTTACAACACACAACAAAGTGCATAGTCTCTCACACACACAGACTGTAAGTTATCCATGATGTGTGGCATCTTTCCCATGTAAAACAACCAGAAAATGGCAAAAAGCCAAACTGCCAGAAAGCCGAACATTTTATCGTCATTCTGTACATGTTGACACATGAAAAGAACAAAACTTGTGACTCTGGTCCAGCAGTGCAAAATGAAGTGACACTGTTAGTAAATAACAAAATAAATAAAACCAGGAATAACTGAAAACCTGAGATTTGTATTTAAATAAAGAAGTGAACTGAATTTTCACTTATACATGCAATTCAGTCCTGAAACCCCAGAGCGTAGTGTCTCATCTTTCTAGTTTTACAAATAAATTGATGCAACTGTTATTTATTTTAATTTGTAACTTTGTTGGCACTTTATGTTTGCTATATTACTATTTACTTTTGGAGAAGCAATTTGTTTAACAAAGTCTTAAAGTGTTTTGCTTGTTTTTTTTTTACATTGGTGTGGTGTCACTCTGGTGTATTGGGATTGGTAGGTGTATTTATCTTTGAAAATGATTACAAACAGAAAGGTAAGACACTGCAATGTTATTAAACATTAAAGCACATCCTTTTATGTAATGTTGCTTGATAAAACACAATTCACCGCCTGGTTTTTAACTTTCACTCAGAAGCAAAAATCCGCCTTTAAACTTAAAACACTGAACACCGACTAAATGCTGACAGTATAACCAATATACAACAAACAATAACACGTCATTTAAACCCGCATGTCAACAGAGACAGGTGTACTCACCGGTCACAGGTGTTGTGGTTTGCAGCATCTATTTGTTGGAAAACCCTCAACCCATTTTCCTTAAATCCACACAAGGTTTCCGTGGCTCGTTAATGGGAACACCTCCAGGTTGCAACCAGAGACGCTAACGGCAGTTCAAGCTAACTCCACTCTCCTTTCCGGCCAAATAATAGCTGTCCGAGTCCTCCACGAAATAATAAAAGTCCACGGAAACAAACGTAACCTCCTTTTCCACGCCGTCCGCCTCCTCTTCGGTCTCCAAAATTTCCGTGTTTGCGATAATGTCCAAGGAGCTAGCTCTCTCTCCAGGAATTAGCCGGTGTCCGCGGCTGCTGCAAACGTCTTCCTAACTTCCACGTTGTTGTTTTTTTGGGTTTTTTTTCTCGATAACAAAAGTTAATCAGTCCATAACCCACTCAGCTAAGTAGCTTCAACGCACAAAAACTCACAAATTTACTGAATTTTAACCGAAACGATGTGACACCAGCTGACTACAAACCGTTTGCCTCAATGTGGACTATGCGCAAGTACGTGTCGGTCACACAAACTTGGTCCCGCCCACTTCCGAAACAACCAATCAGATCACGCCGCGAGCAGCAAAGGTCAAAGTGTCTTTAACATGTTAAATTAAAATAAAATAAAATAAAATGTTTGCATGAATAAATAAATAAATAATAAATAAATAAATACATTTTCAATAATTGGTTTCTTTACATAATTTAAAATTATAAACTTAATTTACCCAACAAACTATTTTTAGATCAGAATCAGACTCTATTGTCATAACATGTAAACACACAACGAAATTATCCACAGCAACTCAGTCTGGGGCAGAACATAAGCAGAAAAGGGCAAAGTAATAAGATTATGCTATAAAGAAAAATAAAATGAAATAAATAAGAACACAGTTATAAATCAACTGTGTTAATAAATAAACGACAGAGAGGTAGCAGTCTAAGCAGTTCATAAAACCAGATTTAAAATTTTGCTGACATACAAGTCATGGTTAAAAAAATGTAGAAATTATATCTCTAAAGCCTGTTTATTCTGTGATACTGGCACTAAAACTTTCCTATACCTATTCTATGAATGCATTTGTGTAAAAAATAAATACAAAAATGGATTGAGGTTGAAACATACCTTTTTAACTCTTATTCACACATAGGCCTGTAACAAACCTTTGTCAGTGTCAATGTGCTATATTCTCTGCTCCTTATTAAGCACTTAATTTGTAAAGTAAATTGTTTCTAATTTAAGGTGCTAAAACTTCAGCCTCCTGTTGTTAAAAAATTCAGTGTTAATGACTTTGATAGATCTGTTGTAACAGCAGCCATTAATAAAATAGTATTAGCAATTGCTAAACTGTGTAACTTTTCTATTTTAAATAAGAACATTTTAGTAAAACAAGAATTAAACTACACACCTGCTCAGACTAAGTTTAAGTAAATGATTATGTATCACTGTGAGGACACTTAAAGATGAGATGAAACATGTTAAATTACTGTACAGTTAACATGGAGGCCGACTAGAGGTTAAGGCAGTGATACTCAACTTACGGCCCACAGGCAAAATCTGAAATCAGAGAAATGTATTAAAAACCTAGAAATGTCCCAAAGTTCGAGACACACCTAGAAACAAGGGCTGCTGCGACTGGCCCCTGGCCTCCTGTCATTTTGCAAAAGTCCCCCCTAAGGCAAAGCAATTTGAGCATCCCTGACTTAAGCTGTTAAATTTCTTATTTATAATATAAAGTTCCAAATCTGCAGCTTCCTGTTGTTTGATAATTTAACATTAATGCCTTTAATCTGTCTATTACAACAGCAGCTACATATATTATGGCATTAGTCATAACTAAGCGGTGTAATTATTCCTTAAAAAAAGTTGTATTAAACTCAAATAAACTACCTGCCTGCTCAGATTGTTTAAATGATAACATATCACTGTGAGGATGCTTAAAGGTGAGATAAATCATACAAAATTACTTCACAGTTGACACTGAGGCCAACCGGTGGTTAAGGAGTAACAGTTGCAAAGGCCCGATGTAATTGTGCATCAAGTATTCATATTGTTAATATATTGCCACGTTGTCATCATAATCAGAGTGGGAGTTAATTCAACTAATGGGGCCCTATTTTCGTGGAGTGGACACGGCGATCAGAATACAAAATATACCGGCGTTCTTATGTGGCACCCTCACCTGCCTCAGCTGCTAATGATCACCGCGCTGTTATATTCACGACAGCTCACATCTAAACTGGGATAAATCCATAAAAACAGGTTGCTGGGAAGATAGATGTTTCTGTCAATGTTTACTGTGTCCTCTGATGTGCCATCAAATACGCTGGCAGATGCTCGAGCAGACTGCAAAGCGAAGCACTGTCACAGCGACAGCACTGTCGAACTAGCGGCGCCTCACAAGGGCAATAAGCTTTCAACTAGATGTACGTCAGTTCAGTGACACAACCTTATGTTAGGAGGATATGCATCTTAAATATTTAACAATTAAATAAGCTTTGGAAAAAAAATTGGTCAAGGTACATTACATCTCCCCACAGTTTGCTGAGTGATAATGCATTATTAATGGATCCCAGAGAAACTTGTCTCCCCGGTTGTTTTTATGGGTGGAATATGACACTGAAAATAAATATGAAAGGAATAAACTGGGGATGTTCTGGTAAGTGTTCGACATGCAGTTATTTCATGTTATAAATATTAAAGGTGGGTGAACAAACGTGTTGTTGTTGCGCAGTTAAAGTGTGTCACAACACCCACTACCTGTTTCTGAGGGTTCACAAGTAGAGCTCTTAAAAGCTGCCTTAAACGCCGTGCGCTAGTGTTAAGTGGATGTTCAGTTTCAAATAATAAATTGTCCACATGGGAGCACTTAAAAATCAACGACATTTTGCTCAATAATGGAGATTGTGTGATTGTTTCTCATTTTCAAGTGTTTACGGCAATTATGGGGATTGAAAAAAAAAAACAGGGAACATTCCTTAGCTTTAGAAAAGTGTCATGGCTTGTTATAACCTGTGATGTTTTTGTACGTGTAAAATAAATAAAACTGGAGCAAATATTGCTCCGAGCAATGGTTTCACAGATGTGTTTTGGTACATCTGGGGCCAAGGAGTATTGTGAAATAGCAAAGATTTCTTTAAACCAAAAAAAGACTCCTTAAAGGATCCAAGAGCCAACAAAAAAAGAAAGTTTCTTTTTTAGATAAGCCGGTCTTATGTCCTGATATAGGCATGGCATTTATTTAACAAAAATAGGGTTTATGGTTTTAACAGAGCCCATAAGAAAAAAAATACAGGCCTCCGCAAGCTGAGATGGCTGTTTATGGTGGTAAAACAGGCAGAAAAAAAATCAAGCAATTTACTGTTATAATGCCTTAAATATGTTTGTGTGTATCAATTTGTGATCATGGATTGGTATTGTTACCTGTACTTGCATTATTTTCAAGCATATCTACTATTTCAGAACATCAAACCATCTCAGAAGTGGTGAATTTCGAGGTATAATTTATAATATCCTAAAAACCTAATAGCCCTTAAATCCTAGAAATGTAAAATTGTAGAAATGTCCTAAAGACATTGAATTCCCTTTAATCCTTAGAAATGACCTAAAATCCCAGAAATGCCCTTAAAAACATAGAAATGTCCTAAAATCCTAAAAATGTCCTGAATACCTATAAATGCCATTAATTTCTATAAATGCCCATAAATCCTAGAAATGTCTTAAAATCTAAGAACAGAACTTGAAAACATCTCAGAAGCGGTGAAAAAGAATCATACCGATATAATTTACGATGACCTAAAATCACAGAAATGTCATAGAAACTCTAGAAAAACCCTTAAATACTATAGAAACACCTAAAAATACTAGAACCATCCAATTTCTACAAATATGTATGGGGCTGCTGTGAGGACAATTATGGTGACAGAAAAAAAATGGGAACGCTCCTTAGCTTTGGAAAAGTGTCACATCTTGTGATAACCTGTGATGTTTTTACGAGTGGAAAAATAAATAAAACTGGAGCAAATATTGCTCCGAGCGATGGCTTCACAGATGTGTTTTGGTACATTTGGTGCCAAAGTGTATTGTGGAATAGCTTTCGAGAAAAGATTTCTTTCACCACCGCCAAAAAATAATAAAAAAAAGGCTCTTAAAAAGATCCAAACTTTGTAGCACCAATTGTGAATAGAAATCCATCTGGCACATCACCCCTACCAAGTACAGTGTGTGTCAAGGCGTTTGCCATGTGTAAAAACCCGAGCAGACCCTGGGAAGAGTGCTCATTCAAAACACAAGGCTGTCGTTTTTAGCAGAAAATAATGTGTGAGGACATCAGGTTTAATGCCCGTCTATGCCGGTTTGAGTGCCTCCGTGAGTCAAAAGGAAATTGGAACAATACTGAAGAAAACAAGCATCGATCTTCCAATAAATATCATCCCTGAGTCATGCTGGAGAGCAACACATATTAATTGCTAGTCTGCTCGACATAAAAACAAGGAGGACACCGATCGTAGGGGATTGTTGGATGAGAGATTTCAGAGAGATATATATCTGGTGCGTCTCCTGCATATAAATAATAAAGCTTCTGAGCAGATTTCTCCCATCCAGGTGGGTCAGAGATTAAGACTGACCAGAGAGTTGTTTTCGTCCCGGTGGGTTGGGAAAAACTCCCAGTAACAGACCATCACACAGCTGCAGACGCCTGAGGCAAACCTTTCCTCCTCACCCCCGGACCTCCTCACTTCAAAACTAGGGCAAAACTTTCTGCACAGCCACAGATCCATCAGATATGACAGAGTGAGGACAACATTGAGCTTCCTTATCTTTTTCTCTTACAAGGAATATTGGTGCAGCCATGGCTGCTGGAGAGAATATTTTTTTGTGTGAACTTATTTCAGTGGGTTCCAAGGAGGTTTTGGGTGCATGCCCTTTTATTACATTTTATGAAATTTGGTTTAATTAAATGGTTTAATTTATGTTTTTGTATCCATGGTAAAGGTGCCTATTTATGCGTGGAAAGAAAAAAAAAAAGTATTTTAGCATCAAAACTGTGTGCTTGTGATGAAGAAGCTTTAGTTAATTCTTTTTTCATAATTTGACAGAGAAGTATGGATTGGTATCATTAGGGATTATATATTTATATGTTTTAAATATAAAGAAATGACTCTCAGTACATGCTATTATGAAGCATGTATTTTCTTTTTTAGTAAACAATAAATAAAATAGTTTTTTATCATGATTGATCTGAAAAAGAATAGTATGTTAATGTTATTTGTAAATCTGCAAAATATGTATATCTACATTTGTATTATTGAAAAATTTGAGACCAACCCCAACAACAGGTGGGTTTCTGTTACAGATCTGTGCCAAACTTAGGCAATATTTTCAAAATGTTGATAAAACACATTTAGGAGATGTCTGCGTTTTTATTATTTATGTGGCTTCTCTTCTCGTGACAACAAGCCAAGAAGCACGGTGATAGAAGTTCAAAACACGATCAGCTTTATTTCTATTGCAGCCACCGCACTAGCCGTCATTATTTCCCATCGAAGGCCACGTAGGTGTGTTATGGAGCCATAATGGAAAGGCGAGCCCCTTATACGTGGGAGCGGCCACGTATGAGAGATTTCGGGGAGGTTTTAGTCCATGATTACACAGAGGAATTGTGGATTTAAAACTTCCAGATGATCCGCTCAACTTTTGAGGAGTTATGTGATGCAATAACAGGTCTTGTAGCTCCTGCTGCATCATGGGAGCCAGTTCCTACTGACAAGCTCATAGCCATAGCATCATGTGACCTAGAAAAGCCAAAAAACTGTTTCCAATGCAGTTTTGCAAAATATGCCTTTTTCAAATCACCTGAAATATCACCTTTTGTGAGCGTAAAATTTTTTGGGGGATAAATTATTTTTTTTCAAAATTGACATGTTTTCATTGGATGTGTTTTATATTAACAATTTCAATTCACACATTTGAGGTTAAATGGACACCTGCCGAATGTGAATTAATAATGCTTGCACAGATTTGTAGCTAAAAAAAAGCCACGTGAGCCATCTTTTGGTGTCAAAACATTAAAACACAACTGACTCAATCACTAAACCACTGACTAAAACTTACAAAAACTGTCCTGCTGCCAGAAATGCTCACAAGCACACCAAATGTGTATTCATCCATGGCTGCAAATAGTCCCTAATAAATTAACAATTTACTCCAGAGTGAGTGATGTTTTCTTAAAACTACAGTGACCAGCTGTTTTAGGAAACTACTGAGCCGTTTTAAAAAGTGAAACTATTTAGTTGTGACCTATTTTTCATGATTTTTCTATATAAATCTTTGTGATACCACAGTCAGAAAATATTGAGAGATGGACTAAAACATTGATAGTTTTAGTCTTTTTTTTCTTCACTATAATAAAAAAATATATAAACAAAACACCACTGAGTTTTGTAAAAATCTATAGAGGAATAAATTATTTCCATCATCTGTGCACTTGCATGCACATATGTGCATTTACAGATATTGCATTTTTGCATTCTCTCAACACCTCAAGCTCTGCAGAGCATTGAAATATCAGAAAAACTGACAAATACTACCGAAAAACATTGCAGATACACATAAACAATACAATCACGTCAGTTCTTTCTGCAGAAATGCAAGGCTTGAAGAAGCAACATTGCTTGTGGCTGTGACTGTGGGAGGTAGCGTGGAAGCAAAGAGCCTCATGTAAAGAAATATCCAGAGGTCCAGAGCGAGTGGATGGAGAGAGCGAGAGGGGCAGCTGTGAGAGATGAGTTTTGAGATTTAGCCAGGAGTGGAGGCATGCGGCGCCTCGTAGGTGAGGAGCACGACTTTGTAGGTGAGTCTGTGAAATGCAGGGAGCTGGTGGAGGTCTCTGTGCGATGGAGTGATTGTGGTGCATGAGTGAAGTAAAAAATGAACACATAACAGCTACCTTTTACAAAAGGTCGTCGCAGCAGGTTTCCATTAATACTATTCAGTGTGAAATACTATATGGAGTAATACGGAGAAGGGATGTGAATGTACAGCCAGGCTTGGGAACATTGAGCAATTACATGATTGCACAGAGGGTCAAAAACATGAGATGAGTCCAGAGAATTATGCAGCGTAGACGCACAGTATGTCTTAACGACGTCACAGCCTCCTGCTCAAAAGCTTTTACTCCTACTGAATGATAAACAATGTAATTTTAGCCATTGTTAAAGCGTTATGTCATGCTGCCATTTTCCCCCGTCTTCATAGCCAGAGAGGGACTTTAATTTGCTCTATTTATCGGTTGTATAACACAGATGTATGGCGCTGCTTTATGGAGAATGAAAGAGGGATGAGAGGAGATGATGGTGCCCAGTATGTTTAGCATTGGAAGTAAATGGAAATAGCAACCCTGTTTGCAATGATGTTTATGTAATAATAATTTGTTTTCCCAGTTATGTTTTCACAAGAAATGCAATTGCTGCCTGGATTATGTACAAAAGTAACATCATTTTAAGTTGACAAGTTTGTTTTTTTTGTGCATAAAGTACATGACTTTGACACTAGGGACTAAGGTTGGATTCATGTTAAAATTCTTGTGATACGATACAATACGATATACTTTATTGTCCCCCAGGGGGGAAATTTGTCCTGGACTCTGGACCCCTCATATATAAAGAACAGTCCTGATCCCTAACCACTGAGGGAGGCCAGTGTGGCGCCTCGGAGCATTCGCAGAACGCTGAGTCCAGGTAAAGTAAGACTGAGGTATTACCTGACAGAGGAAAACAAACAAACAAACCAAAAACAGCCAAGCAACCCCAAATCACCAGCAAATCCCAGAGAAGCTGATTTACACGGGACTAATATTATCCCATGACTGTTTGTGTTTGCCAAAATATGGTCGGTCATTTGCCCTGCAATTTTTACTTTATAAATTACCATTCGCATGGGATTAAATTAAATTAAATGATTATGGTGTGCTGAAAATAAATATTGCACGGTGTACAGCTACATATATTTTTTTTGTTCTCTAGATCAAGTTTTATGATGTTTTTGTTTTACCCATAATTCATCCAGTTTCCATTCACTGAGCACAAATGCTCTTTTTTCAGCAGCAGCGCTCCACGCTCAGCTAGAGAAAAATAAACTTGGAAGCTGCCCAGCACCACGATTACTCTGGACAATACCATCAGTTAAATATTACAGTAAATGATATACAGGGTCTCTAATTATCATTGTGAACTTCAAGGTGTACATTCACTCCAGTATACCCGGAAGATTACGCTGTTATTTTGATGTAAAACTCTGGCTCATAAACAAGAGAGTGATCTGTACTTTGATATGAGATGCAAATGGAAATCTCTGGCAAAGGGGACCTGAACTGCTCCACCATGAGACTGAGAAGAACATCTCTGGTTTTCTTAGCCCAAAGAATCAGAGGATAGACAGATGGCGTGGGAAGTATGGAGATCAGCAAGCTCCTACGCGTATTGAAAGGGTAAACAAAGCTTACCAAATACTAGATGTCAGAATCCAATCATCTCTCGCATGGAGAGCCCATTAGTTATCGCATGTTAGATTCATTTACATTCACAGAGTTTGGATCGTTCATTTTTTAATGCATGTCTTCATTAACATTTCACTGAAGAAATCCCTGTTGCATGAGCTGGTTCGAGTGTATGTTAGAGAACTGACTTTCAGTTTCATGCACATGAAATCCGATACATTAAAAGCAGTATATTATGTTTCATATGCTTATCATCTTTTGAGTGCTCACCGAAATAGAATCAACCACACAGCAGGAAGCAAAAGGGTCTAACTGTGCATGCTGATGAGGTACGGAGGATCTCTTAATCAAGAACATAAAGAATGAGCAGCACTGAGCTCTGAATTTCCACATTGAAACGATCAAATAAAAACATATACATATTTTTGTTTGTTTTTGATTCATTTAGAATTACGGCGCGCATAGAGTACGTCTTTAAATGTTTGAAACCTGGATTGACATCAGTTTTCTTGTGCTGCATTCAGATGCCTCTCACAACCTCTGAAACATGAGTAAATTAATTTGATTTATTTCAGAAACATGGGCAAAAAGGCAATTAGGCATCCAGCAAGAAATGGCGTGCAAAATGCAAGAAATTTGTCAAAGGTGAAAAAAGAAAGAATGGGACAGAATTATTGGAAAATTATCCAAAAACTGTATGGAGAATGTCTGGAAAAATGTACTTCTAATTATTTTGAAATTTATTTTTTAAAATGGTGTTATTCCTTCTTTATTTTCTTGCTATCTTTTCTTTTCTTTTGCAAACATTTTTTCTTGCTTTTTTTTTGCTATTTCTTAGGTAATTGTCTTGTAACTTTTTACTTATTTGGGGTTAATTGTTAAGTTCCTCATTGCCCTTTTCCGTGTCTTTTATCAAATCAAGCTAATTTGCTCAGGTTTTAAATTGCTAACACTTTGAATCCTGGAGCGACATCATTTTTCTTGTAGTACTCTTAGACGCTTTTCACCTTTAGACCCCAAGCAAATTGGTGTTATTTCTTTCAAAAACATGGGAAAAAAGACAATGACCAACTTAATATTAAATGTTCCACAAATTGCAAAAAAAGTAGATTTAGAAATTTAAAAAAAAGGAAAAAAAGCTAGGGGAAAACTTCACTTGCCTAAACTTACCTTGTAACGTTACATTAAGTACGTAACACCATTCTTGGGAAGCTTATTGCTAGAATATCATACTAACTGCTGTGTGTGCATTTCTGCAGGATATAATACCATCCTGCTAGCCAAACAACAACAACAAACAATATCTAATTTAATTTTTCACAGTTCTATGTTAATATTGCACTACCATTTTAATGTATAATTGTGTTGAAAGACGAGTGAAACACTGGCTGAAATTTGGAAACACTTCTTAAACTTCTTACTCTTAACAATATTCAATGCATCTGCACCACAACAATCTTTTTTTTCTTTATTTTCATGGTCCGGTTGTTCTATTTTATGACATGATTCGTGCCAAGTCATTCCTCTAATGAACCGCGCTGATCGTGCCAGACGCGGTAGTCGAGATGAAACTTCCAGCGATTGTTCGAACTGGCACTACGCTTAATGTGCAAACGGCAGACAGGGGAGATTAAAGAAACGCTAGCTGGCGTTAGAGCAGATCTGAACGTGGTGGGGAGCTTGTTCCATAGTGGCACGGCAATCAGGGCTGATTTGTGTGATTGAGAGCTCGCAGTAAATGTTGATGGCTCATTTGCTCGTTGATGGATAATTGTGGCTATTAACAACATGACACTGGTCTCACCTTTATTATAAGGTTCTTCTTCACAGTGTTAATGCTTTCCTCTTGTCCGTGTCCTTGCATTCATTATTAGAAACTCTATCCTGTTGTGCCCCTTAATGACGATACCTGATGCTATAGTACTCTTGTGGCGCCATACATCTTCTAAAGCTGCTGTGGCGTCCTGTGTTGTTACTGTGCTCAAGGATACAAGAAACAAGAATACTTCTTGGTTAAAAAAAAATAAAAATCTTGACTTGACTAAATTATTTCTTCTTTGTTAATCTATTTTTGGCCATTGCAGGGGGAACAGTTTTGCAGCTGCACCTACACTTCAAAATGGAAATTACCAGGGACAGAAAGTGAGGCAGAGATGGAGCAAATATAAGCACATAATGCCTCTACGCTTCCTCTAGTCCCTGAAGGCAGCAGAATGAATTAATACAATATACCTTATTGTGCTTTGAAGCTTAAACTTCATATTTCCACCTCCAAATCTGCCTCCTCCTCCCGTGGGACACATGGTCACAGAAACCTCACAGTGTTACATAAATATGTTTTATAATGAATATTCTAATGTTCTCGGCTTTGTTTTATATTCAACGGGGGGTCAGTGTTACCCATTTTTCAAAGAGAAGGAATTTAGTTAATTAGCTCTGGCCCTTTTGTTACGCACTCATTAAAATTAATTCAAACTTTATTTTATTTGCATAACTCGTTAGGATTATACAAACACATATACAAAGAATCAAATTCATATTGCGGTTGATTAATAAGCGTCTCTGGGCAGGGAACAAATGAAAGGCTTTTCCTCAGTATTTGAAGATGTTGTGTGGGAAATTATTTGCTTTTTCGGGCACAGATCCAAGTCTTTGTCACAGGGGAGATAAATGTGCTAAGTCGCTTTGCTTGTTGACAAAGATGGGCTGTGTCAAAATTTTGTTTGATATATGACGGCGACAGAACTCCAAAGTCAATCCGGGGCATCGTGAATAGACAGGCATTGTGAATATGCTGAGTCAGCGTAAAGGTGTACTTTCACCTGAAAAGAGACAGAGAATGAATCCTTTAGGGGGCTTGCTTACTGAGAGTGCAGAAAAACCCTCAGGCTGTACTGTTCTTCAAAGAACATCCTTGATAAGGTTGCTAAAGAATCCATTATGGGTTCAGTGAACTGTCGGTTATCATATTTTATTGACAAATGAACAGTCTTCACCAGTTTGTTTACCTGCACATACAGCACGCTTAAATTTATGGTCTGAGCTGACTGATGCTCACCTCATCTTGGCCTTTGATTACAGTTTAGTAATCAAACACAAAGTATCTGGCAGGAGAGAGTCGTTACTGTCAATCTGAAACTTCAGAGAAAATCAGATTCCCATGCAGGATTTTGGATGAACTTCAGAGGCTCCAGGAACTTTAAGGAGAGGTGAATTTCATTACAAACCTTCTGATACGGTTTAAGGCAGTGATACTCAACTTATGGCCCATGGGTCAAATCTGGCCCCCAATAGGGAGCTGAGTGGCCCTCCAACGGTTTTCTATTTGACAATAAGTAATATGAATTCACACTAGAAATTGTTTTTGTACTTTCAGTATACATAAGGTGCCAGAGTGCATAAAACAGCAAAATAGCATCAAAATAGAGCTTGTTTATCAAAAAAAGTGCCAGTGGAGGATCCCCCGCACACCCCAACAGAGGTCCTAGCTAAGCCACAAATGTCCTGAAATGTCCTAAAGTCCGAGAAACCTCTTGAAACCCTCAATGTCCTTAAATCCAAGAAACATCCCTAAATCCTAGAAACAGTCCTAAAACCCTAGAAATGTCCCAAAATCCTGGAAACATCCTAAAATCCTAGAAACTCCCTGAAATGTCCTAAATTCCTAGAAACGTCCCAAGATCTGAAAAACTAGAAATTAGTTAAGCACACCTAAATGAGTTACAAAGTGGTACATTTTCTCTGAATCCAGAGTTGACCAGATGTCACATATTTGAAGGACACGGAAATCTGGATCACAAAACAACTGGAAACACTGTTGTTTTGAAATTCTACATAAATGTTTGGCATCATGTGTTAATTTTTTTTGTCATATTATTAAATTTCTTCAAGTTTTAGAGGGAAGAAAACATTTATCTTTAATACTCTAAAACACTGATTACATGTTTGATGTGGAATTAATCCCATCCAATTAAAAAAAAACAGCATAAAACTTGCAGAGGTGTCTCTTTTGTTCTTTTTGCCAAATGCAGCTCAACGCATGACAGCTTGTGTTTATTTTGGTAATTCATGGTCAGGATGCTCAATGTAGAGCTAACATTCAAAGATGTTTGACTATGGATTCTTTCCCATGTGCTCCTAATACTGCTTCAGGTTGAAATCCACACAGATGTGCGGCTATGACAGCACTTCTTCATAACATACAACCATATTTATATCATTAAGCTGAGGAAAATAAACGGCCTTGCTTTTCCGAGGTCAAATTATCCTCTGGAGCCACTGTTTACCATATCTACCCTTCCTCGCTCTGTCATGAAATGAGAAATACCTCTCCCAAAAGTGTCGCATTACAAATATCATTGTGAGCTAATGTCTTCTCAGACTGGTCGGTGATGTATTTGTCGGCTGGCTGCCTCCAGACAGAGCTCCCGTATAGGAAATGTAGGGCATGTCGTGGAGGTTGGTTTTTTCCACTCTCTCTCTCTCTAATGACTTTTTAAGTCACATTGAACGTTATGAAATTACAGTTTCATTCCATTACATGAAGAAAATCAACTGAAAAAGAAAATAGACATTGGGCATTACGATGTTACGCCATTGTTCTGACGGCTCATAATTTCAAAGCCCCAATAGTCCTAAATATGTCCCATTGGACTGAAAGCCCATTAGTCTGACAGCCTAGTATCACGAAAACAAATGTGTATTGCTCCAAAGGGGCTATTTCTACAACAGCACTCACCCAAACAGATGCACGTGGCTCATTGGTATGCAAACCAACTTCATCGGACCTTCTTTTGATTGGCTTTCCTTGATATTCTTACCCTAACGAATCTCAGTCTTCGTGCCTAAATCTAACTAATTCAACCAATGAAGGCAACAAGTACAAGATAATCAGAGGCAGCCAAAGAGGAAGGGTCCATTGATGTCATTCTGGGTAATATTTAGCCATGTGTTTCTATTTGATAGAGTATTAATTGTCGGATAAATAGGTCTAATTACTTAATTTCAGCGCATTCTCCTTCAGAAACTTTAAATACCGCCACTTTTGCAGTGCTTTGAGTATGAGATCCCAATGCCAAAATCCACCTTTTTGTATCTACATGATACACCTTTGGATATTGTCAGCTGAAAATGTGGCTGGACAGATTCATTTACATTGTTATTATATGCTGTCAGATGAAACCTTCAGCTGCATGATACGTAGACGAGCGATGTCAAATGAGAACGAGACAGGACAGAGCCTGTCTGCATAATACGCCAGTAGACGGCATCAAGCTGAAACGCTGTAATTTAAGGAGCATGAAGGTCCTTATAGGGTGAGCTGGAGCAGCAGTGAGTGGGTAGAATGCAAGTGCATGGATTGGCTGTCACAGCTGTCAATCATGATGGAAAATCCCCTTTTTGTAGAATTGAATAACTCATTAAAACCAAACTTATCATAAAAATGATCCCTTGAAGAAACACCAGGGAGATGAGAACTACCTTCAGTGACAGAAACCATCTCTGGAAAAAAATACTTGGTGTGTACTTTGAGATTTTAATTTGGCTATTCATTCACTAACATGGAGGGGCAAGCTTTACGACCTGTACTACAGGCAGACACCAGGGGGCGATCCAGACTGAAAAACTATACTCTGGTGGGGACTGATATGTTGTCCATCTTTATATACATTCAGTGCTTTAAAGTGATGTGTGTTTGTTTTAGACTAGCAGGTTGTTGGACAAATGGGCTTTAGGTCCGATTGGTATGCTTTAGGACTATTTGGGCCTCAGGCTGATGGTGTATTTTTCAATCACCACGGTTATATTTTACAATGATGAGGAAATAAGGCTCAATGGAATACATTTTTAGACACCAAAAATACCTCCTTTTTTTATTTTTTTACATTCCATAGACAATCGTTCAGATTCAGATCAATGATCAGAATCAAAGAGGCAATTACATTTATGAAACACTCGTTCCAATCAATGTCTGTGGCTGATTCATTACAAATTGAAAGAGTGTTGTTTATCTACTTGTCTGTGGTGACATGTGCAATATAATTGCAAGCCACTTCATGGGAGCTCTCCAAATCTTCCCAGACAGATGACATTTTTGTAGCTTCTATTGGTCTGTGCCAATTTCTTTCATTCTCAGTTAAAGCCTGCCTTTCTTTATTGCCTGACAGTTTATTGATGTTTCGCAACAGCTGTTATGACATGTATTCTGTGCTTGAAAGAATGCCAGCCTTTCCACAGAAATTACTTTTTTTTTGCCTTTGGAAATAATGGAAAGACGTGGTGCAAGAGGGCAGAATTCAGATTCTGATATTAACTTAACACCAAGGATACCTGAAGGGCACAGGTATCATATGAGGGCTTTGTAACATGGTATCTCTACTTAATTATTTATATTTCAAGCACTGAGTTGTTTGGCTATGTGCTAGAGGAAAACAGCTTAATAAATACAGTGCTGTTGTTTTATTTGAGTTTTCTTTCAGCAGGCCATGGGAGATCATGACACAAATATTGTTTGTGTTTCCGAGGCCAGCAGAAAACTCCCTGGAGTTAATTTACCTCGGTGTACCAGCCAACCCCTACTGTGGTGACTCACCTTTACCACCTTTACAGATTAGGCTCAGAGAGAGACTTGGCGAGAAAAATACTCTACTTGTGAATGTAACCCATTGGTCCAAGAAAACAATTTATGAGGCAGACTTAGAGTTCAACACAGTAGGAATGCTGATAGCTGGGTGAAAACACATATTCATCTTGGACTGGGATTCATAAACGCCAACTGTTGGCAAAAGAATGCTACCATGAGCCAAGCGCATATCACAATTTGGCTCGTAGGTGTTATTATATCGAATTGGTGTTTAAATAGCAGCTGTTCTGAAATGGTTTTGATCGCTGTCATCAGGTGACAATTACTGAACTGGGAACACATGCGCTGAATCCAGGGTGTAAATGTAATTTTTTATCACACAAATTTAATCCATCCTTAAATAACCTTTGTTGTTTTGTTTACAAGTTAAGAAAACTGAGACTAAAAGGAAAGCAGACACATAGACGATGGGGCAATATGCAACATTATTAGCTTATGGCATCCATAGTCTCACCAGTTTATGACAACATACAGTACTTTATCTTTTATTAAGTATTATTAAGTCCCTGTTAATTATTATAATCTGTTTTAAGAGCAATAATGGAATAAGGGTGACATTGTAAGTCCCACAAAGTGTGCCATAGTGCAGGAGTTATTCAGTTCAGCTGGTCGACAGACTATACTATGACTTTTTTTTAGATTTTATTGACATTTACTTTGACATGCTATACTGTGTAATTTTTTTGACATTTTGGGCATACCATATTATGATTTTTCTTTCATTTTTTTGACTTTTACTATGGATTTTTTTTTTACATATTATAGTATGATTTTAAAAAAAAAGTAAAACATATTATACAATGACATCTTTTTTGACATACTATAGTATAGTTTTTTTTGGCATACTATAATTTGACTTTTTTAAAAGTTTTTTTAACACACTATACAATGTCTTTTTGAACTATTACTTTTTAAAAAAAAATTTTGTCATCGTACTATATTATCTTTTCTCTCAACATGCTTTGCTATGACATTTTTAGTCAGACAATATGTTAAATATTTAGAGTACTTTTACTTGTAGAGGCAGTACATCCAAAAGCATATGAATAATATTTGTAAGGGTTATGTGTTATTTAAGGCACTGTCAAGTTACATGTTCCTGCCATGTGGGTGCAACATCAGAAAAAACTGGACAAACAAAATATTTTGCTGTTTGAATTTGAGGACTTAACAATTAAGGAGAAATCAAAAGTTTTCATTGCAGCAATCATGTTTTTGCCAGATTGAATGACTGGTGTTTTCATCTAGTCAGTTGATATTAGTGTGTATGAAAACTGAGGTTTAGCTTAAGTTTCCCTCCGTTTAACAAATGCCTTGTGAGACTTGCACAAAAAACAACGTACAAAGTGATAAGTGTGGGTTAACGCTACAGTAGACTAATTGTCTATAGAGGGATTTACAACTTTACATATTACAGAAATGGAAAAAGTGCACACGATAATGCATTCATAATAATAATATGAGAAACACTAAGAAAAACATAAAGAGACAAAATGACTTCTGGGAAAGAAAAAAAAGCTCTTTAGATGTACAGATTAATGTTATTGCAAAAAACATAGAATCTACTGTACAGAGAGGGTATTACATCTCATATCCAGTGTCAACCCTGGAAAAAAGCAGGATATTTGTATTCTAACTGCTTGTAACTGAACCCTTTCCCTCCATTACCCACCGTGGGTCGCTCTCACATGGGTCATTTATCACACGAAACCCAATAGTGTCCCTACTTTAAATTAGACCACTTTGACTAATGGCAGGGAGGGAAATGTAACATTCTGCCTATTGATATACAGGAAGGAGAAATGCATGTAATGATCCAGAAATTCCCATTTTCGTAGAGAACACTCACAAATATCCTCAAATTTCCCCCAAAAGTTCAATTTGAAACTTTATGCACAGTTTGTGCCACATAAGCCATTCTAAATGTCTTGTCAAATGGAAGTTGACTTTTCATGCAATGAAGGGAAATGGCCATTTGGAACAAAGACCCGTTATTGGAAGTAATATTAAAAGCAATCCATTCGAATCTGGGTGATAAGAGGTCTGTGGCATTTTTCAAAACTGCATGAGGACCAATAAAAAGGGAGCACTTGGATATATTGCAGAATCAATATCATATTTAAAGTGCTCATACAAATTTTGTGTCTGGTATTGTTTTATATTAACAGCCAGGAGCTAGCAGATAAAGTTATATCACCCATGGCATATACGATTCTTTCTACCAGCAATAAGAATCTAACTGTATTTAGCTTATTTGAAGCAGTGAGTATGGAAACAAAGCACATTATCCGTCTTTAATTTGAATACTGGGTGCAAATATAAACTGTAATCACAACTGCACAAAGCACCATGCTGTGTTTACAGGACATTCAGTGCAGAATGTGTATTTACGGATATGCTGAAATCAGTTTTGAAGTGTTCATTAACAAAAGATCACAAGAGATATGCTGCAGTGTGTTTTAAAACCAGCCACAGACTGTGTTATAAAAAGGGGCGATCCGTCTTGGCAAACACAAGGACGTCGTGAGTGTAGCAGCTGACCGACAGGTTTTTTTGGGGGTTTTTTTACCTTGCACCACATGGTGGGATTTGGATTGCAATGGGAAAAAAAAAAACACCTTTGTTTTTATTTTACCCGCAGCCTCACAAAACATTTTATTTAATAATTTAATTTAATTTTTACAAACGATATTTCTTTCTTTATCATAAAGTGAGCCGAGAAGAAACCCCCCTGTCAGCTTCCTTGTCTCACTACCCGGTAAACTTATTTAACCTTCATCCTCTTTGATCATGTTCTTTTCGCAGGAGGAGGCCTTGGTGGCTCCTCTGACCGCGCCGCACAGCGGACTAATGATTAGAACTTCTTTAAATAACGTTAGAAATCCCCTGCTTATTATTTCTCCCTCTGTTCTCCCGCTCTATAATGACAAATCTTAGACCTTCAGAGTGTACACAATTATTATTCCTTTTTTCTCCCCCTACCCATGGAGACGTTTCCCGGGTTGTTTGATGAGTGAATCCTCTGTGGTCTTTTTCCATTGTACCTCTAAAATAAAGCACAATTTAAATTAGGTTCTGCTTAGTCTCTCATGTCTTGCACAGTATATTTTCCCCACCCACTTCAAGGAGGTACAGTTTCTAGTTCAGAGAATGTACTCTGCTGCTACCTACTGTTTGTTTTCTCTTTCTAATCTTCTTGCGTAACTCTAATCTCAGCCCTTTGAACCCTTTGAGCTCCACTAACTTTTCTTCATGACTACTTTTTTTCCCAGCAGTTACTCACAGACAGTGCTGATAGGGGTCACGCACACAGGTTGGCTTTCAGGGCTTAGCTGTTGTGCCTCAGAATATATTCTGAAAATGAGCGCTTGTTTTAGATGCAACTGCAAACACCTTCACATTTTTGTCCTGCGATCCAAAGGAGAAAGAGGACGAACAGATATATCAGCAAAACACTACATTAACAGTGTTTAAATGTCATTATGGTGGATCTTTCCACAACCTGGTCTCAAAGAAATCTGTGAAATGACCATGACCTTTGAAGATTGCATGGCGGCGGCACGTATTGTGTTAAATTACACACCGGCACAATGGAAACAATGCTAATGGGAAGTCAGTTAGGACTCTTTGTTGTGGTGGACACTCAAATTTTCTGATTCAATCATGTCATGGGCAGTGAGGGAGCCACTTAATCACAGAGTTTTTACTCGGTAAAAATGTTAATGTTGGTATGCAACATATATCTATTTCAAATTCAAGTTTTTATAATAGTTTCAGTATTTTTTGACTGATGTATAATGGTAGACTTGACTAATGTTATGTTTAAATTTGCGTTACTTATTATATTATTTATGTTGGAATGCAGGCTAAATAAGTTATCCCTCTGCCCTTAGACCCTCATATCGTCTAAGCAAAAACTCCCCAAGAGGTCATGCACATAGTATGTATTTCTTTTACATTAAATTGCTTTTCTTCCCTTGGATCTCAGAAAATAAAGGCACACCTGCATCCAGGGCTGCGTATTGGTGAAGCTGAAGTTTCTTCACAGTTTGAACTTGGATAACAGTTATATTGTCAAAACTCTGCATCAAAAGTTCCAACACCAACAATTTCAAACACAACAACTTCTAAAAAGTTCATCTGCTAACTGTTTTTGACGGATCTGTATATCACTTTAATATTAGCGGCAGACATATAAAGAAGGTGTTCAGTTTAGCATGTGACATCCAGCAGCTATTTTCTCTACTCCCCAAGCACACATTTGAAACATCATGCTGTTCACTCCATCAAGATTTTTTTCCCTCTTTTTTAGCTCTGTGAAGTTTTTGGGTCTCCTTTTAAGTGACAAAGTTGTATTTTGGGAAGTTTTGGCGTGCGTGTTTGTGTGCGTGCCATGTTTTGTCCATGGATCTATAAGCATGTCCCCTCCATATCTTCTCTTCACAGACAAGGTCTCTGTGGAAGACAGATCTCCTCTTTCCCGCTGTGCCTCCCCAAACTGTCGTCTAGTCTTTCCAATTTTCCTCCCTAAAGGCCAACAAGAACACATTTCACACATCTGTGAGAGACCCAGCTCGTTTTCCTCACGCCTTGCCTCCATACTCTTAATTTACACTGCCCATCTTTATCATCACCCTTTCATGTTTTTATCTATCAAACGCAGAATCGCTGCAATAAACGCAGCCGCATTACGTGAAGCATCTCCACATTTTCCTCAGCAAAATGCACGGGTTTAAATTTCTCCTTATCACACCTCCAGTTGGTGTAAAGAAGTCACCTGGCTAGTTTCTGCATGACGCTGTATTTTCCAGCTGCTGCACTTTAAAGTATGAAAGTACATCACTGTGTTCACAAAAGTAATGGTGTCAGAAAGGTTTTCTCCAGCGGGCTGAATTGCAAATAGAGCAAATCCTTGCACTTATAAGCCTTGCCAACAGTTTTGGAGGAATTTTTGAAATTATGTTACATGTTAAAAGACCAACACGAGTGCACACTCTGCCAGATGCGAGTACAGCGGGGAAAAAAAGTGTGAGGTTAAATCCAGTTTACCGTGCGCTCAATGAGTCAAGGGGCTACGTGTGCCGTGACTGCCCAAGCAGGCCCGAGTCAAAACGGGAGGAAAACACGTCACGGGTCACTCGGCCGGGGTACGTTAATCATACGTGACTGCCCAGGTAGCATGATGGGAAACAAATTGAGTGTCATTTCTCACCAGAGGACTCGGCGTCACGAGACAAGCAGCGCTCTGGCCTTACACCAGAGTCCTCCTGCGCCTCCCATTCGGGCTGCGGAGGCAAGTGTGACATGACAGACTGTACACAGAAAAGTGGACGTTGATGAATGGCTGGGGAAATGTTCCCTTGCAAAAATGCAGAGGACATCATTATCTGGAAACTGGTGACACTGCAGCAGATAGTGGAGACGGTGGAGTCAAAACACAACTTCATTTCCTGTTAATTACTGGAACTGTACACGGGCTACAGCTCCACATCAATAACGCTATCTGCCGTAAATATCTCCACGCCGAACAAACCGCCATTCAGTCGTGAATTGCTGTTGTTGAATTTATACTTTCTTTTGTCAGCTTCAGACACAAACCCAGTTATGTATGTCCCTTCTCCCACAAAATTAACCCATTCATCTAGGTTGTTTCAGCAACAAAAGGTTTATGACTCAGCTTAAGAAAAGAAAACAGAAAACTTGAATAAAGAGACGAGCATACAGAAGGGCAAAGAATGAAAAGAAGGAAAATAACAAACGACTACTTATGCGCATGTCACCTCTTAGACAGAATGAAACCATTCTTTTTACGTTGTGTCAGCAACAAAAGCTGGATGATTTAGCTCGAGAAAAACAAAAAGATGAATAGATTTATAAAGACAAGAAAATATAATACCAGAGAACAAAAAAAAGGAAAATGTGACATACCACCAGTTATGCACGTATGTAGCTTTTCAGACAGAATTTATTTACTAATTTTAGGCTGTTGCTGTGAGA
The DNA here is from genome assembly GCF_008729295.1 of Plectropomus leopardus. Classification (NCBI taxonomy): domain Eukaryota; kingdom Metazoa; phylum Chordata; class Actinopteri; order Perciformes; family Serranidae; genus Plectropomus; species Plectropomus leopardus. Next base: position 2,137,992 of record NC_056483.1, read on the forward strand.
AAAGCTATACGACTTAAGAAAACACAAAAATAATATATAAAGACAAAGAACGGAACAGAATAAAAAGGAGAAAAAGACACATGACTAGTTATGTACGCATATCACTTCTTAGACAGAATTAATCAATTCTACAGCAAAAGCCATATGACAAGGACAAGGACATATACTAGCAAAGAATAAAAATTTAAAAAAAGAAAATTGTAATATATGACTAGTTATGTATGTATGTGACTTCTCAGATAGAATTCACTCAACGATATATTCTTTCAGCAAAAACAAGCTTGATGATTCAGAAAAGAAAACAGAAGATTAAAATATAAAGACGAGCACACAGAGGGGCACAGAATAAAAAATAAAAAAAAGAAAATGTAACAAAAGACTGGTTTTGTATTTATGTCACTTCTCAGGTACCATTTACTAACATTCAAGGTTGTTTCAGCAACAACTGTATGACTCAGCTTAACAAAAAATAATAATATATAAAGACAAGCTTAAAAGCACCAAATAAAAAAGGAATATGGCAGTTGACTCGTCACGCATGTACCGTGTGTCACTTCTCACACAGAATTAACTCGTTCATAACAGGTTGTTTTAGCAACAAAAGCTGGATGATAAAGCTTGAGAAATCCCCCCAGAAGAATTAAATATAAAGATAAACACATACAATGCCACAGAATAAAAAAAAATGGAATTAAAAAGGAAAATTGTGACATACGACTACTTATGTATGTATGCAACTTCTCATACAGAATTAACTCATTCATGCAAGGTCGTTTCAGCTACAAAAGCTATATGATTCAACTCGAGAAAAGAAAACAGGAGAATAACAGATAAAAATGAGCACATAGAGGGGCGCAGAATTTCAAAAAAAGGGAAAGTTTGACATAAGACTGTATGTATGTCACTAAGGTGTATGTATGTCACTTCTCTGACACAATTACTCTATTCTTTTTAATGTTGGCAAAGAAAAGCAGAGGAATAAAACATAAAGACTAGCACACCGAGCGGCACAGAATAAACAAAAAGGAAAATGACAGGTGACTAGTTATGTGTGTATCTCTTCTTAGACAACAAAAGCGTTATAATTTAGCTTGAGAAAAGGAAGCAAAAGAATAGAATAGCTGGGCACAGAATAATAAAAAAGGAAAATATGATATAAGACTAGTTATGCATGTATGCCACTTCTCAGACAGCATTTACGCACTACTTCTAGGTTGTTTCAGCAACAAAAGCTGTATGACTCAGTTTAAGAGAACAAAAAAAAAGGACATAATTTAAAGACAAGTGCACAGAATGGCACAAATAAAAAAATGAAGATGTCCGGTTATGCAAACATATTCATATGTCCAACACATGAAGTAATCGACATGCTCACATTACAGATTGAGCTGTATAAAGGTGCTGAATGAGGCGCTGCTCAGGAGATGTTGATAATCTCTCTGGAATAACGTAAGGAGGCTACTCTGATCCGCACGTCTGTGAACCGTTTGTCACGAATGGCACATTGGGCATAAATTAACCTTTTAACTTCATGTAATCTGGGAATGTTCATTTAATTGATTTAAATCCACACATTCCTGTATTAATAAGGTATTATTCTTATTAAACATTTACTGAGGAAACAAATCATGAGCTTTTAGATGTTATCATTTTGTCAAATACATTTTTAAGCACTAAGGAGGGACTTGTGTGTTTAATTTTTGATTATTGGAGGGACATACAAGTGCATTTTATATATGTATATATTTTTAGATTACATTCATTTTTTATCACACCTCGGATAGTTACAGTACAGTCCCTAACTGTTCCAGGGGGATAAAAAAAAAAAAAAAACATGTTAAAAATGATTACCTGAAGACTTAAATTTGCGCATCGCTGGTGAAAAATGTAAAGGCGCTCAGCTCATGATAACTTTAAGTTGTAGTGTGGTCATCGCAGCTGCTGCAGCGTAAATTACTGTGTGCAGTTAGGATGTAAAACACAGAGTCACTTTCATGGCTCACTATGTGGAACAAGTGAACAGTTTGCTTCCTCAGCAGAAAAGTTCCAGCTGGTATAACTTTGCAGTGTCTGTATGTATGACTATATACAGCATAGTGCGCAGCAGGTACCATCAGATAAAGGACAGATAGAGAAAAAAGCCTTTGATGCAAAATCTCTGACACAAATGAAAATTAAAGTTGAAACTAGAAACAACTGTCCCAAACTTAATCATGCTTTAAGATTTGTTTGCATGAGTATTTTTTGTAAACACGGCTGTAAAACAGGCCAGTGTTTTTAATTATGATTCATCTACAAACACACAAAATGCTGATTTTTCATTTATTAACTAAAACCCTTCAATTATATATATGGATTTAGCACAGATTTGCTGTATGAGCTCCAAAAAAAATAAAGCTGCCTCCAAAACAATGATAAAGCCTATTTGCAAAATATTCACACATGGAACCATGTTCCAATAAAAATTATTTAAACAGCATTCAAACTGCTTTTTAATGCAGTGTAAACAGCTCGACCTGGCAGGAGCCAACATGAATGAGTAATGAGGTAACAAGTCGAAACAGCAGCACTATTGAGTGAACTCAATCCATAAAACACACCTACTGTGTTCTCTCTACCTAAACACAAACCCCTATTACACAAAACAATTACTGAACCAATAGTTTGTCTGTATTAGATATAAATGATATAATATAAAATCTATAATGTATTCAGTTTGACCATTTCCACAGGTTTAGTAACTTATTATTCAAACTATGTTTAAATGCACAAAATATTCCAGATTTTGCTCTTAGTACAAAAAAATCGAGATTCCTCTGAAGCTGTTTGCATGGTTAATTAAAAGAAATATGCCATTAATATTTTCAATTAGTTATTGGTGAAATCATTCCACAAACAGAAGCCATGGAGAACCATACAGAAACATGTACAGTTAAAGCAGCAGCCAAAAATGTAAGAAGATGCAGAAATGACTAAATTTCAGCAAAGAACTGATGGGATCAAATTTTAGTTGCACCTTCTGTAGCTGCATGTGAAAATAAATGACGGATTAATTCAGCATGCTGTTAACATGACGTGTATCAAATTCAGAATATTGTCATAGTCGGACTAAAAGTGGGATTTTATAGTGCATGTATATGTACCCACTGACAGAGTTACTGGAATATACTCTTCAGTATTTCAGCGGACCCTCCTTGAGGTCGCCTGACAATTCAATACTTCAATTCAATACCTACTGACGAAAAGAAAATAAAGATTTCAACATCATATAGTATAGATGCTGATAGCTATCGATTTGTCTTGGCTGCGATTTCTGTCAAGTTGTTTTACTTTTTGTTTTCCATGGTTACAACCATGGCCTTTTCCAAGTCATTCCTGGAAAACTTTTTTAATTCCATTAAGTGTATCTCTCAGCTAAAGGGCTCGACAATCAATACTCAGCCGGACCGTGAAAGTGACCAGACTTGTTCGAATAAATATGATCTTACTGGCGATACTTTTAATTCATTCTCTGGAAGGTTTCCTTTGTTTTCAGGAGCCCACCGCATGTTGGCCAGTGGTAGCTGCCACTCAATGTCTGACTATAGCGGCAGATTCAGGCTTGGAGGCATTGTAGCGTGATCCATAGCGTGACTGGGGTCAACCTGAGGGAGACAGGTGTCAGGGGGACCAACAGGTCCCATGTGGGTAGAGGTTCACCACTAATGCCCCGAGGGCTCCTTTGTGAGGAGCGACAGGAGGGGAGGAGGCGGGATGAATACTGATGATGTCAGTTTCCATGTGCAGAGACTGTGTTGCGAGCAGCAGGTGGTCAGAAAAAAGAGGGCATGTAATACTCGATTCATTTATTTATTTATCACTCCGAGAGCTGGAAAACCTATAGCAAAATTTTGTGCACTACTTGCATCATTTTAAACAAAGATTAAATACATCAAATGGCGACTTGCTGAAACCTGAGAGACTCTTTTTAATTAGAGCAGGCATGTAGAGAGAATATAATTTGGGTGCTTATCAGCTCAATGCAGCTGGATACAGCAAATTTATCACTGCTGCTCACATCTCCTTGATAAGGTGTTCCTCCTCGGCCTGGTGTATATTCAAATAAGACACTGAGTGAATCCCAGTAAGCTGTCTGACAGATTGTTGTTGCCAACAGAGTGAAACAAGCAACTTGTGAGTCATTCTTCACACCCCTTTGCACTCGCTACTCTCAAGAATACTCCTTTATTTTCTACCTTCCTGTGTCAAGAACTTGTTTCATCCCATCAGGAAATACTGGATTAGGTCTGAGCAGATTTTTTGATGATTCGTGCCGCTGACGTTGAATAAGTACCTCTGCAGGGTGGCGCGGCCCTGAGAGAGAAGGCTGTCTTAACTTGGAGGGTCATGGGTTGGATCTCTGGAACAGCAATGTGTCATTTGGTTTAAAAGTGTCCTCGAGCAACACAGTAAACCCACAGGCGCCACTGGTAGGGTGAAGGTGGGAGTGATTTCAGGGAGGCTTAAGCCGAGCAGATAGGATTTTTTACTTCTTCAGACATCTTCCAAAGGTAAAACTGCTCTGGAGGCAGAAATGTTCTTTCTGGTTAAATCCAACCACTATGGGTAGAGCTGCTGTACGTTTAAGTAACATTTAACGAAGACCACGATACGAGAGAGGTAGACTGCATGATCTATTTAACATATTCAGCAGTATGGCACTGCTGGTGCTGAGTGGAGAAAATCTGAAACCCTTAAAGGCAGGATTCCCGTTATGACTTTGGCATAAATATATATAGGGGGATATAAATTGTTTAAAATAGATGTGTTTTCTGTCAGTCCTGTGTGAGACGGACGACTAAAAAATGCAGCTGGAAAGCCTCCTGTGTAGACATGCTGTTATGGGTCAAGCTGGGTTTATGCTTGTGTCGAGTGCAAAGGCTCCGAAAATTGTCGTGATGCTTGGTCGTTTTTGGAACAAGGAATAAACTGTGCTTAACAGTTAAAAATAGATGCCTTCAAGACTACTGGCCAAGCAGATTCACTTATGCAGACATCTCTATGACTTTACATTGAGAGGCCACAGAGGAGGGAAGTAAAAAAAAAAAAACCCTCATCAAAAACGTTATGTTGAAATTTAAACACTGTTGAATTCATAGCATTGACATATCGTACTTTGGAAGCTATGTACAATATCTGAATTTACTTTTCTGTAAATTTATCTCTTTGAAATTAAAACATAAAGAAACTCGTGATTTGCAAATTTAGATACTAAATTTGAGTATATTTTTGTCAAAAATCACAAAATCTGATTCGAAAACTGAACATAATGACATAAATCATAATAACATCTATCTGTGTGATCTGGTACAGCTAGTGCTGTTTTGTTCATATGTTGTGCTTTTTTTTTAAGCGTTACCTTTTTTTAAAAATTAATATTGATCCAAAATTACAATCTTTCCAGAACAATAAGCAAAGAGTTTTTGCTGTCTAAACCTAACCATAGAACTGCAGTTCTTCATCCACTCAAAGTCACTGTGTCTAAACATAATCCATACGGGTACTGCGTTCCCTCGCCAAAACATCATTTTTAAAATGATAAACAAACATACTCTCTAGGAGACAGGGTTGTTCCTACGGCTGCGGAAAGATGGCTTTGCGGCATGGCTATATTATTAAGTCATGGGGAAAAATTTTCTGACAAAAAACAAAAAAACAAAAAACAGCTGACATGAGATTTTTATAGTTAGAGTCAAATCAAGTATCCATCTTTGTCCCTGTGGTTGTTTCTTTAGCATTCAAGCAATATCTGCAGAATTGGAAGAGCGGGAAAATGCCCCAGCATTCAACACAGCTACTCCCACTTTCCTTTCTAATAGGGTGAATCAAATGTATTGATGACAATACTAGATTTCATTTATTTAGTCCACATTCCTCCCCATCGGCTCAACAGGCATTAAAAGAAAAACTACAACATACAAAATTCGCTGTTGGACGTGCATTGTCATTCATAGCTAGCCAACAGAACTGCCTCCTGCCCAGAATGCAAAAATCATCATGCACATTCAGCACCAAAGGCTTCAGCGTCCTGTCATCTTAACTTGAAACTAAAATCAAATGTGGTGTCCAATGCAGCGTGTTGTAGCAGCTTGTCCTACCTTGTTTTCTCAAGTCAGCAGCCAGAGCGGAGACAGCGGGGGAGTTCAGACGCACTCTCCTGTCAAATAAAACGAGTTCTGGTGTTTTTAATGCACAACAAAAAAATATAGGAACTACTGTCCTTTAAAGTATAACTGAAAAACAGAAATGGCTTTTCACTAGATGTGTGAGGATTTTTATAGATGTGAGTTCAAAGCATTAATGCAATCCAACAAAACAAGCTTTCTAATGGCATTCATTACGCGAGTCAATCGTTTGGTCAAAAAAACTGTTTGCTGCCGTCCTGGCTCCGAATTCCAATTAAGTAAATTTTCTGTTCATGTAGGCCTCACTTCCTTTTATCCCTCTGAAACCTTTTCGTGTGCAGCTACAGATGCCTGTCACATGATATTTAACCTTTGAACCCAGAGCAAATTGGTTTGATTTTGAAAACAAATGTCCCACAAATTACAAGATATTGGTAAAAGGTGACAAAAAAAAAGACCTGGAAATTAGTTATTGTATATAGAAAATTACCAAAAAAGGGGAAAATTTAAAGAACTTATTAGGCCGTATTTGCCTGTTTTTTTCTGTTTTTCTTTTTTTATTTATTTATTTTCTAAACTAATTTTCTTGTACTTTTATTTAATATGTCTTCCTATTTTTTGGGTCATTTTGTCTTTCATTACTCATTACCTTCTTCCCATATTTTTGAAAGAAATTAAGCCAATTTTCTCAGGTTTCAAAAGGTTACACCCTTTAACCCTGAGCAAATTGGTTTGATTTCTTTAAAACAAACACAGCTTGAATAGCATGAATATAGTCACTGAGAAATTTGATAAGAAATGTTCCATAAATTGCCAAAAACTAGTAGATTTAGAACATAATTTTTTATGAAAATGCTCAAGTGCAGTACCATGTTATCACTGCCATTTCATATTCCATTACAATTTCACATTATGCTTGCTTGTTATTTATTAACTCTTGGGTACAGCAGTGCCAATAATAGTTGCAGCTTGAGCCGAGCTTATTTATTTATTTATTTATGTATATATATGTATAGAAATTTCTGAGCTATTTCTTTTTTTCATCACTGATTGTCTTCCAATGTTTTTGAAAGACATGAAGCCAATTTGCTCAGGTTTCAAAAGGTTCACAGGGGTTGTGGGCATTTATTGATTAGCCTATCAAACTCAATAAATATACTAAATTGGCTCCAACACTGTGTGTATTATATGCAAACATACAAAATATGTTTTGTCAGAGATGCACTGTTGGCTATGGTTACTGGTTTCCGTCCCATTTCACCTGTGCTTAAATGTGTTTTTATACACAACGCTGTATTTAAAGTGACAAGTGAAGAGAGCCAATAAGACAAAAATGTCAGATACCAGTGGAAAGCTTGGTGGTACTCACAGTACTATTTGAAAAAGGCTGGGTATTTGAAAATGCTCAAGTGCAGTACCATGTTATCACTGCCATTTCATATTCCATTACAATTTCACATTATGCTTGCTTGTTATTTATTAACTCTTGGGTACAGCAGTGCCAATAATAGTTGCAGCTTGAGCCGAGCTACACTGTTATCCCTCAGGCGGGTGTGAAATAACTCTGAAATATCCACTCAGAGGGGAAGGTGAGGGAAATGAAAACGATGGCACCTACAACTCTTTCACAGCTTTTTGGTATTGAGTCGGATGTAGACTTCAAGATGGATGAGTTTAAAAAGAGAGTTGATTTAAATTTCGCTGCAGGTTATCTTTGCATTCAAAGCAGTTTTGCAATGAGTTTAAATGTTTGTTGCTACATTCATGTCACTCAACATGAATGTGTGCTGACTACAGCGGGGGAAGTAACTGACTGCAACCACACAGCTTGAGATATTTGTCTTCTTGGCCACAAGCACACACAGGCTTAATTCACTATAATTAATGTTTATAATCTGATTAGAGAGACTGCTTAATCAAGACTGACTAGTTGTACCAAAGATTTCTTGGTGTGAGTTGTGGCTTAAAGGGACAGACAAACTCCTGAAATCAAAAACAAATATTTCCCCCTTAAACAGAGTGCTAGTTTTTTGTGTGAGCTTTTGAACATTGGAGCTATCAGCTGTAGAGATGTCTGCCCTCTCAAATATAATGGAACATAAGCCAAAAAAAAAAAAAAGAAAAACATTTGGAAAACTCAACAACAATGTCTCTTTCCAGAAATCATGACCCGGTTACTCAAGATAATTCACAGACTTTTTTTGTGAACAAGAACTACATTCTTTCTACCAAACTACACCCACCAACCAAACCCGATCTCACTCAAAATCTGTCAAACAGCGCAGCGCTGTCAGTGTTTTCAGCGTAAGAGCAGCGTGATCAGATGAGGCGTCAGATGAGAACGCGCTCGGACAGAAGGGGTGGTGTTGTTATAATACGCTGGCAGATGGCTAGACAGCACTGGGTGCGTCCACATGCAGCCTGAAGGGGGAACCGGTCATGTGCACATGAAACACTAATGGACAGTGGCAGATGATAACGCTTCCGGTAACAACGTAATATAAGAAGCATGAGTGCACTTATAGAGCAGGTGGGAAGGTGGATGGATCCAACAAACAATCCACTTTTGTGCGAGTTTGCTTGATGTGTGTGGGTTTTTTCTACACCTTATCATGTGCATTTTTTCCTAAACCTAACCATTGTGACAGTCTGTGCTGTGTAAACAAAGGGACCATGCTGCTTCATCCCACAATGTGCATTTGTTGACATCACGGTCACGCCATCCTAGAGCGTAAACAGCTGATGCAGAAGGATAACTTAAAGATGTCCATTCATCTTTTATTATGCAGCATCTTTGGCATCAAACCAAGTGCCATATAGAGTCATTAAATTGGAAAGAAGGCAGACATCTCTATGGTCAATATCTCCAACATTTGGTAACATATACCAAAACTATCTGGACTGATAAATAGTAGTACAGATAAGAGAAAAAAATGTATCTTTGACTTTGCTGTGAACTGCCCCTTTAACATGTCTGGTCTCATTCTGATTATGCAGCAGAAGTTTGCAGCAGAACTTCATACCGAAATGTCAAAATATGTACTTTCTTTTCAAAACAACCCATTTGGCAGATCTAAAATAAATATTTTCAGAGCTACATCATACAGCACCGTCTATGCTTAGACCATCATGTCACATGCTTTGCACAGCCAACAATCTACTATGACATCAGACATTTTGCAGCAGTACAAAGCTGTCACACGTCTGCCTTTGCCACTGAAAGATTACAGTCATTATTTACAAGAAAACACGTGTTAGAGAAACATGTCAAGCCAAACAATCCAAACTATCTTTACGCTCCATTATTGATTGTTTTTTTTTGTAATTTTCAGAAATGATTCTCTGCATTTTTGCTGTGGGTTCCAATACCTTGTCATTGCACTGTATTTTAGCTCGCACTGGAAAGCATTTTTAAGCACTTAAACACCCACTCCTTTCCCTTCTCCAGCGAAAACAGTCAAATTGTAACACCTACACTGATTTAAAGAAAAGAATTACATTACATCTGTCTGAAATTACCTACAGCCCAATTAAATTAGACGTAACAAGCCAAATCTCATTCTGTAAAAACCAGCATGTGGTGTTTCACATTAACTGATTACAAGCTCTATACATGATACTTCTTTAACAAATATATAGAGGAGAGTTTTGACTCTTTTGCTGTGCTGGGAAGGACATGAGACATATTTTCACAGGCATGTCCCTGGATTACCGCGGTACACGTGTAAATAATTCTATCATCCAGATTGATGGGCATCTGACCTTCCCAGGTTATATTGCAGCCATCTGGAGAGAGCTAGCACTGGGATAGAGAAATTGCCACTGCCCGAGCAAAGCACTAAAGTGAGAGTCTCTACAGGACAGGTGAATGCTAGTCAAGATGCTTCTTGTTTTGACAACACAGCAGTATTGACTTTGCGAGTGAATTATGATGACCTCCGGTGTGGAGGTGTCAGCCACACCAGCGGTGAGAGTTAAATCCTTCTCTCTTTATTCCGCAGAGTTTGAAAAGTCAAGTTGCTGAATCACAAAAGCACAAAAGTCCACAGAGATGAGGCACTAAGGCAGTGACACTCAACTTACTGCCTGTGAGCCGAGTCTGGCCCCTGATTAGGTGCCAGGTGGCCCCCAAACCATTTTCTAATTGATAATAAAAATAAAGTGATTCACACTGGGAATCGTTTTCGTACTTTTAGTAAACATACGGTGCCAAAGTGCATAAAACAGCATTGAAATAGAGCTGGTTTGTCAAAGAAGTGCCAGTGAAGGATCCCTCTCACCCCTCAACAGAGGTCCTAGCTACGTCCCTAATGTCCTAAAATCCTAGAAATGTTCTAAATTCCTGGCAATATCCTAAAATCAAAAAGATGTCTTGAAATCCTTTAAGCCGAAAATCTTCCAAAAATCCTAGCAATGTCCTTAAATCCTAGAAATGTCCTGAAATCCTAGAAATGTCCTGAAATCCTAGAAATATCCTGTTGTTGTAGAAATGTCCTCAATTCCTAGAATTGCCCCCAAATCCTACAAATGTCCTAAAATCCTACAAATGTTCTAAACTCCTTGAAATGTCCTAAAATCCTAGTTATGTCCTAAAATTCCAGAAATGTGCTATAATCCGAGAAATTGTCTAAAATCCCAGAAATGTCCTATAATCGTAGACTTCCGGAAATCCCCTGCATGTCCTAATATCCTAGAAATGTGCTAAATGCAAGAGTCCTAAAATTTTAGAAGTGTCCTCAAATCCTTGTAATGTCCTAAAGTCCTAGAAATGTCCTAAAATACTAGAAATGTCCTGAAATCCTATAAACATGTATGGCACTGCTGCAAATAGTCCCTGGCCTCCTTTTAATTTGGAAAAGTTGCCCCAAAGCAAAGTAAATTGAATATCCCTGCACTGACGATTTCACTGAAGATAATTACTTGCAGTCTTGTGATTGTCTCAGTTTTTTTTTTCTTATTTAAGACGTTTGAGACAGCTTGTTTGTGATTGGGTCTTTTCCATCTGTGTGTGGGGGTATATTTATGTCACCCTCTGAAGACACTTTACTCTGACACATTACTGTGTCATTAAATATTCTAAAGCCCTGAAAAAAAAAAAAAAAACATATTTCACTGACAAGTAAAACATGAGCAGTGTGTCACACAGAGTGCTATGTTTATTATTAGTATTTGTTTTGCATGGATTCCCGAGACCTGTTGCTGACTCGGAGCCTGGGGGGAAGCTTCAGCAGCGCTGCAACATTTTCTGTGATTTTACACTTCACTTGGCTGTACAGCTAACAGCAAGATAAAACAACACGTCTATCTAAGGCCTAGGAGTCTGTTTCGTACCTATCATTTCTCCCTCAAAGGACAACAAACCCATGAGGGAACGCCTTGATAATTACGATATAAATCGTGCTGGCGAGAGACCACATGAGAAGAAGAGGGAAAATATGAAAGAGCACAGTGTGTGTTTTAGGCCGGATATCAGTAAATCATGCGGGACCAAATAGAAATGAAGATTAATGGATGATTAATGGCTGTCCGCGGTGAGGGATCTGACTGTTTGGTGGGGCATGTAAGATGGGTTAAAGGATGAAGGAGAGGACCAGGTGGCACTTAGGCACTGAGGCCCCTAACAGCTCTCTTTCTCTGGCCGCAGCGGTGCAGCAGCAGAAGATCTATTCTGATTAGCAGTCGGAGAGGCCACTCGCCGTGTGATGAAGAAAAATTGGATTTTTTTTCAATGTAGCTCTCCACATGTAAACTCCACATTGCTGCAGCCCTTTCTTAGTAAGTTTTCTCCAGCCTGCGGCACAGCAGAAGTTTCTAAAGTTTTGTCTTGTTTAGATTCCCCCAAAATGGCAATAAAGTCAACGTTCCCACTATTATGTAGACATAAGGGAAAAAGTGCCAAGTGCCCCCCCAAGTATTTGATATTGGACAATAAAATTAAAGGTAAATTTTATACTTCTATTATACATAAGGTGCTAGCTGCATAAAACAGCATCAAAATCGAGCTTGTTTATCAAAAACATACCTCGAAGCGTCCTTGAATCCTTGAAACATTCAATATTCCTGGAAATGTCTTGAAATCCTCGAAACTTCCCAAAGTCCTAGAAACATCCAAATATGTTGTATTTTTTTAAGATCCTAGAAAAAAACAAGAAATACTAGAAACTTCCTAAAATCCCGGAAATGTTCAAATGTCCCCAAATCATAAACATCCTGAAATCATAGAAACTTCTTAATCTTAGAATATCTTAGAAATGTCCTGAAAATGTCCTGAAATTATAGAAAGTGCTAAAATTTTGGAATAGTCCTGAAAATCCAATAAATGTCCTAAAATCCGAGAAACCATGCCAAATCCTAGAAACATCCTAAAATCTTAGAAACTTCTTAAAATCCTAAAAATATCCTAAAATCCTGGAAACAGCCTAAAATCCTGGAAATGTTTCATTTTGATTAGTAGTCGGAGAGACCACTAGCTGCGTGATGAAGAAAAAAGAAAAAAAATTTTTTGTCAGTGTAGTTCTCTACATGTACTTCACATTACTGCAGCCCTTTCATAGTTAGTTTTATTTGGCCTGCAGCAAAGAGGAAGTTTTTAAAGTTTTGCCTTGTTTAGATTCCCCCAAAACAGCAATAAAGTCAGCTTCCTGCTGTTGTTTAGACCTAAGAGAACAATATCCATCGATAACCCTCACCCCTGTACAAGTGTTTCCAGACAAGATGAGGAAAAACTCTTGTCGTATTGATTGTTTTCTCTCCGTACTTATCATATTTCATTCTCTCCCGCATTTCCACAGTTAATGCACTCACACACTGCAGAATGACAGATTGTATGGGGTTTTCTTTTTATCTCTCACACACTGAAGTCAAGCAGAGCAGCGGAATAATAAAAAAAGAGCGGCAGTTCATAATATCAGTCATTGTGAATCACAGTTTCTAAGCATATCCGCTGAATCTCAGCACTAAAACGCGGACGTCTCTTCACAGGCAATAAATATTTCTGGAAAGTGCTCAACATCTTCCTTTTCACTGAACATATCTTTCTTTCTTTTGCCAAATAAAGCTCACACACTGTAACTCTTCAGGCAATTTCTTCTCCCAGACAGTATTTTGAGCTCAATATGCCAACAGTGAATAACATATTGGCCAACACAGAGTCAGCTGCTTCAGGGCTGAGGTGCAGCGCAGCCCATGGTAAACGTGTTCGCATTGTTTGATGTATCAGCCATAATCACGACTAAAATTAAGGTAGATTGGGATTTTAGTTATACAAATGTCTTTGAGGCTGAGCTGCACTGAAGGCAGATCTACTATCAATGCTTGATTTTAAACACAGAGTCAAAGAAGGGCAAATCAGGGTAAATAACAGACTGAAATATTGAGAATTACAGGTACTGCTGTAATGACTACCCAACTAAAAGACTGGTAGAGAAAAGCTAAATAACACAGGCTTTTAACTAGATATAACATCTGTTATTAATCGTTTTGCCCCCCATTCACCCCACAGAGCTGTGAAGCCAATTTTCATAGTGGCCAAAGAGTGCTACTGCAATTTCTGGGGTACGTCACTTGATGCCACTGGGCCCAAAAAGACGTTTCCCATAGCCTTACATTGTGAAAAAGATGTCTGTACATCAGTGGATACATGTTTTTGAGTCTCACAATCCCCGCAAAAGTAAACATTTCACTATCAAGATTTAGTCCATTAAGTCCAATAACATTCGGAAAATCCAAAAGAGGCACAAGATTAAATTATTTGATCTGCATTCAAGCTAGCTAGCGCTAAACTGGCAGTCATCAGCCCTGCCGACAAAAGTTGGCCACCCGGTTACGCTTGGCCGTGCTTAGTTGCTCGGCAGCCATGAGTTTATAGTACGCCTGCTCCACGGGGCCAATCACGTGGAAGCAGTGCCGATCATTTGGGCGTCACCCCCCCAACTCTTAAATGACCATGCGTATCAATGACTCCCCTCGTGTCACATTTAATTTATGATTTTCTGATCATATATCAGATATTGAGCTTTTTTGGCTTCATGCACCTCTGAGCAGCTTTCATAGGAATGAATGGGGCCCTGCTGCCTGTTTTCAAAACCCCCTTTGCTATGGGAAACAACAGCAACCTGTGAGATAACACACTGAAAATGGCAATTTTTGATGAAGATTTGGATCATGCACTGAGGCGTGTCTGCTGCGTTCTTTTGCCGTATTGTTGTAAAGATCTACAACAAATAAAACAAACTGTGCAGACACCTCAGAAAATCCTCTGTCTCGCAAGACTCTCATGCCTTATGTTGATCTGTTTTCTGTTCACAGCCAGTTAATTGATTTGCAATATTTTTTTCAAAATATCTCCATTCAAATGATACCTGAATACGATCCTACTTTGCACCAAAGATCTCGGATCGTCCCAATCTGCTCTGGATCAACAATCTTTCCATTGCCCTGTTGGCACAAGCTAACACAATAGCAGCACCGACACCCAACATGAGCCGTTTAGTCCCAAACTCACATCAATACTGAAATGGCTTGAATCTGTCGGTAAACCAGTTGATAGCTGTTAGGTAACATTAGCCATGTGATGCAAACAGTTAGCCCTGTCATTATGAGTTTTGCTCTCGTCACTATTTTGCAAGGGCATTATCATAGCATCCTGGGCTAAGTGCTACCTAGGATGATTGTGATTAGTTTAGAGAAATAAAAAACAAGCCACAGGGTTTTCCCCCTATAGCAGTGCGGCAATGTGATGATTTTTGACCTCTCTCAAGTGCTGCCATAGAGCTGTGGAGATAATTCTGGCTACACAAGACTAATTCCGAATTTCAGGACAGTTTCTAGGATATTGGGACATTTCTTGGATTTAAAGACATTTCTAGAATGTCAGGATGTTTTTAGGGGAGAACATGTAAGCATTGGCAGACTTTTGTTTTCCTTGATTGGGCACGATGTAAACACAGTGCCGGCAAGTTAATGTGTTGATTATTCTTATTATTTGATTATGAGCATATCCTCCCTATTTAGCTATACAAAGCATGTACGTTTTAGCATATGAATAAAGGCCTTTAAGAGTCGATGCATTGATCTTCCTTCCCATGCTTCTTGCCACTTTTCTGTCTGTTTTCCATGAATGTAGTTAGGTAGCTAGCTAGCTATGTAGGAAAATGGCATCACCATTCCTAATCCTGTCTGTTAAGGTCTGGTTGGTGAATTGTTTCTCTTCCTGGGAGCTATCAGTGGGCACAAAACTGGATACGTTAAACACTGAATCAACACCCACATTTCAGATTTGCTCAGAGGTCCGTAACCAGGATAACCGAGTATCACAAAGTGACATTATAAAGACAGACAAGTCAATCTACACACCGAGCTGTGATGGTTTGGAACAATCCACTGATTTACAAAAAAATGTAAAAATGATTGTGCATGAGACTGCCTTGAATAAGCATATGTTGTCATAATCAATGCTAAAAAGAGGGCAACTGTGAGCAACCAAGCTGACTGTCTAATAAAAGGCCTCCAATGCAGTATTTTTACCACAATACCCTCTCAACATAGAGTCTGAAAAGCTCTATTTTACCTGTATTTAAATGGATGTTTAACTCAACCAGTTCTGCCTCTCTACCTCTTGTTTGCTTCTTGAGAAATGCTGGTATAACGCCACTCAGCGACATGAAGACTGTGAAGAATGTGATTACTCTGTTATTGACCCACCAAACATACAAAAGTGCCCAGATGTATTTGAGGCATTCACTTCATTTTTGTGTGTGATTCTCACAATAATAGGTTGGTTCTGCAGTAAACTTCCAACTCAATTGATAGTTACAGCCTGGGGTATACATGGCAGGGATATAGACGCTGCATGCAGCAAGTGAGTGCAACTCTTGTTTGGAAAAAAATAATAATTATACACTTGAGAGACTGGCCACCCAGTTTCAAGTGCAATGCTGACTGGCAACCCACTTCTTCTAACAGCATTTAAACTGTGTTTACTGACTGTGTGTGTGTGTTTGTGTTGGGGGCTTAAAAACACATTTTGGATAAAGGTTACCGTAGCTTCATTGTAGTGTTCAAACCAATAAAACCTGACGGTAAATAGACTGTAGTCAGTCATTTTAGCCTGGTTTACCTGTTGGCAACTGCCTTCTCTGTAAAAGTAATAATAAAAATGTCTCACCTATTCCTCACTCTGCACCGATTTTGAAATATTGAAGCAAAAAAAACTGAATTTGGAATTAGTCCAATAGCAGCCCATTGGTATTGTCGAATAACATGCACTGAAGCCAAACTTGAGATTGTACTTAATAAGCAGCAGACAGCTACCATGAAAGCTGATGAGGCAGAGGGCACTATAACAGGCAATGACCATTCAGGGATATAAACTCAGCAAAAATAATTAACAAACAAACAATCAAATCGCTAAAAACTATTTACTAAATCCTAGAGGTAATCTTTCTTGCTCTGTGCTAAAAATGGCTTAAATAAAGGGCATTAATCTGTTGGTGAAAGTGCTTTGACTCTTGTGAGAAGCCTCTCCACCAGTTTTGGAACCTGGCTGCACAGATTTGCTGCCATTCAACCACAAGAGCATTAGTAAGGTTGTGTGCTGATATTGGCTGATAAGACCCAACTCCAATTAATCCTTTGGGGTTGAGGTAAAGATTCTGACCAGGCCAGTTCAGGTCGTCTGGGAACTGGATAAAGCATTTCTTTAAGGACCTTGATTTTTGGGGATGAGGGCAAACTGTTACCACAAATTTGGAAGTTGTACAACAAAGCAATGTGATCTCACCCATACGTTATATTTTGACGCTTGGGTGAAAGCTCTTGAGTTGCATCTTGACATTTAGATTTAGGCAACAAAACTATCTGGTTAAGGTTAGAAAAGAAACCTTGGTTGATGTTAGTTACGTCAATCAACTAATGCGAATAACAAATCACATCACTAACAGCTGATTAACGAGTTACTAACAACTCACAACACGACATTTGGTTTGACGTGTGACAAAAACACTGGTCTCCTGAGCTAAAGTCCTGTGCTTATTGGACCAATTCACCCTAGTGGGGTTTTGCGCTTTTTAAGCCACGTCTATTACACTGAACATCTAATAATGACTTGGAGGGGTTTACATTGGAGTTGTTCGCAGGGTCTTACACAGAAGATAAAGGGTGCATTGTGTGTCTATATTGGTGTTGAGGGGCCGCTGCCTGAGGCGCATTTTTGGACATGTTGTAAGCAAAACAAGGCTGGAAGAAGAATGAAGTTTTCCCTACAGTGGAACTAAGAGACCTTGACCAAACAATGAAAAATAGTGACTTGTTGTTACTGAAATATGGGATATAACCACACAGGACCATTCTGACCCATACTTTATCAAGATAAGCCAACCATTATATCAATCTGGCAGCCAAAATGTGTTGTTGTGTGGTGGCCAGCCTGGCAACCATTGATAAAACTTCCCGTCAGGCCCTGAAGTCTTACATTATTTAGCTGAGACAGCAGCTTGGCTGCACCAGCATCAACAGGAAGGACAAGGACAACTGACAGGAAGCCAAAAAGCCTCAAATCAATTGAAAGTCAAAGGGATATACAGTGTCAAAACAAATATGTGGGAATAAAGTGGGCCGAATTGCCACTCTATGCACATTTGCCATTTAATATCACTGCCAAGTTACCACCAAATTTCTTCAACAAGTCCTCCAACCCATATGATCACTCATGATGTTTGTTACCACCTTCTAATATGAACAACAGGAGCATTTCCTGAATTAGCACCCCAAGCAGATGGGGGTTAGGATGCGGTTAGGTTTCGGAAAAAAATTATGGTCAGTCATCACAGTTATGCACTGAATGCAATTTGATGCAAAACCTAAGAAAATTTGCTTAGTTTCTTTCCAAAAATGGGAAGAAGCAACTTAACAAGAAATTGCCCAAAAATTGGCAAGAAATAAGTAAAAAGTTACAAGAAAATGAGCTGGTAATGAGCACAAAAAGGAAAGTTAAAAAAAACCCCAAAAAACAAAATCAATATATAATGTTCTATAACATTATTTTAAACATATTATTTGAAGAATCAAAAACATATTGGTCTGGAGGAATGATCTAGTAGGCTACTACATGCTTGCAAAGACTTAAATCAAACACAAATCACCTGGATGGAAATGTCAGGTTATTATAGCATGTTACACAACACAAACACTACATAAAAATACAAACTGATGGACAGGTGATTGTGATTAACATTCACCGATGTCAATTCAACTAACCTCAGTCTACATGGATCTTGCCCGAGTTTACAATTTGGAATCCTGACTTAAATGTCAGCCATTGCACTTGTCCAAGCCAGAGGTCGTTTTTCCCCAAGTTTCGAGTACAATGAAATGCAGCAAGAACCGGTTGTGCAAATGAGCTATGATGTCATTTTTCGGGGGGGAGGACAGTCTCCGTTTTTTCCTTGTCCTATTCATGTGATTTGAATTCCATTTAAGTAATTTTAGCCAAAAAAAGAAAGTCAAAAATGTGCAGACGGACCATCAGGCCAGATAATTCCGAGAAGTATAACAGTTGGGGTGCTATCAATTAATGAGATGTCAACAATTGTTTGGTCCTGCATTATTCATGTCAGAGCAGTAATAAATAATGAGCCCGGTACATTGAAAAAAAGCTCAGCGCTCAAGAGTCCTTTCCCCCCATGCTTTTCAGGTGTTTTCACCTCTAGACTGTGTCATTTCTTTCTGTCCAGCGAGAGTGTGTCTGTTACTGCAGAAACAAGGTCCCCAAACGAAGGGATATTAAGGACTTGAGAGACAAGGCGGGAGAGATGAGGGGCGCAGTGGCAGGATTGTGTTTGCAGAAGATTAAGGCCCTTCAGGATGGAAGGATGATGGATGGACGGGAGTCCTTCATCCATCAAGGCCTGTTTACATCACCTTTAAACAGGCAGACCTTGCCAAGTCTCCCTCTCCCTGCACTCCCTTAAAGGGGCCAGCTGCTGGGCTGACCGGAGCTTCATACCGGTTCCAATCATTGCCATGATGGATCGCACGGGAGAGCATATATGTAAGTGACAAGAGAGACTTATGGAGCCATTTGCCAAAGCCCTTATCCACTTGTCATAGTTTTTGTTTCCTGCTGAATCTGCGTGTTCTTGCCATTTTACAGTGCTGCAGTTGTGACCTGTCGTTTGCCTCGAAATGTTATCCCGCATACTGTACATCATTCATGAATGACACGAGGCTGTAAACATGTCACAATTTAATGGCCCATTGTCTATTTGGTTTGAATGAGGCCCAAATGAGACATAGCTTGCTGCTTCCTCCCGTCTTGGCTTTCTAACCATCATCAACACTGAGACTCTTTTATCCGATGCTTACTCTTTCATTTCATGGGCCGTCTGTTTGAAACATGAAGCACGTTTTCAAAGACAATGCTCCGCCATAGGAATTCAAAGTGGACTGCTGAATAGCTCCCACCATCTCACAAAGAGCACCCTTATTTTTGAATCTGAAACTGAATTTTATTAGAAACCCCAGACTCATAAAAATTCCCTTTGAGGATGGTTTATAGCGTTTCCCCATATTTATAATGATCTTTTTTTTCCCTGTTTAAAAACCCATATTTCAAATGCAGTTTGAAGTCATGGTTTTTTGTGGAAATACAGCATTTCATGGTTCTCTTCATACTATTCTTGCGTCTTAAACTTAGGCTTGTCAACTCAAATCTCGATAGAAAATATCTCGACTAATGTTTTCTGAGTACTAACAATGAGCCTACATGCACAACAGTTTATCATATTTAGTTTTCAAGAGGTTCAATGCTTTCATTTACTTTAAAATATTTTCCTTGAAGCCAGGATGTTTCTTTGAACAGCTACATGAACAGAGACTAAGCTAGTGTCTAATTCACTCTTGGTTCAACCCAAGAGCTGGAAGGGGTCATTACAGAAACTCTCTCATCTTCAGCCATCTAAGCAAATGCGATATTCCACTACGTCTCCAAAAATTGTTGGTATAAAGATATCAATAGTTCAGTCTCAAGTACTGTATATAATTGGAAAAGCTAGAGGGAAGAAGCCTGTATTCTTTTGATTATATCATGGACTTTTACCTTTACTTTTCCTGTAACTAATATATTATCAGATAAAAATATATATTATCAGATAAAAATACATTCATTTATCTCTTTTTTTGGATTTCTATAATCATGACCAGTATCAACAGTCTTCTGCTGGCCACAGATCAGCTTTATCAGACATGTCCTTACTCCCAACTCGTCAAATTTGGCAGCTTGGTCAGTGGCCCTAAGCTTCAAACTATAACGCTCGTGTTGTAGGTGCTATACTGTAGGCAAGTGGAATTGCTTAAGTTTCTTGACGGTGTTTCACCTCTCAACGAAGAAGCTTTTTTATTTCAAAGTGACTTGTGGGGAGTTGCAAGCTTTAATCCCTATGTGGGTGTGAACTCTTCCAAAGGGTCGCTCTAGGTAGCCCTCTATCATCGGTTTTAAACATGTCAATTTTCATGTCTATTTCCTGTGGATCCTTAAGGCATTAAATTAATTTATATAAAAAAGGCTTTAATTAGCATGAAAATTTGTGTAAAACTGTCCCTAATTGTGAGTACTTTATGTCAGTTCATGTTATTTTCCTTCAGTTTATGTCATAGTAACATTGGTCTAAATTTTAATTCCAAGTGGTATTAAAAAATCTTTAAGTCTTAAATCTAACTTGCCATAATTGGAAGAAGTCCTGTGCTTTTGTGTCTTTCAAAATAAACTTCCATCCTCACAAGAAACATAGGTTTTAAAACCAAAACTACTTTGGGTTCGGACAAAATGGAAAAAAAAAAAAAAATCTTCAATAGTGTACAATTGTTTATAACACACCCACAACATGCAAGTGAGATGGCTAAAATACTGGACTTGTTGGGTGCCTTAATCTTTCGTGGTCTGCATGATGCACAACTTTGCTCCTGTTGTAAAATCCAGATCATTTCCATCATTTGATGGCAAGATATGAAATGTTTGCAGACGTAGCCATTTTTTCTTGTTATATGGCTCATCAAGTGCAAAAAGTAAATGAAATGAAGCCTTTGCTGCCATTTAACTATAACTCTTTATTGATCCCCGAGGGGAATTCAATTTGTGGATATACGGAAACATAATGTGTTCTTTTCTTGTGTTCTTTTGCTTGATGGAGTGTTATTCACGCCACTAATTTGAAATTATACATTATAAACAGATATGCTATCAAGATCAGATGTGGATACAAAGAAAAGTGCTCTCAAAGTTTTGCTGAATAAAGGAGAAACTATTTAATTTATTATTAAATTCAATCTGAATGTGACATTTTCTATGATTAAAAATATGATGGGTAACTGACCTTGGAACATGTTTTGGACCCATTTGACACTAGCAGAATATTTCTTTCTGAAGTAGTTTCAATGCAAAGCACTGTTTTAGGTGAGCAGGGATACAGGTTTGATGCATTCTGGGGCAGCCTCTTAAGGTTTGCCTCTGAGTAGGGCACAGTGGTGCACTGCGTATGAATGCAGCTGTTGTGCAGACTGTCAATACCTATGTGTTTTAGGCATAGGCGGTATAACATCATAATATTCAATACTGTCATAAATGCAGGTGCTCCTCCTCTTTCTACTGAACTTATTGCATGTAGTGCACAGCATGCACCACCAGAGCTCAGTCTCCGAACTTTACTGGTGGAACAGGCAGCTGGGCTGAAGGGCACAGCGACACCTAGTGGTGGAGGGAGAAGTTACAAGACTATAAACAGTCGGCAGCCAGCAGACAGAAAGCGAATGGACAATAACCGCATCTTTTTTTCCATCTAACTTGGTGAATAAAGGATTTATTTAAACCAAAACAGAGCTTGTGATTGTTTGAACAGTGGACTCACTAACTAGATTACTAGCAAGAGTAAACAAGACAGGTTGAACAAAGTGTATTTTATGATGAATTAGTGATGCAATTAAGCCTCGTCAGTCTTACATGACCAAGAGAAAGTTGAATTAAAAAGGTGTTAAATTGTATTTCTCTGTTTAGTAAGAACAATTGACACTTATACTATTATATACCATAAATCCTGGTGTCATTTCAGGGAGAGAGGAAGGTCTGAAATATAAAATACTGCCCAAGCGTGTATACCAGCATTATTTACCCACCATGGCTTGTTTTCATAACATAGTCAATGGCACTTTCTATTGAGCATATGCGTCAGCAGCAAACTGCAATCATGATGTGTTTGGAGGCCATCCTGTCTCGGAGCCTCCCCCTGGAAGAGGCCAAGAGGAAATCTTTGCTTCTTGAGGCTAATTCAAAGGTCATTGTTCATAAGACAGCCTTGCTGCTGGCTTTCATTTTATCTAAGAGGATATGCCATGTGCTCTATAGGTGCACCTCTGCTGAATGCTGGCAAGAAAGGACATGAGGTGAAGGATGGCAACATGCATTTTAACCTCCAGATGAAGAGGGATGGAGGGAGAGGTTGGACTGTTGGACTGTCCTTCATTTGTGCATTTGCGTCTGATGGGCTATGAGGAGGTGCACATAGGAGCTGTTTGTGTGGTTCAGAGACCAAGTGGTTGCATAAACCCTACAATGCTTTTGTTATAGCATAATACAACCTTGAGTGCTGTGATGAACCTTGGTATGCCAAAGTTTGGACAAGCACACTCAATGAGGCCACCAAGGCCTTCTGCTTAAAAAAAGTATGCAATGTGTGTAGAGAGAGAGAAGTGACAATGCGTTATGTCAGACTCATGGTAAGGGGTCTAGTCAGGGAATTCAAAACCTAAGCCTCCAGAGCACTTTTCGAGCTATTGATTTACTGCAAGCAGCGTTTTGACCATTGGGCTCCATGAATATGGTTTTTATCAAGCTGAAAATGTATTTTATATTGTACAGGACAGTTTTTTTGTTTTTGGTACTAATTTTATTTTTTCCCTCTCTCGATGGATTTCAAAGTTTTCCATCTGCCTTGCAACACTCACAAAAGAGACAGAGGAGTTAAATATGAAAATGTCCTTCTGTCACAGTTTTGTTCCAAATTGCTTTGGTTCCACGAGTGCGTGTGAATCACATGATGGTTTTGTTGTTGTTCCAGTAAGCACGCCTCCTACGACATGTTGAGGCAAATGTGTTAAATCAAATCAAATCCATCAAAGAAATAGCTGGAGCCATAAGGACACCTGCAGCAAGAACCTCGAGTCTGACAAAGCAAAAGAAATCTGGTGCTGCTAGAGACACTCAGAAGAGCAATCAGTAGTTGTGATTCCAGATGTGAGTTTGTTGCAGTTGCTGTTTTGTTGGCAAATTTTAAGTTTTACATCTCTGTTGAATGGAAGTTCACAAAGGCAGCGTGTTCAAGCCTGTAACAGTTCAAGTGTCTCTAATGATAAATGAAAACTTATAGTTAAGTTCAAGGGGCAAATTCAGTAGTTTCCAGCCTGAACTCTTTTTTTCCCACTGATGGATTACTAAACAGGCCAACCAGGCACAAGTCCAGGGGGCAAAGTTGCAAAATGTCAAATGACCACAAAGACACAAAAGACCCGAAAGAGATGCAAAGGAACTGCAAAGAGATGCAAAATTACTACAAAAATGGGCAAAACAACCATAAAGAGAGAAAAAATGTTAAGACATAACCACTATAAAAAGACAACTATGTGGAGACACAAAAAGACTACAATAGGACTTAAATTGTCAAAAAAAAAATTACACAGAATTACCTCAGACAAACAGAACAACCACCATATAATACAAATGACCACAAGGATACTTAAAACCACGAAAAGATGCATAGCGAATACAAAGAGACATGCAGGGTCCATTGTCTCATAATCCTCCCCTGTCTGTTTCTGTGTCAAAGTGACTAATAGGTGACTGATAGGTCAATAAGAAAAGCCCAGTGGAGACTGAATGAATGAATGTCACAGGTAGAAAGACTGGGCAGAATTAAATGTATGCTTATGCATCCACTTTGTTAGAAAAAGCTCAAAAAACATAATGCAGTGTCTATATTTTAAATGTTTAAACTTCACAGAATAAAAAATGAAAAAAGTACATCTGAAAAAGTAGGGGGAAATTTAAATGGTAATTGGGTGGAACAATAAAGCCACAGGGCTCTGTCGGGATCAGCCAAGCAGCACCCACCGTAAAAACTGCTCAACATTCACCTGAACTTGCCTCATCTAAATCCATCACATCAAGGCACTTGGCACGTAACTGAGGTGGATTTATGGCTTATTATTGTTTGTTCTCACTGTCCAGGAGAGATCCCGAAGAAAAGCAATAGTTGCATCTCCAGAGTGTTGATAACGGGGTGATATGGATCTGCGGTATCATGCTTGCCGCTGGGAAGGATTATGAAGCATCATACTTGCACTAATGACCTAATTATGAAGCAGTAGCACTGGAGGATTCTCACCATCATTTAAAAGTTAATCTTACTTTTTTCTTTTCTTTCTTTTTTTTTATTCATTTGCCGGAGTAATAGGGATATTTAAATCCAATTCACACAGGAGGTTCCATATTTAATTTCATAGTTTACTGAAATCTATGAGGCGCAGTCTGTGGGATTTAAGAGGCCTCAAAATTCCACTGAACTGTAACATTTGCTGCTCTTCAGGAAAATTAAGCCATATAATACAGAGGGGAGTTGTGGAGGGTGAAAAAATGAAATAAGAATAAAAGGGTTGAGATATAACTTGTCAACAAAAGCATGGTAATTCCTTTCAAGAAGAGGGGAAATAGTTTTTAGATTGATAACCATCTGCAGATTAAAGTCTAAGCATCCCTATGGAGCTGGAATACTTCCTGTTACGCTTATATATGAATCAGTAAAATGCAGTTCGAGCAGAAGTCAGAACTGAAGCTTTGAGGTAATAATAATCATCCCACATTGAGCAATAACAGTCATTAACAGGGCGATGTACCCGACCGGCCTCCACATCACAGCAGAGGGGAGACATGCACCGAGACAGGATTTCCCCCTGTGCCATCAAACCTGAATCAAGGACACAGTAAGGGCAGAGAAATTTCTCTACCTGCTGACAAAGGGGAAAAGATGATCACTCTAAATGCCCAGCACTAAATCTTTCACACTTGTCAAGTCCACTTTGTTCCTGCTGCCAGAGTTGACCCCTCTCTCTCCATCAGCGGGGACCTGGCCTTGGTCGACAGGGGGACGGGGAGGAGAGGGAAGGCCAAGACACTGGCTAAATTTATAACACACGCTTATGCCTCGTGCCCTCAAATCATCCAAACATATTGTAGTGCTCTGTTAAGGACACACACAGCCCATACGCATTATTTGGCATGATGCTGTCTACAAAATAATGAAACCTCTTAAAAGCAGTGACACTCAAATTACAGTCAGCGGGCCAAATTTGGCCACTGATGGGTTGCCAGGTTGCACCCCCAACCACTTTCTAATTCACAATAAAAAATAAAGTGATTCACACTTCTTTTGCTATACATAAGGTGTCAGCTTGTTTATCAAAAAAGTGCCAGAAGGATCCCCCGCATCCCCCACAGAGGTCCTTGTTAAGCTACTAATGTCCTAAAATCCTAGAAACGACCAGAAAGCAGAGATATGTCCTAACACCCTAGAAATGTTGTAAAACCCTAGAAATGTACTAAAATCCAAGAAAGGTCCTGAAATCTTAGAAACGTCCTAAAATCCCTTCAGTGTCTTAAAATCATAGAAATGGCCACATGTTATAATCCAAAAAAATGACCTAAAATCCAAGAAACAACCTAAAAGTCAAGAAATCTTTCAAAATCCTAAAAATAATTGCAAAAGTCTCCCCCAAGCAAAGCTAGTTCAACCATACACATCAGCCGTCATGACACTATCCACAAAATAATGAAACCATTTAAAGGGCACTTTACGCTCCTGCATGTAACGGCAAAGCTTCATAAAACATTATTTTCCTTTAAAGATGTCATATAGGAAGATGTATCACATTATATGCAGCACTCAAACTGTATGATTATTTCATTTTTCTTTGAGGCTTCCAACCTGCAGATATGCCGCAACGCTGATATATGTATAGATTTTTGACAAGTCTGACCTTGTATCAGCAATACAGATACATGCTCGGGTATGTTAACTTCCATTTCCTGAAATGATGTCCAAACAACTATTATACACATGGGTGGCAACATGATTGTCACAAGGTTAGATAGCTCATACAAATGAAAAATAAAGTCTCTGAAGCATGTTAGATGCAGTTTTCAGGCGCAGAAAAGGCAATTTCAATTCAAATTTCCGCCAGAGAGATACAGGAGATGGAAGTAAAGTTGCTCTGGTGGGTTCGGTGCAAAATGTTAAGTAGGTCAAGACAAAAGTTTTCACATCCTGGAACCTTTGAGGAGGTCAAAGGACTTTTAAGACAAATTAAATCTGTCAATTACAGCTGTATTATGTAAAGCAGCTCCTTAGAGGTACAGTATATTGCTGTCTGTTTAATGCAATCCCAATATTGAAGGAGTACATTACATGCAACAGTACAGCTACCACTTAGAGAAATTAATTAATTACAAATATACCCCAGGTAAGATTTGTTTAATTTGGGGGGATTGACTTTAAAAGCACCCTGTGAAGATTTCATTGTTTGCATTTAATGCTTTCCAGCAAAGAACTCCTCCACCCACCACTTCACAAATATTCCCAAAGCCATTGTTAAAGGTTTGAAAGCTGAACTGTTAATATCAGTCTGTGGTTTTCAGATTTTGTCTTATTTCACTGGCAAAATGAATTGTTTAGGAACAGATGAGGGGTCTTTATTTGAGAAAGGTCTAGGTTATAGTCTACGGTTTGACATATATAATAATAATGATAATAAGAATAAGAATAAGAATAATATTTATCATATTAGCCGTTTAAACCTGAAGACCTATTGGACTGATTGAAAATTTGATGTGATTATGAAAACTCAGAGATCACCGTTACACAGTTCATTTTTAGGGATACTTTCAATGTGTTCATGGCAGTCCATGGCTTCAACCTCTGGAGACCATAAATGTCTGTACATTTTTTACATTTTTTTTTTGACAAAAACTGACAAAAAAAAAAACTATTGAATCTAGATGAAAAGTCAAAGATCACCAAAATTGATTCAGTTAATTCTGGGAGGAGTCTGGAAAAATGTCGACATCTTGGTCAGAGGAAAATCAAGAGGGTCACCAAGGGTGGTGGGCCAACTGACCGACACTGCCACCAGGAGAGCATTTCTGCAAATGTGGCTCTTATTGCATGTTATTAAGGTGACTTTCTTAAACTGTAAACCTAAGTTCAAGACCAAGAAACAACAAACTGCTTGCATCGACCACATTTCCAGAGGCAATTGTGCTTCTAAATCAGGTTTAGCAAAACATCTGTGGTTTTATGATTGTGCCACCAAAACTGGTTGTTTTTGCAATTCATCATCATCTTTACCATAACCGAGTGGATTTGTGCCTAAATATAACCAATTTAACCAGTGCGGGTGAAATGTAAAGAAACGTAACGTTTTAACATATCTGCTCCATGATAATGTGTGTAGAAATGTACAAAACCAACATTTACTCTGACATCTGGTCTCCACAAGCATTGCCAAAAACATTAGCTCATAAAAAGTTATGGCCATAATACTACTATATAAAAGCCTACGTATGAAAACATTGCTCCAAAGAGTCACTTTTGGTCAAAAAATTCCACAGCTACGAGTCAGAGTTTAGTCTGCACGCATGCCAATTAAACATGGTTGAAGCAAACAGGATAAGCTCTTTTAAATCAAGATTATATCCTTTTGCTATCATGTCAGAATGAATCTTGTGGAAGCTGCCAATGTCTTGTCACTAGAAATTTTCTCCCAGTCAATCTTTTTTCCTCGCCTCATCATTAAACTCAAAAATCTGTTAAGAGTGAAAAATGGCAACTATCCACTTTGGCAACTTTAATTGCTAGTAGGCTTAAATAAGCTTACTTCAGAGGTAAATTTAAAATTCAGGCATATCTGCAGCAGTGACTTCCGCAGACAAGCAGATTCATCTTCTTTTTGCTGTATTTGCTGTGACCACATCATGGCACAGTAAGTGATAAGCAGCATGGTGAAGGAGTAAGAGGGATTTATCTGTAGCAGTGCTGAGTGGGGAGCTGATAAAGGGGTAACCCAGATGACTTGTTTTGACAGTAAACCAGCAATGGAGGGGGGAATATGTGCTAGCAGCATTATGCAAAGGAGGGAAACGTATTTAATCAGGAATCGACAACGATGACCCACAAAATGTATTATGCAGAATAAGTGCTGTAAAAGTCAGGGTAATACAGTGCAGCAAGAATAACAAAGGTTTAGAAAGTGTTTATACATTTTCAGATAAGTGCAAGAATGGTTCATTCACTCGGGGGATAAGAATAACCCAGCCACCACTCCACAGTCCTTTATTTACAGTGTACCAATTGCCTGCAGCATCAGAATGTGTCCCATCATAATAAAGATCTGTCTGTTGTGAGTAAATAATAGATACAGAGAAGAATACAAACATATGAGCACTCGTAACAAACTGTACGTGAGCCGACGTTTTAATCTTTCATCTTCTTTCAGCGGTGACTGCACCAATTTACTGAAGGCAGGTGCAGTTTCTCAAGAGATTGGTACCACTTTCTAGAACAGAAGCCGTTATGTAGGGGTCATAAGTAATAACTAATGGTCTTTTTAATGGGTAATGCATTATTTACCAACAAAGTCAATAAGCAAGGACTAAATTTCACTAAGGTATTATCATCAGGTGTAAATCTGTTACAGATTTGTGCAAAACTTAAGTTATATTTTCGAAATGTTGATGAAACACGATTGTGAGATCACTGCATGAAATGTTATGTGACTTTTCCGAACGTGATAACGCTCCAATAAGCTCAGATGGATGTTCAAAACATACGCAGCTATATTTCTATGGTAGCCACCGCACTCGCCATCATTTATTGCAATTGAAGGTGCAAATGCGTATTATGCAAGTGATAATATTTTGCAATTTGCAGTTTGCAGTGCATCTGTGAAAGGGGCTTAACTTCCATAAAAACCTTGACTGTTCATCATCATCCTTTTTATTTGCCAATAATGCCATTATAAGTGTTTGTAACCCGTTAATAAATGTCCACTGGTTTTAATTCTTCAACTGTGTAGTTTTCAGTATAAACAAGTCATAATAGAATATATGAAACCACTCAATGAGCAGCTGTAATTGTTAATTCAAATTGTGAATAAATGGATTTTGGTCCAGGTGCCCAAATGTTTCCTATCACTGTGGGTAAGTGAAAGGCTCTTCTGTGAACTAAATAGCTGAAAAGTGAAAGTGCCATGCTGAAGTAAAAACACCAGCAGTAACTGGGGAGCACGAGGCTTAGCAGTGGTGAGGCCAGTGGGAATAAAATGAGATGAAACTTTCTTAATGACCTGAGGTAAATTAGACAGCCAAGCTGCCAATGTTAATATGCTTTCACACATTACTTGGCATGTCGCTGTATTCTGACCGACTGTGAGAGGATTTGACTTTATCTGCGCACAGCTGCAAAGTTTTGAGCAGGCAAATCACATATCTGACACCACTTTGGTTTTTGCTTTTACTTTTTCCTCTCATTTGTTCCATTGTTTTAATGAATTGCCAGGGCTTGCGAGCAAGGACTAATTAGGTGAAAATAATAGAATAACAGCAGAAACCGTTGGCTTAGCTCACCATCAGCCAAACTGATTGGTGAAAGAATCCTCCAAGAGACACTTAGTCGAAAGTAAATTCAGCTGCAAAGTGGGGAATTCAGATTTGCTCAGACTGATATCAATCATTTGTTTTGCTCTCCCCAAGTAGAAACTGCTCTTCATTAAAATCTAATTCACACTGGAAGTAAACAAGGGAGGAAAGGTGATTTTTATTATTTCATTGCATTTCAAATAAGCTGTTGTGTTTATTTTGATATCGCACAGCAATAAGCGCTGTATTGTGCTACAAAGTACTGAAGTGATACACAAAGACGTAACCTTGGACGCGCTTCATTACCTCTCTCTAAATGGTGTTAGGAAAAGTCCATGTCCTATTTTTTCACTATCACTCAAGAACGTATTCTGTCCACAACTATAAACTCAGTGCTACACAAAACAACATTGTCTTTTTGAAAATGCATCCAACAAACGTGTCTTTTTTAGCCTTTTTCAAAGAGATGCTTTCTAACATAATTACGCCGCTCCCTTATATAAAAAAAAAGACCTTTCTCAGAGACTCCTCATATCCCACAGTGCATATATAAAGCAATGCACACTTTGGAAAAACAAAAAGAACAAGTTCTTATTAAGCTCCACACTCTTCAGTTGTTGACCAAGCTGAAAACTAAATGAAGATGCTTTATTTTCCACTCTTTGGTTGCTTATCTAATAAAAACCGCTCCCTCTGTCTTGTGTATATTGAAATGCACGTGCTGTTGTGGTTGCCTGTGGAGCAGGATTGTTGGATCTCACAGCCTACCCTCTCATAATGAAAGGTGTGGAGACATCTGTTTCCACAGGCAGCAATTAAGTTACTGTAAAATACAAACAAAACAGCGTATGATGAGATATCACGTAGATTCACAGGAAAGCAGACAAAAGCTCGTATACCTTTGATCACTAGAAACAGGTGCGAAATTACCTTTTTCCTGCATTTGCAAAAAAAGTCTAGAATCATTATATGTGCTGTGAAGTTAATTATGTTGCTTCTATCACATTTGAGATCCTGAGTCTGCCCCCAGGTCGTTTCAGAGACGGGAGCGTGACATAAACTCTACCGGGGTTAAGACTCCGGTCTGCACAAGTTCACATATGAAAAACAAAACAAAACAAAAAAAAACAAAACAAAAAACACACTACACTACTACACTATTGTTGTTCATTCAATGTATATGTAGTTATTCAGATGTTAAAAAGTTATACCATATGAGTTTTCTATACAAGGCCATAGTGTTTATTTGTATTTAGGAAGGTTGGCTGTGGAAGACAAATGTAAAAGTGCAACTATTGTGCTCATTTTCAGGTTCATACCTGTATTTTGGGTTACTAACAGAACAAACTTACATGCTTTAATTAAAAAAAAACCTGTATTCACTCACTCTCTGAAAGACTTTGTTTTAAAGCCTATCTCTTTAAGCCCCCTCCAGAAAAAGCCGTTAGCATGTAGCTACATGTAGCAGTACACTTACAGCCAGGAATGACTGTGAACATTGGTGCTTTATACCATTAAAACGTACCAATAAAAGCTTATAAAAAACAACCACTCATTTCAGTTGGACTGTGATTTGAAATCAGGGAGACATTAATAACATCAACAACCAAGATTACGTTTCCCACACATTACCATATAGCTACATGTAGCTACATGCACTTACAGCCCTGGAAAAACTGTATAAAGCAGTACTTCCTCCAGTTAAAAATCACCGATAAGCTTTATAACACAACTGGACATGTTCCAGGTGGGATGCCATCCAAAATTTGGGAGAAATTAACAACATCAGTAACCAAGATTACATGTTTCCCTGATGTTAGCATGTAGCGACTTATAGCAGTGTATTTGCATCCCGACGTAAACAACATTACATCACGTAAACAATTGCAGTAGCGAGCTTGGAGCAGTTGACTATAAAAATAAATCTATTGTTGATATCAGTTTGGCTCAAAAGTGAAAAAATAACAAAAAGAAACATTGGAAAGGACATATTTATAACTGTTTGAAACTTCTAATATGAATGTCCAACATTGTTAAGAGAAAATAGAAAGAAAGAAAAAAAAAGACATAGAAGGTAAAGTAAAATAAGATAACAAGAAGAGTAATAATGAAATGCTGCCAGTAGTACAGAGTACCTATAAAGAATGATATGCATTATATATATATATATATATATATATATATATATATATGTATTACAGAAAATAAGAAAAAGTTCCCTTTAAGAGTTTCTAGACTCCATTTCCACAATGTCACTGTTGTTGGTAACTTTTTGAAGGTACTGAGCAAGGTTTTGGCATTTTGGATAATTGCCTTAACATGAAATTACAAAGACAGCTATTTTAGCTTAACAAAAAGGAAAAATTGGAAACAGCTGGCACACCCCAAAGGTAACAAAACCCACCTACCAGCATCTGTAAAGCTCACTAATTACCAGTTTTGTCCCACTTCTTTTATTGGTTAAAAATACAAAGATAAACAACAACTTGCGGTGTTACCTTCTGAGATAGCCGGGCTTCCTGTTTTTCCTGTTTTTAACATACAAAGCTAAGCTAACAACCTGCTGCTTCAAAGCTGTGCAGACATGAGAATCGTATCGGTCTACAAATCTACTCTCAGCAAGAGGGTAGATAAGCATATTTCCCAAAGTGTTGAACTATTCTGTTAAAAGTAAATGTGGTTAGACCATGACTGATTGCACATTGTTGTGTGCACAGTTGGTGACGCGGTCCCCAACATGGCCACATAATACAGTGATTCAAGCTCAAGAGTGGTAGATTGACTGTTATCCTTAGAGTCGGTGGCTAAAACCCTATTTCTATTTCCAGTGAACTCAGTTGGGAAACTGAGCTTGAAGTTCTTTATTAACCAAGCACGGAAATTTGTATATTAAAAGGCTGCATTTCTTTTGGATATAAATATTTTTTATTTCTTTCAAAAACATGGACGGAAGGCAATGAGTAAGGTTTTACCACAAAAATTAAAAATTTAATTAGCAAGAAATTAAGCAAAAAAGAAGAACAAAAAATGAAAATTATCTTTAAAAAAGCCCTAAAATGAAAAATATAAATAATTACTATAATTATGTATTTTTCTGTAGTCCAATTTTATTTTTCTCTAGTTTACCACATATTTCTGAAAGGAAGGAAGGAAGTATGTTTTAGAACTTTAAATACTTTTGAAAGGCATCTGAATGCAACACAAGGAAACTGATATTGATCTAGGTTTCAAAGGGTTTAAGAGAAAGACTATAACACTTCAAATTAATAATTTTTCTCACCTTGGTAAAATGGTTTGCCTTGACTTGAACATTTATTCCAGTTACATTAATACAATTATGCTCATTCGAAAATAATTAGTTTCAATCAACACCTACATTAAAGTTAAGTCAAGATTTTGAGTGCATGAGGAGCTTTGGAAAAATAACTTCCTCGGGTCATCATCACCATAATACTCACATATGCAGACACTTATTCTGAGAGCAAAACATTTTGGGTTTCATTTTGTTCCAGATTACTATAAATTTTGTTTTTGTGAACTATAAACTGTAGAAAATGAAAAACAGTGGGAGGGAGAGCAACACCAATTGGGATGTAAACAAAGCTTGAGTGACACATACTGCGAGACAACTCCTCTTGGCCTCAACAACAGAAACGATATTTGCTTGTTTTTGTCTGTTTCTTTGCTCCTTTTGCTTAGCCGACTCTTGAAAAATGACAAAAAAATAAATCTTTTGGAAAAACTAACACACTGAAGGACACTTGAGCAGGACACACCAGCGGAGATGGGCATATTGGCAGCTGCTGGCACTGAACGGGTGACCTTTTCGTTTTTATATGGTCTCCAAAAGCACTGGGCCAACCTGACAGCCTTGAATGTTCCTTGGCTGGGCACGCTTGCCTGGTGACATTCAACCGGTTCCCCAGAGATACTTGCTTGGCTCTCAGCTCTGCGTTTTACAAGGTCCCACAGTCTCAGGCGGTCCACTAGCAGGTGGGGATAATAATTAAGTATGATTACTAGACATTAATCCATCCATAGAGTGACAGCCACAGCTGCCACAACTTTACAGCTGCCACCGCGTTACAGAGGGCTTTCAGGTGACTTAACACAGCCTTCGCAGCCATAATGGACATCCTGTGAACAACTCATTCGCTTAGCGTCTCAACACCCAAATTATGCATATTTGCTTGTCTGTATCTCCACCTCACTCTTTCGCTCCTCCCTCTTAACTCTTTGAAACTTTTCTTGGGCTCCATTCAATTACTTGCCACAAGCATTTAAAACTTTGAGTTGTTCAAAAATGAAAAAAACACAAGCAAATTGCAAGAAATTAGTAAAAGGTGACAAGACAAAAACCTTCAAATTAATTGTAAAAAAGGAGAGAGAGAAAAAAAATCAGAAAACTGTCCAAAAAAAGAGAAACAAAATCCATAAATTATATTTATGATTTTTAGAATTATATATTCAAAATATGTTACATAATATAGTTTGGTTTTTTAGCACCTTTTTTAATTTCTTGTCTTTTTTATTTTTTTTATTTTAGCTTTTTTGGTTAATTTTCAAGTAATTTTCTTGCAACTTTTTACTCATGTGTTGATAATTTTTGGGTCATTTCTTGTAAAATTGCTCCTAAGAAATCAAGCTGATTTGCTCAGACTTAAAACATGATTATCATATTGTCATAATGTGATGTAATGGCCTAAAGCTTTTATCTGTAAAAGCACACATCCTCATCCTTTTTATTCTTCTTCTAGCACACCACATCTGATCTAAAGGTAATAGTTATTTGGTCATTTAATGTGGATAAACATGACTTGGTTATTTCAACTTTAAGGTTTTCAGTGTCACTGCCACGTGTATGAAAAAAACTGTCCTTGCACGCTTACATTCAGCTTCAAAGCTAACATTTTTGAGAAAGCTGAAGTTGCATCTCCTTGTTACGCTAAAATCTGTTTCACTGGCCTTGGTCACACAATTTATTTTATCAAAGAGATGTTTTTTTTTTTTCCTCCACGTCTTTCAAAAACCCATAAAGCAGGAGTTTTCAGCCAATAAATGGTGAATGAGCATCTGCTACTGGACAGGACAGTAAGATGTGAGCATATCAGCTATGCTAAAACAGCCGTTATTTTGTCAGCATTCAACAACAATACCCCATGAGTCTTAGCAACAGAGGAGCAGACCAAGCCTGCTGTCTGCCATCAGGTGCCACCGTGCAGCCACGAGGAAAGAGGCTCATTAAACTTATACAGTAGCTTTATGTGTTTTGGTCGACCCAGTCGCCCAAACTAATGTTGACAGCTTACATCTCTGCAAACCATGGATACGTTACGTTGTGATATTATATCTGTGGGGAATACATTAAAATGTTTTGTTTCTTTAATCTCCCATGACGTTGTTGTTAACGTGTTGTTAGGCTTAGGCACAAAAATAAAAAATACTAAGTTTTCACGCTACTATGCCAGCTGTAAATGCAGCTGAGTCTTAGTAAAAAACAAACACTTTTCTTTGCACTATTCCAACTGGAAACAGAATTGCTTTTTTTTTTGCACTATCCTGACAGAAAATGGAGCAATATCTCGTTAAAAACTCCTCAACAATTTTCAGGGAACTATCCCAGATTATAACACAGACGTCTTTAGAAAAGAAATTTTTATAAAACACTGTTATTGGCATTATCCTGGCTGTAAATGCAGTAAAGTTTTGGTAAAAAAAACAGCTAGCACTCATGGCCCTAATTAAAAATAAGCAACCAGTAATTGTGGCATTATCACAGCTGGAAATGGTGTAAAAAAAAAAAAATAAATAAATACATAAAAAAAAGAAAAACACTTTTCAAGGCACTAATCTGGCTGGAAACACTTTAATCTCACAGTTTGAAAATAATTTGATGGCATTGTCCTTGCAGGAAACAATATCTGTTAAAAAACAACTTTTTGTGTTACTATCCGTGGTGGAAACACAGTGACGTGTTGCTAAAAAACACTAATGTTTGGTGGCTGAAAAGCCACTGGAAACGTACCAAAGATTCTCTATGAACAACTGTTTTTTGTTTATTTGTCTCAAACAGTGGTCTAGGTGTCTGGCCATCAACCGTCAGTTAATGGTTTGTAGTAAAGTGTCCTTGAAGCAATCAAACAGGGGTGAATATATTTCACACTATGTTTTGTTGGATGCTTTTAGCTTCCAAAGTCCTCAAACGTCACCAAAATAATGTTTACTTCTCAGATTTTCTCAGATGATAGCCACTTAAAGTGCCCTGATAGTTCCAATGTAAGCGGACATGATATTTACTTTTTAAAAGTATTTTATTTTATAAATAAAACATGTTTTATTAAAGTCCTAAATGATCGCAGGCTTGTGTAGTATCCTTTCATGGGAAAATTGTTCCTAAATTTAATACGTAGCTAAAGTGGGACTGCAACCATATATCTACATTCTTTTTAATTATATATTAGACTGTACCTAATCCCTGCAGTTGAATACACATCTCTACTTACAGCAAAAATTAGCAAAATTACAGGGACTCGAGTGGCTACATTGCATTATCATGCACCACAGAGAACTTCAGTGATGACTTACTCCCGGGCTTTATTAACTATTTTCCTTTTCCCCAGACAAAAAAATAATTTCCAGAGCTCAGCCGAATGAAGCTGAAGATCTCATCAGCAGTCCCTGTAAGAAATGACACTGCATTATAGATCAAAGTCGCCTCCACATTTATTTATATAGTGTAGCCCTGAATCCCAACTGCGTGTCTGTAAGGACTTCACAAGAAACAAAGTGCATATGCTCAATGAAGGTGATTAGAGGTTGTGTTTACAGACACGTCGCTGATAAAACACATGAATAGACAGAAATGACGTGACACAAGAATGTGTTAAAAGGGTTTTGATTTGAACAGAAAGAAGCTTTCATGTTTATGTTTAATGGTGCGGATGTGACAGTTGCAAAGGCGCCACGGTTTGGGAAGTGGTTGACTCATTAATTGGGTGAATTCAGTGGGGTAAAAAATAAATACTACATCGTTATGTGACACTACTTAAGATATTGATAATTTCTGTGTGGAGTTTGCATGTTGTGGATGTGACTCAGAACTACATTCGTAGGTATGAAGAAGCGTTAATGGCTGCTTGTGTGTTTACAGGGTTGATGGAAGCGCTGTGATAGGCTGCAAAACAAACAATGAGATCCAGGATTGGCTTGACTCCCTTGCAACCCTGCACTGCAACCACTCCGGTTAAAAAAACACAAACATGCTTTTTTCAACACATTTTCATCCCAAGTCATCACATATTGCCGCCTTGTCATAGGACTTCCAAAATATTACGCTCTAGGTATCCTTCTCCGTCGGCTGTTGACATTTTCTGCATGCTGCTATTGACACCTGCATGTCAACAAAAGCAGGAGAGGGATTACGTAGTTATGTTTACACAACATAAGCACATGGCAACCAATGCCAGGATGTCAACGAAACCACATGATTACAATTATGCAACAAAGGCACCGATGGTTAAAAACCCCAAACAAAACAAAACTCCAAAATCACAGCAAAAGCTGCAATATTTGACAACGTCACAATGAGAAAGGGCTTCATTTTTGCATATTTGCTACATACTTTAATAACTTCAGTCACGCTAAAATCTTCTCTTTTCGATTTAATTAAGTTAATTAAGCTACACTTTTGAGAGTTTTCAAATCCCCACGTTATTTCTTTTTAGGATTACGAACCTTGTCAAAGTTAAAAAGGTTGAAGGTGACGGTTTACTTTTTTGGCTTTTTTTGAAAACATGGGCAAAAAAGGCAAGAAAGAACTTGGCCAAAAAAAAGTCCCACAATTGACAAGTCTTACCTTAAAATTTATTTTGAAAAAGCAAGAAGGTTATAAAAAATAATAGAAAAAAAATTAGGGAAGAATGGCAAGAAAACTATATTTATAACTATAATTATTTCATATGGAAAATTATGTTACAGAAAAACATATAGTAAAATATTTAAAATAAATACATTTTCCAGAACTTTTTTTTCTGGGTAATTTTCTTTTTTTATGGCTTATGCTTAGGTAATTTTTGTAAGTTTTTGGTAGCTTTTGGGCCATGTCTTGTTAAGGAGCTTGTTGCCTTCCTCCTATGTCAAAAATCCAAACACTTTGTTCATGGTTTAGAGGGTTATTACAGAAACACTCCATCCAAATGTAATAAAACTCAATAATATATCGGTTATTAGTGTGGTAGGATGGAGTCAGGGTCTGGACCGAGACCCAGAACAGCCTGTTAGTGACCTTGGGGGGGAAGGAGGGGAATGACACGTTAACACTGCAGAAGCATTTTGGTCATTTTGCTAAAAGGGATTTGCCGACCCTCCCCCTGAAATTCACTGCATCGACATTGATAGCTCAAATAACGCAATGCAGGCTTTTCTTGTAGCAATTAAACTGCTCAAGTCATTTGCATGAAAAACTGTGCAATTATTCTTTTGTTCATTTTACACAATGGACATGTAGTCTTTAGGAATGAAACTCTGATATATTTCAGAATCTACTTCATATAACGTCAGGTCCAAATGACTGCTGTTTTATAGCAGAACTCAAATGGAAAGTGCAGCTTTCAGAGGAGACAGGGGCAACGACCTGGCATGTGGTCTGCACAGCTTGATAACACTAAATTAATCTACACAACATGACCAGCACTCCCAAATTGCTCAAAGGGCTTTTGAGGAACTGACTCACTTCTACTGAGAGATGTTTGAGTTGCTGCTCACGATTAAATCATCATCATTCTACTCTCACATAAGACTCATTTTGTAACTTAATTTATGTATTCCATACAGGCGCAAAGATTACTAAAAAGGGAATTAACTGGATTTTTATTAAAGGTACAACTTTTATTATTGCTAAAGTAGAAAAAGGCAAATTTGCTTTGGGGTAATTAGCTGAATAAGGTCCATCCATATCCATTGGCAGTGCCTGCCAGTTGGAGGCTGCTAGGCATGTGAAAATGAATTTCCTCTCACTATGAAACTAATTATAGACATAAGAGCTGAGTGGGAGATCCGTGGTGTGGTTGGGCCCATGCTGAGCAATGTGTACATAACTGATGCACATATCAGGACGAGGTCATCACAGTTCATGGTTCAAAGTTGTAAACAGATTTGTAACTTTACGCCTTAAACAAAGACAATCATGTTTCTGTAGCTACAGAACAGGGGGTGATACATGGGTGTACGTCTTTTAACAAATATTATACAATACGAACATCTAGTGACCTTTAAAAACAAAATATCAAGCTGTAAAGGTAAAAATTGTCATGAAATCAAGGAAGGCGGTTCAAAAAAGCCATCCAAATTTTCTTGGAAAGTTCAAGTCATATCAGTGGAATCACTGAAATCAGTGGACTCCTTTGATGCACAATTATACAACAAGTAGTCCTGATCGAACTGATTGGTCTGCAAGGCATTCAGAATGTGCTCAAATCTGCATAACAGCATACTGTCGTCATCACGAAAACAATTACTCTGCCATTTCTAAATCACTGCTTTTAAAGAAATCATATGATTATCTAACATGCTCTCACTACCAACTCATCACAAGTGCCGCTTATCAGTTTCCTCCAGCACAAAAGTCGTTTGTTTGTGGGACACATCCACTCCCCTCCTGTCCACCCTGTGAGCATACTCATGCTCACCTCAAAATCACCTGACGCTGTCCTTCAGCGTTTCATTTGAATGCGATCGGTTTCATCTGGCCACATTGTCAAGTGACGCCACCCGTGCGCGTTGCATGTAGACATGCCTGCTGCCATCCTGCTCTCCGCCAGTGTATGATAACAACACCACTGGTTCTGTCT
This sequence comes from Plectropomus leopardus, assembly GCF_008729295.1. NCBI lineage: Eukaryota > Metazoa > Chordata > Actinopteri > Perciformes > Serranidae > Plectropomus > Plectropomus leopardus. Next base: position 2,177,735 of record NC_056483.1, read on the forward strand.
GACTGTGTTGCCATCTCACGTGTCCGTGCGTTGTATGTGGACCCAGATGTCGGCTTTTGGCGTCACACTCGTACACCAAACGCACAGACAGAGCACCGCTATTTGATGAATTGGGAATGAGAACTGGTTGGAATATTGTGTCATTTCAGGCAGGGGTCAAGCAGCATCAACGAACATCACCTTCACTACATCTACACTGAAAAGTCCCTCAGAGGAAATAAAGCTGACCAAATGAACAGTAACAACCAACTCACTAATGGTGTTAATCACAAACTTACACAAAGGCGACAGTAAGCAGCATAAACCACCATATTCTGAGCGGACACGATAAAAATGCTGACGAAAAGTGATATTTGCATCATTTGACATTTGCACTGCAAACTACAAACTGCTCAGTCCAGCAATAGTCATGATGGGAAATGTAGTTTAAATGATTGGGACCGCAGTGAAAACGTTGAAAGGCTAAACTGCATCAAGAAGCAGAATGATGCTGAATATTTCATTATATAACAACATTTTGTTAATTTTGAAAATAGTGCTCAAAGGAAAGCAGTGTAAAATGTGTCAAATATTAAATTTCTCGTAAGACAAAAGACAATAAAAGGGCCTTTCCTTTGAATACCATCTTACACAAGCATGAATAGGGATGAGACCGGATGGCAAAAAGCTGCTGACACTTTATCTTTGGCCAAATGAACTGACTGATTAGTGTAAAACTCTTTGCTCAAAAATATAAACTACACTGACTTGTCAACAGAAACCAAATTATTCCCAGAAATTGTGGATGAATGTGGTATTCAGTAGCGTCCTTCATAGCTTGACAAAGCTTTTTTAATTCATTCAAGGGTGTAAGTTTTGGTGAATACACGGGGGTCTGAATGGTCCGGTTTCCTTTCTGAAAACTGCTCCCTTTTAAAGTGAAAGCTCCCATTTTTTGTCATATTTATTTATTTATTTCTAATGCAGGTTTTGTGTTGGACTTCCTGAGCAACAAAAGTTTGATTGTCACAACTAACCACTGTTAGAGGAATACACTACTGTTATTAATGGGTCTCACAAGGGATTGAAATACCAGAAAAATAATTTCATGGTGGTCCAGAAAATAATGTAACTTAATAAGAACATGTATAATTGCAATTCTTCCTATCTCTGATTAATTCAGTAGTGCTAATTACCTCTTCTTTTTTTCATCCTCAGAGCTGTGATAATTATTTTTACTCTTTTTTTTGAAGAGGCATTTTGTAAGCTTGCGAAAAAGGAACATGATAAAATATGAAGAAAAGAAAAAAGAAAATACCGTGGGGGCCTTTCTTTGCCAGATATGAGAAAATGTAATGACTATGAGGAATTATTTTTTTGTCATAAAATTAAGAGCACATACAGAATTCTCTCATATGATGTCCTCTTCTTGGGTATTTTTCATTTCTGAGTCCCTCTTAGAGTTAGAAACCACACAAAAACCACCAAGTGTACGAACACGATTTTGGACAGCCTACATTCTTAATGATGAGTGGGAGAATGTATTTTTAATAAATCCAGTAATAGTAAAAGTGTAATCAGTTTGCAACCAGAATCTCTTCACCATGAAATCACCCTAATTACTCTTACACCTCTGACACAGGCTGATCAGTTAGATTTTACTAAAGGCGGTGACGGCAAATGCTGTGCTCTGTCATATTTTCCCCCCAATTTTTTTTACTAACGAGTTGTATTTAAGCACAGACTAGAAAATGCAACAAATTCTTATAATTTTTGAATATGGCCACAGGACAATGATTGTGAAATTCATTTCCATCTTCCTGCTAATATATGAAAAGGAGAGCCAAATTAATTATTAACAAAATCTAACGCCAGAGCCATTTTTTAAAAACCATTTTTCCCCCTTTTGGTTTCCACCCTTTTCAATCCAAATGAGTCTTCAGCCTTATCTCAGTAATCACTGTGAAGTGAATGCTATGCAGTGGCTCATAAATTACACTAAAGTGGTTACCATAAAGGTATGCATCCTCATGAATATAAGCCCAGGGGTAGAAACAGCATCAGGTTGTTTTTTTCTCATAATGAATGAAAAATTGAAATTAAATAAGTGCATAAATGAGGCAAAGCATGAACCCCCCCCATCTTTATAGCATATGTTGGTCACGGTTCTGTGCTATACTGTGATGTATCAGTTGAAGCATGAATCTCCCCTAATGGCATTATTCGGTCTATGTTAAAACATGATTACAAACATGTCAACCCTATTTAGTGATGCTGCTAATATCTCCTTTGCTATAAGACAGGGATACTCAACTAACTTTGGTTCAGGACTAGGTTTTCAAAATTACAGAAGCGCAGGGGCCAGTCTCAGCCACCACATACAGGTTTTTGGAATTTCAGGACATTTCTAGGATTTTAGGACACAAAGAATTTATAGGACATTTCCAAGACTTGAGGTCATTTCTAGGACTTTAGTGAACATTTCCCGGATTTTAGGACATTTCTAGGGTTTTAGGATATTTTGGGGGATTTTAGCACATTTTTAGGATTTTAGGATGTTTCTAGGATTCCAGGACATTTCGGACAGTTCTAGGATTTTAGGATGTTTATTAGGATCTTAGCAAGGACCTGTTTCAGGGGATGTAGGGGTTCTTTGGTAAACAAGCTCTATTTTGATGCTGTTTTTTTGCACTCTGACATCTTATGTATACTACAGGTACAAAAACAATTCCCAGTGTGACCCGATTTGGTTTTATTGGGAATTAGAATATGGTTGCGGAGCCATCTGGAACCCTATCAGGGACCACATTTGGGAGAGGAGAGTGGGTTGAGTATCACTGCTAAAAACTATCAACTATGAAAAGCTCATCAACTAAGTGGACGACAAGTAGGCTAACACTAAAAGACTGTACTTTGTTAAACAGACTCACTGAAAAATTCCAGATTTTTATTGCAAGCATTGCTTGTAGTTCTTGCCTGATATATATATATATAGTATTAGAATATAGTATTAAAGAAAAGTAAGAGTAAAATGAATAAATAATGAACAATAAATTATAAAAACTGCATTAGGTAGGGAAACTGTGCATCAGCGACTGTGCTCACAAAGGTAGACCTTGCTCCATCCAATAATAAATAGTCTGCCACTCTAATCAAACGAACATCCCACTGCACACTCCTCAGGATGCCCCATTGCATCAGGATATTTCATTTAATTAGGCCAGATCCCTTTCAACTCCGCCGCGACGTCACTGTGCAGAAATGTCTCTGGGACCAGCATGGACTCGAGGTTTTAGTCATTAAGGAAATCAGGTCAGCCTTTGCATCTGGAGGAAATCCGTGGCAAAATATGTAATTACACACATGCATACCAGCATTGTTTTTAATGAGCTAGTTCAAGACAAGAGGCATTCGAAAGACTCTCAACTCAGAGCACATGGAGTACTTTGACGATTTCAGTATGTAAAGGAAATAGAGGAAGAACGGTCGGGTGTTGCATCGTGTTGAAGCAGTGTATGGATGGTTTTGTCAAAGGAGTATACAGTTATGGACAAATGTTATGATAAAGTTTTGCCGTTGTCAAATGTGAGCTTTTTCTCCATTTTTGGATTTGGATTCTTCCTCCATTATGGAGGCATGCAAAAAAAAGTAAAGTTTTCTTCATAAATTTGACATAACAAGGGGGAATGACTGACATACAAATGGTCGTCTTTGGGGTAAAGTATTTCTTTAAAAGTCTAAAATTATCTGGAGATTTAAGCTCTGGGTTACAATACTACTCTCAATCTCAGCATGCGATTTTTAATGCCTTCTGTTTAGATCAGTTAAATGTGGTTGTGCCGACATGAGAAATGTAAAAACAAATGCTCGGGAAGGATCAGAAGTGACTTTGTTTGCAGTGCATCAAAAGAGTGCTGTCGTTTCCCATCTGGCCAGACTTTAATGGTGCAATCACAACAATGAGTCCGTCTTTTATTTTCTTTGTAACATTTCTGTTTTTGCTTGATTTAGGTCCACATATCCTAATTACAGGCAACCAGGTGACTGCACAAAGGCAAACAGAATCACAGAAACCTCGACTCAGTCTTGGAAAGTTGCCATTTCAGGAAGTCAGTGAATTAGGCAGCTGGGGAGCAAGAAGACACAATCTGATTCAATCCCTGTAACTTAAGCTCATTATGATAGAACCGTCTGCTCTGTTTTCTGTAATTTGTCATCTCATAGTAGATAAGACAACATGAGGAAAAGCTAAATACAATCATCAGATGGACCTCTTATTTGCTCAGCTTTTTTGTTTCTTTGCTCTAATATTTGCCTACCAAACATTACTATGAACTGCTGTCAACATCCATCACCTTGTACAACTAAAACTGAACCAGCTACAGGAGGCAACCCCAAAACCTCGACCCAGTGGATTATGACCAGATTGGGCGATTCTGTACCACACAAGTCTAATGCCAGCTCATATGTATACTACTGTTGATGTAGCAAGGCCTAAAGGGTAAACCCGACCTATGCTTACTCCCAGGGTGTTAAATTAGCTTGGTTCGGAGCTCCCAGCGTCTTATACTGACACACAAGGCACCACTGATCATCTATCCACATGACGAAGTATTGAGAATGAAAAGTCTGCATAGGGCAGACATATGTATACTTGTTAACCTATTTTCATAAGTTATTTAATGTAACAAATGCATCATTTTAAACCAAACCAGAATCTCTCTGTAAGCTCTTACATTTTTCTAAAATAAGTTGTACTACCCAAACCTAAATTATAAGGATAATCAAGTACAACATTATGTATCTGTTCAACTGACTATCCTTATGCTGAATGAGTGGAGTTTATATTAGAAATATCTTTTAACTGAAAAAAGTGGGTTGATCAGAAGTTGCTGTGTTAATTATTAATCAAAAAACTATTTACTGAATAACCTCAGAATTGAGCCTCAGATAATTTCTGATAATAGAAGTTGGAGAATGAATACAAGTACCCAAAATAAAGACGTTTCCTCGCCATTAGTACAGATTTTTACTAATTCTGCTTGGATAATAATTGTATTGGTTAAAAAAAGACGGATATGCAACCAAAGTAGAGACCTACATTTTCTGTGAATATGGACGTTTGTTTCAAAAGTACAGTGTAAGATACAACAAGCATAAACTGAAATTGACAGAGAAGTCCAAAAATGAGTCGAGAGGGTAGCTTGGGCTGCATAATTTTAGGGGTAGGCTCTAGGTGCTACATTTGACATTTTGGGACCGAGAGCATGGTTGAACAGAGGTTGTTGACTAACCATGATGATACTTCAATCATAGTTTATTTTCCGTAACTACGATATTAATCTATCCTCATGGATACTGTAGTTATATGTGCACATATTGTAAAAAACAAAGTTTCTTACATTGGTTTTAGACATTAAAAAACTTGGTAATCAAACATAATCAGGGTTTTGCAGAATCGTCTACACTCTTGCCTGACCATAAAATTGCAACATTTATATATTCAGTTTTTTTTCCTGCACTTCCTTCAGGTACCAAGGCTTACATTTCCAGGTGTCTCAGAGTGCATATTTACTGTCTAACTCCCCAAATTTACAAGAGTAAATAATCCAGAATTTTAACCACTTTAAACACAATTCTTGCAAAATGTGCCATATGACCAGACTTTACCTGAGACCTAAAAACAAGGTCAGTGTCAATGTACACTTAATTGCTCTAACACAATCATGCAACAGTAAAGACTGACTCCCCTGTGTAAAGCATTGCAACTAGATCTCTACTGACATCAAATGTCCATCATGATTAAAGGGCTTTAGTTTGTTACCTTTAATACTTGTGCATAGTTTCTATACCAACACGGCAACGATTGGAATGCGGCCCAAAATAGCATACTCGATGGGGAATATGATGTCCATCATACTCATCCCACAGTATGTCCTTAAAATAAAGACGCTATTACACACTACACCAAGTGGATAAAGCCACGTGTCCCTGACTGACAGGGTTAAAAAACTGTTTGTGCGCTCCATCTGAAAACTTAGACGGACTCATTATCTTAATTGCAATCTCAGTCTTTAATTAGCTACACACACACCGAGTCATTCAGGTGTGATCAATGCCCTCTTAATCTCCAACCATAAAATGAAAAGAAAATGAAATCAATGTTTTGCTATCTTTAATTGGAACGTAATGTCAAAATTAATAACAATCAAGTCAATTAGCATCCGTAGCCAGCTGATGTGCAGCGATTCCGCTCTTTAATATCACTGCGATTTCAGGTTAACTGTCATCATTACAGGAGGATTCAGCAGAGCATCAGAGAAGTTAATGGAGTGAGCTGAGCAGGCAGAATGGACTGAAAAACTCTAAATCTGTGGAGTCTTAAAAAAAAAAAAAGATTCAGCAGAAGAACAGCCATCTCACCTCAGCAGGATCTCTGATTTAACTGTGTCTGAATAAGATCTCTTTCCCAGAAATAGAAAACCCACGCCTTTTTGGAGAACCCATCCTGTCAAGGAAATTACCTTCCTATTGGGAGGAGGAAGTATTATTTCAGTGTCTTTCAGACCCCCCACCTTACTGACTATACACAGTTCATGACAGCCTAATCCACACACCCTCTGTTCAGCCCTGAGAGACAAAGGCCCTTAATTCACAGCATTCCTCCTTTCTTTAGCTGTAATTTCCGTCTTTGAGACTACAAAATAAATATGTTCCGCTTTAGGGAGGAATGGACCGAGACAAGGTCATTTAAAGACACAGGAACGCCTTTCTGCAGTCCCCCTATTAAGGAAAAAAAGATCTTATGTTCTGGAGAACGTTCCAGGCGAAAAACGTGTGAGGTTGTTAGTTTGCTCTCATACGGCTCGGAGAAATACTGTAGCAGGAATTGCAGGATCATCAATTAATGATTTACCGGGCTGTGGTTTCCCACCCCAGAGCCTGGTTTTGTAATCTGCAGTGAATAAATTTGTATAGGAAGGCTGCTAATGAGGCTTAATAAAGACGTTCGCCATGGGCTGCAGTGGATGGACCGGTGTCCTATTTAAGAGTCACAGGAGTCGCCCTTTGGGAAGAGATGACCCATCCAGCGCTGCAGGGTTGCTGGAGTGTTTACCTTAACATCCTCTTCTAAATATTAGATCTTAATTATCAAAGTGGCTATTTTAGATGTTAATTTGTCAAACAACACCTTTGGCTTTCTGCTTAAGTGATTACACCAGACACACAAGGCTCCGTAAAGCAGCAGCCGAGGCACGTCGCAGTTCGACAAAAGCCCACAGCTAACTAGAAATGTCCTAGGTGAGGTATTACGTCGAAAGAGTGCACAGCCATATCGTTAAACCGCATTACGTCTGACCCGAGGAGAGAAGGTGAGATTATCTCGATGCTATTGTCTTACATTTGGAGTACAGCCGAGACTTTAATCAAATCTCGAAGCAATCAATGCACCAGCTCCGATGGACACTTTCCTTGCCCTTGGAACCCAAGGAGTGTTCAGAAACGATACCACGGGCAAAAAAAGAGTCACTTCGGATACATCATCGCAGAGAATGAGATTAACCTCCCATCCTCTACCCACTGGGATATCTAATGTCGCCGAGCTTATCTTCCAAGCATTCAATCAACCTCCAAAGAAGCAAGTCTATAAACACCTCGCAGTCCTTTGTTTCTCTTCTCAGCCTCCACAAAACTTTTCATGTCTGTGTTTTCATTCTTCTTAGAGACATTATGAAGTTAATGCTGCTGCTGTGCGGCGGTGGGGGTGTTTATTTATTTTGGTGCACGTGTGTGAGAATAAAAAGATACAGAGGGGGGATCAGGATTGGTGACGGTCTAGCACAGCGATACTCAGGTTGCTATGCTGGGACCTGTGTTGGGGGGTGCAGGGTTCCTCCACTAGACTGTTTTGTGCTGTTTATGCACTCTTGCAGCTTATGTATACGAAAAATACAAGCAGAATTCCCAGTATGAATCACTTTTTTAAAATTTTTTATTATGAATTAGAAAATGGTCGGGGGGCCACTTAGGGCCCTCTCAGGGGCCAGATTGGGCCCGTAGACCATAAACTGAGTATCACTGAGTCTAGCAGCATTTGCTTGCGTTTGCACAGTTGTTGAAATATTAGGACACAAACCCCTGTGGTTGGACTGGACACTGTCCCAAATATGCTCATCTATTATTAAGAGGTTTTCCTATTTTCTGTATTTGTCTTGCTGGACAACATAAAAAGGGATAGAGACATTATCTCACCAAATATCTATTAAGATGAACTGATTTGATCTCGGATTAAAAGATAAAAAAAAACGACACACACATGCACTATAATCTCTCTGCAGCTCACGCATGCATCTTCACATACACAAATACACAGGACAAACTCTTGACCTAATGCAGTTGGAAAAAAATAGCATTTTTTTTGTTATTTGGGAAGATTAGAAATACATTATTTAAAGACATTAAGTCCAGATTTTTCTGAAATAGATCTGAGCGGAAACATGATCTTCCTATTTTCAATTACATCTTTGCTATCCTCAATAATCCCGCATATCCCTCGGCCTCGCCTGCACTCCACGGTATGCACTGCTTGTCTGTTGCACTTGTTATATTTTCGATTTGCCCAAAACAACCAATTGTTTATGAAGTATAAAAATGTTGCCTGTCCTTGACCAAGCAGACAAGCATGTTGCTGTTCCTGCTGTAGGTAAAATCCGCTGGAACAAGTGTATCAAATTGCTTATTGTGGTGGGAGGTTTGTGCATTCACTGAAGAGTCCTCCAACCCCGGCATTACACACAAAGGGCCTTCATGTTATAATACGAATTCCTGACAGGAATTCCAGTCCGACGTGCAAGGATCTGACGAGTGGTGCCTTATCTACCAGCTACAGTCTTGTTTTTAATTTCTTATTCAGCATTTGCATTTTACAAGTAGGTTTTTGCTGATCTGTGTAACCTTTGGCGTGGGGCTAGATCAGTGGCACTTAAAAATGCACGCCATGAATGGCTCTAAGCTGAAGTAACCGGGTGTGATAACTTTTGCCTGGCAGATAAACACAGGCAGAATCGCTCCTGATTCCTATTTAGCATTACAATGAACTACGCTCTTGGGTGCCAATGTTCTTTTATGTGCCCTTACTCTCTATGAGGCCCTGTCTTTTTTTTTTCTTCTTTTTCTGCACAACACAACACTAATATGCTGTTTACCATTCTGTTGTTATGCACTCGCTTAGAAAATACACTAAAATTCAGAGAAAAAGGAAGAAAAAAAACATCAAATGTATGAAGAAGGATGCATTTGTTTTTCCTAAAAGTGCATACTTATCTTACAAACATGCAGATTTATGTGGTTTCGTGGCCCTGAATATAAACACGTTCAATGTATTTTAAATGAAGCAGTACAGTTGGATGACAGGGTCAGAATAAAGATTAATATCAGAGACTTGATACCAGCTGGTAAGGCGGGTTAATTCAAGTTTTTACTCTTCATGAAAGCAGAAAGTGATTTATTTTCTCAAATTAAGATTTAATCTCGTAATGTTTTAGAGCGCTATGACTCACTGCTACTTTTTGTAAAACCTTTTGTGACAAGCCTCAGAAATGCACACTCATTATGGGTGCTCAAAAACATATTTCAAACACAGCTTAATGGCATAATAGGCTTGCTCTATTGTCAAACAGCCAGAGTCCTTTTTAACTGTGCCCTTGAGCAACAAACTGGACTTAATGCCTCTACTCACAGTGGAAACGAGATGGGGTGAAAATGTCAGCTGAATATACAAAATGTACATTTACATTAATGTGACCCTTTTTCTCTGCCAGCGTTGGGTTTAACAAGAAAATTAAAGCAGACCCATCATTTGAGGTCAATAATATATGTGGATGCATATTTTAACTTTAAAAGTAATTTCCACGTTGGCGCTCTGTCAGGTCAGCAGTCATCATTTTTTTGCCCTTTCCTGTTGTAAACATTGTTCCCCTAATCTAAAGGGATGAGGATTAAGGGTATTTTGTCAGCACAGCTATCCATGTCTGACTGTCCTAAGGCTGCGAACTGCCATCACAGACAAGTTCATTCTGTTTACCCTTGTCATCCGGAGGAATATTAATCATTCAGCGAGCTTTGGCTCCGCACATGGAGACAAATCATTACGGATTGAACTGACAGTCACTGAATGTTTGAGGATCCATTTTTGGACACTGCAGACATAAAAATTCCAAAGAAATGGAGTTTCATGACAACTGGATAAATAGACAATTTCAACCATTTTCCCGACTATATTGAATAGAAGGCAGACTGCGAGGCCTCTGAGACCGATCCATGAAAAAAAAAAAAAAAAAAAAATCAGCACCAAAGCTTATAGCACAGTTTATTATTTGTGGCTGGGCAAATATGACAAGTTTTTTTTTTGAGTGTATATACAAAACTGTAAAAATAAGATCATTGTTTGGTGTTTTAGCTTACTAACAATTGAAAAATTAGCATAAAAAAGGCTGAGGCACAGCTGAGACTGATAGTAATGTACAAATTAAACTTTACATGAAAAATTACTACTCTTCATCCTGAATGCAACATGCATGTTTGAACCAACTTTTATGGCAATCCAACCCATAGCTATTAATGTATTAATGCATATCACACAAAATCACAACTATTAACCTCAAATCAAAGGATCATCATCATCAGGGTTTCTTCCTCTGAGGACCGACATAACACAACAGAAAGCAACATAATAATGCACAAATGTACCGTGGTTTGCAGAAATGCACAATGCCGACATTCATCCCGGCAGTTGAGTTGCTAAACCACTGTGAATATACACAAGGACAGAAGATATAGATATAAAATGGGAAACTGAACTGGAAGGTCACCTTTGGTTATTATTTTCCGCAGAGGAACAGACCTTAGTAAGAGACCCTGGGTGTTATCGGCAGATATGTACCTGTTAGTGTTTTGCAGTAGAGTCCTGAATGGGTCCTTATTTTGGCACTGCGAGCACATTCATCACATCAATGTGGAGACTAAGCCAGTATCCGTCATCATGACAGATTTTGTTCCACAAGTGGTCCCCCCCTGCAAGGGTTGTTCTGACATCTGCACCGATGCCTGTTGAGTTAAATACAGACCACTCCAATTTGTGTGCAGTTGAATTTTATTTTATCCTCGATCATTTCTTTGTGTAGTAATTGGCTGCTTTGATAAATAACAGAGGACCGTGCATGCTTGTACATGTCAGTCATTCAGTATCGAGTATTGTGCTCGTTTCTACATTTGGGATTGTAATTTAAACTACTGCAAATCCATCTGGATTTATATATCATTGCAATTTAATTGATGCAAACCTCAATCCACTGTGCAGGTCTATGGAGCTTCGAGGTCTATGGGATTTTTATTTTATTTTTTGGATTCCTGCAGGGATCTGAACCACCTACTTTGAAGGTAATGAAAAGAAACTCAAATTTGATTCTCTATTTAATTGGGAGCCAATGCAAGGGAGTATGGGAGCAATGTGTGCTCTATGGCGAGTCCTCATCAGTGCTGTAGCTTTACTTTTGAACTTCCATGAAGTGTGATAAGGCTCTGTTGCTAAGGCACATAAATTAGGCCTTGCAGTAGTCGAGGCAGGATAAGACGAGTAAATGAACACTTTGCTCAAGAGCATTTATTGGCAGAACGAAATTGATTTTGGAAATGTTTCTGAGCTGGAATAAGAACGATTTATGGCGGTCATGTGGAAACTTAAGACACCATGGCTTGTGTTTGCAATAAGACAACTGCTTATGTGTTTTGTCCTTAGAAATAACAAGCATGATATCCCTGTCAATAGACAATAAGCATTCAAAGGATAGCAATAATGCCGTCCTTGGAGTTGAGTATTTGCAGAACAGTTTTCGTATTCCTGTGGATCGAATAAAAGCACATAAATAAACCAGCAAACAGCATCATTTTGGATCGGCAATGTTAACATAGAGCATCATCTTCAAAAGTATTTTTCTTATCATTTACAAAACTGCAAACACCACAGCACCGTTTTCTACTCTGTCCTCCTCTGTAAAAACTGTTTTTTTGTTTAAACTGCATTACACAGCTCTGTCTACCTACACATAAACAGAACAGATCACCCCCTTCTGCGGTGGTGGAAATCACTAACAGAAGTTGAAGTAGACGGGGCGGACTGAGAGAAGGTAGAAACAACAACAAATTACAACACTCTGCCGTATTATGCACTGAACATTACAGATTGATTGATGGGCTTTAACTGTGTAAAAGTGACCAAAGGTGCATATTTCCTCGAGCAGAACAACATAATGCAGCCTGCTGGGCTGCCGCCCGCCACGCAGCAAAGGTCTTAATGCACTGTAATAAAAAGCTGACATTATATACTGTATGGAAAAGATGATGTCTAGACAGCCTGTCCTCATCCCCAGATCATCAGAACCAGGGGTTTGTCACGCCTCTCGCCATGCAGTATCGATACCAAAGGCACTCTTTAGCGTCTTTTTAAGACACACCAGGCTTTCAGCTAACACCAATATACACAAATCAACAGCAAAACGTGATGCTTGAATGCAACGCTGAGATCGACTTATGCCATATAAAGAGAAGGAAGTCCACAGGAGGTGGATGGGTCAAACATGACAGGGCAGCTGAACAGTCTTTTTTGCTGAGGAAGGTTTCTAATCGATTGAAATGACCCAGAAGAATCGAAGCCGCAGCCATAACAAGAGCTGTTTGAATTCTCTAAATGTAGAGAAAAGGTGCTTCAGTGCTTCCTTTCTTGTCTCCTTTGGCATAGATTGCATACACTGGCCCATTCTTCACCAAAGGACGGGCACACGTCCACAGCCTGTATCAGCCACTTCAGAGCACAATCACGTCAACATGAAAGGTGTCTACTCAGCTAGCTCAGACTTTTATAGGCTTACAATTTCGCCTCAAATGTATGTATTTTACAAAAGCACAGTCTTTATTTTAATTGGTATACTTCTATTTACTATTTATTGTATATTTCACACAATTATACTTGTGTAACTGTAAACATCTTCACTCTACATCATAATCAGCATTTTAAGAATAACAAAGAAGCCCGTCTTTCAACAAAAGGGATGCTCTTATTCAGATGATGCTCATGAATAGAAACCATTTGCTTTAACTTAAAAAAACTCGTGTTGGGACTGCCTTAAATGTTATTTGACTGAATTTGAGAGGACAAGTTGAATTGTTAAAAAATAACCAACTTATCTTCTCAAATTTAGTCAAGGCAGCCTGGACACTAATTTTTTTTTTAAAAAAGTTAAAACATATAGTTTCTCTTCACAGTTTGTGTTTCACATAGAGACGCTAAAGGGTGCCTTGTGTGTCGATATGGGATGCACAGGGGTGTGATAAATAATTGGAATTTATGACCTGGGAATGAGAAGAGTTTGGTTGATACTGTAATTTCCCTTTCTTTTTAAAAGCTTACACTAAACTTTGACCATTAAACCAAAACAAATGTCTTTGTGATAAAATGTATGTGCACGTTTCGGGGAGAACATAAGCATTTTGCTTATTTCATAAGATTGGACTTGGGTTGAGCTGAATAGATGCAGTGTGTTGGGATAATTTGTTTTGCAGTGTCCACTGAACTGGAGTAAAAGACACAACCATCAAAGCAGCAAAGATTAACAATGCTGTTTCATGGGCAGTTAACCTAAAAAAAACACTCAAGCACCATCACACGCCACAGTCCAGTGCCCACAGCCTGTACACACATATGTCACGGTTTGGGGAAAGTAAAAGTTCAGGTTTTGGGCACGTGCAGCGATGACGCAGGTAGAATGTTGATTTATTAAGCCGCTGGTTGATTTATGGAGTTTGTCAGAGAGCTGCCAAAATCAGAGATACATTCATGAAAGCTTGAAAACTTTATTCATTATACATTATAGCATTATCCATCCCGGGCTCGCTGTGAGGCGTGGAAGTAACAACGGCTGACAGATAAAATTAGAGTGATGGAAAGGTTTGGGAATTGAAAAAGCTGAGAAATACAATGTGAGGTGATCTGATAAGAAACAAAGCAAAACAGGTCTTTACATGGAAATAATAAAAATAACTTCAGTGACACAAAAGCCATAAATAAATGAAAGCAAACTTCAAAATAGCATTGATCAAACTGCAATTGATTAGTGTTTTTTACATTGTTCTTTGACTGTCTTTTAATTAAGGCACCTATATTTTAACAAGAATCTAATCCACTCAATTTGTCAAAATAATTGCCAGTTTTTAACCAAAGACCAAAACAAATAGAGATGTTGCGGTTGTGGTTGTTTAACAATGTTACAAACTATACATGGGTATCATATGTGCTTCCCCAACCTAAACGTGTTTACACAACTGATGAGAACAAATGTGGGAGAAAATTCAACCTCGCTCTCACTCTACGATCGACTATGCGTCTCGGCGGTGACAATATCTCCTCCATAATGCACTGGGGCAGGAAGTGAAGTAGGCGTAGTGTGACCCCGACAATGTGTTTGTCGCTGCCCTCGGGGAATCTGACTGTGCTTGATTGCACCTGGGAACAATTGAAGCCAATAAGGTTAACTGTGTCTGAACTGTTACCTCTCCAGCTCGGGGTCAATGATGGATGACTTGTTGGTCATGTGCCCTGAAATCTTTAAAGTTACTTTGTTTTTCTTGCTTTTGTCTTGGAGCAGATGCACTTAGAGAAATGTAGATTGTGTCTTATGTTTAAAGTCCTCATTTTAGGCGTTTTGTTTACAAGATGATATGTTGCAGATGCCCTGTAATGTAATTAATTCTCTCCTAATGCTATGTTATGCTCTGATAATTGTTTAGGTGTTCAGTGAGTAAGCAATGCATCACCATGTTCCAGCCTTAAAGAGCATAAAAATATTAAATTTGATTGTACAAACGTGGGCATTTTCAAAGCAGAAAGCTGTTTTATAAAAGACACCATCGATTGGCATTACATAACGTAAAGGATCAGTACTAAATGCCAGGATATCTCTACCTCTCCTGCATTGACTTTAAGCATTCTGCCACTTTATTTAATGACTCTCTGACAAGTCCTTCAACTCCATGGAAGTAGAAATGAATAGCTGGAGTACCCCGTAAAGTTTGAAAATTGAGATATTAATTCAAGAGTTATAATATAAATATATATAAGCCACTTTCTTTAAAGACCTGTAGGTGGGTCAAGGAAATATTTCTAAGGCTCAAATATTAAAATCCAACAGTCCTACACACTGAAATAAGTGCAGACATACTGTACTGTATACCCTGATACAATTGCTCGGAGCTTGTGGCCATGTATGCTTTTAATCAAATTGGCTGGATTTCTTTCATTTACATGGGAAGAAAGAAATGAACAAAAGAAAATTATCAAGAAATTAGTAAAAAGTACAAGACCTTTACCTAAAAAAATAGTAAAACAAATAAACAAAAAAACAAACAAACAATAAAACAGCAACAAAAAATAAAGAAAATTATTGGAAAAAGTGTTTTAAAAATATATATATATTTTTTATTCCCCGAGAGAGTTTTCCCCAGCATTTTAACAATATATATATATTTTTTTTAATCTGCACATTTCTTGCAATTTGTGGAACATTTTTTTATCAAGTTGCTCATTGACCTTTTTTCCCCATGTTTTTTAAATAAATCACACCAATTTGCTTCGGGATTCAAAGGTTTAAATACTTGTGAAAGGCGTCCTGAAGCAGCACTAGAAAAGTGATTTCGCTCCGGGTCTCAAAGGGTTAAAGCCAGTAACCCAGCTATAAAATCCCATAATTATTTCACTTAACATATTTCAATTACAGTAATCAAAATCCACGGTGGACCACACAAAAGGAAAAAGCGTTTGGACACGGTTGACCAGAGCCCTTCGGATCAGTACGCCCAGTAAGGTCTTATGGTCCTGTATGGATCAGTGCACACGTATACATGTATACCTGCCTAGTATTTAACTGCAGTATAATTATCATTTTCCTTATTATGGATGGACTGTACTCTGTACTGTATTATTACCTCTCTGTGTTTTCCTGTTTATTCTCTCCTGCATTGTACTGAAGGGTCATCAGAGACTCTGCTGTCAGTCTCTTAGCATCAGATCTCTGTCATAACACGTCTCTGGCATTCGACGCAGCAGCAGAATTCACAGATGAAACGCTCCTTTGATCAGCGGGTCCTTTGAGTGCGCTCTTTAAACCTCGGCTGCCACTGTGGGCATTCAGGGGGCATCAGCAGCGGTGCCACAACACTACCATTGTGCTGGAGCCTCCCGCCCGATAAAACTCAACCAGAGTCTACAAAAACATGAAGCCAAGCGATCAAACTGCATTCCTGTAATGCCTCGCTGTGCTTAAATCATCTTAAATAATGTTGGACATGTGCAGAATACCGCCTTGTCCGACATCAGTTTTGAAGTGCTGCAGTTTGGTACTTGTAATGCGTTTCCAGCCTGTTTCTTGCACTTGCATTTTTCATAGACGGCTCCCCCCAAAGGAAATACTGTGGCTTTCAATGCCCCTCAACAATTTCACAATGAGAAGATGTTGATCCGACTGTCTGCATCATCACTGAAAATACTTTTACCAGTAAATACAGCACCAAAGTGAAATTTGTGACTTGTGGTAACTAGAAAGTAAAAGCTTCTCATATACAGGAAGTTCCACATTTCACATTTTTAATCTTTATAAATACATCTTATTATTCTGCTTTTTGGGTTTGATATGGAACTATTGCATGTTGATGTCAAATGCCTGCTAAATACTAATAAAGTATGTACGGTAAATGTAAAAAAAAAAACCCCAACATGTTGATAGATTTTTAGTCATTATGAGTCCTGGTCATTACATCAATATTTTATTGGTATTTTGATATGGAAATGTCATAAGTGTTGAATTTTCTGGGTTTAAAAGACTGCATTACAATTAAGTAATGTAATTTTCAGAACTTTCTCAAAACATTTTCTCTCCGAACTCATCAAATACAGAAACTTGTTTAATGGTCCTTTATGTCAAAATATGATGTGCTAGTGGCAGTGTGTCAATTTATGGTAGTTATAAGAATTGTCTCCTTTTCAAAATAAACTTCGCTTTTCAGTTTGTGCTCGTTAAAAGTATGTTTTTTTTTCAAAATAAGCTTAAGAAGTAGCTAAATAAAAACAGTTTGAGGTTCACTCCTTCAGATTTAGGCAGCAAACGAATGTGTTAAGGTATAGAGAAAACCTTCATGACATGGCTTGAAATAAGTACGCTTGTTACTATCGTGATGTAATGTCATGTGACACATCTTACATGCTTCACATGCACATTTTGCATTGCAAAGCAGCACACTATGTCAATATTAAAACAAATCCATTGACTTTTAGTTTCATACTGGACACAAACAGCTGGTTACTGGATGAAAGTTTGTTTGACAAATGACACACTAAATTTTTAAACAAATTTATTGTGTCAATATTTTGTTAAAGCACCAATAGTCAACCCTACAACATTGTCACAATATTAACATTAAGGTATTTGTTCAATAATATTGTGATATTTGATTTTTGAGTTTTTCGCCCAGACCTACTTTGGGGGCATTTATAAGTTACATTTTGACATGCAGCAACAATAACATTCATTTTTAGTTGTGTTTGGGTCCATCTGATAAATGTTAACATCTATTTTTTCACTGTCGTTGTAGCTCTATTTGCTGTTCGACAACTTCTAAAGAAAATCTTTGGCTCTCTCGCCACTAAACGCTCCACTATGCCCCTACCTTTGTGTGTCAACAGGTAGTGTACAGTGGGCTTCCAAGAGCATTTTCACAGACAACAGCTGCCTGCTGTGGCTGGAAAACAGGTTACTGAGAGTGAGAATCAAAACATTAAAAATGCTGCCAATAAAACATAAACAACAAGTTAAAAAGATTCTAAAATGCTCTGTAGATCTGAGGGGAACTGCAGGTGATAATTCTTTGTGGGCCCATCACCTCAATCAACCACTTCAATATTACACATTTGAACCATTGCTAATATAACAATATTGATTATGATATTAGAAACGCTTCAAATGACTATATGCAATTTGAAAGGGGTTGCTTATAGTGATGTACCCACATAAAACGTTAACCCCAACATCATTTGAATCATTGCTAATATTAAAAAAACACTGATTGGAGCAGATTTAATAAAACTATACTATAAAACATTTATGGTTTAGGTGCTTTAGCAAAAAAATAATAGGTTACATTTAATCATGAGGTCAAATATTGCTTTTTGGTAAAACATTTATATTTCACAAGGCCTAATGACCTGTTTTATTTTCATATTTTATTATGTGATCTCAAAAGGGACTCTAAGATTATTACAAATTTGATTGGACGGTGTTAAAAATTGTCTATTTGCAGTGTTAATGACAGAATAGGACACAGGCGATGGGAGATTCATAATACCCATTACAACCAGTGGGGAAATACAAATCTCTGTGAACTCATGGCAAACATCACCTGCATAGCAAAGATTATTAAAAGTCTAATTATGCATATCAAACACCACAGACGGGACAATTAGAACAGGGAGGCTCCAGGCTGCCTGGAACAGATGGTTTGCCCATTTAAGGAAACTACAGACATATGTATTATTAACACTTTGCTCAGCATTTTTGGTGCTTTTGTATTTTATCTTTGTGGGATGCTCCCTACAGAAAAAGTGAAGATTTTTTTTAAAAGGTCTATTTTTTAACAAATGTTCTTTTTATGGAAATGTGTTTGCACATTAAAGCCGTGCATGGGTAAATGGCACAGTTTGCAAATACTTATGGCTTCAATGGTTTTCTGAGGCATTAAACATTTGCTGTGGGCAAGAGCTGACGGCCTGACAAACCTCCTACAAACACAATCGAAAAACATTAGATTTTCTCAATGTGTCAGTTCACCTAAATAAAAAAGTACAATAGAAGTTAGCTGAGTTTCCTTTTTTTGTGCTTGTTTCTAATTTCAACAGCATTGTCTCTCTTTAGAAACACTGCCAACGTTACTTTAGATGATTTAAAATTGTCCAATTTAATGTATCTGTGGTTTGTAGAAATGGAAGACACAACAGAGGAGCTAAATGTGCAGAAAATACTCTATCAAAGGTTACCTGTAGCTAAGTCCTAATTGAGCTAGCTATCTAACTTGTTACATTTTCAGGTTAGTGCAGCAAAATTTCCCCCTAGGCAGGTTTCCATTAACCCTCAAGTTGCGCAGATTTAAATTGTGAATATAGGAAATGTCTCATGGAAACACTTCAGTTTTGAAGAACACCCATTATCGCAAATAATGTTTTACGTTGACATGAGGGGGTAATTCAGGCGATTCAAAAAGCCATATTTTGCTTTTTTTGGCTTTTCTGGGTCACATGATGCTATGGCTATGCGCTTATCAGTATGAACTGGCTCCCATGATGCAGCAGGAGCTACAAGAGCTGTTATTGCATCACATAACTCTTAAAAGTTGAGCTGATCATCTGGAAGTTTTGAATCCACAATTCCTCTGTGAAATCGTGGACTATCATCTCCCAGAAATCCCTCATATGTGACTGCTTCCATGTATAAGGGGCTTGCCCTTCCATAATCGCTTGCATGTCGCCTTGGATTCGAAATAATGATGGCTAGTGTGGTGGCTGCAATAGAAATAAACCTGCCAGTGTTTTGAAAATCCATGACCATGCTTGTGTTTTATTTACATTTCAAGTATTGCTTAAATTGGCACAAATCTGCAAAGAAAACCTGCTTACTGAAAGATTCTGCTCCCAAAATGTGTATCTTAACCCTGTTTTCTGCCTTTGTTTTTATCGTGCAGCCTACAGTTTATCGAGCAAGTGTGGTTCTATATGATAAAGCATCTTAGAGACAGGCGGGGGTGGGGAGATGGACAGGTTGATAAATAGATACATGTAGGATAGAGAGGCAGACCATGAGAGGTCCACTGTGAGCGGTGGCATGGCTAACACTCTCTGACTTGTGTGGGGCCACTGAGTCACCTTGCTGCCATGGTACCACATGTAAATTGTGCAGAAAACATTTCACATTCAAGACCAGTACCCAGGTCGAGCCTGGCGCTCGCACAAGGACCACTTTCACATTCAGTAGTTTGCGTATCCCGTGACTACTTAGCACTACATATTCTCAACACAGTGAGAGTAATGACAGTGCAGTGAAATGACAACTGTGATGCTCGCACAAAAGGACGAAAGAGAGAGACAGAGAGAGAGTGTGCATGCACGCTCCCTCACTCTCTTTCTCACACACATACATATACAAGATGCAGACACACAGTGAAACTCTGAGATGCACAGAGGGGAGGTGGGGGGGGGTTTACCATAGAGACTTGGACTCATTGATCCTCTCAGGAGGGGGTTAGTTGAGATCAATCTCCCTGCACAACAGTGACCCCTGGTGGAGGATCAAAGTTCCCAAACAACAAAGAGTTCATCCAGCTGCTCCCTCAATTTCCACTTAATGACAATAAGACATCACCATAATTTAAACACCTACTTCCAGTGAAATTATCATTTTAACTTTTTTGTGAGCGAGAGTAGATATTGAGGACAGACAAAAAGGCTTTGCAGGCATTTAAAAAGACTGATGCACTGACAGAAATCTAAAAAAATCTCTGCTCAAATGTGCATTCCAGACGCACCACTGTAGTCTGGATGGCTGAACTGGGCAGAGAGAGGCGAAAGCTGCTGTCATCCTCTGCAGTATTGAGTGTGAAAACCATGTTTCCCTCTCCCTGCGCCTCCCACACCATTCTCAATAAACCACAGATGAGACAAATGCAAAACACTGCTCATTCAAATGTGCACCAGATACAGTAGGAACAGCTGCAGGAGCGTTTCTGACGATCATATGTTATGAACAATTTACTGTTCAGATCCCTAAGACAGACAGTGTGCTCTTTATATACAGTATATTTGAACAAAAGAAGTGCACAGCTCACATTTATAGATTAGAACCAGCAAGAAGTTCATTAATCAAACACAGAGAGAAGGAAATTTAGAGGATGTCGCTGATTAATATCTGTTTGGATTCCAGCTAAAATGAATAAATAAACAATGAGGAAAACATTAACTTTAGCAATTAATTGTGTTATTCATTGCAAAGAAGTAAGAGATCTCTAAGCTTCCCATTTAGTTTGATTTGATTCAACAATAAACACAATCTAAACACGCAAAATAAACATGCTAAATGATATATTTTGGATTTTGTCTCTCTTGTTAACGGGACCCAGCTGATCATTGCACGCCTACCCATTCTAGGGCCCATATTTCTTTCATCACTTTGCTCTCCCTGTTGTGCAAAGATTTATACGGACCCTTAAGACCACATGTATAATACATGAGCCGGGACTTATAAATATATCAAACAATATCAATAAATAAAATGTGACCCGCCTCCCTCTGTAATGTGTGAATTTAACTGCTGACTGTGACTTCTTGGTCAGCTGGAGCATAACAAAAATATATCTTATTGGAATGCACCCAGGGCAGGAACCAGTGCCTGACTGAAATATGGTCATACCAAACAGAGCTGTGTGTGCTTCTAATGCTAAGACAGTGATGTAGTTTTGCATTTTCTACAGTGCAACTTTTTATTTTGTTGTTTTTTTTTTTATAGATTTGTTCATCAAAAAATTATATCTCATTATAAAAACACACATATACATATTCGTTCCATGCAGCAAAATCTCCAAAGGATAAGTTGTCCTAGCTTTTTTTACAAAATGATGATTTTGGATTATTGCAACTAAATTTTGTTTTTACAGTTTTGGACAGTCCTTACTATCAGTTATAATACGTACTCACAGAGTTAATTTATTTCATGTTTATTTGTATTTGGATAAGTATAGGAGCATAAAACTAACTAAGCCTGTCCCTAGATGACCCTTTAAAAATACATAAGACTAAACTACACTACACAAAATACTGTACAAAAATGATTTGGCACAATTTAAAATAGCATCTATAATACAAAACATGAACATCATAAACACAAATCACCAGATCATTCATGACTACATGACTGATTCCTCTTCAAAAACTGTTTGTTTGACTTTAAAATGATCACAGTTAATTGATAAAATCTAGTCACGTGGCAAAAAACCAGTCTGACATAGCAAGAAACATGCCTCACCTATGGATTTTTGTCATATAAATGTTATTTTGCCAAATGTGTTAACTAAAATAAAATATAGTACTTTTGCTGGTGAAGAGACAGATATTTCTCCCAGGTATTGGTGGAGACCAAAACCAGAGCTAAAAGTGATTGAATATTGGATTTAAAATATGACTCCAAAAGACTTATGTTATGTTGCTGTGTAACTAAGTATGTAAAAAAAAGCAACTGTTTGCTAAAAAAAAAATGTGTTCACACCTTGTTTCTGCTGCCACCAAGTGGCCAAAGAAACAACAACAGTCGTAGGGGCAACCTCTGAGCCTAAAAAAATTACGCCAACGCAGAAGTGTAAAAAACTGCAGTGCCTCGTTTTTTATATTTGCCTCGTGAGAGTGGCTTCAAAAATGACTCAATCCCTATCGACTCTCATGGTAAAATTCCCAACGTTACAGCAGAAATAAATATGTTTACAGCGTAGTGATAAAATGGTTTTGGTCTATAAAGCTAATTTCCCCATTCACAACAACTTTTATATAACTAACCCAACTATACATGCTAGGGCTTAAAGTTATGCATAATTAAGGGCTTGGCAGCTTTGAGTGATAGGCTGTCTGTGAATAAGCTTCTCAGTCAGATTAACCCCTCGCTGCCTTGCAGCTCCACCTTTTCATTTACATATGGTTACTTCTGGCTCCAAAAAACAAGATGGCAGCAGCCAAAATGCCAAACTCACTTCAAAACTGAAATCCACAGACAAATGGGTGATGTCACTGTGGTAACATATTTTTATACAGTCTATGATTTATCCATGTGGTTTGAAAACTAAACCAAACCATGTAAAACGTTAATCATGCTGTAGTTGCTATAAGAAGATATTGTGTTGTAAGAGCAAATCTTAAAGGGGAACAAATGAAAGACTTGGCATTCAGTATTTTTGAGTTCATTATCAATATTTTGCATCTTGCCTTAAACATTAATTAACAACACCTCTGCAACATGTTGATAAAACAGAATCTGTATGGCATCACGTTTCCTTCAAAATGAAATTGCTGCTGCTAATTGGGAACGTATACATTTAAATTGTCGGAGACATAGTTGTCAATGCATAGTAAGAGCCTGTTTAAAATGACAGGTCTTTAAAAGTTTGGTCAAATTTGTGTGGGGAAAAAAGCAAAGGCAATAACCAAAATCTTTGTGAATATCCATCATGGTTTACAGATTGACAACATAACTTGCCAGTTAACAACCCCTTCAATCATCTAACTGGTTGTGTTGGCGGTAAAATATTGTTATGGTATAGTCCTAGTTCTCTGCCACTGAATGCAGTTTATCCTAACCAAAAGACAACGTGAGTCAGATTTTGCAAGCTTTTTCCATCATGACAATGCTTGCAAAATCTGACTCAGATTTGAAATAAATCTGAATTTCTCCCTCAGAGGTCATGACTTTTATTGAAGGGACCATAGGACTACTTTCCAGTATCAGCAATTCTGTTATCTCACACATCGCAGCACTACCATACTTGCCTCTTGCTTTACATTTTCAATGCTCGCAGCGTTTTCACACTCCGAGATGCTTGATATCTACTGGCCCATGTATCTCTTCCATTTTAGCCTGCCAGCGGTACAGTATCCATCTCCATTACATGGTCACAGATGGATAACAAGGCCAGGCCTGGCACAGCTCACAGAGTGGTGCGGCTCCTCTGAGAATACACCCCTGCCATCGTATTCAAATGGACTTTCTGCTGGCTGTCCCCTCGCTCGCCGTGGCACACAATAGAAGATAGGGGAAGGATGTGGGAGGAAGGAGGGAGGGGAGGTGCTGAGGTGAGACTGAGGTGGGCTGATGAGAAGAAGAGAGTTGCCATTGTCTCTAGGGGAAACAGGGATGCCAACACTGAGACGCTGTGCAGACACAGGAATTAGATCATTTAGAAATTCAAGCCAGCCCTCGCACACCAATTGCTCTTCTCTTTCTGCTGCCCCCCGTTCCCGCTCCCCTTCTCGTTTAATGCCCTTATCGAGGCAGGTTGGAGGAAGCTCTGAGACAGGCTGACACGGACACAGACTACCTCTAAAGTCCTTAAAAGGTAATTGAGCCTTCCAGCCCACACCACTAATTTGTGTGACTCTGCCCACTAGCTAGCAGTGTGACAAAAACAGAGGGAGGGAAGCTGAGGAGTGTTGGGAAGAATGACTCCCTCGGACACAATATGTTAATTGGTTCTCTACAACTGACAGCCATAAGAAAGGTTGAGGCTATATGGAGGAGAATTACCAGAAAGGGCATGGTCAGGAAAATGATAATGGTTAGTCCCTGCAGTAAAAAACTGCACTGCGAGAACTACTCTTTCATCCCCATCTACAAGACGATAATCTTCTAGTGATTTTGAGCAACAACAGCAACAATTTCGATGAAATATACTGCAGTGATTGCTAAAATAAAAGGAGAAATAAAAACAGCAAAAAATGCATTTGAAACAGTAGGCACAGTAAGAGGCTGCTGCTTACAGTGGATTAGGGGGCGGCGGGTGTTTGTGTGTGGAGGAGAGGTATATTGTGGTGGTAATTGAAAGATAACTGCGAGACCTCACAGGAGTCTTCCAGGTATGCGCAAGGTGCAGATCCGCCTCTGGCCCTGCTTTAAATTCACCTCAAGGATTTGATTTCTTCAAATGCCAACACTGTTGGAAATGAACTATTTGTCCACGGTCTGAATTATGAGGAAGACCCGCCCATGAATCACCTTCAGTACCTCTGTGGCCTTCAGCCTAGTAATATCCATATCTCTTCACTTTCCTCAAATCAATAATGAGATGACGCCCTTGGAAATGCAGGATAGATGACTCAAATGGGATATTATATTTGTTGAGACCACACAGAACAGAGCCTGTCTGAGCCAGATTAACATGCCTTGGGATTTTTTTTAAGCTGCACTTTATCAAATGGATGCTCAATTGTGAGCAAGTCTTTCCAAGTTTGTGGTAAAGCTCCAAAACTTTTTGGTATTCACAATCAGTCCTATTGTTTAGAAAAGCAAGGAACAAAGCATCTGGTTCACTGCGTAACTACTTCTATGAACAGATATCTGCATTTGTTTGCAGAATCTGTAGGTACGGGACAAGATCTTGGTAATGTTCTAGTTTCTGTTTGTAGTCTGAGTAGTAGAGCAAAAGAGGCTGAATGCATTGACCGATTCTATAGAATCAGTGTGAGAGTTTAGGAGCATCATCATCAAAGCTGGAGAAACTCCTGCAACACCTGAAGTCTAAAGAACTATTTAATTAAAAGGCCTTTCTGTCCTATGGTCTTCATCAGGGTCGCCTGGCCGAGATGAAATCTTGGTTAAAATAATTTAGCTTCTTTTAAACTCTTTTAAAATCTGAATTCATATGCTGATATCTGTTTATATAGATTGGCCGACCGGCACAAGAAAGACAAAGTCTTAGCCCGGATACCTACTGACAAACCCCAGAAATATTGGCCATTGCTTCCAAAAGCTTATCATCATCAAATCCATAGTCAATAGAACTAGAGTTTCCACACATTTTTTAATAAGATTATATATTGGTACTTGGTTCCCAAAATTCAGACAGAATTTTCACTTTGTTACACTTGTTTCCATCTTGAGTCTGAGAGGGATTTGATTTTCCCTCAACAATCACTAGAGGCCAATGCATCTGCTTGAATCTAACATTTATGTGAAGTAATTTCACCATGTTAATGTCAATAGTACTTGCCATTGTTTTTATTATTCCTAATCAGTTCCTGCAAACAGCTCAACAGCATTTTGACAATGCAGTTCGTCCCGCCCATGGCGCTGATTGGCTAAGTGAGTCCCATTGTGGTGGATGTGAGTGGATTCAGAGGTCTGGACGCAGTCAAAGTAAAGGTTAGTAAAAATTTCAAGTGCACTGAATGTCAGGACATCTTTTAAATGATCTATTAACTGGAAGAAAGACTACATTGGGTGGTTATCAAGAAACAAAAAAATCATGATTTACTCTCATATAGAAAGATATTTTCTATTAAATTCAATGCAAGTGTTTTAAGATCAAACATCTTGCCGGACCCCTTCCTTCCTTATTTACGGATGTGCTCACTGGTGTCAAAGGTGGAGTACTTCATGATCTGAGCACTACTTCAGTCAGTAGGAAAGAACGGACGACAGTCTTTGGTTTTTGTAAGGTTTGTATTAACTTGAATGGAAAAGGCTTCTCTTTATCTGACATAGATATGTTTTTGTTACTTTACAGCCAAGGTTTTTCTCAGCTCATTGGTTTGCTAGATTTCCTAACAACCAATATATTTTTAAAATTCTGCAAATATCAAGTTTTCTGAACTGATCTTTGACCCAAATGTCCAAGAGTTCCAGGAAATATCTATGCAGGAGCATGTTACATGTGACAAGGTCCAAAATCGGATTTTGGCCCAAAGAAAATACAGTACTGTGATCTCAAAGGACAAAATCAGACACGCAATGTAGCTGACCATTCCTACTGTTTTTCTAGTGGATACTATCTTCAAAGATGAACCGCCATTTGTAAAATGTGCAATGTAATGTATAGATGGAAAATTATTCCGCTCTTAGACAGGCTTAATCATATATCTTATCATAGCATCAGCTGGCTCACCTGCTCCACCTCTATATGCGTCATCGTTGGCTCATCCCTGCCTATTGCAATGATAACAAAAAAATAGTAGTGTCTGAAGAATCTTGTGTAGATGTGGGTCAGACTCTTTCTTTATAAGCCAGAGCCCAGGGCCTAAACTCAACATAATAACGGAGCGTTGCCAGAATCGGGCGCTAGTAAGAAGAGCCTCCTTCAGGCCCATAGTTAATAGAGAGGACTCTGACTCTCCGCCCCCTCACCCCCTCTTCCCCTCTTTCCTCCCCTCGAGCTCCCACTCTTGCACGACCTTCTCTGTCTATCCTCTCCTCGCCATCAATTCATCTTCCTCCGTGCAATCTGCAAGCAGGACTCTGTTAAATCAACCAATCGGTGTCAAGGATTCCCACCTTATATTTATTTATTTTTAATTCAGTGCGATATGTCCGCCTCCCTTTGCCACCTGGCAGTCTCACATGGATTGGAGTTTCACCAAATGATGAGCTTTACAGCAGTGATCATAATCGATTATATGGACCCACGATGGCTAAATGAAAACCACACCGTATATCTAATTAAACTGATGCATGAACACACACCAGGATTTATGATTGTCCTTGAAGTATTTGCCCTGTATGTAAATTTCAATGACCTCTCAGCTTAATACCATGTCACTCACGGCTTTCTAAATCAGGTTTTAAGATTCCCATTTTTGCAAAAATAAAGGTGAGTAACATATCCATCTCTCTTTCTATCTAAAGTCAGTTTTATGGCTGCATTACCATCTCAACACAAGTGTTTTTTGTATACACCCTACCAGCTCACTGTCATTCATTACACACTTTTGTCACCCAGTGTGACAAAAGATACAACAGGCATCCGCGGCTGTGCTCCCTGCGTCTCCGCCTGCCATCGATGATTCACACCCAACCAGGGGGAAAACAGAGGGTTACTAACTAGGTCCTCCAAGGCACCAGATGTCAGTGATTAATCTTGATGAAGTTGGGACTCTATGTCTCCCTAGCTGTCTCTCTCTGTCTCCCAACCTGGTGCTTAATGACCCTTTCCCTCTGTTTTCTCAGCCCATTTTTTACCCCTTAGATCATGTTCAATATGGCAGCTTCTTTATGCAGATGAGTGGTGGATGGAGCCGGGGCGAATGTGGCAGCAACTGATTGTCTGCTGCTATATCCAGTTGAAAACTTGCTAATGTAACAGAGAAGTGAGGAACAAAAGAGATCACATTTCTCAGAATATGTTCCCACCTTGTTTTTGCACCACACAGGTGACAAGGGTTTTATGTTTTGTAACCACTGTGTGCAGCAAAGAATAACTATGTGTTAAATAACACAGCTGCATTGTTCAAAAAAGCACCTTTTGTCAACTTCACCATGCATCCTTGGACACTTGACTGGTGCATTGTTAGCACAGAAGGCAATTTAATATAACAGTTAAAGAAATACAGTGCATTTAATTTTCAAATGATACATAGAAATGGAAAACTATCCATATTTCTACGAAAACAAGCCCTTAATGCCAGAATTGTCTGCACCTGTGTGCCCTTACAGTCTAATGCTGCTTGATTGATGGCATTTATTGCACCATGATGAGTTCAGGAGACTACTGATGTGCCAGAATCATTGCATGCAATTGTCCACCTTCCACCTTCTCTGGTAATTGGGGAGGGAACACTATAGATCTGTCCATATACTACGTTTACAAATGCAATCCTTAATTCCTTAGATTCATTCTCCACCTGGTTAACATTTCTAATGATAACTTTCACCTAATAATGTCCATTGAAGTCACTACCTACTGGCTACACACAGACAATATAGTTGTATTGTTTACTCCCATGAATGAGACACATACCTCATGTAAAACCCCACCACCATCCACATGTGTAGAAATAACCAAGCTGAAAATTTGTATGCCAAGACGGTACGGTGCCTCAGGCAGAAGTTGACCTGGCCAATCACGTTCCAAAAAATCATACTTGTTGGGTATCCAAAGAGCAGACTTTTACTGTTGAGCACTATGGACTGCTGAATAATTGGTCAACTGATCCGAGAATGACTGATCGTGTAGGATTTCTGCACGTGTATCTCAAAAACCTCCAACACCAGATATTTTCCGTGCTGCTTTGAACAGAGATTTCTCACATTTACAACCTCATCAACACTCTCTCGCAGTGTGCCACCTAACAAACCCTAGTATGTATGATGCATGTGTAACCCCAACACTATTCTTGGCTGGCTAAACTGACATTCATAATTCATGGGAACATTGCATTTCTGACGCTCAGCAAAAAAAAAAAAAAAAAACATTTCAATGAGTGACAGAGGTTGAGTGTTGAAACAAAGTTTGAACCTTATGGCTGTAAACATTTGTGAAATGCTTGTTAGTTTGCTACAATCGAGGGGCTGGGGTTAGGACATTTGCAACTGATTTGAATGTTTCACTTTATTTATGTATTTTTTAAAGAATTTTAATTATCTAACCCAGCCTAAAAAGCTTTTTTGACAAGACATTGCTGGCAAAGATCGGGACCATGGGATCAAAACATTAGCAATTTGCAGAGCAACAGAAAACAATAAAAACACTTGCAGATAAATAAGCATCACCGAGCAGGATAATTATTCACATTATGCCTGTATTTGATGACTTGCACAGACAGACATAATAAAGATGAATCTGTTTTGTTTAACTTTTTATTTAAAAAAAAAAGATATAATGTGGCACAAAGTGAGAAGTAAGTATAATTATTTAGCTGAAAAGCAGTTGTGTATCTAAATGTGTGTGATCTGAATAAATTCCAACCTGTGCAATTGCCTCCCATGTGTATGTGTGATTTTTCTTTTGCAATATTGGCCCCAGTCTTTGTCTGCGTAACATTCCTATAATTACATTTGAAAACTAGGGTAGCAGAAGTCATAGCCTGGATCTTAATAACATCCTTCAGAAATCAATTTCAATTTCTCATTCAGCATGGCTGCCACGCATGGATCGATCATGTTGAACTTATATGAATCCCTGAAATACCAACTGAAACGAGCATGTCCCGTCACTATCGGCAACACAGTGTGCTCCTCGATCAATTCCGCTTTTAATATAGTACTCTAAACTGTACATGAGCATTTCCAGAGCAAAACATCGCCTTTATTTGTCTCATCCCACTGAAGCGAAAACATAATCACACAGGGACATTCTGTGAACTCATATCGGGTTCGTCAGGCAGAGCTGAAGTCAGCAGTGCATGTTTGTGGCTCGCACAAGAAACAATTGGCTTTCTATAGATTCTGACTTGGAAGGCAAGTGGAGGGCAATTAGGACTCTAATTGAGATTCATCATTGACTCGAGGTAACCACAGCATGTTGATTTGCTGGTAATCATGGACAGTAGCGACGTGAGCGATCCAGTACGTTTTCTTGATCAACCCAATTACACTCACACGCAGGGGCAGATTACACAATGTGAGCCTGCTAATATTATCTCATCTGCAAACTATGCACAGACACACATGCGCACACACGCACACACACACACACACACACCTGGTGATATTTGCTGTAAAACATTATTAAAGTACAATTTTGTATTTAATAGGTTTGAAGCAGAAATAAAAGTGATTCAATTCAATATTGCAGATATTATGGTTTAAAAATACAATACAATCCGTATTCGATTTAATACAAAAATCGGACTGTGGTTAGACTCTGTCAGCTACTGAGCTCAAATAATCTCCCGACATGTTCCCATCCCAAATTGTCACATATCACCACTCATGGCACGCTGCTATCAATGCTAAGATATCAACAAAAGTGCATATTTAGGATTAGGCAACAAAAGCACATGGTTAGGATAGGACTACAAAGGCAAGGGTGGTTAAATTTAGGTTTGTCGCACCCATCCACCACCCCTTGTGCCTGTGCTTCTTCTATTACGTCATTACCCGCAGCATTTCGATTGACACTGTCCAGTGGCGTAATCAAATGATGCCACCCGTATCATACAGCAAAGCCAGCTGCCGCCTGCCCGACCTGCGGTGTATCATAACACAATGAAAGGTTCCATCTGTCCGCGCTACAAACTGACACTGCCTGGCGTATCATACTGCCATGAAACGTGGCTTTTGACGTCAGTGTCTTATGCCCAATTCACTGTCAAAGTGGCAGTATTTGACAACTTCTGAATGACAATGGGCTGAATGTCCTTGAACAGCAGGCAAAACCCTATTTTTGGTTTCTGTTTCAGTATTCTCGAGGAATCACGTATGCATTTGTAATGAGAAAAATATGGGTATATCTATTTTAAAAAATACATTGGGTTTTAACAACTTCCATTGATGTTATTTTTTTAAGAAAAATGACTCAACTTAATACTGTAATTCCATCCATGCTGCATGGATGGGATTAGTTTTTACCAAAGTCAGCCTATGATCTGCTTCAGGCATTACGGGGACTCTAAAAAAAAAAATTACTGACATTGCAAATTCAGAGCACCAAAATTACATAATTACACCGACATCTCCCTTTGAAACTAATCCTAACTGAAGAGAGCCCCTTTCCTTTACTACTAATTTACAACAGCAAGTGCATTTGAAAGAAATTTAATGCTGCCAGGATTCTGTATTTTATCAACATAACCAGGAAACATTTGCTAAATGGTCACTGGCAATACATTTTAATGCCTTTTCTACAGCACATCTGCCCATAAAACTACAGCATGCTGAAATTATATTTATGATTTTGTTTAGACACTCACAGTACTTGATTCAGGTAAATCATGAATCAGTCAAACTGTATGTGTAAAGCACCTTTCACACAGGTTATTATATTTCAAATAGCTTCACTGATGACTGACAAGCTGATGATAAGACAGAACAAGTATAAGTCCTAAAAACAACAGGACTAAAAATGTAAACAACAAGTATTTGATACAATGCATATGATACAATGCAATTAAAAGCTAATTAAAAGCTATTACAGTTGTAGTAATAGAATGTCAAGGGATAAAATGAAACAAAGACAAAAAAAAAATTAAAGTGATATTTAATATGCAATAATTTAAAAAAAATTAAATCAAATAGAATAATGCTAAAAAAAATGTTTATAAACCATTGCCAATCAAAAGCCTGGCTGAAGAAGTAGACTGATTTAATGATTGATTTTTAAAATTGTAATTTATCATTGAATTTCAATAGTTAATTGCAAATTATCATTTATTAATCAAATAATAATTTTTAATCGCATGTTTCATTTTCAGGTAATATATTTTGGCTTCAAAGCAGTTTTTCTTTTTTTTTAAAGTTTAGGTACAAGAAAAATACCTAAAAATTAGCAAAAAGAAAGAAAAGAGAAAGCAAAAAAAAGGAAATAAGAAAATTACCTGAGAAAGGGGGGCTTAAAATTATATCAATCCTGTAATATTTTTTAAAAAATTTAATTAGGATAATGAAATAATTTTCCCCTAGCCTTTTCATTTTTTTTCTCAGATATTTTTGCCAAGCATTTAAAAAAAATAGTCTGAATCTACTTTTTGTTGCAATTTGTGAAACAGTTCCAACATATAGTTCATTGTCTTTTTTCACCATGTTTATAGAACGCAATCCAATTCATTTAGGATCCAAAGGTTTAAATACTTGTGAAACACATCTAAACAAGTGCAAGAAAAGTGATGTCGATCCAGGTTTCAAAGGGTTAACCAAAGTGCTTTTGATGCCTAAAATCTAACCCCACATGGGACTCAGTGTGAAAACAGCAGTCTCTGGTCTTGCACATGGCATGCCCACTATCATTCTGGATATAAATATATCACAAAGCACCAGAGAAAATCATCCCAGCAACAATTACATTTCCATTAATATGAAGTATATAAACAGAATTTCTAGCAGACATGGTTGAAATTAGATATAGCAATAAATTACATCTTCAATTTTAATAATTCACCAACCGATGTGATTTTCTGGGGTCTGAGCTTGACAGGCCGACTGTTTGTTACAGGAAAATGCCCCAAATTACTTTTGTAATGATCAATCCGCCCTCACGTCCCTGTGAAACTAATCACAACTGAGGACGACTTTGAAGACATAATTCTTCAAAAGAAATTGTTACGTTTTGTGTTGATTTGCCAAACATGGAATTATGTGTCCTTTCCACTAGCATCTGTTCCAATTTTCTACACTTCACACACACAACATTCAAATAATCATTTAACCATTTTTCCCTCCTCTCTGACAAAAATCCAGTCAAATTATAACTTGAGGCAGACCGCGGAGACATTCAGATGGAAGTGCCAATGTTTCAATTTGATGACACTGTTGCTGCAACGGGGACTGGAGTATTCAGGTGGTGGATGTGCCCTGAATTTATGGTTTCCTCCACTTATGACTGAAGTTTTGTGTGAGTTGGAAAATGTTGAAAACCCCTCACAGTACTGTAAACCTTTGCCGTAGACTTTATTAAAGAAACTGAAAGGCTAGCACGCAGCCTGAGACATGCAGTGATGATTTAAGAAGCTTCCATTCTGTGATGCAATTTATAGTGGAATCTAATAACCCTCTCAATGTCCTCCTCTCTTAGTTTCTCTTTTTTTTCACTGAGAAGCGGGGACTTGGACACATTGAAATGCACTAAGTCCTCAGTACAGCAGTGTGTGGGCCTGAATTTCGGGTGTCTGATCACCATCCTGTCACTGCACCGAGACACTAACCCAGGGATCATTTTAATAGCGGCTATAATGAATCTCTCTGATCACTGGATATAAAATCCTCTCCCTGTCCGGCATTCTTCAATCTTTATCCTTTATTTTATCCGTGTCTCTCTGTACAACATCACATTTTTACATTGGAATATGTAATGCAGGATGAGACATGGTGCCACAGA
Source organism: Plectropomus leopardus (assembly GCF_008729295.1). Taxonomy (NCBI): domain Eukaryota; kingdom Metazoa; phylum Chordata; class Actinopteri; order Perciformes; family Serranidae; genus Plectropomus; species Plectropomus leopardus. Next base: position 2,211,362 of record NC_056483.1, read on the forward strand.
AGTCTGGAGAGCAGAGACAGCTGCACGCTTCTCACAGCTGTAATTGGTAGACCACTGCAGCACCGTTTGACAGATTGCAGCAGATACTTTCCCCGAGACATTCTGTTGAGATGTACAACTCGGTCCTGGCTGGATGTGACGTGAACACATTTTACATCACCAAATATAACATCTCCAAAAAAGTCAGCAGGTGGCAGTTCCCTCTTACCAAAAGCTTGAATTCTTTATGACAAAGCAGCACTGGGGAAGGAACAGTCACATTTTTTAGTAAGAAAAAGGCCATAAAAAAAGCTTCTTCCGCCTCGTACCCATCTTGGTTTAGCAGCACCAGCGGACACTGAACTCCGACCACATAACCAGCTTCTGAGGCCATAAGAGTTTTCATTCAGCTCCCATTTAAAGCTTGTTGCAGAAGCTCTTAGCTGGGCTTTTATAAAGAATATCACCTCTGAATAAAAGAGGGACCTGTCATCTGCAGACTTTCCAAGGTGTTATATTTTGGGAATATAAAATCTGCCTTAACACTTTACTCTTAGGTAAGAACTATTTCTGGTTTCACGACCAAGTTCACACAGTCTGTGTTAAATAGACAAAATTGAAAAAATCTCCTTTCATGTCATGCCCATTCTTTATGATAATATGGATTATTATTCTCCAGCTGATTAATATGTTGTGCTCTGACGTGATCATTACTTTAGTGGCAGAATGGGACTGAACACATTGTCTGACAGAGGAAGCAGAGGTTTTTGGATTTCCCGTGATAGCCCTTGTGAATGTGGATATGGTAATGCCTGTGAAATTGCTTATTACACAGGCTTTGTTATTGTTCTTTCCATCAGGAAAAGAAAAATGACAGTAAGGTATGACCTTTGTCTGACCTCTTTTAGGTCAACAGTCTTTTTATTCTTTATCTTAAGTTGCACATAGCCCCACCCCTAACCCATGGCACTCCCAGCTTGTCATATACCAACGGCTGGTAGGTGGCCGTGCACGTGGGTACCCTTCTTGGGTCACATGTATTTATTTAACATTTATTTAACCAGAAAAACCTCTTGAGATTAAAAATCTGTTTTTTGAGGATATCCTGGCTGAGACAGGCAGAAAGAAATCCTTAGGTGTCTTTATGAGACGACTGAGGTTTCAGCTAACTCTAATGTAAACCCATTTGTGGCAATACCTTAGTTTAAGGGGAATTGATATCTTATGAAGAGCAGGAAAGTTTAGAGAGGGAGGGAGAGGAGGTGAAAGGGTCAAACAAAATCTGACTTTCTATTCAAGATATTACAGTTTGTGTCCAAAGTCAAACCAAAATCAGTATTGTTTTAGAGTAACACAGTTTTCGTAGGGTCGTCACACACTAACATCAGTTGTCTGATGTACTCACAACACGCCATGCTGCATTATGTAACAAACATACTTATTTAATCCAAAAACATGATCTTTTTTCTAAACCTAACCAGCTTAGTTGCCTAAACCTGACCTCAAGACAAAGAGTCAGAATTTGACGACCTTGGAAAGAGAATAGTTTGTTAAACTACGGCAGAGATAATGACGGTGCCCGATGCATTGCATACAGAGGCTAAAGGGTACCTTGTGAGTCGGTAATGGATGTTAAGGCCCACTGGGCAAGCATCAATATTTGAAAAGTTGGGAGCAAGAGTGGGTTGTCCCTAAAGGACATAGTTGGCATAACTGTTTTCATTAGCTTAGGCACAATGCCAAAAATGAGCCTAGGCGAGCAAGCAGTCCGAACAGTAAGCAACCGTAAGCAAAGTGTAATCTAGTAGGAAAACAAGCAGAGGTGTCTTGTTAAACCACTGGCACTGAAAGTAAGATCAGCTTCTATAAATGTGTAAAAAACCTTAAAAATACAACTTTAACAACAACAGATGATGCTAAAATGAAGCTGTGGCTGGCAGGAAGAGGTGGCAGACGTTGACAAGGCACTAAGTGCACCATGCCTCTGCTACTCGCCAAGGACCCTCTGCCAAAGGCAAGTATGTGTGGTTTCATAGATTTTCAGATAAAAAGACATCTAGGTGTCTATTCAAACTAAAAACAATGCTGTTTGAAAGTGTTTTAGATTAAAGCCTTCCTTCCAAAGGCATTTTTATGGTCATAATTTCAACATGTAGCAAGTAGTGCAGGTCTTCTGGGCATATTTCTTGGCATGGGCAATGAAAGGCTAAATTGTTTCCATGCATTACTTTGTTACTGCACTGTTAAAAAGCAAGATGTCACTGCTGTAACGGTGGCTCGTTTAGTGCCAGCTTCAGCCCCCATTAATATATAGAGAATAAATACATTTCACTTTCATTGTAAATACTTATTGCAACAAATTTACTGTTGTAAGGTGGTCATAATTCAAATGCAGCCACACATTTTCAGCCCTTCCACAAAAAACCAAACTTAAATGAATTACAAATACATATTTACCAGCCTGAGCTGCTGATTGACACGGATAAACATCCCAGATGTTGACTTGCCAACAAAGAATGCATCACATTGTGCCATCGCCAACAAATGGGATGACCAGCTCAATGCATAAACAATGAATCACGTCCAAACAGCACAACAGCAGGTAATAAACAGCTGGCTGGAGAAACACCTGTGCACCCTGTTTGATTGCACAATGTCAAACCCACACATTATCTCAGAAATGTAAATATATATTTGACGTTTCTGCACGGGAAAGTTCATCTTCCAAGACGAGGATGCTTCTAAAAAGGACACAATGACTGACTGACTGACTTGGATTTGGCAGTCAGTGAAGGTTTGATGTTGGGAAAAAGAAAACCCCAGCCAGCGTCCATATTTTGCCGCTAGTTTGTCCAAGCTGGACCGGGAAACACACAGAGGTTGTAATTATGATCAACCAGCTGGCATGTCTTTTAATACTGGATGGACTACAGCGTGAGGGCGACAACTCCTCACGTTACAAGAATGTTCACTGGAAGTCCAGATCATGCCAGGAATAAACTGGTGCTGTAGTAAACCTGTGCCAATACAAAATACATGAGGATAAATTTAATACTAAAGCTTATTTGTTGGTGTTTACGCTGCCTATGTTTACAATGCAACACTTTAATGAGAATAATGTGAGAAAAACATGGATCAAGCGAGCGTCTTAGTGTATTTTTAATAGAGGTCACATACAGAGTATTAATGCAATAAACCATGTGTTATTTGCTTCATTATTTAAGGGTTGCCTGGTCATGTAAACAGAAGACTTGTAAGCCGTACAATAGGTTGTTTTTTTACAGCCACTATCTGGTTTTATGCACCCTTCAATCCATTCGGGTCTGTGGAAATCTTATTGGTTACACGGGAGCAACTGAGACGCAACAGGAGCAGCGAAAATACAGCTGACAGAAGGAATTAAACGTTTGGTGTTGGCTGTAAAGTAAAATGAAGCAACAACATGGCAATCTGGAAAATATTCTCATAAGGACGATGATTATTATTACCTGTTATGTACTGTAGTTATAGTTTTATAGCCCTGTACAGTAGTAACCGTAGTCCAAATCCCCACTTGTGCATTAATTATGCATCTATTTCATTACAGCCAAGTAGTTACGAGATTAAAAGATGATGTTTTACATATGAGCTTTCAGGGCCCGGTGCAAAATATGCTCAGTCCACAGTATGTAGTATTTCTTACATAACTATGTCATTTCAATCCCCAGAAAACACGAGTGTAAAGAGTATGAAGCCCCAGTAAGACATGACATGATTTGTTTGCTGTTCCCTCGTCTGCAAACAGCATTAAATAAATCATCTTGATCCTGGGCTCTGGCTCTGACTGTGCCTAGTACTGGCATAGAGACACATCTCAGTTAGATCATGCTTCTGCAAATTACCTCATAAAAGGAAAAGAAATGGAAACTTGGAAGTAACAAGGCCCAATACATCAGATCCATAAAAAAAAATGTTACTTTTTATTCAGCTATCTCCTTTGATCCTGATGGTACTAATATACTCAATGCTGTAATGATACAACTGATACTACTACAAGAGGTATTACTACAAGTACTACTACTACTATTATTGCAGTAAAGACGGCATTGTATATGTACCATTTCCAGCTCAAAAATCAAATGCACACCAGCACGTATTGTGCCATACAGTTTTTTCACAGTATTTTTGATATTGTGTGGAAGCTGCAAGAGTTCAGTGTGTTTGGACCTGGACTTGCGAACAAGAGGGTCACAGGTTCAGCTCCTTGTATGGACCAAGGCTGAAGTGTGGACTGGCCAATGTGATCTCATAGAAATACATGAAATGACCATGACCTCTGAAAAACGCATTTTGTGGTAAATGGGCTCGCATTTGCAAAACAACTGTGCTTGTCACATTCAGCCGTTAATACACACATTCACACGCATTCAAACACAGGTAGCTGAGCACCACACCTGCTACTATCCATTCATACGCAGTCACACACTGATAGAACAGCCATCCAGAGAAAGTTGGGTTCAGAAATTTGCTCATGGATAACTTGGGGATATGTGGACTGAGGTAGATGGGGGTCAAACCACCAATTTTCCAATTGGTGGAGGAACCGCCTTACCTTCTGAGCCACAGTCACCCAATTGGTGGCATGTATATTGTGTTGAAATTATGTGGGGTTTACCTCTTGGTTTGGTTTAGAAAAAGGTTGGTTTGCTTGTTCTGTATGTAGGTTAAAAGACGTCCACTTTTGGTTTCACACAGGATACAAACAACAGTCTCAAAGGTGAAAGTCCTGTGTTCTTTGACTCATTCATCACCCTGAACTCCTCCCTACACAGACTTTCTCTCGCTTAATACTACAATTTGGGTTTTAACACCTCCCTTTGCAAGATGTTGTTGAAACAGAGAATGTGTTTGTCTACCATGACGAAGGATGCTAACTGACTTTATATTGGCAGTTTTCCAGGGTGCTGGCTGATATATTCTCATAAAACAAACAGGTTGCATGATATCCTATGAAAATGCACGAACAGCAATTAATATGACAACATTTTATTTAGCACCCCACGAATGACGTTATGTCCTTAACATATAGTTGTTTGTAATTAAAGGACAGAGGTTAGGTTTAGGCACCCAAAGTTACAGTGGTAAGATTTATGAGAAGACACAAGGTGAGGTGAGGTATCCTAAAAAGACCCACATGGTTCTGATCACATGTATCCCGGGGATAGTGTGGATTTTTGTGACCCATCCACCACCCCAAACTACCTCCTTACAAGACAACTCGGGACTGCTGCCCCGTTAATTCCCATTCCAGTGCAATGTTGATGTGATTGTAGCCTTTCAAAGTATGTCAGAAACGGGTGCATTACTATTCGTTGGAAAATGTACAAACAGTTTGTGAGAACAGACTGTGGTGGCACATTATTTCAACACAATACGTGTCACCCCTACATAATGCAGCGTTAACAGGTCGTAATCATGTCACATATTTCTGTGAGACCTGGTTGGCACTGGCAGCTAGAGAGGTGCTACTGCTTCCCAGGCAATGCCAAGGTGCCCTTGAACAAAGCACCAAACCCCTTAACTGCTCGAGGGGTGCCGTACTATAGCTGACCTCTCTGAAAATGCATGTCTGGTGTGCAGGATATGCAAAGAGTAACATTTCAATTGCCTTGTGTGAATATGCCTTGCTTAAAATTGCCTTGTGTGGATTGACAAATAGAACACAAGATAGGCAAATAGAATTAAGCTATACTGATGATTATTAACTAGAGAAGAATAGAAAAAATCTAAATTAAAATAAAAATATAAATTATTGAAAAGAAAAGCCAAAACAGACGTATTAAAATGGTCAGCTGTTTTTAAACAGATGGTAAATGGATTTGCACTTGCAAAGCGCCTTTCTAGTCTTCCAAACACTCAAAATGCACTTGTGGCCAAGGTTACTATACAAGGTGCCACTTGTGCATCAGTTAAACATCCACATGCAATCACACATGGGGGCCAGGGGATTCAATATCTTGCCCAAGGACATTTTCAACATGCCAATTGGATTGTCAGGGAGTGAACTGCCAATCAAGTTGCTCTGCCTCCGCAGCCTCATCCCTCTTTTTTTATGTTAAATAATCCAGAACATAACAAATAATCTAGAGCAGAACTGCATGCCTTCACAGAAACATTCAAAGCACAAAACTGAACTTCCAAATTTGAGAAATAAATTCACAATATTGTATCATCTAGGCTTTGTGCAGTCACCGTGTTGCTCTGAAGCAGCAGCCTGACTTCAAAAACCCGCGTCTGAAGAAAGTGTAGGATGGGGAGAGAGTCACCCGCTCAGACCACCAGACAATAAGATTATCCAAAGGCAATTAAACTTGGGGCCTTGTCTTGAGCGGTCTCTAACCAACCCCATCCCTTTTCATCCTTACCTTTCCTTCCCCTCCTCGGCACCCCATTGTTGTGTGATTAACTCCCAAGCACCAGCGGGGGAGTCTACATTCCCATTAACCAGATCTGTGGCGGGGACAAAACATTTCCTAATCACCAATCACAACTAGGAGCAAGGCACTCAAGTCTTTGCCAGCTTTATAATGTGAGTGATGTGCCGCCAGCTTCTTCAGAGACTGTGCTCTCTTTCTTTTAAAGCTGCACTCAACACTTCATAAGGGGGTGCTCAAATGAATTTTCGCCTTTGTTGCCATGGTGCTCTACCCTACAAACCACAGGTCTATGCCATGAACATGGGATGTTCACTTTATCTCCAAAATATGATTTATCCTGAGAGCCAGGGGGGAATGTTAGCAACAGCGCAGCTACAGGATATTTCCATTTGAGCACTAACATCGTCACCATGTAAACATTGTACAGTGCATGTACAGTGGAGCTTGTATTTTGTTCCTTCATCTGTATATGTTTTAGAAAGTATCTCTACATTCTCATTTTTCAGCAAGGTTGCAGCTGATTTTTGAGTCCACGCTTTTTTAAAATACTTTCTAAAACATACTTCAGTAGAATATTTAGTAGTTTAAGTTAATTAATCACATATAAAAACCACATGGCACTACATGAGCCACAATAAGGACTGCCATGTTTAACATTTGCTATAATAATAATAATAATAATAATAATAATAATAATAATAATAATCATCATCATCATCATGATCATCATCATAATAAAGTATTCTTTGTAATATTAGTAAAAGGAATATTTTTTCTTCTATATTCCATATTAACATATTTCCCATAAAAAAATATGCAATTGTGGTAATTTAAATTGACAGTAACTGTAAAATGTTACCAGTACAATTATCCTTATTTAGTTTCCTGTGTTTTTTTTTTTTTAATTTGTTTTATACACCTTGTCAAGCTCTGTACATCAGCATATTTTCTTTTTCTGTCCTTTCCTGTGTGTTGTTTTTGTCTGTTTGTTGTTTTGTACCTGTCAAGCCACCATTGTTTTAATTTTGCACCAATAAAACATGAAAAAAAAAAAATAAAAGAATTTCTTACAGGAACCCGAATAGAGGGTAAAAACTTATCTATGCTCTCTCCACAGACAGACTCTATTGACAGTACTTTTACCTTGCTGAACTTAGGTGCTGCAGGTCTAATGCATTCCTTCTCTTTAGGTTATTGTGTGGCTTTGGTGTTTAGGGAGTTAGTTCGGATTCAGCAAAGTCACACAAATGACACAAACACACCACCAGCCAAGGTAGTGGTAGACCCGCAGGTCAGGTGATTAGCAAGGTAAGATTATGTGTTTTGCCAATGAAATCTGGCTTTGAAGGGAGCATAGATTGACATTTAAAGCTCAGTTCCCTGTGGGAAATTGCTACTTGTGTGGGAAGTTTTGATCTGGTTTTGCTGTTGTTAAATGCAGATTTCTTTTCAGTTGATTTATTTTTCTCTCATCCTAAGTTGTCACATATTTCTGCTTTCTCAGTGGACTTCTGCATTCACATATTATGCTCCAGGTATCCTTCTGCGTCTGTTTACGTTGAACAGTACTGCTACCGTGATGTAAACACAAGCACTTTCTGGGATGACGCTAAAAAACTGAGTGGTTATGTTTAGACAACAAAAGCACATAGCATCTAAAATGGGATGTCAACAGAAGGACATGTTTAGCATTAGGCAACAAAGGCAGGAATGGGTAGATTTAGGGCAAAAATGGCACGTGGTGAGGTGTAAGAAAAAAACCTACAAAAAAACCCTCATAACATTTAGACCAGAATTAATCACCTCACTCCAACATGTGCTCCCACATGTCCACCCTTTGTGCTTCTTATATTACTTTGTTACCAGCAATGTGTAAACCGGACGCAGTCCAGCAGAGTATCATGCGGACACGGCAGGTGTCGTTACACCGAACAATTCTGCTTTTGCAATCCGGATCTTACACTTAAATCACTGCAAAAGTGCAAATATGACAACTTCAAAATGAGAACGGACTGTTTTCCACGTTGTTGGATTCACTCGCCATATGAGAAACACAAAGATTTCTCCACGGTAGGGCTGGACGATATGGAATAACACTTATCACCATTTTTTTTCATATCAGTAGATATCGATATATATCACGATATACATCAAATCACTATTTCTGTCAAGCTTAAAGGTTCCCTTTTACTCCTAAGTGAGATATGAAGATATCATAAGGTCAATTTTGGTTTAAATATTTATTTTCTGTCAGACATTGAACATGACAAATACACTGTAGAACAGGCATCACCAACTGGAGGACCTATTCTACCTTTTAGGCAGAGGTCCAAACCTCATACCTAAAATCAATATTGCGATTAACTGAACATTTTACTTTTATTATAATTAAAGAAGGATAATTTCCTTTTTTTGTGGTTTGTCTCTTGCCCTCATAGTTCACTGATACAGATTTGGTGTGTTGGAGTGTGATACACATATGATTTATTATTATTTATTAACATGGCTGCAATGCGTTCTATCGACATTCTATCGACTACGTCTCGTATTTCAATTGAGGAAAAGTTATTTTGCGACTGCTATCATTATTGTTTCATTGCTCAGCCCTTCTCCTCGGATTTCAAGTAAAACAGTGAAAAATTAAACAGTGCTGCCTTTGCACTGTGTGCACGTACAAGTTGATTTTCTAATATAAAAGTTGGTATATATCTTGGGCTCGATGTATGTACCAAGTAAAAAATATTTTATTTATTTTTTATTTTAAATATTTTTTGCACGTGTTTATGTTTTCCATCCATATCAGATGTCCTATAAATCTCAAATATTCTTATTGGCATCAGCATCAAAAATCCATCACCAGTCAGCCTCCTCTGCCTGAGAGTGTAAAATGTGATCTCCGTTCGCCCCCTGAGCAGCGTCCATGCGATAAATCTCAACTTCTATGATCACTACATGTGTGAATTCCAATAACTGATGAGCTCAAGCTGCTGTGACTTATCTCACATTATTCCCTGTTCAGGGTGTTTCAAAACCTTTCAACACATTTCTGAATGTATTTGTTAATCCAAATAACAGGGTAATGAGAGTTTTTAAACTCCACCAATTCAGCTCAAGCATTCTTAATTATGATATGTAATGAAAATCATAATTGATGAATTGACTAGTAGCTCAGTAATGAATCACTTTCCATGCACATTTTATGCCAATTTCATTTTGACTTTGAATAAACCCTAATTATCTACATTAGTGAAAGTCAATGCCTTAATATTTAATAAATCCTGGATAATCCCATAGCAATCAATTTAGATCAAAATCACTTTCCACTAAAGGTAGAAATGCTCAGCAAACTCATCCACTGTACCCTATAATGATGCCTATTTATATGCAGGAGCTTTGTCAGACTGCAAGATGGGTAATTACTTTATTTACTTCTAATCATGTCAATGAACCATTGTGCAAGGGTTAGATTGGCTGGGCTCATTATTTATTATTATTTTTTTCTTGTCAGTATCGCATTAGGAACTTTAGTCTGACAAAAGCCCGGTTTGAAGGATTTGACCACTGCACAATGTGACAGCTCTGCATTAGATGCACACTGTCAGGGGATCCTATAACTGACTGTGACATAATTATTTAAATCACATTTATCAGTGTGTACTTGCAGATAATTCTGACTATTTTTGAATGGATTGGTTGAGTCACATCAGCATTTGCTGTCCGAGCAAAAAAAGGAAAGAAACAGATTGTATGTGTTTTGCTTACAACTGCAACAGCAATTCTTGATTAAAATGGGAGGGGAATGTCTTTTTATTCGTCGCCATTGAATGCTTTTCTCGTCAACAGTATTTAATGCTCCGTTCAATAATTATTGATTCCAGTTTATTCAAGAAAAATCCTCTGCATTCTTTACTGATTGTTTATTGATTGGACCACTCTTGCAAACATCACAAACATTAAATCAGACAATATCTAAAGAAAACCCTTGCTTGGTTTTCCATTGAATTCTTCCAATCCCCTCCAAGAGAAAGATTGCCTCTCGTTGCCATTTGCAGTCTTGCTTTGCTGAGTATTGTACTGGTTGACAGGGACATGGAGACATTGAGACTATTGTAACACAAATGTTTAGTATGTGGAATACCAGTGGTATTACTGATCTCTCATCCAGCTCACTCTTGCATCAAGCTCTACCCACATGATCCAATTCTGCATATTAAAACTACTATAATTGCAGGGTGAAAGACAATCGTTCCTACATGAAACTGTAGAAGTATATGGTTCATGATATCAGGAAACAAACATTGCGTTTGAGTCTTCCTAATGTACTTTTTGGCACATTCAGCACCACAAACCAAGCGCTATTTACTCACATTAATGTAAAGAGAAAGCAGATATCTCTACAGCTGATATCTCCAGCTCAACTCACACCAAAACTACAACAACAAACACAGACGCTTGGTCAGCGGTGCATCGCTTCAAAATATTATGTTTTGGGTACCCTCCTGCATCAGTTTTGATTGCTCAGGGACAGCGTGTCAATTACATTTGCTTCATGCATAGTCTCTTTTCAAAAATAAATTTCAGTTTTCTCAATAAATTTTAAGTTTCTGCTTGTCAATATGCATATTCTTTTTCAAATAAACTTTGAAAATGGGTAAAAAGGGTTTAGGTTTAGGCATCAAAAACACATGGTTAAGTTTACAAAGAAAAAATATGCTCTGGCTAAAAATAACTACATTACTAAACTAAAAATAACTACATCAATTTTTCGTTGATGAAAAGTAACATTAAGTGACATGACATGCGTCACTAGCACTAGTTGCCCCGGGCCTCGGTTCGATGCGGTGTGTAACTTATGAGTTGGGCTTGAGACCAGGTTGATTTAGACTGAAAAGCAGCCCTAGAGAAAAGAGGAATATTTTTCTTTTGTGGCAAACCTTTAATTATGATTTGATATTGGTACTCAAAGTGTGGCTGAATTCTGCTGCCATTTGTGTTCTCAGAGCCGTTTCTGCAGCTGCTAACAGCTGACTAGCACTGCGGACAACTGCATATATTTCTATTCTTTTTTTTTTAAACTAGGGTCTATTTGTGACTGACTCGCCATCATTCAGAAAAGAATGAAAAGAAAGAGCATTGCGTGTGGTAGCATTTCCATTCAAATGGTAATGTGAAATGTCAAATCCTGCTTAAAAAAGTCTAAATGCCAGCAACACATAAGGGGGCTTTCAGGTGACATACACTTTGTAGTGTGCCCATATTGGAGGTCCTCAGCTGTCAGCCAGGAGTAGCTGTCATGTCAGTGATGGATGACAGTCCTGGCCGACTGCGCTGGGTAGACATGGTTAAACCATGTGCCAGTGATTCACTTATCTGTGTGTTTCGATAACCATACTAGTGTGAAAGCTGCTGCATGTCCCCATTCACATAGCTGCCTGGTAGCTAGTTAGCTATTGAACTATATTTTTGATTTTATTTTAAGATTCTGTAATGAACCTCTATGGATTGGTCCAAGGATGATGTTTTTCTGTTGGCTGACAAGAAAGTTAGCATTGCCCTGGATCATTTGTCAAAAAGTCTATGGGATTTTTCCATTGGATTTTGCATTATAGCAGAGAATAAATGTGGTAAACAGCCTAAATACAATCGGCAATCAATACGCAAACACAACACACATCAGCATCACCAGCAGCTCTGTGTAAAGGCGCACAATTAGGCACAAATAAACATCAACTAAACAGCATGATCAGTAAAACTGCATAAAGTAACATATATAAACAGCAGCATGACCTAAATCATCGCGTAAAGGCACATACATGTGCACCAAAACCCACCACAACCACAGCTTTGTTTAGGGCCCCAAACAAATACACACAATATACAGAAACAACACTACAATCTACAGCAATGGACAGCAGACATGAGATAAACATGAAAACAGTCTACTCACCCTTATAGTCCAGCACATTCACACTCGTCACATGGTGCCGCTCTGCCAGCACCTTCCCCGTCAACATATGACGTTTTAGGTATCCTTATGTGTCAGCAGTTTACACTCTGGGATGCCGTTATGGTGATGTCAACAAATGCATATGGTGGGATGATGCTGCCCGTTACCGTCATGTCAACAAGTACAGGTGTGGTTGGATGAAGCAGCACGATCCCTCTGTTTACACAACAGCACAGACAGTCACAGTGGTTGGGATTAAGCAAAAGAGGCACACTCGTACGCCTAAAGCACTGACAAAGTGGCGCTATTTTGACTAGTTTGGAATGAGAACTCGTTGCCCAGTCAGTGCTGCTCAGCTTCTTGTTGATGCATGGCCATAATGTTCATGGTTTTAAACCATTTTTTTATGTATTCACTTCTATTTTAAAACAGAATACTGCCTCTGCAAGTATATTTCTTTAGTTTACATGGTTGCTTCACATTGTACCTGTTTGAAAACTTGCACATTAGCTTGGCGGGCAGATGGGGCGGGCCCGGCTCAGTCTGGGGCCGGGCCTGCCCTGCCCTTAATGCCGGGCCTGCCCATCTGCTTGCTTGTCTGCTGTTGTTTGATTTTGAAAATGCAGCCCTGTTCTTTGGACTTCACAACAATAACGCCAACATGTAAGAGTACTGTCTGTGGTGAAAATGCCAAACAGATCTAAGGTCCAGGTACGTGTTGGTAGGTGGTACTTTTGATTCCTCAGGTACTTGGAACCATGCTATTGATGGAAATGCAGCTTTGGCCCCTACCAGCTGTTGCTAAGAGATTTGTGACGCAGTTACCAGCCTCCACTTAGCGCGACTATAATGAGTCCAGTCAATCACATAGCTTGGATTAAATTGCCTCATACTCCATTTCTATCTAAAAGAAAATGGACTCATCAGCCCAGACAGCCACAGAGGAACCAGAATGAGTGATAGAAATATGTGAAATATGTTAAAGAAAAAAAGCAAAGGTAATGAAAATGCATGCTTATCCAGAAAGCGCTATAGCTGATTAACTCCAGATTACGCTTAAGGAAAGGCAGCAGATTGGCACATATCTGGTACATCGGGGCTCTAATGAACGGAATACCAACCTGAAACCAATTAAGCGTCTCACTAGTATGACTGTCTTCCCTCTGGGGGTCTTTGTGCAGCAATAAGTTCCTAATTGCTCAGGCCCCAGTCTTTATCTCTCTTTTTATCTCTATATTGCAATCTTAATGTTAATTTGCAGGAAGTGCAGTTGATTAATGAGTGACTTTAATCAGGGTTTGGAATCATGGTATGCTCTCCCAATCCGTGCTGATCACTGGTTGCGTTATTTTAAATAAAAAACTTGACAATTATACCAGCCATCTCTTTTTCCCCAGTGATTTTCTGCGAGGAATAAAGGACAAGCGAGTCTTCCTTTTAAGGCTAAATCAATGAAAAATGTTGCCTTTGTGAAATCCTAGTTTAAAAGACAGAGATGATGTATAGCAACTGATATTAAAACCCAGTGGTGTCATTATTTGAGGGTACCTAGATAACCGACTGTCTCTGATTCCTGAGCAAGTGGGATCCTTGGCTATCAGATACAATAAAAGAAGACAGTAGGAAGAGGAAGTTAAGCTCCAGTCTTTGCTTTATGTCATAATCCTTCCGATCTCAAATCCAAAGTGTGATTTCTCCTCACACTCCCAGAATTTCCTCTCAGAAATTACCATTTACCAATTACACGGTGTCAGGAGTGATTCATATCTCTTTAATGAGAGAAATGACAGTAGATAGAGGAGAGCCACCTCGGGTTTGATTTCACTCTCAGTGGGATGGGATGATCTGTTGACAGAGCTACCCGCCAGACAGAAACGATGGGGAGGAAGCCGTCAGCGGCCTTTCAGTCATGTCCTCGCCAATACAATGGGGAGCAAGAGGGCGTCCGGAGAAGGTGGTGAAATGCTTTTAACCAATTATGCCTAACCTTGCACGTGTGGAGCTACTGTAAGGTTGGGTGCCATGGAAATAGAGTGACTTAACGTCGTTATCAACATTTAATCTGTGCCCAGTCGCTGCGTGCCCAGTCATGCTGGGCGGATCAGTCTCTGTGTCAAGCCTTTGCAAAGGTTTGCTGCTTTTATCTCAAGTTTTCTTGGCAGTGTGTTTGGAAGCTTTCAATTAAAAGTTAAGGTTGTTTTTCTGTATTCATGCAGACCAGCAGCTGTGATGCATATGGCATCAGTTGCATCTGTTCCTGTGTGCAATAGAAGATTAAATATATATATATATATATATATATATATATATATATATATACTGTGTATATATCCAGTAAGGCACAAAACGGGGCTGAATCATCTCTGTCAGAGTGATGGAATATCATCTGAGAAAACATCAAAGCTAACTGTAATTTTATTACTTGAGTCTTGTACTAACCTACTTTTTACACTTTTTCTGTTTTGTTTCTGTACTTGTATGATACATGAGGATCTGGGAAAAACGGTATTTCAATCCCATCTGCGTCCTGTACATATAAACGCTGACCTCCTGATTCATTCTTTAATTTTTTCATTTTTTCAAGCCAACCTCCATAAGTATTACTACACATTAGGCATGTCAACATACCAAAAAAATTTAGTAGTAGTCATTACCTTTACCAGGGAAATCCCATGATTCCCGACACCCACTTGAACACTACAGTAAAAAAACAAAAAGAAACAATTAATCTGATGTACTTAAACATATAGATTTTTCATTAAAAACGTATAAATTATGGCTGTCAGATGATTCATTTTATTAAATCGCTATTAATCACAGAATTTCAGTAGTTAATGGCCATTAATCACATTTATTAATCACATCCTGGAGTCTATATTTACAAGGTAAAGAAGCTCTTAGTAGATTGTCTTGATAGGGAATCAAATGAAGGCAAAATCGTCATTGGATGAGCATAAAGCAGACATATCTGTAAAAGGGAGACTCTTTACCCAGAGAAACCCATTTTTATTCAGATGTCTTAAGGTGAGAGTTCAAGGGACCCCAGTTTTTCCATCGCTAAAATTTGGAGCATTATTCAGCCCCCTTTCCTCAGTTCTTCTAGTTCAGTATCATCACTCTAACTTTAAAACTCAGCCCGGCACAAGCTCTTAACTAACAGAACTAAAACAAATAACAAGGTATGTATAGACCTTAATTGCATCGCTAAGTATAGTCTATGTGGTACAATATTTTTTTTCATGAAATAATATATAACGTACAGCATTGTTTCACTTACCTCTCCTCGAGTTCCTCTTGCCCTGCATGCTGCTGCAACTCAGCTGAATTAAACGCTCAGCCTAATCAGCAGCTTCAGGAGTTCATAACGAGCTGATGATTTGAATCAGCTGTGCTGAAGTAGGGAAACATTTAAAACAAGCAGGACAAGTGGTGCTTGAGGAGAGGGTTGGGAAATGCTGGCCTTTAGTGTCTTCACATAAAGCTCCTCAACTGTTGTTGTGCACAAGTATATGTAGGACATGACTGCCTTTAACTGACAGGACAACACAAGTGTGAAACAGAAAGAGAGAGAGGGAATGACATGCAGCAAAGGGCCGAGGCCGGAGTCGAACCCGCGGCTGCTGCGGCGAGGACAGCCTCTATACATGGGGCACCTGCTCTATCCACTGAGCCACCAGGTGCCCTGACTGACAATAATTTTTAAGTATTTTTTACAGGTCATTTCTCACTTTGTACTGTTGTTTCAGTGTTTTGGCAGATTTTTCAGTACTTCAGTTTCTTGTACTTTTCACAGATTTCTTGCTAACATCTGGGTCACTTCTTCTTTCGCTGCTTATTACCTTCTTTTGAATTAATTAAATAAATAAATAAAGCCAATTTCCCAGGTTTCAAAGCGTTAAATAATTAATTTGACTGTATTTCCCATCCATGCAACCGTTTCGTGTGAAAGGCATTAAAAGCTCACCCCCTATAGATGCCTGAATAATAGCCCAGGATATTAATCATGTTATGATACTGCAGAAAAACTAATACAATCGCGTTTAGGCTTTTTGCCATTGATTTGGTACCAAAATAGCGGTTCTTGTGACATCCCCTTTATACATCCATAACAAAGTTTTCACTCAATATTAGTGACAACAGTTACTCATGCTGTGTTGCAGTGACTGAATGGTCTTTCATTCGTAAGGCTTGTGTTTGATATTCAATGCAGCAGACTCTTATAGTTCCCAGGTCAACAGAAAGTAATACTTCAGTAGCAGGGACTTTTTTTTTTCGGGGGCCAGGAACTACCATCCAGAAACAAACACTGGAAATAGGTTCCTGCAATCAAAATTCAGGTGTAGTACATGACTTTCTAAAAGATTCCTGGGTTCTTGCAAAGGTTCCCGAGGTCAGAAAGCCCCATCTGAGGCCTAATCAGCAAGTTATCAATCAAAAGGCACCTGGAGTGTGTGTGCAGTGGGCATGGTATTGAGCGTTTTGGGCAATACGAGGAGTTTAACCCTGATTCATCCAGATGAATTGACCAAGGACACATTCTTGTGTTCGGCATCGGCTAGAGGTAAGAGCTTCGGGGTGCGAGAGGTTTATGAACACAGGCGTTCACTTCATTAAAGCGTTTGATACAACAGCAGTCTACACTGCTGCCCTCTGTGCAACTCCACGTGAGCAGCTCATAGGCACACTGTACTTGTGTGTCGGTGTGCGCCCGTGTGTGTAAATTTAAACCAATTCTCTGGAACCTGACTCCTGCTGTGCGGTCGGGCTTGGACTCCCGATTGCTACAATCATTTTTTTCTGGGGTAAGACCGACGCACAGCTTGCACACACATCAGCTGCACTCCCCTCTAGTTCTTCTTTGTATTGAATACATGGTATACATGGTACATGGTACACAGGTATGTTTAGTGGCTGGCGGTAGGGCTGTTACGTTACTGCTGGACAAGATATTGTCTCAAACAAAAATTGTATTTAAATCAGTATTAAAGATTTATCACAGGGAAAAGAAAATCATTTTTCCTTAACAGGCTATTCCAGTTTCTCAGTGGTTAGGACATTTGTTATTGCAACTGTCTTCCCTTTGAAACCTGGATTGAAATCAGTTTTCTTTGGCTGCATTCAAACGCCTTTCACAAGCTATTTGGCCATTTCAAACCTTAAAAAAAAAAAAAAGATTTCAATTTCTTCCATAAATATGGTGAAAAAAGCAATGACAGAATTGGGAAGAACTGCTCCACAAATTGTGAGAAATTAGAAAAATGTGACTGAAAATTACCTAAAGATTAGTTAAGAGTGGAGGATTATTAGAAAATTTTCCAAAAAAAAAGGAAAAAATGTCCATAATACTATATTTAAAATTATAATATTTTTATATATTTAAAGATAAAAATAAAAAATAAAATAGAACATGAATCCTTTTTCCCCCCTTACATTTTCTGAACCTCTTAGGTCATTTTGTTTTCAGTTTGTTTTTGATTTTTACTTTTTTTTGGCACGTTTTCAAGCAATTTTCTTGTTGTCTCCACATGGTTTTGAAAGAAATTTCAAAAGGGTTAAACAGCGTCAACATACCGACTACCATTCATGTTAATAGGCTTTCCTCTCTTTCGGCTAAAACTCAAAATGTTTCCAAGTTTGGCTTTGAAATCTAGTCTATTTGGACTTATTTTTCCAAACTTTCTGTCTGGTCAGTAGCTAGTTTGTGTGTGTGTGTGTGTGTGTGTGTGTGTGTGTGTGTGTGTGTGTGTGAAAGAGCTGTCTGAGCCCCACCCATGCTGAAGCTCTGACACGGAGAGCAGACAAGAGGAAAGAAGCAGCGTGACCAGAAATGACAGCAAACGTGTCTCATCATACTGTTCATTCAGCTTCAGCGCGTCGCCCATGCTTTATAATAGTTATGTAAAAAACCCCTCTGTTTACTCTGGTGTCACGCTGGCTAAAACGCTGCTGATATTTTTTATATAAACACACGCATGTAAACATACGGCGCAATATCAAGGTGAGCAAAAAATGATCAAAGTCATTTCTATATATGATATCATACCAGTCAATAACATAAATATATTTAAAGGCCTAGCTGAGGGTGGATCATAGAAAATCCTCGCAAATGTCTGTGTGTAGGGTAAAGATGAGCAGAAATGGTGAAATTTTTGAGTGATACTGTTACATTCTCTACACATCATGTGGTGCTTGCTTTTTGTGCTTGTTCTTGTTTAGCAATGCACCGTTCTTCAGGTCATTGGCCCAAACTTGATGATATATTGCTTCAGGGACCTTGATCTAATAAGATTTTGGTTTTTCAACATGATTAAGACCAAAATTCTGTAACTGTCAACTATACTTGAGGAGACCCTAGAGGAAATGAAATCTACTTTCATAAAAGTGACTCTTATGACATTTACTCACATTCACTTCTACAATAACCCTTTAAAACCCGAGTAAATTACTTATATTCTTTCGAAAACATTGGAAGAAGGAAATGGGCAAGTTAACAAGAAATGGCTCCTAAAATTAGCAAGAAATGAATAATAAAAAACAGAAATTACATATAAATAATTAAAAGTAAATAAATTATAAATGTTTATACTTTAAATCTATAATAATTTAGAATAATAATTGTGATAAACATAGTTTTCTTGACTTTTGGGGGGTTTGGATAATTTAAAATAATTTCTAATCTTTCTAATAATTTGCCCAGTGCTCATTTTCAAGTCATTTTCTTGTCACCTTTTCCTTTAAATAAATAAATGAATAAATAAAATAAAATAAAATAAATATTTTTTTCCATTTTTTTTGGGACAAGTTGCTCATTATATCTTTTCCTATGTTTTCAAAAAAAGAGGACTTGGAGGACTTCTTCAAGGACCCATGGGGGTCCTGGACCCCTGGTTGAGAATCACTGAAGTAATCCATCAGTCAAGTACTTTATTCAGCTCCCCTAAAAGGCATCTCTGTAGAAGAAGGATGCTGATTGAAGTACTTGGTATTTAATGTGGTATTTAATGTGGTATTTTTATAGTCAAGCTCTGATTCAGTAAAGATACATATGTAGATATATATATACTGTTTAAATAAATGGGCCAATTACTGACTTCATACTTGTTAAGCTGTCTCTAAAGCTTTGACATATGCTCAGCATAAAATATCTGCTCTGTCCATTGTTTCGAAACAAGACAGAAAAGTTTGCCTCATGTACTGATCAGATACGGTATGTCACTCCAGTGTAAAGCTGCACAATACATCTGTTTGTTGAAGAAAAAAAATGGGGGAAAAATGGAAAAGGGGAGTGTGACAGCATCCAGGATGACAGATTTTCTGGGGATCAGGGTGTATTTACTGGCTGAAAACAGTTTGTGCTGCTAGCCAAGAGTGTATATCAGCATGGCATCGCTGATTTGTGTCTTAGTACTGTGAATTCTAGCTGTGGCAGAGAGGCAGTCTAGGCATGTTCTCAAATACTGACTACATCAGTTGCATCCGTCACCATGACAACCATGACCATTTTTTCACCCCCATGCAATGAAATGAGGCACTATGCATTAAGCAGTGGATATCTGTCAGACATGAACAGTTGACAGTACTTGAAAAAATGATGCTTCCTCAAACTGTTTGGCTGTTTGTATGATTGTGATTGGACTCATGGGAGGGCAGTGAATTGTATTTAATGGTCAAATTATTTTATTTTAGTATGGTTTTAATGGAATACATATTGACAGTTTATGAAACTAACACATCATTTGGTTGCAAAGTGCACGTTGTACTAACAGTGACAGGGTCATAATCACCAAGGTGCAATTATCAAGCAAACTTTGACCAAAATCTGACTTTGTCATCGGAAAGTGGAGCGGGTGGTGTATGGCATGTCGTCTAGGTAAGACATCGCCAAGCTGCAGACCATTGTTTGAAAACAACAAAAAATTAATTTTTTTAGTGAGTCATTGCTGCCTTTCTAGCAGCTTTTAAACTATCCAACAAGAGTATTTTTTTCAGCAATTTGTTGCTGTTTTTACTGGAGCAAAAAGCCACAAAAACAGCATAAAGACGCAAAAAGCAGTTGTTTTTATCAAGACATAACTGTTTTTCTAGTGGGGATTGTGTCCCCAAAACTAGGTATTTCATCTGATTCTTTTTAAAAATTCATCAAATACCATGTATTGGTCAATGATTTCGGCATCAGACACTGACGGCAAAAGCCACATTTCACAGCAATGTGATACGCCACCAGTCAGTTGGATAGCACCTGTCATGGTGTGATGATACGCCACTAGATGGCGTCAGTTTGAAACGCTGCGGGTAACAATGTGATATAAGGAGCTGGAAAGTCGGCAGTGGATGGAACAAACCTTGGGCTTGACCTGTGTTTTAAACCTAACCACATGCTTTTGTTGCGCAAGCAAGTAAATGTTAATTTAAGGTGTTGTACATTTATTTCCAAGTATTTACAGTATGCATCTAACCAGCAGAAACTGTACATTTCTTGTCAAAATGGTAGCATATTTTGAAAAGACACAGGTATAAATTGATATGCCATCCAGGAATGTCAACAACACACAGAATACGTCATATATAGACGTAACCGTCAGTGACCAAGTGGTGATATATAATGAGATAAGATGAAAAAGTGTTGGGTATTTATTGCCAAAACTCGATCTTTCCACAACCAGAACCAAGTGTTTTTTGTGTCTAAACCTAACTATAAGTCAACCACAACATTGCTGAAACGAAGATTCAACAAAGCCACTACATAAAGTACAAATGTACTATTTGCGTGGTTTGCAGAAATGTGAAAAGCCAACATTTTTCTGGCGGCTGGGTTGCATTTTTAGGTCTAAATAATAACAGCAAACGTTTGATCATATCCCTTGAGGTCAAATGCCAACTACAACACTAAAAGTACAGCTAGACAGAAGGAGAACTTGTAAAACGTCAATCAGTATTTCACTTGTTTGCAACATCCTTCCTCTGGCACAAATGTGTTAGTTCATAATTTCATTTCAGCACTCAAAATAGTCTTATAAAATAAATAAATAAAAAAATAAAATAACAAAGCGCAACACTTAAAAAGACCTCATTCATTTTTCGCCTTGGGCCACCTTATGACGGGTCAGGATTTGATTACTTGTGCTATGTTTCCGTCTGCTGTGAAATAGGTAGATTTAAATTGAGAGAATCGTGGATGATTGATCTGACTCTAACTTTCTGTAGCATGTCTGCTGTATCAAATGGACTTGGATTATGTTTAAAATTACCCTAACGCCTAATAAAGCACAAGTTGAACTGGAAATGTGGAAATTGATGAATGACGGCTGGCATCTGGTGGACAAAAACAACACGTGAGGAGTGCAGGAGTCACTCCTAAGACGCTCACGGACAGAATTAATTTGTCACGTTCATAGTGTCCTACTCAAAGTGTAATAAACCTTGCGGGCGATATTTCCATGATGTTTTATTTAGAGCACTTGGCTAATATGCTAATCGTTATAGATGATGAAAGTAAGAAACAAAAGAAAGTATTTAAATGGCTGCGCTCAGCTAATTACAAGGATTTCAGTTGTCACTGCCCCACTGGAAATTGTACTGCCTGCTCAAGCATTGACAATGTCTGTCTGCTATTGGACACACAATGATGTTCAGAGGCGAAGAATATAAATGCTAATTCTAATGTACATTATGTTCTCGAGGATTAAGATGTGGCCCACTGACTGATTTTGGTGCCCTGAGGATTTGGGTGACAATATAAACTTCATAAAACTCCAAGAGGAGAAATAATCCTTGTTAGCTCGACACACTGAAGAGGAGAGGGTGCCAATTTTTAGCTGCAAACAGCAGCCTGCATGTCACTCTTTAGGCTGGCTGGCTTCCCAAATAATGGAGGGGGAAAAAGTTAAGCGCATGTGACATGTTGGGATCAGTTGATAAGTTTGCTGTGTTAGACCGGAGGTTTTAATCCTGACTGAGTTGTAGCACAGTGTCAGAAATGACAGAGTTGTTATTTAAAGGGACAGTTCATCCAAAAATGAAAAAATACATTTTTTTTGTACCAGTAGTGCTGTTTATGAGTCTAGATTGAGCTCCTGAGTGCTGGAGATGTCGGCCGTAGAAATGTCTGCCTTCTCTCCAATATAATAGAACTAGATGGCACTCTGCTGGTGGTGCTCAAAATGCCAAAAAAATACATTTGAAAAACAGCAATGTCTCTTTCCAGAAATTATGACAAGGTTACTTAAGAACATCCTCAAACCTCATCCTGAGCAGTTTTGTATGGCAGCTTTTTTTTTTTTTTGCAACTGAACTACTCCTGACAATCAGACAAACCACAGCAACATCAGACATCACATCGCCTCACGTCGCCTGCGTCTTGCCAAAAAGTTGCACACAAACAAATATTACAGCAAGACACCAAACCACAATACATGTTCTGTGCCTAGGAGGGGAATAACTCTCCATAGCAGCAGACGGCAGTCGTCTGTATTTGCTATTTAACATGTGAAACTGAAGGACCACCGTAACAGTTAGTCAGTTAGCATGTTGACAACACAATGAGAACAATAACACAAACCACCAGGGAACGCTTCTGCTTAAGAGCTCAATGGATGAATACCATAAATCAAGATTGTTTGAACATCACTGTCCGTTCTTATTCCAAACTCGTCAAATACATCCACAATATACAAAAATTGTATGCACAAACTACTTTAAACAAATGTGTATTACAGTATACAGTTTCTGATGTCATGTTGATATCTGGTGGCTGCTGGGGAGATTTATACCACTACAGCACTACAAAATGTCCCTTTAAGTGCTCACTGATTTGTAAAGCAACTAATGTACGTGTTTGAATAAATCTTTAAAAATGAAATACGGTGTTCACAGTCATCCTTCAGAATACTGTGTTCCCATACTTCCTGACTTTTTCTTCAGAGCTTGACCAAAGAAATCATGATGGTGGGTGTTATTTCCTGATGCATTGATGCAGTGTGTGCCTTTGTCAAGGCCACTCTCGCAAAACTTGGGATTCTAGTTCATAGCTGTGACAGCGCAGCCTTCCTCCTCTTCAGCACATTATTTATCCGGTGGGGTTTTTGTATTTCCAAGGCCACTGTCAAACAAATGGCGCCTTTGCTTGGCTTCCATTTTTTTTGACAGGCATGTGCTGCAATCGCTAAAAGAATTTTTCCTTTAATTTATGGCTGAAAAAAGATTCCTGTTGTTGTAACCTTTTTTGGCCAACCAATGTCCTTCAAAGCACTACTCTCACCGATCCCAGTTCATTTTCAAAGATTACATTTAATTTCTGCACAGTTTGCATTGCTGGCAGGTGTGTGTTGCTACCTGCCGGAAGATTAATTAATTCCAGGTTCTTCGATTCCTGAGTGTTTGATTTAGGTTTACCTTCTGTTTTATTTGACTTTTCCAGCGACAAAGTGGGCTTAGAGAAAAATCCACCCTCGGATACTCCTTAACCGCCACACATCATCATCCTGTGATGCTCCAGCTCGCATCTTTGCCGTCGCCACCTCAACCTGCCTCGTCTGCAGAGCTTCAACTTAAATTAGCGACTTCCTTCATTTCCCAGGAGGACTTTTTACAACCCCAGTGAATGGGGTGTGGGCTTGTTGCTTTCAATAAACGAGGGTGAATGGGCACATAAATAGCTTGAAAGTGTAATCATTCAACTGAGAGTTATGTATTTAGTTGGAGAGAGCCGTAGCGATAGTGATAGAAGGATGTAATGACAAGGTATCTTCCAGCAGGCTTTGAGAGCGAGCCAGCACCAATTATGACTGGGTGTCTTTCCAGCATGATTCTAGCGTGCTGGCCTCTAACCAATCTGTGCACAAAACATAATGGAAATTTATATGACACACACATTTGCCACACACACACACACACACACACACACATTTGCCACACACACACACACACACACACACAGGTTGACTTTGCTTTGCGATTAACCAAAAGCCATTTGCAGCAAAAGCTTCTTTCCTTCATTATCAAACCCAAATTTTTACATAACTTCCATTTAAATATTACATAAATGTATCTCTAGAAAACCCTCTGTTCATGAATAGTACATAAAACCTACTGTATTTAATTTTAATTTAACCATGGGAGTGGAATCTGAGTCAGCATGTTACTTAAGAAGTAAGAACAAGACTTAGCAGGATCCGTTGGTAGTTGTCGCAGTGGAGAGAAAGCACATTAAGCCTTGGATTTTCAGTCATTTGAATTTTCTACCTGTGTTATACTTCTCAGGGTCATTGAAGCTTGGAGCCCATCCCAGCATGCATTGTGCAGAGGCAGAGCGACAAAAACACCTAAGAGAACATGCAAATGATTCCTCTAAGCCCATTTTATAATTGTAAGGACGATTCACAACTTCATACTGTATCTACCTTGATTTATTGTAGAGTTTTTTTTTTTCATATTTTTAACTCAAGAGTCCATATGTTGTCAACAACCTGCCAGTAACAGCTGTACATAACAGCTGTAAGCAATTGCCACTGCTTAAGATGTACTTAAACAGTCCCCGGCATATGTCCAAATAGGGATGGAATGATGTATGATTTTATCATGGACTCACAATGATAAAATGATCCTGAATTTCTAGATTGGGATTATCAAGATATTTGAGATTAACGTGCCCAGCAGTCTTTGTGCAAACTACAAAACCAGTGATATGCAACTTAACGACTACATTGTGTTAAAAAACTTTATTGTGTTTACGATTTGCTTAAAATATTTCATAGTTCTTTATTTTTTTAATTAGTATAATTTGATCCTTTTTTTGAGATTGTACTCTATTAGTGTTTTGATGAGTCTTAACACTACTGGAATTAAATTCATATTATAAAAACACTGATATATGTCTTTCAACCGCCAACATTTTCTCTATTTCAGCCCTTCTTGCCAATATAAACAATTAAAACCAAGATCTCACAAATGACCCCGCTGCATATGAAACCGAATCAGCTTTAAGTATGCCGCTGAGCTTCCATCTTGCTGTGGTAAAGCTTTGGAGGCATGCACACAAGTTTGGCTCGGTTGTAAATAATGCTAAACGACATGCCAAACGGAGAAAATAACCCTGACATTTGTCATTTCATTATCACGTCCAATCTGTTCTTGTCACATGAGAAGAAAGGCCAGTTTGAGAAAAAACAGACTTTTGCAGCAGTTCCAGTGTCGTCTCACTGATATCCAACTTCTTCTTTTTACTCATATACCATGCTGAAATGAGTTGAAATACACCATGTTGTGTTTTTTTTTGGAGTAAAAAAAGACCTCCTCCAAAAAAAAGTTATTTTTTTTTTTTTCTGCCGGATGAATAATAGTCATGCCGGACAATGTGTCAGCAATGTCAGTGCGAAATGACAGGGAGCGGAGAGAAACAGTGCTTGAAGGCTTGATAAACGCCATCAGGGAAATGTAAAAAAAAAAAAAAAAAAAAAGTATGCTCATGCCACATAACAACCAATATGCCCTTAAAGTCCTTTGCTGTCAGCAAGTACACACAGCTAGTCACAAACACGCAGCCAGGTTGTTTTTCTTTCAATGAACATCTCAGGTACTGTAATACAAGAGACCCACCAGAATGGATTGAAGCTGACAGCTTGTCTGGCAGCTATTTTCAAATTTATTTCCATGACAAGCATTTATTTCAGATACATCATGTGCTGTTTCTTCTGTCGGCATCACATGTTATTCCCGTGAAAACAGTGTCAGTGACAGCATGTATTGATACAAACAAGGTGTCCTGGCAGTGGACATTAATCATGCTTTTGGATAATCAGCCACCATTTTTTTACTTTGGCGAAGAAATAAAAAGCTCACATCTGGACATGTAATCTGTCATCAGCCTCCAATCATGATGAAGAAGATGCAAGAAATTGCAAAATCTAGTGAATGTGGACTCATCATGGCTATGATTAAACTTTGTTCCAGTGTGACATAACACAAGTTAAGTCTACCTTACATCATTTGTGTTAAAGTACTGCCGCTGATGATATCTTTTATAGCTGTGCAGAAGTGAAGATCAAAGCAATTTAGTTTGATCAAGTATTGTCTGAACATCTTGAGCACTCCAATTTCGCATTTTGATGCAGAGCTTGTCCAAAGTCATACAAAATATTGGGATGAACTGCCTTCATATTGAAGATCAATGCATGTCATTTGCATTGCTTTGATACTGGAACAATACAAAAAGTATCATTACACGTCCAAGACATAAAAGCCATTAGAGGAGTCTCACTGTAAAATGGTCATATGCTCAATTTTAAATTTGCCAAAATAATTCAGACATAAACAAGAGAAGAACACTCAGTATGGGGGAGATCGCACAAGCTGATAGCTGCCAAATTTCCAGCCTGTTCTCATTTCAAGGTCATCATATACTGCTGCTTTGTCAGTGATTTCAACAAACGATACTGACGTCAAAAGCCATCTTCCACAGCAGTATGATTTGCTGCAGATGGCGTAGGTTTGTAACGTGTCCGTACAGAACATTTCTGAATTTTTTGAAACCCCACCAGCCTGCAGGTAAGCACCTGGAGCAGCCTTATGATACGCGGACGGGTGCCGCCAGTTAATAACGAGGCCTGATATATAATGATGATATATAATATATAATGTATGATATAATGCCGGACAGCGTCAGGTTAAAACACTGCATAACGATGTAATATGCAAAGTGCAAGGGTGACCTGTGGGGGCGGGCATGAGAGACACTGGATGGGTCCAACAAACCAGGGACTTTCACCCAGGAATTTGGTGTTTGCTTCCTGTATGAATGTGGAGCCAAACCATATTTATCCTAAACATAACCACATGCTTTTCTTGCCTCAACTTAACCACCTGTGCCTTTGTAGCTTGATCCTAACTATGTGTTTTTGTTAGCTACACATTACGGTCTAGATATTGTTCTGTGTCTTCTCTTTACACTCTGGGATGCTACGACTGTGACCCATCCACCACCCCTCCCACCTGCCTGTCCTCCTATGAGCACGCTTGCTAGAACTTATACTACATTGTCACTGGCAGCGTTGTCACCTGACACCGTTCTTCCGCATTTCGTGCGCATGCAACTGGTTCTGTCCGGCTGCGTTCTCAAGTGATGTTGGCCGTGTGTGTATTACACCAGTGCACCTGGTGCTTTCCGGCCATCCGCCAGCGTATAACTACTATGCCATCGGTTCTGTCTGGTTGCGCTCTAATCTGACACTGTCCAGCCGCGTCCCAGGTGAATGCAGAAGGTGGAGTTCGGAATGGGAACGTGCTGTATGATAACACCTTGTCTGGTTCTGTCCGGCAGTGTTCTCACCCGAAGCCGTCCAGCGTTGTTTCATGCAGATGTTAAAGGGGGCTTTTGGTGTTGCGATCTTACACCAAAAACACTGTCAAAGCAGCTGTATTTTATGAGTTCACAATCAGAATGGGCTGTTCTATGAAGACATGTTGCAGTGCCTAACACACACTCACCCACACACACATACACACACACACACGACCAAATGCATGATTCCCTCTGGCTTATGCCTGACAAAGTTACTAATACCCCCATACATATGTGGTAATACTTTATCTGCATTGATCCCTGTTCTAATATGAATTGGTCAGGTCCATCTGTGATAGAGGTGGGTAAACCAAATTAAAGAGTTGAAAAATTGGTTTGCACACTCCTGCACTCCCAAGCGTACAAACCACTGACATTATGAGCACAACAAATTGGTATCATATCCTCCACCTGGCAAGACATTTCACACCTGGACATGGGTGGCCTTTTTGACACTAATAAGAGTCCAAGAGGGAAGGAGAAGGTGAAATCCAGCTGAAAACTGGCCAGTGGCAGACAGCTGAGGTCCTATTTGGCACTGATCTCCTCACTGACTCACTGAAGAAGTTCACAGATGGCTCACTTAAACCAGGCTCGGGGTGCAAAGTAAACAAAGTGCTGCGGATGTTGATAATCTGACCCTGGCGGTGTACAGTAGAAGCCTGCCTGGCTGTTGAATGAGGCTGTGTGATTGCAGTACGTGACGGTACATTCAGGGTCGTAGTTGCAGCGGAGAATGAACCACGTCTTGCTGCATTTAATGAACTCTTCTGATTCCTGCCATTTTCTTTTCTGCTAATTGAATTGCTTTATGTTTAGTTGCCATTTTTATCTACCGCCCAGTGCATATGGCAAGAATGTGGAGCTTATTAAAATGCAACATTTCCTTCCCACTATTTGCATCTAATTTTGTACAATTTTCGCAAAATATTCATACAGCACAGCATCCTATGGCTCCCTGTCTCATTTGTATTCTACTGCTGTATGCTGCTAAATAGCCATGGCTTGATAGACTGATTCACAATATAATGTCAATCAAACATTCTGGACACTACCACCAAAAGGCACCAAAGGTATTGGTCATGTTTTATTCATACAGCTTTAAAATTTCATTTTCCTCTGACTTCCTGCAAAGTACAGGCATAGTTGGGAAAAATAAATGTATAAAAGGTGGTCAGAACAAACCAGTTGTAAGCTGTATGTGTTTATTCACTTCTTATCTGTATAATTAGATTCATTAGAATAATTAAACAATCTGTCTACAGAGCCTGATGCTGTGAATAGCAAAAGGATAAACCTCTTCTAAGCGTTTAAAGGATTGACTGCTGTCTCGGGGCAGTTTAAATGCTGTGCATTTACAATGTCATGTCTTTGTGATTTATGAGCTGAAGCTAATCCAGATAATAAGCTATCACACAATTAATGAATAAAACCCTTTACTCTACCTGAGACACAACATCATGTCAAAGTTTGGTCACCTTTTTTTCCTGTAAAGGTGGCACAGAATAAATGGAGCATCTTTTATATTTTGTAGTGAGAATAACAAGTCCTCATAGTCAGACATCAAAAGCCAAGGAGAGACCACGGTGAATACATTACTGTTCAATATGAATTCAAGCAACTAAAAGTACTCATTTAAAGTAAATGAATTCCCCTTACAAATAATACTGCAGCTGTTGTGTATATTTTTCTACTTTTCAATTAAGGTGAAACACTTTTTGGACATATCTGGAATATATATGGAAACAACATCTATGCCTAAAGGTCAATTTTTTTTGCATACAAAGTCTATGCAAAATTTAAGCACTAACATTTGTGTTCACTGCCTCGTCTGGTAAGTTAAGGATTTCAAGGGCTGCAACAGTTTCTGTACTTATTTTTTTCATTTTAAAGCAATCTTGCAAATAGTGACCCTGAAAGTTCCCCAGTCTTTGCAAAATCAAATTCTGTGACTAAAAACTCTCTGACTTCTGACACATTGTCTTTACATGCAAGAGGGTATCACACTTCAGTCTTTGAAATGTATTTTTGAAGGATACTAGTGTATGGTTGGTATTAACCACTTATGATTATAGATTCTTAAAATGGAATAAAAATGATTACTCTTTACTACAATGAAACATTATGATGCAGCATGCAAGATTATAAATGTATTAATATGAAGCTCAATTTACTAAACACATACAATGATAATTTTTGACACTGTCAAGTGTGTTATATCACATGTGTCTCATGTGTCCTTACTACTTACTGATGTGTATATTGGTGAGTATATGTATTTATAATGCATTATAAGCCCCAGCAGTCAACCTCTAGTTTATAACAAGTCAATAGCATCCTTAAGACACTTGACATTTATAATTCACTGCAAGTCACATCTATAACGTTTTATGACTGTTGATATTGTGCATTATAAGCATTATTTGTGTTTATGAGTATAGTGATAAAGAATTATGAATGCATTATAATTCACTAAGAATGCCTTCATAATGCATTATAGATGTGGTCTTCATAAAAAGTAACAAAAAGTTACAAAACGACAAATATAAAGTAAAAGTAAAAACCATGAGACAAATCAGCATCATGTTGTGTTTATACCACATTTTAGGAAGGACTTTAACCTACTCTAACCAGTCGTCACCTTAGAATTATGAGGTTCTATCTGACATTTTTTGTCAAAAATGACTTATTCATATATTCTTATTTGTGACAATTTATGAATTTTATGAGGCAGTTTTCTTTATTTTTTTTATCTTTTAAGTTGTACGCATCTTTGGCCTTTTTAGTTAGAAAACAAAAAGGTTCATATACGGTCATAGAACCTTATAAATGTAAGGTGGATAATTCTAGTTGGGGCAAATGCCAAATCTCACAGCAATGGAAGTCTGTGACATCAGCACTCTGGCGATTCAAAGCTTGTACCGTGAGTCATCAGATCACAGATGGGACTGAGCCATGGCTAACAAAGTCTTCGCCCCCAGCAGGTTAAAACCCCTTGTGTGGCTGTTGTAACTGAGGTAATCACAAACAATTGTTTGCGCCCAGCCACACAAACATTGCACTAAAAATGACAGTGCAGGCCATGTCAGACTGAAAAAACAACAGGGTAATAGTGAGTGTTTATTCTGTTTTCAGTTCTGGTCTCAGCTGTCCCTGACTTTCTCCATAAGACTTTTAGCGGAGGAATATCATTACAATGTTCCCCTTGTTTCTCACGTGCTGTTTGAAGCAAATTCAACAAACAGCCGATGCTTGTTTTTCTAGAGAATTCTCAGTGAGACATACATTTTATGTGCATGTTTTCTTTAATGTCTGACTATATCTTTTGAGAAATGTAGAAAAATAGGTCATAATATTCTCTTTTCACTTACAATCCTTTCATGCCAGAGTTCAGAGCCAACCACAGTGTCTTGTAAAGAGACAGCATGGCAGGTGCAGGCAGACACGAAAATTTGAACCTACTTTTGGTCTTTTTGGTTTAAAGGAAATCTCCCTACTCCCAACACGCCATGCTGCCTCCAACACTCACATAAGCCAGAAGACGTTTTTCTTATTTATGACAGAGGATATAATAGTAAGTATTTCATTCTTACTTAATTTCCCAAAAGTAAATATTACAGCGAGATGGCAGCACTAGACAGGTGAACATAATTCGGAAGCGATATGACTGCAGGCCATAACACTAATTTGCTAGATCTGCTTCATCATAATTTTTAAATTTAATTTTTATGACTGTTATTCTTGATTAGAATTCCAGATGTGCTCCTACAGTTGCATTTTCCATATCGTCTACTTTCAGTTTAAACTGCTCACTGTAAGTATGAATATTCATGTGAGTAACAGTGATTTCATTTGCAACAGTCTTTCAGCCTTGACACTTCATTAGCTTAAAAAAAAATAAGTCGCAATCACATCGAAGACAACATACTTTATACATGAGGTACCACATGACACCATGAGCTCTGTGTAATAAGCGTGACACACGCTTCACTGCATAGACACTGGAGGTGAAAAAAACAAAAGAGTTTTGAGTGAAGACAGATTCAGTAAGACGTGAGACTTAAAAATTAAATTTTTCTGTGATAGCTGACTTCTCATATATCACTTAATGTTAGAATAGTTCACCTTAAAATGGATAATTTTCATCACAGAGTTAGCATAATTATATGATATGATAAATGAGCTTCAAGAAGCAAATTAACAGATTTGAGGGTAACATGGATAATTACATGTTTTGGGGAAATGTGCTTCAATACTAATGTGGCATTTAAATAGATTTTTCTTTTAATTACACTGGTTTCTGTGCTCACAGTAATATTTGGGAAAAACACATCTTAAGACATGATGGGAAAAAAGATGTGCTGATTCTGATGACAATACTTTGCTAATTGTTTTTCGAAAGAATAGCTTTCAAGACCATTTGCATTCCGAAATCCTAAAATACAGCTGCTTTTGCAGTGGTTTACTATCCTGATGCTGATAGCCACCTTTTGCAGATGATACACCAACTGACAACATCAGCTGAGAATATGGCTGGGCACAACCGTTAATGGTGTTCTGATATGCTGACAGACAGCTGGATGATACATGGAGGGGAGGCGTCAATTAAAAATGGAATATGTTGCCACCTGCATAATACGCCACTGGACAGTGTCAGGTTGAATTGCTGTCCGTAATGATGTAATTCAAGGAGCATGAAGGTCCCTATAGGGTGGGCGAAAGGGGGTTGGATGGGTCCAACAAACCCCTGACTTTCACGGGGGAGTCCAGTGTTTCCTTCCCATCTGAACGTTTTTTCTACAAATAACTATACGTGCTTTTGTTGCCTAATTCTCGGCATGTGCTTTGGTTGATATCCTGGTGTTGGTTGCAATGTGCCTAAACATAGCTTCATGCTTTTGTGGCACAATCCCACCATATGTATTTGTTGACATTTATGATTTGTTAACACCATCCCAGAACGTCAACAGTGGATGC
The DNA here is from genome assembly GCF_008729295.1 of Plectropomus leopardus. NCBI lineage: Eukaryota > Metazoa > Chordata > Actinopteri > Perciformes > Serranidae > Plectropomus > Plectropomus leopardus. Next base: position 2,244,015 of record NC_056483.1, read on the forward strand.
AAAAGTATGCGTTGAGCGTAATGTGTAGACGCAGAAGTCTACTGCAAAGCGGCAATATGTGACAACTTTGGATGAGAACATGACAGGCTGTAGCGCATTAAAAGTTACATATGTTTTAAAGAAAAAAGATAAAGTTTGTGCTTGCCCTGTTGAGTATTCTGATGAAAAGTCATGTCTATATATATTTCCCCCAAAAATGTGGTCACAGCTGCAAGAATACAGCTACTGTAAATTCAACACGTCTGGCTGAAACCCTGCTGGAGCTGGAATTAAGGGTCGATTGGGGGGTCGAGATGTTCAAAAGTGGGCAGATTGGACGCCAACAACCATGGATGGTAACCTATTCTGCTGGAGAGTCGCGCTGGCCTCACAACCCCAGCTGTGAACCATTTTCCCACAGTGGCCATATTAAAGTATGTCTCACTCTGGGTGGGGAAAAAAAAAAAGAAATGTACAGGCCGCCTATGACCTGTGCTTTTGCACCAAGACGAATAATATACAAGTGTCAGAATCACAAAATCATTTATTATTTTGTTGATTTTCCCTTGACATAACATCAGTCATGACCAAAACCCCTCTAAAATGGACTGAACTTTATGTTTTTGAAGCCAACTAAATCTATTTTATATTTAAAAATATAAATAAAAATAACATAATAAACAGGTGACACTGTATCTACAAAATACTTTGGAAAACTAATTAATAGCTAGAGCTTTTTTTTAAAAAAAAAGATTATTTCATTGTGACTTTAATTTGAAGGTCACTGATTACGCCCTCCTTTTTTGTATTTAAAGCAGACAGCTTATTTTGACACATACAACGTACTCTGAATGACAAGCAGCGAATTCCCTTGACATCAGTCTTAAGTCAAGTGTCCTACATATTTAAAAGACTATTAAAGCCTTAATGAAGTGTTCAGTGATGGGTGATTGAACGCACATAGTCAAATGGAGTGATTATTATTCAGTTTGCCTGGCTAAATTTACACAATACCCTTCATAAACACCTGATGCTGCACCATTATTTATTTATTTGTTTAAATTAAATGTCTCCCAAAAGGAATTAAACCAGAATAGATGCAGGCCTCTCATTTCCATAATCTAATGCTATGTTTATGAGCTACCGTGGTGCAATTTGAATAAGAATGAATCCTGATAGAGATTCAGGGTCTGACAGTGTGGAAGAGTGCCTCCCCAAGGTTTCTGAGTGCCAATTCTGACACACAGTTGCAGCTCCTGCTGAATCCAAATACTGTATACCTCTTGCTAAAATTGGACTCTTGTCATGTAAATAAAATAAATAAAGAAACAATCAAGGATAGCGACTTTACCCAAGACTATTAATCTCTGTTGGGAAGAGTAAATGCTGACACAGCATTTATAACTTTGAGACTGAAACTGATGCTTGGAGAAGCCACTCTTAAAATGTGGTTCACTGTAAACAACAGCTCCTCTCCAAAGAAAACACCCTTCAAGCCCCAGTCGTCATATAACGTGTCCCAGTCTGTTCTCATCACGTGGTTGTAAACAAATCAATGCTTTGTAACGCTCAACAGCTTTTGATAATGATGCCAAAGGCACCCGTTCACGTCTTTATGAGACACAACAGGTGTTAACTAACTCCAATGTAAACCCATTCACAGCAATACTTGACTCTAAGAGCAACTGATGTAGTATTAACTGTGAAAAAGTTTGCATAGGATGGGAGAGAGAGAAGGAAGAGGAGAAAACAGGCCTTTCATCCAAGAGACGACTGTTTGTGTCCTGTGTATATGCAAAGGTCAAAAGTGTTGTAATGCAATGCTGTTAACTATGCAACAAACGTACTTATTTTAGTCCAAAACATGACCTTTTTTTCTATACCTAACCAAGCAGTTTTGTTGCCTAAACCTAACATCCCTAAAAATGTAAAACACTATGTAAACCAATCAAGGATTATTCCCTTAAAAGTTCTGTTCACCTGGATCATAACAGATTCTCATACTTAAGGTGATGTATTGTAATGCAAACATGTTACCAAATGATCTTGCATTGCATTTTGCAATATGATACGCTGCCTATAAGGGATAAGATCCCTTCCATCACAGTCCACTATGAGCAGTCTATCTCTTGAATTCAGGCTAAAATCACATATCTACACCCAGTTCTGTGCTTGGTTTGCTCTGCTGTCACACCACAAATGAACCACAGGGGAGGCTGCATGGGCGCACTCTGCAAGGACAAAGACCCACTTTTTTCTTGTGGCATTGGCCTGTTTTTATTTCTATTTACTCTAAACCAAAATCTCATGCACAGCTTTCCAAACCAGCCCAAAGAACCCAAAGCAATCCGAGCAAATGTGGGTTTGAACTAAACCAAACACTTTTTGGTGAAAGCACCATTAGCCATTCATAGCCTTGCAGATAGTTTTTGAGATACAAGTTGCAGAGACTTCTGAAAATGTACAAATATTGAGTTAAAAGGATCTCAGGATAATACACAGTAAACATATCTCATGGGCTTTCTACTGAAGGTTAAGCAGTGCTAAAAATATTGAGCTCCGTGGACAGCAGGCTTTAAGAAGCCTGAAACCTTCACACACGTGAAATTGCTTCTGAGTGCTGTTTTGAGAGACATGGAAAAATTTAAGAACATCAACCAGTTCTCCAGGATGCATGTTGGCATGCTTCTGCAAACCACAGATATGTTAAATTTTCCAAGTTTTTATTTGTAGTGGATATACTGAAACATTGAAACATTATCCTTTAACATTAACATGCGGTTAGGATCAGGCACTAAAAAACACTTCGGGTTAGGTAAATTGTTTGACTCAAAATATTAGATTTGGTTGCTATATGATTTGAAATGTACCAACATGTCATTAAAATATATTAGATTTTGTTGCCACATACATGGCTGGAAATGTCCCAATGTGTCCTTAAAAAACACCTGGTTTTCTTGCAACAAACATAACTGGAAATTACCAAACATGATGTAAAAAAATACAGTTTTGTTGTCACAGACATGGCTCAAAATTACCTGATGTATTGTTAAAAAATGCCTTGTTTTGTCAGCACAAACATGGCTGGAAATTTCTCAGCTTTTTGTTAAAAAAAATCTGGTTTTGTTGAACACATCTGGAAATGTCCCAACAAAGCATTAAAAAATTACTTGATTTGGTTGCTAAAAACAGAGCTGGAAATGTTCTGAGGTAAAGTTAAAATATACATGGTTTTGTTGCCAAAAACACAGCAAAAAAATGCCCTGACATGTTGTTTAAAATATTTTGTTTGGTCGCTTCAAACATGTCACGTAATGTCCCAGGGCCGTTGTTGGAAAATTCTCAGCTTTGTTACCAAAAACATAGCTGGAAATGTCCCAGCATGTATCTAAAAAAAAATTGGTTTTGTTGTCACAAAAATGGCTCCAAATGTCCCTGCCTATCATTAAAAATATTTGGTTGCTAAAAACATGGCTCAAAAAAACCCTTGTCCCTAAGGGTTCTTCAATATATATAACTGAGTTTGTCGCCAAAAACACAGCAGGAAATATCCCAACTTGTCATAAAAATACTCTGTTTGGTATCTTGTCATCCACCATCCCCTCCTCTGCCTGATGAAAAACTTGGCTCACATGCACGCTACGTATGAAACGTACAAATGTAATATATCCGTGTTTTGCAGAAACATAACAATGCCAACATTTTACTCTGGCATCTGGACCGAGAGCATTCACAGCAAATCAGAAGTGGGCGACTGACTGATTAAAATCCTATGTGTTGAATTGTTAAGTCCTGATGCATTGTGGGACGATATCACAGTGTAATCCCAACACACATGCAGACAAAAAACCTCAGACTGTTCATAATGCAACAACAACCTGATACACTGCTCAGTATTCGTGGACATGTGAGACAGAGAAATGGTCAAAAAGGTAGACTGCAAACCTCAAGAGAGACAGCTGTCTGTTTGTGCCATGGGCTCACTGGTTCGACTGCTGTTTGGACACTAAGCCATGCACATACAATAAAGTATTCATCTCAGGGTTTAAGCCTATTATTCTATTGTTTTGTTTTTTTTTCATTTTCCTTTATGGGGACTGTGAGGCTCCGTGTCCCACTTACAGTACTTTAGACAGTGCCGTATGTGTCTCTGGGGCCACACTGAAAAGGGAACCAAGGTCCTTTGGAGACAGGGGGAACATGCACAGCATACGAGATAACACAGAGGAACAATGGAAATCAAACCCCAACAGGACTCTCCATAGTGAGCCTACCTCCTGCAAACAAGACACCGCATCAAGGAAAGATGTTGGTCCAAATTCTCGTAATGTATTACAGCCTCAAGACTATTTTTATCTGTTCTATTCCAATACACCCAGGTATGCATTGTCTGTTGTAATATTTCCCTTTTCATCTCTGCGTATACATAGTTATGAATCACGGGAAACGGATTCATTTTTGATGTGTCTTGCCATGACCACCACAATTGCTTTGCTGAATAACTGTTGCCATTTCAGAGTAACTGAACTCAAGAATTTGTCAGAATAGTCATTTCAAGGAAAATACTTGCTGACAAAAAGGGTTTTGGCGTCTGTGTCTTATCTAACATCAAAGCATGTACTGACGAAAAAAAAACAGAGAAATTATCATTCAAGGTTTGTCTAGGAACAATTAAAACACCCCCCCTTTCTCCCAAAAACCACACAGGGAGCCATTTTAATATATTATATAGCATCTCTCCATTTTTAAATATCCTTGTTCAACACGTCTATAGTAGTGTACTTTGAGATGTTATTCAAAAGGCCAACATATCCCGGTGTCAGAGTGAAGCCTAACCCTTGTCAAAACCATTAAAAATAGATCCAAATTAAACGCCTGGAAGTCGATCCGTTTGTGATGATTAATTTCATTTTCATGAAATTTTCAGTCCTTATTCCCTGTTATTGAGAATGCTGTTATTCGTAGATGTGACCTCCTGGCTGAATGGTGCTTCTTTCATGAAATATCATTAATAAAGAAGCACAAGAGAGGGAGATATTTGGAGGAACTTATAACCTATAGCAAGAGGAAACACACAAAGGTTGCTGTTCAATTCAATATAGGACGGCCTGATTGGCGGCCACTTTTATGTACCGTTGCTCTTGCCATGTAAACTTCTGTATTAACAAACCAACTTGCAGCAAGTCGTGAACTCACGGGGGTGAGGTTTTGCAATAAAAGCATGACTGGAACATTTTCAAAACAGCAGTGCGTTACTTTTAAAATATTAACATTTTTCTTATGTTCAACTGATTGCATGTTTGCTGAAACATGAAATGAGTGATAATTGCTATTGAGCCAGGAGCTGAGAGGCAGAAATTGGGTGTTTTCCATTTTCACAGGGAATTTCTGAGTTCCAAGTCAGACATTTCAACTGGAACACTCTCGTAAGTCTAATTTTCACCTCAGAAAGCTGGAGAAACTTCACCAACCCTGACCTCAAAATCCAAGATAGCTGCTCTGCAAAACAACAGTGGTGCTTCTCACACTGAACTTGTCAAACAGCATCGCTCTGTCAATGCTTTCAATGTACAAGCGTGACACCAAAAACGACTTTTACCTCCAACTGGAACGAGGGAAGAGTTAACGAGGCTATTAAACCAGCGGTAAAGAGAGAAAGTTGGGATGGTGTGCAGTTTCTATTTGATACGTAAAAATAGTCAAATGGCCCTGATAATCAATTCAGTGCATTTTCTATCAATTCTTTTTCTGTGAGATCAAAATATCAAAATTTTTCAAAAAGAAAGAAAAAATTACTCAAGTACTCAAATAACTGCCGACTTTCATTGCTGCTCTACATAAAATGTTGAATATTTCACAACATTTTTGCATTACATTTTAGCTATAAACTACAAAGACAAACGTGTCTTGCAAATACAATCTCCAAATGAGCAACACAAACCACAGAGGAAACTCATGCTCATGAGCGCAACAACCATCGAGCGGTCTAAAAACCGATGCTCGTTCAATTGGCAAACGGCTAGAGGTCAAGTGAGAAATTATGAGCGTTTGCATTGCAGGTGTTGGAAAAGCAGACAGCAGCAGGTGGTCTCATCAGGTTGTTGTGCTCTACTGTTGCTTGTAGCAAGTCATGTGGAAAAGTGGAGAGGAGCACTTAGGGTTGTCTGTGCTTGATTAATAAGGACACAGAGAGGCAAATATGTGCACACAGTCACTGGGTAATGAGCCGCAAATGTGATTAGGTCTTTACGCTGCACCTGCTTCCAATTGAGCATACAGCTTAGCAACCCCATGCAAAAACCTGTACATACACACTCCTGGTGATAAACAACATCCAAGTATTTGTTAGTGTGTGTGTGCGCACGTGTGTGTTTTGTGTGTGTCTGATAGCTTTGAAACTGTTGACAAGTTAATACTTGATTGCATTGCTGTATTCTCTTTAGACTTAAGATACAGATGTTACCTCCCCTCCAATAGAGGCCTTGATTGTATGACGTTGCACCGACAAAGTGTTATCACCTGGCATTCAAACACATTACTGTGGGCATTTCACACATTTCATTTCTCGCACTCGTGAAATAAGCTGTATAGTGAAAATTTGGACATGGGAGGGAAGGTAGATTCACTATTCAGGGATTATCTCTGTGGGTTTCCTTTCACACTCACACGCAGATGTTGATCACACCTGCTATTGCTTAATAAAAGGTGGAGGAGGTGGTTAGGAACGGGAAGTGAGCATTGAAATCATCAATGCGACAAAATAGCTCTACCTGCATGAACTCCTGCACCTGATTCAATACATGATGACACAAAGCTCACTCAGCTTCTCACATGTCCTTCAACCAGTTTCTGAATGTTTAGCTAGCAAAAACATGGCTAAAGTCTTAATAAATCCTCCAACTTTTTCAGGATTTCATTTTTTTCATTACCTAGATTGTATTAAACCTCACTGCCAAGGTTTTTTCAAAGTATTAGAATAACTAATTCCCTCAACATGGTTAAATGTGTTTAAGTTTAGATAAGTATACACATATGTTTACATACTGTTTATGTGTTGCAGATCAGCAGCTAATTAGCTGTCTTGCCTGCACACTGAATGTTTGCTTGGTCACACGGTCAACAAACTAAGTGCGGGACAAGACGTGCTTGTGTTTGTGTGCTGAATAAGAGGGATAGTTTGGCAGATAATTACCTCAGGAGCTGGCGAAAACCAGAAGAAAAGCTAAAATGAGATAACATATAGGATTTGGAATTAAGAATAATTATAAAAATCTTCTGGAACATAACTGGACATGTTCCAGCAGAAATACTATAAATTAAACAACTTTGGGAACTACAATTGCATGTTTCCCTGAAATTAGCATGTAGCTACATGTAGCAGTGTACCTGCAGCCAAGGAATGACTTTGTGTGGTGGCACTTTTTCCAATTAAAAATCACAAAAGCTTATAAACACAGCAAGATGTTTAAAGAACATGATCCAAAATTGAGGAGAAATGAACATTAGCAAAATTGCACGTGTCTCTGATGTTAACATGTAGCTATATGTAGCCGTGTACTTGCAGCCTGGTAATGACTGCATATAGCAACACTCTCCTACTAAAAATCACCAAAAAAGCGTAACATGACCAGGTATATTGGGGACTAACTGTTATTAGCTGCACTTTCTCCTGTTAAACATGAACATTGAAAGCTTACAAACCAAATGGGAGAGATCAACAACAATGGCACACAAGATTAGATCTTTCCCTGATTTTAGCTTGTAGCCAAATGTAGCAGTGCACTTGCAGATGAGGAAAGATAAAGCTGCACTCTCTCTCATTAAAAAAAAAAATCAACAAATGCTTCCAAACACGACATGTTTCAGCAGGATTATGATCCAAATAGAGGAAAAATTAGTTACCTCTGCAACCAAGATTTAATGTTTCCCTTAGCATGTAGCTACATGTAGCAGAGCATATGCAGCTGGAAAATTATTATGTATTATTATGTATAGAAGCATTTTTTCCTATTAAAAACCACAAATAAAAGTTTAACAACAGACCAGTTTTAGTTAGAATATGGGCCAAAACTGGCAACCAAGATTACATGTTGACGTTAACATGTAGCTAAGTGTAGCAATGTACTTAAAGCAGGGAAATGGCTACATAAAGCAATACTTTCTTTAGATAAAAATCATCAATTGAAGTTTCAAAAAACAACTGAACATGTTTCAGCAGGACAATGATTAACCAACAGCTTATAGTGCAAAGCTACATGTAGTGTACAATGAGTATTGTCAAGAGTATTGCAGTAGTGTGCCTGGAGAAGATGACCATGTAATGAAATTATCTTGTAGCCACAGCAGAAATCCTTCGATGAATATTTTGCACTATTATGATATGCTCCTCCTCACAGTACTGTTTATTTACTGAAATCTTAAATCACTTTTTGGGTTGGGGAAAATTAGCTAAAATATTACGAAGGATTTTCTCTAAAATCAATGATATTTCTCTTGTTGATAGTTTAAAGTATAAGCCTTGTGTTATGCATAATCTTCACACCGAAATGACCTACTCGCATGAAAATGTATGACACTAAAAAAAAACTGTTTTCAAGAAATGTCGTTGAACTTGTGCTGAACATCTGCCTCCCCTACTCTACAATCTCTCACAAAAAAAACATCATTCACAGGGTCGATTAAAAAAAGATTCAATGTAGTTTTCAATAATAAAAGTTATTAAAGGGGCTGGGAAGTTTTTCCTTCTTCTGTGTTTCATTTGCATATTGTGGTATTAATAAAAAATAATATTACATCAGAAGCTCCCCCTCTGATGAATAATAAGTCTTTGGCTGCTCTGCCCTTTCTCAAATGTTGCTAAGACACTTATAGTGAACCATATAGACCCCAGTGAGGACACACGTTGCTCCCCACACTTATCAAAGAGAAGTGCAAAATTGAGATGAATGGCTTTAAATGGATTTGTCAAGCTTTAACGTCTTTCTTTCAGGAGGCCTGGGTCATGCAAGCCCAATAAACCTGTCTTTATCGAGTTATGGCTGCGTTCACACCCACACAGAGTAGAGCAGGCCAGCTGAACCCAGTTGTAATCTCGTGACATCTGACTACTCATGCAGTAAACTATCGCAAAGGAAAAAATTAAATTCCACTCAGCCCGTGATCAGTTGAAAGCTGAGAGGATGGTCAGTGCACTAGTTGGGCAGAAAATCTCGTCACGTGACTCAGCCGACTGTCGAAAAAATCTATTTTTACCGAGGCTCTTTGTTTTATTATTGACATCCACGCGCTCTTTATATTTGCATTGGCCTTAGTTACTGTAGGCCTGAAATAAAAATGGAACAGATGTTCTGACTTTTAATGGCATGCCGTTTCCCAGTTGCAGATACCACTGGAGAGCAGCAGAAAATTAACAACTGGATGGGATACAGGCATGAGTGTGCTCATGTTCAGATCAATATAGAAAATGAGGCTTCACCAGAATTAATTAACATTCCCTTTGCTTCACAGCTTTTATGTGTGAATGCATGTGATTTAGACTGTATAATGTATGTGTTACCCTTTTATATTTTTATTACAATTTTTACAAAGAAATCCTGACATGGGCTCTGTATGTCGACAAATTAAATTACTCCATTAGTCCATTGTGTAAGATGTGGGGAGATGTATTGGAAAAAAAGGAATCCATATATATATATATATATATATATATATATATATATATGGATTCCTATATATATGTGTGTGTGTGTGTGTGTGTGTGTGTGTGTGTGTGTGTGTATATTCTAACCAGGAGGAGTTTCAGCTAGTTGCAATCTGAAGTGCTCACCACAAGATGCCACTAAATTCCCCTCAATCTTACATACTGCTCCTTAAATTCCTTTGTAAATTTTTAAATTATTTTTTCAATTTAATATACAACATGAGGAACTCTTTTTCTAAACCGAGAATCAAAGGAAAGCCAGATTCATATGTTTCGCAGATTGCAAAGCCCTTTGATGCAAATTTGTGATTTGGGGCTAATCAAATAAATTTGACTCAACTTGAACAGCACATATTCTGCAGCTTAATAGGTGAAAGCATGGACTAACTCTGCTGGATTCAAATGTGCATCGCTGAATAAACTGGAGAGAAGTGATATATCTGCTAGGTGACTTTGTTTAATCAACTTCTGCTGCTTTGTTTCACACAAGCCACACAAATCAGCAGCGAGCCCAGCAGGACAGTATGAGGCAGTGGGCACTATCACATGTCATGTGAGCTTGCGATGTCTGTGGAGTTTCTTCCTCACCTGGAAATCACAAGTGCCTGCCAGTGTGACAGATGGCCATGGTACTAATCAAGGTGATTCAAAGCTTTACTCCTGACTTATCTGCATCACACAAGATTGTTCCAGCATTTGGAAGTTTTGGATTTATTCTGTGACAGTTATTCGGAGTTGACAGGTGTTGATTAGAGTGTTGTTTGTCCTCTTATAGAGCTGATATGTCTTTGGGGCTGTTGTTTAAAACTGTCAAAAGTATTGAGTGTGACAGGTGCAGACTTTTGTAAACACTGGCTTTAGTTTTGATTTTAACATCGTGAGTCAGATTAACGCTGACAGTTTGGCCGTGAGGAGGTAATTTTAGGTGTTGTTTAAAAATGACGCACTCTGCATTCAAAAGTCACGACCAAACAGGTTCAAGAATAAATCCCACACAATAAGTTTAACGGTTGATTAATACTAATAAACTGGTTAACACCCAGTACAAAAGGTGCTGAAATTAGCATGCGAATGTCATGCACTGTGTAGATAACAACACAACCAGTGTGGAGGAATGGCGGGCTATGTAGGATCCATAACTATATTTTCATTAGTTTATAATTACCATAAAATAATAAATTGTTGGGGTTTTGTCACTTAGAATAAATTGTTTATATCTTCGTATTCATACTGTCCTTTGAAAAGGCTTTTTATTTCCATCCCATCTGTGCATTTTCTTATATTGTTGAATTTTCTTTCTTCTGATTTATTTTATCATATGCACACATGCAGAACTAAATATTATATGAAGATACAAATTTAAAGTCTCGTGCTTGCTTGTGATGAATTGGGCCATGTGTTAATCCATATACATGTTATGTAGGCTAATATGAAATGCACAAAGAATGATGGACCACATACGAATGAAGGCATTCAAAATTCAAAATGTGGAAAAGTTGAGTGAAATATAATTTTCTTGTTAGGGTAAGTGTTTTTATCAGCACTTTATATTTACTGCACTTCTTTAAGACTGCGTGGTGCACATTTTTTAGTTATCCAATCCATATGCATACCGTAAACAAAACCTCTAAACGTTTGTGTATCATTTTATGGATTCTCCAAATGATAAGTGACACAATTGTGAGTTTTTTTATGTTGTGTTAGGAGCTGCAGTTTGTCTGTTTTGCTTTATGGACTCTGCAAACAAACACAGGCATAACTCTAATTAAATAGTATCTTCTATCTAAAACATGATCAAATAATAACACTGCATATTTGTTGAATCATCAGTAAGACTCGGTGCACAGTTTTAATGCAAAAGCCAAAAGAACTGTAGCTCCATAGCAGCCAAATTCAGGCAAAGCTTGCACCGAAGATAAGCAGTGACTCACTTAGGTATGATCTGCATGAAAAGCACACTCCAACGTAATCACCAGCGCTGTTCATAATTGATTGACTGAATTTGATTGACTTCCCCTGGAAATGCTCATGTTTTAGACAATTTCCAACAAGCCGCCATATGTTTAGACGCAGCATCTGGATAAATGACGGCGCCACAATTGGTATTCTCCTCAGAGACGCTACATCTCATAATGTCAGCTTTTATGGGCTTCACTGAAAGAGACACTAATATCCCTTACATGATGAGTGTAAGCATTACACGGACATAAAAAATTCACAAACCAGAATGTAAATCAGAATGTTTAGCAATGTCGGTTGTGCATTAGCAACAGAAGATGGTTGAATCAGTAATTCTCCTAGTTTAATGATGAGGCCTTGTGCCACTGGGACTGTATGTTTAAATACTGCATGTGTGGAAGAGAGGGGAGATGGGATGTTTAAAGATGACGGGAAATTAAAATGTATTAAATGAGACATGCGAGCACCGTATAGCTTTGGACAGGAGATTTGTAGCGCAGTTTCAAGTGATTAATTGGGTAAAGCTGTGAGAATGCTGAGAATCTCTGGTCACAAAAGTGGATTTTTTTTACTTAAAAAACATGAACTCTCACAGAGTAGCAGTAAGACTTTTTCTAAATAATACCACACTCATTATGTCTACAAACCAAGATCAGTCAGGGGTAAAAACCACAAATTATGATTAGCCTTTACTGTGTACCTGTCATTTCGTATTAAATCACAGTTATTACCACTCTAAGTGGGAACACATGTCAGTTGTAATTTGTTACTGTTGACAGTATAATACTACCATGATGTATTAGGTTTTGATTTTCAGTAATTCTATTACAGGAACTAGTGCAATTAAAATGCTTTGCAAAAATGAAAACAGAATTGTATTTGTCAAATAAAATGTCTTTGCAGAAGGACAGCAGGTAACAGACCAGAATCATAACAGGTCAGCCATGTTCGTAGCTTTATGAGGTCATAATACTCACTGTAACAATATTTAAACTGTTGAACAGATGTATCAGAATATCTAACAACTTGAAATTTTGACCTGACAATATCTCAAAGTTCAGAAAGACCATTCATGTCTGCACCAAACTGCATGGTTATCCACCCAACAGCATCCCCTAGAGACCACAAACATCGTCGCAAAATTTGTGCCCAGACCATGCAGCACATGTTGAAATATCCAACAAAAGATCATTTTTTTCAAAATATTTGTGGTTGAAATATTCCTTTTGGCCAGAGGGCCAGCTAGTTTACATCTACGCTATGTTCTTAATTAAACAAAAAGCATTCATGTCTAACCCCCCAAAAAAGAGGTATGGTAGCAATGTTACAGTATTTGCTACCATACCTTTTTTTTTAGACTGCATGGAGAAATTTCAACTCACCTCAATGAAACCTGAATACTTTAGTTCCATTTAAAACATGATGTAGTAGTGCAGTGTAGTGTAGAGTATTACATATAACATGTAACGTATAACGTTGCAGCAATAAGGCTGAAAACACAGAGAAAGAAGTGTTAAAGAAACCTGAAACAGAACCACAAAAATGCCAACACATTCTCACCCAATTCGTCACATGGTGCTGCTCTATCAGTGACCTTCTGCATCTACCTATTACATTTTAGGTATCATTCTGCATCAGCTGTTCATGCCAAGGAATGTCGCTACCTTGATGTCAACAAGTGCACATGGTGGTAAGACGGCGTCCTTATGTTAACACAACATGGGCATATGGCATGTAACTCAGACTGTCAAAATGGTTAGAATTAGGCAACACGGTCATGGATGGTTAGATTTAGGCAAAAGAGGCACACGGTAAGGTGTAGAGAAAAACCCACAAAAAAACTCAAATCCACATGGGAAGCAAACTCTGGACTCCTGCACCAAAGCACATTGTCACTGGCAACATACTACCTGATGCTGTCCTGCATTTCATGCAAACGTGACCGGTTACGTCCGGCCACGTTTTCAAGAGACGCCAACCATGCATGTTGCATGTGGATGCGCCTAGTGATGTCTGGCAGTCTGCCGGCGTGTGATAACAACATCAGTGGTTCTGTCCCATTGGTTTGCATTTGATGCTGTCCAGCTGCATTCTAGCTGGACACGGAAGATCGCTTTTTGCGTCACGCTTGTAGACCAAAAGCACTGCAGAGCAGATGTATTTGACAAATTCAGAATGAGAATGGGCTGAAAAGGCTGTCAAAAGAGGGATTTACCTCATTTAATGTCCAATACCTCTTTATATAGGTTTTTTGTTTTCAACCAAAAATATTTTGTGCTGGTCAGGGGGTACTTGGCTGAAGAAATATTTTAAGGGGGGGTATGCATTATTGAAAAAAAGTTTCAGACCTGCTGCTACACAGCACTCTCAAAATAAGTTCTCTGTGGTCATGTTCAATAGTGGAAACAGGAAGTACCCTGCAGGGAAAATAAACAGTGACCTCCTTCTACCTCAGTTTACCCTTCTGCTGTAGCCTACAGTCATTCCCTGGAGGTTTGAGAGTTTCTCAGGCAAACAGGCTCAATCCTGAGTTATCATACCTTTGGATCATGGATAAAGGCAACAATTGATTCATTATCTTTGTGCATCAGCTCCCCGAGGCTGAGATGGATACTTGTCAGAGTGTTGGTAGTTTAATGGGCAAACATTCAAGGTCACAGCCAACAAAGAGGACCAGGAGCGAGATAAAAAGGCTGCCGTTTAATTTGACGCTGATCAACCTAGCAACACAATGAAGGGAAACATTTTTTATAGGGCGATAGAGATGCTTTCAGAGCTAATCCTTGTTAACCGATGAAGCCATTTTGCTGACTTTGCTCATTGGGCCCCCTCTTTTGATGAAAGGATTCAACAGTTTCCTTGAACTTTATTGCTGTCTACTTGTTTCACCCCGTAGTCTATTGAATTGATCACTCTTTCATGTTATCATCATCACCTTGTACAACCCATCAAGGCGAGAGCAAACATTGAGGTTTTATTAATACAAAACGGCTCACTGCACTTCCCGTTCCAGTTCTACCCTGAAAATTTCCTCAGCCCAGTAATTTCCAGTGGAACTGAATATTCTTTTATGTTGTTAATCAGAATTCCTTTCCAAAAGCACTTCTTGGATCCCGTTTCATTTCCTCAATAGGCAGGGGAGAGATCCATTTTCTAGTTCAAGGGAATTCAAATAAGGGGAGGAAACGAGAGGCTTATCTGATCAGAAGTGGGGCCTTTGAACAGAATTGCTGACATGATCATTAAATGGTAGCGCACAGAGACAGTAATATAGTACAGTACTGATACTTTTGTTCACCTATTGGTAGCATAATAGATTAGAGGACCCCTTTTGACTCGACATGCTCGCCTTGCAATTTTGGTTATTTAAAGGCCTGTGATCAGTGTGTTCTCGGGATGGTTTTGATTGAATATTCATGCCATGAATACTTAACATGCTTCTTACCCCTCTTAACCCCTTATGCAGCAAATGTCTTTGACCGCGCTGAGATGGCTCCATGCAATCTGGTCTCTTGGCACTTTTCCACCCATAATGGCCACTTTCTAATTCTTTGTCTGAATTTGTGCTTACTAAGTAGAGCGTAAATGTAGATTTAAGGGGACTGAGACTAGTTTTGCGTGGCACCAAAATCGATGCCCCATAGACCTCGATATCAAGGCGGTGCATAAATTTGTTTAGACTCACTTAATCAGAGGTTATTTGCCAATCCCCTTCTGCCTCTCGCTAACAACTTGAGTGCCTTTGCAATGTTAGCATGCACACATCACATCTCCACCTTCCCAAGCCAAGTGTCACATCCAGTTGAATGAGCAAAGCTGCCACTCTGCAACACTGGCCACTGGCATTGTTTATTTCAATCAATGCTGATAGAAAGCTTGCAGAAAGAACTTGAGTTAATTACAGTCTAAAGCCCAAAGGTATAAAATAAAAAAGCAAGTAATTTGAAAAATATGCATTATACAAGTAAGCCCGTGGTGTTCAAGCCATCAACTCTATCTACTCATCACAGAATGAAAAGGTTTATCAGCTAAAGTAAAAAAAACAAATGATTCTCATAAAAACTCAACTACCATATGCTGGGCGCCAGCAGTATTTCTCTCCATAGTCTGGCCGTCTCAGCCAGCAGATCTGAAATACAATGTGGGAGATGATCGAGTCTTAGTGTCAATACATCACCCCAGAAAATTACCTCTTCTCTGCTTGGCCTACTTTAATCTCTAACCCTCTATTGAAAGAATGAACACTCTCTCCTCTGTCCTATTGACAACGTAAAATAGGTTTGCCAGCTTGATTGACAACTTTGTCCACCTGACAAAATGTAATGCAGTCGAGGACAAAAAAACAGGTCAGGGATTCTTTGGACCCAATCTGGTGCTGCCGATTACATTTTCTCCGCTGTCTTCTTCTTTATTGTATCAGATGGGTCTTTTGAAGTATTGAGGTAGAGTGTCGTATTGTGTGATGGCTGGGCGCTCCTGAATGAGTGTGTGGTTGCATAAATATTTGGGAGCGTGTTGTACAGCTCCACAAAGCTCAACATAAAAGTCATTAGCATTACATTACACTGACATTTTTGGCATTTGACTCTGACTTTCATCCGGAGTGACTTAGAATGACGAGCGGAAAAAAATGCATTCTTCGCTCGCCAAAACATTTCATACAACCAGCACTGCAAGAGGTAGAGCAGCTCTGATAGTATTTATGTGCCTGGGATTTATTTTAGCAGTTGAATAATTCAGCAAGCTAAACAACAGACTGGGATTGTAGACATCAAAACACATATCCTGCTAAATGCAAATGTCATAAAAACAATCAAGCACTAACCACAGGATATAAATGGAACTATTATTACTTAAAGCCATTCACAGGCTCATCTGACTTTCAGTTATAAAGTGTTTCTGAGAGGAAACATAGTTCTCCGCCCTATGAGACGATTCCTCCATGTAAGAAAACTGTATGATGACGATGATCATTTGCAGTGTGTCATTCCAACACAAGAAAGTGTCAAAACCATTCACCTTCATGTAAGCTAACATGAACATCTCGACATGGGGGCATCATAGAGATGAGCTGCAAATTTCACGGCCTTTACAGGCGGCAACACAAATGTCAAAACATTAACACCGACGTTTAATCTCTGATTATGTATATATTTGTGATATGAAAATTTGCTGGTCTTAAATACGTTTAATCAACTGTTTATTTAAATGGAGTCTGGTGGGCTTGCTGATAGCAATCCCAGGGATGCTTCTGGTTAAACAAAAAGGTTGAATACTGTATGAGGCCTGGCTCAAATGCTGTTGGACACTTATATTAACAGTCTAAGCATGGAAGTGGCAAAAAACAGCACTTTTAGTGGACTTAAATTGACAGTGTGTCATTGTCCCAAGTGGTGACATTACAGCTTGTTTCTCTGCTTCTGGCTGCAGCCCTGTCAGTCAATACTGGACCAATTTGTTTTTTTTAACTGTCGTCTCCATTAGTCGTTTAGACACAAAAACATGGAACAAAGGAGTCCAGGTGGGAAAATACCGGTTACCCTTTAAATTGGTAATCTTGAGGAGTTGCAGTAACCTGTTGCTGAATAATGGGGGCACATTTTCACAGCTTCAGTAACAGCTTTGACAGATTTCAAACCATGTTATGTGCTAGAAATTACAAATGACATTTTTCTGTATTTTTATTCCACTCAAGATCAAGACTAAAACAAGTCATTACTGTAAAACTGAGAGTCTGCGTGTATCAATACTGTTAATGCTTGCTGTGTGAGCTTACATGTTACATCACATGTATTAGCTCTGAACTTCAATTGTCAAATATTTGATCTCAGCTCGAAATGACCTCCTATTGTTTGCCGTGTCAATGCAATTACAGCTTCCAACAAGTGTTAAAAATCTCTGAAGTCTCCTTCACAAGTCTCCCAGTCTTACAACAGTGTCATCCAAACGTGTCAACATAATTGAATTAGCAGAGGATAATGATGGCAGAGCTTGGACAGTGCCAATAATTACAAGATATTCAGATGAGCACCCAGATAATGCTGATGTACTCCAGCTGGAGAGACTGACCTTGTGCTTTGCATATGTGAAGACCATTTTTTTATGGAAAAGAAAGGGTGTAGTTCACCGTGCTTGAAAATGCCATTGTAAATTATTAATTTCAGTGACATGAACGCTGGTGAATGGCTCAGTTCTTGAGGTGGGTGGTAACCTCACGTTTTTTTTTTTTTTAATCAGCATTCAAAGGGAGAAAGCTGTATGAAAATGTCTTTTCACTCTCTCCAGGTACCATCGAGCTGCCAGCAGCAACAAATCATTAAGTGGACATCAATAACACCACGCGTCTTACATTACTGATTGTCCAGAACACATTTGCAAATAAATGCACAGTATTTTTGCCAGATATTAGAGTCGTAACGGAAAGGAAATGGAATCAACTAACAAATTAGTAAGGCCAAGGCCAACATCTCTGCCAAGTGCTAAGAATACTGCAAGAGCGGGAACATAAGACAGAGGCAGGGGTTAATGACGCCATTCTTACACCTTGCCAACATGATCCTCATAGCCATTTCCATTAAGTCATGGCTGAACCTCTTTCATTATTTTACCCGACCTTTACAAAAGGTTAGTTGTAGTGCAGCTCTTCGGTTATCATTGTTCCGCCAACCGAAACAGCGGACGCATCAGTCAGAGTGAAACTAATAAATCGTTAGTAAAGCACAAAGGGGCAGGTCATGTCACGAGTCAAGTGGAAAAGGTTGTTGAGAATCTTAAAAGCACAAAATGTTGCACAATTTCACATAATTGCACCATGTGATGGATAAGTTCACCAAGCACTTTTAAAGTATCCGACTCACAACTCTTGTAATGCCTCATGCCATCCTATTAGCTGGTAGCTTTGGATGTCTAAAATCAGTGCTGTTTAAATATAAAGGCGGACTCTGTCTCTTAATTTAGTCTGTGCTTGGGACAAAATTTGGGGATCCAATCCTTGGGGATCAAACTTCTGGAACAGAAACCTTTTGCTATTCCAACAGGGGATTAAGGTAAGGGGATACTCATCTTAAAGGATAGAATTGGGTTAGGGTAGTGAGTTCTCTCAAGGAAAACTTCTTGTGGAGGTTAGCCAGGTTCTGCCAGCTGAGCTTATGTCTGCAAAAGAAACTCGGAGTAGAAAAGGCTGCATTAGGTCTGTTTGCTGCGAGTGCCAGTTCTGATGTGACATTTTACATTGCTGAGGCTATGTTTTCTGTTCAGTTCACAGGAAGGGGTCAGGATCTGGACAGTGCCAGTGCTGGAGGAAGACTCATCTTTTACTGACTGTAAGTAAGAGTAGAAACACCTTGCTAAAAATACAGTAAAGGAAGCCAAAGTAGAAGTCCTGCTTTTAGAGTTTTACCAAATAATAGCAGAGATGTGTTACCAGTAAAATGCATCATAAGTATTTTAAGTAAAAGCAGTTGTTAAGTAAAAGAACAGCTTTAAGGCCACAAAAACATTGTACAATGTTAGATTATTATGATATGGTGCATTAGAAACACGCTCTCATCCGAACTCGTCACATGGTGCCGCTCTGTCAGTGACCTTCCACATCTACTCATGACGTTTTAGATATCCTTCTGTGTCAGCTGTTTGCACTCCGAGATGCCGTTGCCATGATGTCAGCAAATGCACATGCACGCTTACACGACATGAGCACATGGCAACCAACATGAACTGTCACAATGGTTAGGATTAGGCAGTAAAGTCACAAATGGCTAGGTTGAGGCAAAGCAGGCATATGGTAAGGTTGATTAAGAGGAATTGAGCAATGAAGATGCAGACTGCAGTGAGCTATAACTTCTCGTGTGTGTGCCAAATGTGTAAGAAAAATATGGCTGACGATGTAAAAAACACTGAAAAATTGCCCTATTTAGAGCCAGTGCTTGGTTTGCCCATAATGGGCCGCTGTAGACACAATATGGCGTACTCCAGAGAAGAGGCTCTGCACCATATAAAAGGCTCATTCTAAGAAAGTACACAAACATTCTGGTGATTATAAACTAATGAAAACATAGTTTTAAGTATTATATTCCTTTTGTGTCAATATCAACACTTAACCTGTACATGTTGCAGAGAAAAAAAGAACTGTGATGAAGAAGAAGTACAGAACAGCATAACATTGAAATATTCAAGTAAAAGTAAAACTACATTTAAAAAAAGAACATAAGTAATTCAATTTATTTGCAATTCACCACTGTATGGTAGTTGTACGAACATTTCTTTATGAAAAGAAATGTCCTACTCCTTGTTATCAGCTCCAACATTCATCAGTATTGAAATGTGTCTGAAAAATCAGCCCTCACATATGCAGTAAACCTGGGTAATGGAAACCACAAGGCCTCACTCTGTCCTTCACCCACTTTAGTGAAATCTATTCACGTCATCCCAACGAGATCAAACTATATTCCTCTCAGAAATGACAATTTCTAGTTTGGGGACAATAAGCTGGTCAAGGTTGCTGTCTAATAAACGACTTCTTGTCATGTTTGCAGATGCTCAAGGTCCCCTGACGTCCAGCAGCTGGGATAAGACTTGGTCCCTGACGCCGATGTCACTATGATCAAGAGCACATAACAGGCAGATGCCTCTGAACTGGCTAACAAAAGCTATTTAGATGTGAGACTGCTCCATTGTCCCCTGCCTTCATCTCTCTCTATCCCCCTGCCATGTTCCTCTTCTTCTCCTACTGTTAAAAACCGGAAGGCATATTCATGAGGGAAGCATAATTAACCAGTCAGGGTTTGGATGACTTCCAGATGGATGAGTTATTATTGCCATTATTGATACTGGCTGGTATGAGCCCTGCTATCTGGGATTAATGCTGTTAGAATTTAGAAGCCCGACACCATCTTACCACTTAGTCCCATGATGAATAGTGTTAGGCAAAGTCGTTTGCACTGACACTCACTTACTTCCCCTCATTTTATGTACTTTGCTTGCCTTATTAAGGCTCTTACCACTGGCTTAATTGCCTATTTAGAATTCTCCTCTTTGTGACCTAGATGTGTTTTATTTGGTGAATGTAATTAAGTTACCTGTAAATATCTTCGCTAGAGCCCCATCCATCTCTGTTATGTGGGAACTCTATTTTTGTTTTAATTAATTTAATGGCTGCTGTGTCTGGACACTATTAACCTCAATGAAACCGGGAGAAGAAATTGGTTTTACTCGTGCTAAAGACAAGGCATCGCTGTTGGACTTGAACCTTTTGGGCTAATAGAGAAGCAAAGTGCCTCCCTTTCCGGTCGACCACCAAGAAAACTTCTTTCAGAAAAAAATATAAGCGGTAGTTATTGGCAATCTTGTGTGAATTGTGCCGCAGATTACACAAATGATGCTTGACGATTTGAAGTTATGAAGTATAAGACTGTGAAAATACGCAATTAAAAAGATGACTCGTGTAAGTGACACTGTAGCTTTCTCTCGCACTAAAGCAATGGCTCATGCTGGTTCCTTTGCTTCCCAGAAAGGCCAAAAATCACTGAATGAAACACATCAGGTGAGATAATGTTATTTTTCCTGCATGAAACAAATTATGGAGCGAGCTAGCAAGCGGGTGTTGTAATATATATGTTATATATACAGAGGTAGAGGAGCGATGCAGTTCACTGAGCAGCTTTCTCTCAAAACTAAATGATTTTTAAAAATGTTTTAAACTGACAAACATCTAATGTATAATTCATTGCACAATTCAAATGGGATCAAAAATTATTTGTCTCTTGCTTTTGACTACCACACATATTTTTTTTCCAAATTGCCTGTTTATAGGAGGAGATCTTCTGGCTCTGTGGATTTATATTCCACTATTGTCAAAATAAGAGTTTTGTAAAATAGGCCTATTGTTGGGGAAACTGTTCAGTTGTGTAAAAAGTCCTTTTTGGTTTTCAGCAATAGCCAGAAAGAGCATGGCAGACTACTGTTTCAAAATTAGTTTGAAATTTTGTATAATTGTCTTAAATAATAAAAAGATTTGCCTTTCACTTTAGTTTATGATCACATACCTCCAAAATTAATTACATTCCCATCAGCTTCAGCTGTACTTCAAGTTTAGTGTTAACTAGCAATTAGCTGCTCAGCCCATCATTGGAAGGAAATGCTTACATTGTGCGTTTCTGTAAACCATGGATATGTTGCATTTGTATGTTTCATGTACGTCATATCAACTTTTCTAAAGTGATGTTGTTTAAATATGTATTTGAATTAAGTTTCTCATCAAGAGGAGGAGTGGATGGTGAATGATTTACGCAAGACAGCTGCCAAGCAACCAAGCAGCAGACCATTATTTAGGACCAGCTGTGGGGTTTTTTTTAAACGATGAGTCATGACATTTCAAGTAGTGTCTTTGGCGACAGCCACCATGTATTTTTTTAAGGTGGTAACGGCACAGTTCCAGCTCTGGTTATTGCGACAACAGCCAGTTATCGTGAGCCTTTTCTTAACCATAACCAAGTGGTATTTGTGCTTAAACCTAACCAGTCATAAAACAGAGCATTGTAACAATATAAAATTAAGATGTAAAGAAACATTAAGTGTCAACATACTTGTGAAAATGAAATGTACAAATGTGATGTATTTGTGGTGTACAGAAATGTACAACACCAACATTTATTCTGGTGATTGGTTTGAGCTGTTATCTCGGTTTTAAGGCTATCAGTCTTGTTTTGTCCATCAGTGAGACATTAATGTTCAGTCAGCAGTTTATTTTTTTCCTTCAACACCAGCACACCACTTGTGATAATGACAAAACTGACAGCGTCAAAGCATCCTTAATATCCACAAAAGCCTGCGAGGGTGCAGGAAATAAATCTTTCTTGCTGCATCTTTAAACCTTTTCTAATATTGTAAAATTCATTTAGCTTTAAATTTGCATGTTACAAAGTGAAGGGAAGAACTCTGTGCAACATCGTGATTAAAAAAAGAAAAAACAGCAAACACATACAACCCTTGAAGGGAATCCCGATGTGTGGAGTATCCATTAAGTGATGGGACACATCCCATCACCATCCTACCTCCAACCCCAGAGAGCGTGGAGGACATGGAGGATGCCCTCCAGAAACACTTAAACGACACGAAGGAACAAGCTCTTCCCTTATTAATGTGCTCTTTTACAAAGCGACACACCATGCACAGTTCCCCCGGGACAGTGGAGTGCAATGAGTGTAGCGAGTGGGTCTGTTCATTTTTTAAAGTTGGGTAACCTGTCCTTAAAGGTACTGTACTAAATCAAGTTGCTACTTAACTGCTCTGGTAGGTCTTACTCACTTGGCACATATAATGATTCATGAAACATCAACCTCTGACAGAAGCTACTAAAGGAAGTCGTTTTGTTTTTTAATTTACACTATAGTAACTGGTTGTGCATGAAGACATTTTATAGCCTGACGATAAAGACAAAAAAAAAGGTGCATGACCACAGTTTTTGTTAAAGGGACAGCTCGGATTTCTTTAAATGAGATACAAGGAAATTATTTAAATTTAGTACGAAAAAATAAAAGGAAAAAAGGTAAAAAAAAAAAAAAAGAAAAGAAAAGAAAAGAAAAACATGTAAAAAATGATAAATAAAAAAGGTAACAAACAAAAAATAGTATAGAAAGATAGATATAGATAAAATAATTAATAATAATAACAATTATTAAAATAGTTTTCTGGACATTTTTCCCTATGTGTAAATGATTATCAGCTTCTCATAATTTCTCCCCCTCTCTCTCTTCTTTTTAAAGCTAATTTTCAGGTCATTTTCTTTTCACCTTTTTCTAATTCTTTGCAGTTTGTGGTACATCTCTCACTAAATTGCTAAGGCAAGTTTTCAAAAGAAATCACACCAATTTTCTCAGGTTTCAAAGGTTTAAATGCATGTAAAAGGCTGAACACAGCATAAGAAAACTGATGTCATTCCAGGTTTCAAAAGGGTTAAGAGTATATTCACCGCTTTACCTCTCACATAGCCCCTTAGTTAATTTGTATTTTTATGTTACTTTTGAAAGTCTTAATTAACCCTTTTAAATGTCAATGTCACATAATAATAACACAAAATGAGTGTTTGAGGCAGCAGCTGCAGTTTTCAGCAATGTTAAATCTCTATTTTTCTCAGTGGGGTCTGGCTTTAAAAAAGAGTGATAAAAAACGCTTAATTTTCCAGTAACAATCGCTGTCTTACATTAAGGTAAAGCACTGAAACTACTTTAGATATAGTGTCTTACCATGTTCTCATCTGTCACCACCTGTCTGCATATCATGCTGCCACGGCAGATGCCATCAGATCGTCTGGCAGCGTATATTAACGCCGAAAACTGTTCTGTCGGGCCACGTTTTCAGCTGATGCTGATGATCATGTGGACACAAAAGGTTGCTCTGCAAAAAATAACAATATTTGACAACTTTGGAATAAGAAATATAGCAGACACTTAAAAAATATTTTTAAGTGGGATTTTTTTAGGTGGTTAAAATATATTTTATTTTTTATTTTTTGTGGAAATACTCCTGCCTGCATCTCAAAACTGGGGGTGTGCTGACTGACATCTACTATAAGTAAAATATTGTCTATGGATAAGAACCCCATACAACCCCAGGACAAAAAAAATATGAACTATCCCTTTAATATGTGAGATTTATCTTTTAAAGGGGAAAAAAAATCTTTTTTTGCTGTTTTAACATTACATCAGTGCAGAACGAGCAGGATGAATAAAGGAAATTTCACAAAATATCTTTTGGAACCAATTGGCAGTTTTGGCCATGATATGTGTTCACAGTCCAAAGGACAGGGCTGAATGCTTGGGTGGCGTTGTACCTATTAAAGGTGGTGCTTTAGAATGGAGGAAATGCTTACTTTGATTTCCCTCAGGGTTTTTTGCTCTCTGAGCGGAATGAAAATGCTCCTTCTCTGGCAGCATAAAAGGTACAACCCAGCACACACAAAAAACACATGTGCACACATCGCATGTGCACACACAGGCTTACGAGCAAACTTTACAGGGCCTGTGCTCCGGCAGTCCAGGAAATTTTAGCAGTTAAAAGATCCCTTCATTACAGAATGACCTTGTGTGCATTATAGAATATGATGGATGTGGGGATGTAGCGCGGCATGACAAGAGGATGGATTGTGTTGCACGGGCAAGCAAGTTTATGCTTGACACAGTAGTACTCACATTTCACTACAGAGCTGGAAAATTATACGAGAGGGCATCATCGCGAATCCATATTTATTGTGCGGTATATTTGCAGCAGTAAAAAGAGAAAATGTGTGCATTGCTTTTACGCACCCACCCACCCAACCATCCACTCGCACCTCTCACTCTCTCCATCCGCACTGATCAAAACACGGAGCTATATTCATGTGGCATTCTGATCTGAGATCTCTGATCCCTAATTGCACATGAGCAATAGATGATTCTCAGGGGTTGGATGAGCAGATGTGCTATGTGGCCAGCAGCGCTTTGAGTTTGTGTTGCAGAGAGTGAAGGGGGTGGGGTGGGGGGGTCTGGCTTGGCCACCGGCAACTAATACAGGCTCACACACTGCAGGTGGTGCGAGTTGTGGTAGTCCAAAGGTCTTTGTTGGTGTGTGTGTGTGAGTGTGTGTGTACGCATCTGAGAAAGAGACAGGAGAGAACGCCAATAACCATTCCCTCTAGTCTCATCACACATAAAGCTACGGGCTATTATTAATCATTTAGTAAGTTTCAGCGCTTGGTTGACTGCTCATGCACAGCACCTGTCAAAGCACGCTGTGGCAGGGAGGGTTCCATCTGATTAAGTCTCTTTTGCCTTCACATCCTCCCATCAAAAGGTCAACATGCATCCTTGTCTGATTGCTGCTCTTATACTTGTTTTGCATTTACATTTTGTCACATGAGCTCAAAGTCGTCTCACATTAGCGCAGTGCAATCAATTTTCCTCGCCTGCGTCAGCGAACGCATGAGCTCACTTGGCACCTTTGTGTGAAAGATTTCTTCTTTAGCGACAACTATTTTTTTGGTTTAAGAGAAGTTTAATTTTATCTCTGGTGGCATCGTGAGTGTTTTATTCTCTGCTAGTGCTGTGATGTCTATTTTTAAACCTTTTGTTGATGTGCTAAGCTCATGCTAACAGCCCACACATCACTTCCTGTCCACCAGGGCTTTTTTTTTTCTTGGAAAGACCTACCCACCAGCTGCTGCTGAGAACACGAAATGTGAGTATGTTTGTGAGCTGGCTGTATGTTAAACTGCTATTATCCTCAATCAGTTTTCAGTGTTTGTAGTTTATTTTTTGCTATTACAGGCTTGTTTCTGTGTGTCAAAGAGGCAGAAAGACCATCACTGTGAAATCTGACATTGAATTTTTCTTAAAAATTGTCAGAAACCAACTGCCTTGAAAATATGACTATTTGTTTTAACTTATATGCACTTTATATCCAATTAAGTTTACTTAAGTGCTTCTTAAATTTACATGGAATGCAGCAAAATTTACAACAATTAGATATAAAGTAAACAAAACAAAGATTAATATTTATATTTACTTTCCTTTTTCAATTGATTTTCAAGATTACTTCAGATTAGGTAAGATCAACTTTCCAGATTTTACAGTGAAAGAGGAACCAAATGAGCACCATTTACGCAGAATGAGTATTATCTGTAAATAACAAATTACCAAAGAAAACCTCTGTGCTTGCAGAGGTGCATTCACACGGGTGGCTGATTGACAGATTTTCTCAATAACACTGTGTAAATACACTGAAATCTTGGCCGATAATGTATTCAGAACCTTCCTCAGATCATATCACGACTACCCCCACTTTACATGACAGGAAGAACACAGAATTTACATGTCTACATGAAGAAAATGTGGTAAAAATAAATTAAGCCTGGAATTACAGTACAGATAATTGTATTTGCATGGTAATAGTACTGTCAACTCGCCTCGGCGTAAACTAAATCTCACCCTGGAACATTTACTTTACAAATTACACACTTGGCAGTTTTGCACGGGATGAAAATCACTAAGTCTGCGATTATTAAAAATCATGGCGCACCTTAGATATTAGCCTGCTGTAATAAAAAAAAAGGAGTTTTTAAAGCTGGCCGATATACACAGACAGAGGTGTTAAAGACGATGAATGACTGAGGCACCTGTTTCAACAGGGACTTGGATCCATGTGCACAGAAAGGACACGGCCTTTGTATTCTCTCTGAAACGGGATCAGAGGAACTACTCCATATATTAATGAATAAACACCACACACAGAGATACAGAGCAACCCCTGCATCATACTGATGCAACAACAAAGCAATCTAACACTCGCGTGGCTTCTGGTTATTGTGCTGTGTGAAATTTCATGCACTAATTAACATGTGAGGAAGTGACGATGGTGTCATTTCTTACCTCCGAGGGCTCGAGCTGCCTCGGTGACATTTTGATCCCCGAGCTGCGCGAGTTCCCCTCCCTGTGTGAGGCATTGATTGTTTATTTATTTAAAAACTTTGGTCTTTTGGGTGGGAGGCCGGCTTGCACTCAATCTGACAAATAAGACTCGGGGTGTTTGCTTATGCTGCGCTTATTCACAGTGACACTGGGATTTCACATTATGAGGATAAGATCGACATCATTCACAAAGTGAAATTCATTTAATTTATAAAAAGGAACAAACTTTTGGACTTAATCTTAGTGACACTGACAGTGCATGCAAGAAAGGTGTCCGATGGCACTCAAGCAATAAAAGCCACTTTAAAGGCGTACTTTCAAATCAAATGACAACGTCAAATATAAAGTTATTGTATACCTAACTTTAGTGTATTTGGACAATTGAGAAAAATATAACTGTATTCTCGGCTTCAAAACTAGTAAAGTGCTCTCAGTAGACCGCAGATCTCTGCCAGACGGCCGATTGCAGCCACTCTAGACAATAAAACTTGTAATTCCAGCAGATGCACCTCAGCACGTTTCAGGTGCGTGCAAGAAGATATGAAATAAAAACAGCAGTAGTCTAACGGAGTCGCAGCACAGACACTGTGTGTGAAATTTGGATACAATGTATTCGTGAGGAAGAATGTAACTGCAGATCATGAGGAGTAACAAAACCCAAACTGAGAACAGATGTCCAGCTTAAGAGCAGGACAGCTGATAAAATGAAAAGATAACGATATTGATTATAAGTTGTTGCTTTATGTCGTTTTCCCTGAAACATAGAACAGAGAATTACAGCAGCAAATGTGCTTTTGGAAGCTTATTTAAAGTTACCACAGGGATAGCATTTTACCAAACACTACAAGCTTATTTAAAGCAGCTTTGCCTCTGTTTCAAATGACGGATGTCTGGAGAGATTTGGGCCAATACTTTGACGGATGCTTTGACACTTGCCGTGGGCATTCATCAGATTTCCCCGCAGTATGGCAGTATTGCTCACATGTTTACGGAAACAGCAAGCGAGTTTATCTTCACAAGGCCTTTATGAAACAACAATGGCTGTCGTGTTATGCAATGTGTTCCTGAGACTAGTGGTTACCAAAGTCTTTTAATAGAGTACAACCAAAATGCCAGTGAGTCATTCCATTATTCATTCACTTCAAGCTGGCATTGTAGCCAAGCCAACAACAAGATGTTGTTCTGCTTGGTTATGAAACAAACCAGCTTCAGCTTTTTGAAAGCTGAGCAAATTGGTTTGATTTCTTTAAAAACAGGGCGAAGGCAATAAGCAACTTGACGAGACATGGCCCAAAAATTACATTACCAGAAATCCTTTAAAAAGATACAAGAAAAAAACAAAATAAATAAATAAATATATATATATATATAAATTGGTCATTCTTATATCTCCAAGTCTTCAAAAGAAATCAGCTTTTTCACTTCTCATAGGGTCAAATAGCTTGTAAAAGCACAAGAAAACTGATGTTGATCCAGATTTCAAAGAGTTAACTTCACCACACAGACACTGGAATTGACACTGGCATTTCCAGTTTGTTTTACAGTATTTCTGTGATTTTAAGGCTACTGTGCTCTGACAATAAAAATCTAACTAAATGTCTGTCCTGTGTTTTTCAGTTTTTCTCTTTCCATCATCATTCAGCCAAAAACAGTCAACAGCACTGTGCTTTTAGTCTGTTTCAGTCCCAAATGAAATGTCACTCTCAAGAGTTCCAGATGCTGGAAATTAGTTCCTTTGTGTTCATTTCTTATCTTCATAAATCACAAAATAGAATTCCACTCAAGGGAATAAGCCCCACAGTGTGTTTAAATGTAAAACCAATAAATTCCTGACACGGGTTTTAAGATTCAGATTTCAGTGAAAATGCAGGGTAAATCAGATGTGGAAATACCACAGAGTAATGAATATTTCATTGTAAAGCACAGATCAAACCACATTTAGAGGAAGAGAGGAGCCTGAACAGACAGAGTATGGCGAGTGTATCCCCACAAAAGAAAGCCAACGCTGTTAAGAACATTATTTATTTAATTAGCACTGCACTAAGTGGAAATCCTTGTTTATCCACCTGGAGGGAATTCCGGATTCAGGAATGAATTTCATTGCATAGCTGTCAATATCAAGCCCTTCCATTATACAGTAGTTTACCTCCAGTGATCTCTGAAGAATTCATCAACAGTCAATCAAAGGGAGTTTATGCGCAGCCCTGATTTGGTTTCCTCTTCCCTGCAAACACAATTTGAATACCCAAGGCAACAACACAGTGAAGATGCATTATACATTCATGTTGCCCTTACATTCACTACCATGGAGGGGATGTTCTTCCTCTGTCAGTCAATCAAGGACAATCGGGGATGTTTGTACATCGCAGCTCCAGAAAAGGGAGAACTAGGCAGATCTGGTGCAGCGGAAATAGGATGAGGCCCATCCCATTAGATGCTGGAGTTCTTCAAAATCAATTAGCTCATGAGGGATCCTCAAGTGACCAGCTGCTTCTATCAGAGTCACATGACAAAGCTCAAGAGCTGTCAGTCTCCCTCTGTAATCCCATTTAAATTTCATTCTCTCATTTTTGAATATTTCAATTATGTTCAGAATTGTCAAGCTCGATTTTAGCCTATTTTTAAAATTTACTAGGTACCTATACACTCTATATCAGGCTTAGGCATTGCCAGTGCCACTATCAACATGTGGTTTTTGTACATTCTGCCCACTATAAGGCATTTCAACATTACCCAAACACATTTGGATTTAACAACAGGTGCTCACTTTCTTGCTATGTAATAATTTCCTCCAGGAGATTTGCTGATGTTTTACTTGCACAATAGCCAGAAATAGAAAATGCAGGAAAATGCACAGTGCATGACAGATCTACGCTGCCACACAGTCATAAACGCAGCTTGATTGGTCCACATGTTCGACCCAAGATATCATGGACTGCCAGTGGACGGCTCACAACAGCAACTTCTTTGAACACAGAAATAAATGAGTGAATAATAATAATGAACGTCTCAAACAGCACCGTTCTGTCATTGCTTTCAGCGTACGAGTGCAATGCCAAAAGCCACCTTCAGCGTGTCGACGTCAGATGAGAATGTTCTTGGACAGAACTGGTGGCGTTGTTAAGTAGACCGGCGGATGGCCTGATGGCACTGGGCATGTCCACATGCAACATACACGGGTGGCGTCAATTAAAAACATAGCCGTACAGAACCGGTCGCATGTGCATAAAACGCTGAAGGACAACGTCGGTAATAACAATGTCGGTAATCATGGTATCGGTAATAGCATAATATAAGGAGTGCGAGTGCGCTTATAACGCGGAAACTCACATATTGCCGATAGGAAATATGTTCCTACAGACCTAGAAAGAATATTACTGCAGTATATTACAATATTCTGCATTTTCAAATACTGTGACACCGGGTAAAGGCATTCTAACTTCAGATTCAGGACCTCATGTTCTAGCTCTGGCGCCTCAGTTTAGACTTGGCTTTAAATCAAAATGTATTTTCTGACTTCTGTTTGTCTCATTTACCAGCATTCAATCATAAATTGAGGGTTGACAGTACACATGTCCAACTTTAGAAAAATATTCTTATGGTCCCTAATGCCTAAACAGAGTTGTAAAAGGAGACTGTATCCATTAGCTTTATGGGTTTAAGGCCTTGAGGCTACTGTATAAAGACAATGCCAGGGATTCATTGTGACCATTTTTTCCTTAAAAGCAAGTTATCAAATCTCGCCTGACAAGATCCAAGGTCTTTCAGAGGTCAAAGGAGTAAACAGTTTTGTTTTTTGTTTTTTTTCAAAGTTAGTTTGTAAAATGTGTGTTACAACTTTGTTTCTTTGTTTGCATTCAGTGACACAAGGTCTGAGGTAATATTGTCATTCTGACAATAAAGTATCACGCATCCCCTCCACTGAGGAAGAATGTTACTATTAGGGCATCGATTTAGTGTCTGTGCAATCCTTTAGTTGCCGAAATATTCTGTCCAGTATTCCTGAAGATAATTATTTTGTGACGGACAGAAAAGAGAAAAATTGTCCATCACATCATGAATCATTTGGAATGAAATCCATTTTTATTGCACATGATAGAAAATGATACTTGTTGAATGTAATGTTATAGCTCTGTAGGATTTGTCTGCATATAAACATAATTGATACATACAAAAGCCCTAAATGGGGCTTGAAAATGTCTTCACATAAAACCTAATGGCACTATAAGCCTAAGTGAATCTGCAATAGATTCTTCTATGACAAGGCTGACTATTTGGCCAGAGAGCCATAAAACAAAGGCTCCAAGTAATTACAACTACACTTAACGCTTTACAGCTCAGTTCCTGTGACAGTGGATGAACAGAGAGACAGCTGAATACAATGAAAACTGTTGAAGGACACACACAAGTTCCCATTTTGAAATCGAATGGAGAAGAGGTTGAGGTTGGATGGAAACTGCTATTTACAAAAATGAGAGAGGGACATATCCTCCTCTATTTATGTGGTCCCTATGCCCTTAATTTGATTTGACCCGAGTTCATTTCTCGACACTTCAAACAAACACGGCCACTTTGGGCTGATGCTCAATGTTAATGGTGTGATTAGTGCAGTATCTTTCCCTTGGTGTGGCAATTTATTTTGCCCCATTAAGCCTTTGAAGCTATGCCCTGCTGACTCAGATGCTCTTAGTAACAAACAGTAATATTAAAATGGCTATTACCACCAAAATCTATCATCTGGAACGGCCTATAAGGTCATAACAAAGTGTACCCCCCGTGAAATGCCTGAAAAGGAAAGCAATATATCTATATGCATGGTCTCGGGGAAGAGAAATGCCCTACATTTTTATTAGAGATATACTAACTGCAAGTTTTGACAGTATCCTTCGCTTTGTAAGGTAGATCAAGTGGTCAAATGGGAAAAAATGCATTTAATTATAATGTAAATAGAAAGAAAAACAATACAGTCTCACAGCAATGTTGAAAGGGTAATAAATCATACTCCGAGGTGGAACAAACAGGTACGAGGCTGTCTATACTACAAGAAGTTCTCTAAATGTAATTGCAAAAATAATTGCTTGTAATTGCCCTCAACTACAACACATATAGGTGATTTGATGCCAAAACCATGACAAACCACCATGCCAAAAGAAAACAGTTTTCCGATCTGACACCACTAATTTAGTTAGATTCAAGTGCATAAAGTCTTTTTTAGGACAGAATGTGGTTCGCATTTAATTACAGCCCAAAAAATATATACCAATTTATATGTTTCATATGTATTATATCAACATTTCTAAAGTGACATAATATATGAGCTGACTTAGGCAATGCGCCTGTAGACCACTGTCTGATATGATATGATGTATTTTATTGTCTTGGACTCAGATGCGCTGCATATAAATGTCTTAAGAGTTACAATAAACAAATTGCATGTGAACAAAACAACACTAACTGCACCAAACCACATCAATAAAGTGCACAAACTGGGCACACAAAATAGTGCATACACATTGCACAGAAAACACATGATACACACCCAGTGGAAATCATCATGAAACATCATGTTTGAGACCAACAAACAACACAACCAGCTGTTCTAAGCCGTTGCTTTGTCTTCCTACTGCATTTTAGCCACCAAAAGTCAGTGTGTTTAAGTGACCTGTCACTATGTTTCCAGTAATGTCTTAGCAACCAATGTGGTTGATTTTAGCGACCCTTCGCTGGTTTTTCACTGGGTATAGTGCCACAAAAACAAGGGATTGGTATTTTTCTTGATGGGAGAGTGTTCAAAAAAGTAGTTGCAGACTTTGCTGCATTTCCTGTTGAAATAGTGCCATGAAACGCAGTTCCTTTTTAATTAAACATTGCTGCTTTTCTTGCCGGCATAGTGCCACCAAAACTGGGTTTTTGAAACAAAAACATATTTTTCTTGCCATAATTAAGTGGTTTTGTGCCTAAACCTAACCGCACATCAAGCAAAGCATTGTTGAAACATAAGGTTTCTACATAAAAAAGAACAGTAGTAACATATCCATGAAATGCAGAAACTTACAATGCCAACATTTATTGTGCTGATTGGGTTGTAAATTAACTGCTTGCTTAAGGCTACAGAACAGATGTGGTCTTGGTTTAAAGAAACCAACGTTGTCTGTTGGAAACAGGAAGTGAAAAAGAGGTAATGCATGTCAAGGTGCAACATCTGGTTGCCCCATTCAACCACTATGCCATTCAATTTTCTCGTATATACACACACACGCACCCCAGTAATAAGTCCTAATACCCAGAAATGAATTGAAACCTCTTAGCACTCCCTGGTCCCTGGAAAGCTTAACACACTTTCAACTTTTGTGCTACAACATAAAATTCATCAGTAAATATCCCACTAACAAACTTTAAAGTTGTTAATGTGCCTTAAAAAATGTGGTTGCGAAAAAGTGGCTAAAAAAGATTATAAAACATCATCACACCAGACATGGCTTTACAGCCGATTTATGGCGGCAACATTAAATCATGCGACTATAGTGTAGTTTGTTTATCGCCAAACATCAGGCTTTTTACTTTAGCCGACTGCATTTAGGCATCCGAAAAGTGGTGATCATTTGTTAAGATTATCTTGCTGAACAAAACACTCAAGTATTCTAAATATTTGTTCAGCAAAGCTGTATTTCTCTACAGTAATCCATAATCCAATGGAAAAATCTCATAGGCTTTCACTAAGAAACCAGGGCAAAGTAAAACTCTGCGTCAGCCTACAGAAAAATGTCCTCCCTGGAGCTCTCTATTTGAAGTAGGTTGTTGTGCAACAAGGGAGCCCCTTGATGTATCTCTTGGCTGTAAATTGATCAGTGAGCTCCACTCTTTTCTTCTCTCGTGGAATCTGTCTATTGTTCCGTATGAAGCTTTTGTCCGACAGCATTTCCCATCCTGCTTTTCATTCAATATCAGCCCTCCATATTTTGACTCGTCTCACTAAGTAGATCAGTGTAATCTATATCTGAATAGACTACGCTCATTACAGAAAACATCTCCAGCACTGCAGACTGGAGTCGCAGTTGCCCTTTGCATTTTCAGAGCTTTAATATAATTAGTAAAGACTTTGCGTTCCTGCTCACCGATCTGGCCAATCAGATGGTAAATTTAGAGGCCATAATCACATTTGATTTGACATCAACACAGCTCTCTGGCATGAGCCCAAATGCTGGCCGAACAGATGAGACGTACAGTAACAGAAGCAGCTTTGAATTAAGCAAACGTCCATCGATTTGGGAAGCGATTTAAGCTCAAACAGCCAACAGTTTGCTCTCATATTTCCGCTGCACTGCAGAGTTTACAAACCATTAAAGCATGCAGGCTGGGGATGTGTTCTTTCTGACTATGATGAATTGCCTGCAGCTTATCAACAGGAGTTGGCATATGGTGTGAGGACATGGCTTGATGGGGTGTCAATCAATCTGTCCATGATTTGAATGTGCTCGTATGAGTTTCTTTGCCCATGGTGAGGAGTAATCCCAAGATGGGTCTTAAGTAAGCATTAATTCAGTGTCAGAATATTTAAAGGTAGACTTACTGGATGTTGGGCTACAGAAAACTCTCCGCAGAGGTTTGGCATATTTAGATTTGTGCCGTTCTAAAGCAGGACACTTTCTCTTTCTGCAAAAAAAAAAAAAAAAAGATAATCATTAGGACCTTTGAAGATCTTCAGAGCAATCTCATTTATTCCATGACCTTTTTTTCATGTTATATAAAACCAGACCTTTAGAGAACAAGATGCACTTCTACAGATAAAGTAGAATCATTTTAAAATATGAGTAGTGGATGAAAAGAGAGCAAAAATGATGCATGGCTTGGGTTTTGGTAATGATCAGATATATAATCCCAAGATCTCTCTCTCTCTCACACACACACACACACCCACACACACTGCGTCTATATATTCAAGTCGAATTCATGAACATAAGTGCACTACATCTTTTCAGATACCTCTGGGTTTGGGAATGATCTTAGATGTTTTTCAGCTGGAGTACATCTTTTGTGAACAAAGCTGGGTTCTGTAGTTTTAGGAATAACTCAAGTAATTCCTGTCTTCACATAGTCAGCACAGTTTTTAATACCACAGCTTGTCTTCCCACTTGAAAATATATTTGCTGCTCTTCATTTTTTAGTATGACTACTGACTTTTATGGATTAATCCATCACATTAAACAGTAAATCCTAACTTCTTTTCCACAGGCATGTGCAGAGGGTGCTCGAGCACTTGCCCCTCTGCCCCTTGACGTCCAAAGGGCCCCTTTGTCACGGCATATTTAATGTTTTTTTGTTTTTTTGGGTGAAGGTCTGGCCATGGGCCTTATGAAAACATTAACTAATAGTAATGATTAAGCTATAAATAAAAATATATTGTTGTAAGCGGTCTGATATGTCACAACCCCTGGCAGGTGAAAGGTTATCTGAAACGTGCCCTCTGTTATGTTAACTTTTGCAGTTGCAGCCCGGGATGATGCAGACAGACACTGGTGACTTTTATTTGTGTGTTAAAGAGTAACCAAACCCCCCAACATTTGACTTGAAATGTTATTTTAAAACTAAATATCTTATACCATGTTAAAATGTCTTCCAAATGCTTTCCCCAATGTCTGCCTTTTTTTGACCCAATGTCACTGACACAGTTAGTCTATCCGGTTAAGGGTGGTGTACACACACACTCCTCTTAGACTTGTTGTTTGAAGGTATAAAGGATACAAAAATAAAAAATAAATAAATAAAAGAAATTAAAAAAAACAAAACTGGGTAAATAGCAGGATGCCTAAAAATATTAAAGCAGACTGAAATGAAAAGACAAGTTGAGGTAATTTTTGAACCAACCTGTTTTTATTTTTTTCAAATTCAGTCAACTTAAAAAATTAAGGCCGCCGAGATATTTTAGGTCCAAGTGGACATCAGCGACTGGTAAATACAACTGTATCACGAAAAAAGAAAGAAAAAAAAAACGGCGAGAAACAATGTCAAGTTAAAAGAAGCCAGGCACTATTTGTTCTTCTTGGTTGCCGTAAATAGATATATAGTATTATTTACCTTTAACCTGTCATATTGTTTGCTAAATGTCAAGCTGTCTCGAGATAGTATGACTGATGATGACATGTTACAACAGTGACAGATGAATCAAGTGCAAACAGTTCTTTGAGTCTTTTTATTTATTTAGCTTTCTCTTAATATTTGCTATTTTCTGATGGAAGCTGATGGAACGCCTTTTTGTATTATTTCCCATTGAAGGGGAAATATTATTATTCTCCATTTAAAGAATGCTAGTTTGTTTTTTTTCCCATTTAGGACAAACAAATGTATATGCATATCAGTAAAACACTCATTTTCTCAAATATGAATGAGCACAAAGTCATTTCACAGCTTCTATTTCTGAATAGATAATAGAGAAACCATACATGCAGATCAAGTGTAAAATGAGAGCAGACTGCAGTATATTGGGAGTTTAAATAGATGTGCTGTACGTATGGAGCCAACATAGTCTTCATTTAATGAAAAGCTGTCAACAAATACATTCACAATAGGGGGAACGCGCACACATCACTGCCCAGCAAATAAGAGGATCGTTCTGGTCGTACAGTGTTGTCAATTTGTCAGGTGATTGCATCTTAAATTCCATTGGGAGCAATATGACATCAGGTTAGCAATTTGTGATTTGCTAGTGCTGCATGTTAAATACAATCAGTCAGCATTTACCTGGTAATATGGCACCCCTGTCATATAACATATATTTTCCGACATATATGTTTTTTTTTTATTTGAAAGGCAAATGCTGGGTGAATACTAACGTCTGTTTTCATCAAATGAGAATGCTGATGTGAGTCTGGTCTGCAATGCTGCTGGCTTCCTCAGCACTTGTTCTTTTTCCTGAATGACATTAGATTTTGTTTCCACTTAAACTGCATTGGGGTTATAATCAGCAGACAAATCTATTTGATGTGTTCCTCATGTGGAAAACTAATATTGGCCTCTTGGCATAATCTTGCATATTTTGTGCGTACATATACATCTAAATTTGCATGCATATATTGGTATGTGAAGCTGCATGTGAGGCTCCACAAAATATCCTTGACAGGGCTAAGAAAACAACAAAACAAGCGATGCTAACCACACATGGTACGCTATTTGCAGGGGACAACAATAGAAGAGGACAAAGAGGCAAACAGGATATACGGTTAAGGTGACTGTGTTTCTTTTTACTATAATCAAAAAATGCATATTTTTCGCAAAACATTACACTAGGAGGTGAGATCCAACATAGTACACAACAAAACTTTGGACTTTCTGGAGGATTTAGCAGATTTGGAAGCATTTATCAAACACCACTACAGCCAGTGCAAAATGAAACGAGCCCTGATACACCTCAGCCGTACCCATTAAACCCACCCGAGTGGAAAAAAAAACATCATCTACGGACACAAGGGATCACCAGACTAAGGTATTGAGATACAACAAACAAAGGAACTGATTAAAACCAAAGGAAAGCAGCTGGAAGACATAAACTATGGACTAAATGACCAATTCTGAAATAAACAACAGAAAATCCTCATGCTGAAAACTAAACAGACAACTGAGACATCTTTACCGTGACTCCAACACCTTGTCATGGTTTTTCTGATCCACTGCACCCCACATCTATTATCAATGACTGTAACCTACAGCCAATATCTCCTGCTCTCAACAACTCACAAAAACAATCTTGACTCATGAAGAACTCTACAAGGAAAGATTTGCATTTTGGGGTGAACTGTTCCTTTAAAAAAAAGACTGACAAAACATCTGAACCAGGCCCGACGGGGAGTCATTGATCTGCTGTTTCTTCAGCTTTATTTTGAAATAAAGTTGTCCTGGCTCTGTCCTTTCTTGCATTGCACTGATCCATTTGCCTGGGCCGTATGTCTCTCCCCCTCTCGCGCGCTCTCCCTCTCTACGTTTATTGCTGCATTTGGCAAGAACAACACTGAAAGGCATTATGAGCCTGTCACTAAAATCGATGTGGCTGATAAAGTTGGTCCTCCGAATGTGGCACTCAGGCACAGCGCGAGGGTTATAAACATGCAAAATAGGTTATAAAACATATTAATGAGTTGGCATTAACCTTTTTGCTATCTGTATAGGCCTATCTGCATTTAAATTATACACTGTTTTAGGTTTGGAAATATGATTCACTAATGCTTTAATGGTAGTGGTAGCGGTGTTGTACTTTTTTTGTTTAATTGAGTTCAGAAATGTGTCCAGAGATAATGAAAGGTGTAAGAGATAATAAGGGTTATGTATTATTTTCTGGTGTAATTAGACATGATAGCTGCTATGGTTTTAAGTCATTCAGTTCATTAATAATGTAATTCCCAGAAAGTATGATCTTGCAGGGAATGACCTGCTGAAGATTTGATGAATGAAATAAGCTTCCACAGATGACCGTATTAAAGGGGAGAATATCAAAAGTTGATGGGTACTGAAAGAAATAATAATTATTATAATGCATTTTAATTTAGATCATAACGTTGCCACGCCGGTCTCTAAGGTAAAGCCTAATAAGAGGTTTAGTTAAATCATGTCGAACCATTTTGGGCAACATAGAAAAACAGACACAGGCAAAGACAAAGTCAGACATGTTAAGATACAGCGCAAATGTACAAATAAACTATGTATTACATAGTGATGCATACATAGTGTACATTACGTATATCTTTACAGGCTACCAATTTGCAAAGTGTGTTTTTTTATTGGGAGCATCAAGGTCAGCGTCTTCTCATCCAGACAGGCAGCAGCCTCTCATCATAAAACACGCTTTAATGTGAAGGACACTGACGCTGCATCAAACATGCCTTTATGTTAACAAAATCTCTCACAAACATAAAGAGGAAATGCTAATGAACATGTTGATACACAGTATATCAGTTCACTGACATTGCATTTCATTTGTTGTTGCTAAATATCTGGTTATAGCTACCAAAGCAGGTTTTTTATGGCATGGTCATGGTCCTGGTTAAATACTGAAAAAGTCAAGAGTTGAGGAACGTGATGACTTTATTGACAATTCTTAAAGAATCCACAATCTTTTCTGATTGCAGCATTGATGATGCAAATCCTACTGCACCTTTCTAACCAGCAAGTCATCAAACATCTCTGCATTGACGGTGCATTCTGCTAATGATCCTGATGCCAAGAGCGACTTTTTGTCTCTGCATGACACGCAGTTGGATGGCATCAGCTTGAGAGCGTGGCCAGACAGAACCGGTTGCAGTGTTATTTTATGACAGACCCCTAACTCTTACTGTGAACGTTTTTTTTCACACCTTACCATATAACCTTCTGCCGAAACCTAACCATTCATGCCCTTGTTGCCTGATCCTAACCATCTGTGCCAATATTTGCTTTTGTTCATGTCCTGGCATTGTTTGCCATGCATTCTTAGGTGCAGCGTCATCCAATCGTACATTTGTTGACATCAAAGAAGCACAATCCCGAAATGTCAACAGCAAAAGCAGCAGGACACTTAGAGAATGTAGACGTGGAAGTCCACTGTGAAGGAGCTTTATGCAATGGCTTTTTGTGTAAGTTGGTTGCTGACATATTTCAAAGATGACATGCAGTATTGTTTTCCAGATCAAAGCTGAGATTCCTTCGTTTATATTATACCTCTGAAAGGTTAACTGCTGCCCCAAAGTCACAAACGCAACTTTCTACCATAAAGAGAGACAAACGTAAGGCCAACACCATGTCCTATATTTACCAATAAATAGGCCGTATAGCATACTTTAGTGATCCCCACAGCGGGAAAAGGGGACACATACTCTGCAGTGCTT
The DNA here is from genome assembly GCF_008729295.1 of Plectropomus leopardus. Classification (NCBI taxonomy): domain Eukaryota; kingdom Metazoa; phylum Chordata; class Actinopteri; order Perciformes; family Serranidae; genus Plectropomus; species Plectropomus leopardus. Next base: position 2,283,944 of record NC_056483.1, read on the forward strand.
GAACACTGTTGAGACCAGAATCCTAAATTTATGTCATTTGGCTTTGTTCATAGAAGTTAACATCTTGCATATATCCTGCCACAACATACTGTAATCCTCGCTTTCTGCTTCTTCAAGCCATATTGCCTGACATGAAGGACCTGTCAAATAAACACTGCAGCACCCAGCAATGCCATGTTTATTATTGTCAAATTAATCCAACTAAGCAACAGTAACTATGAGAACTTAAGACTGCTCAAGGACGTTCGGCGTGTGGGCAGGAAGAGGCGGGGTTCAAACTGCCAACTTCGTGATTAAAAGCCGACCTGCCCTCCCTCCTGAGCCACAATCACCCCCTAAAGCCAGCGGTTCCAAAACAGTTTTAATACATGACACCCGTCATAGCTACATTTTATTCTTAATGGCACCTCTCAATGTTTTTCTACTTGATGAAACGGGCTGTCAAGATGTCTCTTGACATCATAGCCACATTTCACCATTTTCCCCTCTAGACGAGGCATTCCAGTGTGATACAGTTAGATCTCCCTCTTATGAAAGACGCTCTCAAAGCACCGTCTGATCATAGCCCTTCTGATTGGCTCAGGTTTAATCATTTCAGACTGTGGTGAGTGCTGGGATGTGTCAGCTTTTATTTCACCTCTTTTCACAGTGACAGTTCTTTCCATCACTTTCTCTGATAAACAGCTGTCAGAAATAGCAACTCTCTGCATTTTTGATGGTTTTGATGTTTGCTTTAAATTTGCTGTAAACATTTTTTAAAAATGTGGTTAAATGTCCTACGGTACACCTATAGCAGAAAAATAAAATCAATCTGGCAGAACCCACCTTTGGGGACCACTAATCAAAGCAGCATTTACATTTCCCCCAAAACATATTTGGCAAAACAAATAGAGGGCTGCACAAAGGACATATGGTAGTAGCAATGGTTTGATCCTTGGAAGCAGGGCCAGATTTTGAAGCCAATTTTTGTTATGGCCAAACAGTTAAATTACAAATTTTGGATCTGTCACCTGATGCCATTGGACCCAAAAAGACATTTTCGCATTGACTTACATACATTTTTATTTATTTAATATTTTTTCTGAGTGCCACAACCCCCTCGAATTACTCTTTTCACTATTAGGATTCAGTCATTTCAGTCTGATAACATTTAAAAAGTCTGGAAGAGCCACGCGATTCATTTATTTATCCACATTAAAACAAAAGGCGCGTAAAGTTGAAAATAGTTGGTGGAAGTCTCTAGTGTTCAAGCAGTGCTGTCTCATCCCAAGTGGTGACATATTGCAGCTTTGCAGAGGATTTCCGTATTTACATGTTTTGCTCTGGGTATCCTTCCATATCTGCTGTTTATGTTCTGGGATGTCGCTGCTGTGATGTCAACACAAGCACATGGTGGGATGATGCCGAGTGTCGTTACATTTAGGCAACAAAAGAACGCGGCAACATGATGCCGTCCAGTGGTGTATCATGTGGATGCAACAGGTACCACCCAGCCATTCTCAACTTTCTGACTGTTGGTGTATCATGCTGCCATGCAAGGTGCTGTCCAACCATCTGGAGGCGTATAATAACATGTAAACCGCTCTGTCCAGCTGGGTTCTCAGCTGGTGACAGACAGAAGCGTATCATTTGGATGTGAAAGGTGGCTTTTGGCATCGAGATCTTTTGCCCAAATCACTGCAAAAGCGGCAGTATTTTATGACTTTGAGATGAGAACGAGCTGGATAATCCAAGTGATTTTATTTACAGCACTTGAACCACTTTGGCTTCATGCACCACTGAGGAACTTTTTTAATAAATGGTGCAATGCCACCAATGCAGTATCCAGTTTTCTTCATACATTCATGATTGGAAGCTTAAGAATTTCATAAGAATCTAAACTGATTTTTTTCAATTTGGTTATAAAACACAAAAGATGTAACTTTCCCTAAAAAATGTCAGATTTGTCTAAAGGCAAACATACAGTCCAGCATGATTTTCCAATTATACATGAAAAACAAAGAAAGATTTACTCAGGCTGGAAAGAGGCACTTCTTTAAAAAGACTATTCCTCTGGAAATAAAAGAAGCTTTTAAAATCTACACACTTCACTAGTAAGTGTCTAAGAACTTCTCTATTTTCTCTGTAAATTGTGCCAACATTACACAGTTCTTCCCTTGAAAATTTGAATAAATTGATTGGAAATTACAAGGGCAATCCAGACCAGTAAAATAATAAGTTACCAAAAGTGTAGAAGAAACCGATTTCACAGTGGATGCATTCAATCAAATATGTGTGTTCAGCTAATTTCAGCTTGTTAGCTGGATACTTTTTTTTTTTTACACCCCGTTCTGCTTTCATCATTACACCATTGACCTGCGCCTACACTACAATTACCTTTTTTTTGGAAAGTATCTACTTTTCTCTTTGCCAGGTTGTTATATATTAAGCTGCTGCGTATGAACAGCCATTTGTCTAACAGATGTAATGGCTGCTTGGGAATTTGTGTCAAAACTGACACCTCTATACTATACTGTATGTTAAAGAGAGCTCAACAAGTCAAGGTAAAGAAGGGTTTTAGTCACTGATGCAAAGGGTTGCCTGCTGTTTGCAGTGCATGCAATCACCTTTAAATTATTAATTTCCAGTAAAAAAGAGGTGGATTATTTTTCTTGTAGCCACACTTTATGAAGAAACAGGTGAGTGCACAGTGAAAGGAGCTACGGCAGTCTGTCTGAGAGGAGAATCCAGGGTACAGAAGATTGGGGTTTATGACACGGAGGCTGGTATTAAACCGAGGCCCGAGGTTACACACTTATTGAACCATGGCAATTTATTGATCCTTTGCCTGTTTGTACTCCACAGTTTGACACAAATGCAGAGTTAGTAACATTGATGGAGAGGTTAGATACTTATTAGATTAGAGGCCTGATCCCAATTACTCGGCTGGGAGACTGTGTGGTCGACCAACACAAGAGTGGTGATTCCAGAGCTTTTCAATGGGGAAAGTGTTCTGAACATGTAATTTATTCAAAATTATTCATCTAATCATTTCATTTCATGAATACATTTATTAATTTGGAAAGTATGTCCTTGTATTTCCATCCCTTTGTTCGCAGACCTAGATCATTTAAAATAAAACATTAAAAAAAAAAACTAATTCTCAGATTTTATCATTTAACAAAGAAGTTCATTTTGTCTTTTTTTATATAAAGAGATTAAAATTCAATAACGGTTTTTAAAGACTACAAATTTCTACCCCTGAGCTCAATGAATTTCAGGTAATGATTTGCAATGAAGCCCTTCTAATCACACCACATGCGGTGCATCAGATAAAAGGCTTTACATTGCTCAACCTCTGCTGTGTTTATTCTTTGAATGTACAGGGGTGTGCGCGCTGGCAGGCTGTCTCCTCTGATCAGTCAGCTGAATGCACAGGGATACAGCAGGAATACAGGATGTTATAGAGTCCATGCAGAGTAGAACAAACAGTATCAGCACCGCACCCCGAGAATATTCTCTGCTCAGCAGCATCGAGCTTGCTGGAAAAACTCAGAGAACAAACACTTTCCTCCTGGAAACTTTTTTTTGTGTGGTGTCTTTCATATTGATGCTGGATGGGCATAAAGCAAATAACAACACAGCTAAAAGCACATCATTGCAAGTGCGGAGGGTTTTTAGGCCTCGTCGAGGGGTTTCAAAGTGTTAATTTCTAAAAATCACCTTCTTATTTATTCTATTCACGCCGGCTCTTTGGTGCAAAGCGGTCACTGCTCTGTTTCACTGTTCTACGGATCACTCCACAATCAAACCATGATGCCTTTTGTTCTCTCTTTTTGTAGTTCTCTTTTTTCTGTTCATAGAGTTTGAGTTTCTAAGTGGCGTCCTGTTCTTTCAGTCTTCAGCTGAGGCGGTTATCACAGCTACAGTAGTCGTGAAGCCTTGTATTTTTTCCATTTCAAAACAGGGGTCTATAACTGTAATTGAGGTGAAACAATTATATGATTAACAGACATTTTGATAATTCACTTCCAATTATTATTGAAAAATGCCCAGCATTCTCTGGTGCCAGATGTGAGAATGTGCTGCTTTTCTGTGTTTTTAAAATCACTGTAGATTCAATATTTGGATTTTGGACTGTTAGTTAGACAAAACAAGACATTTGAATTTCAAAAAACAATTGAGCAAATAATACAAAATAATACTACTAATAATGTAATAGTACTACTAATAACTCTAATGTATTGTAATGTATTTGCATATAAAGTATAGTATAGTACAGCATCCATGTATTATAATTAAGCATTTAAATTAATAGTCATAGCTGTTGTGCCTTAAAATCACGACAGGGTATAGGGGTCATTGGGGGACAAAAAAAATAGCAGAGGGTAAGGTCCTGGCAGTTTACATGAACAGGTCAATTCAGTTATTCTGCTAAAGGTTTTTGTACACAGTGTTTATTCAGCAGCTTTATACTTAAATCTTGGAAACTCCTTTTTTACCTATAATGACCTTGTATGCCATTGTACATGGTTTAAATGTGGCACAGTTACAATGATTTTAGAAAAATATACCTGAATTAGAACATGTGACCACATTACTGCACGTACTGCCATTTCCATTAGGAGCATATACTATGAACTTACATGCTTTGTGTTTCTTGAAAGTAACAGAAAACTGTACAGTGAGGCAGCAGAATTGGATCATTTCTAAAAGCAAGTTTCTAAAAAAGCCTTCGACCTTTGAGGAACCAAAGCCTCTCACAAGCATCTTTGATCTTTAAAGCACCCAAAAGCTCTCTGAAGAGCCCCTCCGAACCGTAACTTTTTGCAGTGTTCTGGACGTTGTATGGTTGGATGGATGATGAGCCCATATTGTGTTACTGGTCCTGCAGGGGGGATTAAAAGTGTATAGGCTCCGCAGGGATTAGCGAGAGGCAAGGAGCGGGGGCTGTGAGTGGCCCATTAAAATGGCAGGGAAGGAGGACAAGGTTATCCATCTCATTCGTGTAATAAAGGTGCAATTGATCTGTTCCAATTACAATGAGAGCCAAAGAACATGAGGTATTCAGGTTTGTTTTGGTTAACACACCCCAGGTCTAGAGGGAATGGGATTTAGCTGTGGATGGCAGTCATGCTCAACCCCTCTTCTCTTCTGATACATTGTATTTGTACACAGTGGTTATCTGATTTATGGCTTTGATTATTTCCACCTCTTCATGCAGCACATTACCGTGTGTGGAAGTGCAGTCTGTTTTTGTCCCATTATAGTAAAATCTATGGTAATGCTGTGGTTTTCTGTAAAGCATGTACAGAGCAGAAATACTAATTCTGAGTCGAAGCATACCCGTAAGTGCTTTTGGCGAGAGAAGAAGGAATAGCAGGATTTCTTGTAGACACTCATTTCATTTCAGACATGGGAACACAAACATTTACTTGTGTGATTAGCTGAATGAGGGCCAAACAATGCACAGTTCCAATAATTTACACGCTGTCAGGCAATCAGCATGTGTAAAAGAGGACCTATTATGTTCATTTTGAAGTTCTCACTTGTATTTGGGGTTTCTTTAGAGCATATTTTCATGTTTTAATGTTCAAAAAACCTTGAACCTTTACCTGTGCTGTCTGTGCTGAAACACGCTCTCTATATGAATTGCATCTGTGTCCCGAAAAAGCCAAGTCTGCTTTGATTGGTCAACGTTCAACGTTCGTGTCATTCATTTCTCAGCATCTTTGCACCATCATCGCCGCTTGCAAACTGAACATTTTCTACCATGAAAATGACAAAATAAAAGCTTCTGAACTAAAATATTCACGTGTTCCAGAAGAAATATGATACGAAATCTGGGAAAAAATTAACAACCCAGATTACGTGTTTCCTTGACATTAGCCTATAGCCACATGTAGCAGTGCAGGCTATGCAACAATATGGTAAACCGATCAACAGTTTTTTAGTCTGTCTACTACTGAATCATATAAATACAAAAAACAGTAAAGCAATTACAAACTAACAGCGGGACAAGAATACAAAAAATACAACAAAAACTTAAACTTAGCAAAAAAAAATACTGCTATGTCTGATCTTCACATTTGGCGATGGCCTAAAGCGCAGGTTAGAAAGTAGGAAGAAAACAGCCAAATCAAAACGGACGCTATTTGGAATGTTGTTTTTGAGATGGTTTGATTCGTTATTACTTTTTATATACATTTTGCTAATTAGCTAAGATGAGATGTTACAGATCCAACAGAAATATTGTGAGCCCAACATCAAACGTCATCTCTTTCCTTGCCAAGAGCTGTTTTTATCGATGGAAAGGTGTGTAAGTGCTTGTGAATGTTTAACTGAGTAGCAGATGGCACCTTGTACGGTAGCCTCGGTCATCAGTGTAAAAACGTGTGAGTCAATGTGACAAGTATTAAAGCACTTTGAGTGGTTGGAAAGAAAGGCGCTATACAAGTCCATTTACCATTTGACATGATGTTTTAACTGCTATTTCTTCATATTTTCATTTTTGAACAAACATTCTAGCTCCATCTTGCTCCACCTTTAATGGTTTTGTCTATGAAATGTCGGACAATAGGCAAGAATGCCCAAAACTGAGGAACGGGGATTTAAATTGATTCTTTTGTCCAACAAACAGCCCCAAACCAAAAGATATTCAGCTTACTATCTTTAAAGAAGCAAGAAAACCAGTACAAATCCACATGAGAATCCTGAACCACAAATTTTCTGGCGTTTTTGTTTTTGCTCTTTTCAGACTTCGATACTACGGTTCCCTCCAGAACAACAGACACTGAGCGAATGCATTCACACAGAGCTCCTCACATCACATTAAATGAATTCATCGTTAATGTGTCTGATCCTATGGGAATTCTGCGTCTAACCACAAGAGCAGCAAAGCTTTACCTGACACGAGTATAAAGACAGCAATGGAACTAAAGCTACACATCAAAACCAAAACCTTTTATACTCTTAATATTATTGATTGTATGCCAAAACTCATATACATCAACACAGAGGCTCGGCTTTATGTTGATATTCCCTTTATGTTTACATATAAGACGTGTCAGCATCCGACTAGTAAACCTTTAAAGTAATGCCCTTTTCAGACCCTCAAATCTCTGCCTGCATCAAATTCAAAAGGAAACTGTAGGAGGAAGGCAGCTTTGAATATTTACTTGGTCTGAAAATAGAGTCTTTTTTTTTCAAGCTGTGTGAGAAAGAACAATAAGACATTCTTTGTATAATGTTCACAAGACTAAGCCTACACAAAATCCCTGCTGACACAAGTAGACTACAAACCTTACTGTCTGCACTGCACTCCCACCTGGGACTTCCAGTAACAGTCCTGTACTGTCCACCTCTGCAGCGCCAGCGCGAGGTCAGAGTTTTAACTAAGTGGCTTAACTGTGCAGAATGATTTAAGTGTGTCCTCTTATGCTTTAGTTAAGTTCAACATGCCCTGAGTGGAAAAGGTCATGCCTTGGAGGGTTTTTACTTGTTTTCTGACATTTGGGCAAACCGCTACGTGTACCCATTTCTCATTACGAAAACATTTATTAAACAAGAGTTCAGGAACCCATGGAATAATAGAAGTTGAAGTTAATTTGGAGTGCAAATGGTGATCTGTAGTCCCAGGAAAAAACAGATGGTGGGTGGAGGTATGTGGACTACATGTGTTCTGGCAGCCCAGTCCCCAGCAGAAAGGCATTGTAGATTTCTGCAAACAACAGTCATGGTACACTTGTACATCATCCCCATATTTCTAAAGTGACATTTATATGGTGGTGCAGACCACTGTTTTAAACCAACAAATAACAATAATGTTTGTTTTCTTGCAAGACATCAGCTGTATTTCCAGCAGCAATTGTGCTACCAAAACTGGGTATTTTAAAACGAGACACTGGCTGTGTTTCCAGACATAATTTTGCCACCAAAACAAAGTATTTTAAGCAAAAACATGATCTTTTCCTGACCTTAACCACGTGGCTTTTAGGTTTAAATATATCTACACATTAATGACAGTGTTATCAAAACATATCAGTTGTTTTTAGTGAGATATTTCTGGTGGCAATTGTGCCATCACAATTTGTTGTGTCTACATGTTATGTTTTAAAAAATGCTTCTGCATCTGCTGTTTATGTTCTGGGTTGCCGCTACTGTGATGTCAACAAAAGCAAACTGTGGGATTACATTGCACGTGGTTATGCTGAGGCAACGAAAGCAATGAAAGCAATGACAGCCGACGCAGGAACATCAGCACAGACGTATCCTGACGTATTAAGAATAGTTGAGGGAAGCACATGATAAGGTGTGGAGAAAAAAAACATCACATTCGGGGGGGGGGCGAACACCAGAGTCCAGCATGAAAGTCCAAAACTTGTTATATTACACTATTATAACATCGTGACTGGTTCTGCACAGTTGATGGGCATATTGTGTGGACGTGAGAGGTGACTAGTGAGGTGAATAAGAGCGTTTTAGAAACACCTTTGTAGCATCACTGGCTGTGACTGTGTGGGTGTTTCAAGCCAAAACATGATCTTTTCCTCATCATAACCAACTGTTTTTTGTGCCTCAACATAAGCACACATTAACAACAGCATTGTTGACACATAAATACACATAAAGTTGTAACATATCCACAATATAACAACATACAAGTTGCATGCATATAATTTGCAGAAACATACAATGCCAAAAATAATTCTAGAGTTTGGCTTGGGGCTGGACACATGAGATTTTTTGGAATTAGAGACTGTTTAACCCTTCTTTCCCTCTAATTTGGTATCTCCAACCAGTGATCCGATCCCCCCACCAGACTGATAGGAGTCACAGTGTGGAGGAAAAGACGTGATCCCTCTCCAGCACACACAACACTGCAAACCATTTCAACTGAAATGCCCAAAACAAGCAAGACATACCACTGCCGGGATCGGAACCCGGGTCTGCGGTCTTGGGAAGTAATCTTGCCCTTGTGCCTCTTGTGCTAATGGCCGCCTTTAATTCTGACTCTCCGAAGAGATTCAAAGAGAAATCCTCCAGCAAATCATGGATAAAGTCTGTGTGCCCTAATGACAAATGCCCAGCTGCCTTTAGTTTTTACTTTTCCTAGTTAATTTCCCATCACAGTACAAAGTGCTTTGCTCAAAACCTAAAGCTATGACCCTTGTCATGCACAGATGAAAGAATTGGAAAAAATAGGCTGGAGCTAAGAAGCATATATGACGTAAGACTTGAAAGTGAAATACAGGCTCTACAGGAAGCCAAGGTGAAAGATGTGCTAATATTTCTTGCTTTTGCGTAAAAGCCTTGAATGCTTGAGCTTTGACCTTGTGGCAAAAGGAAAATGCTGCTTTGATTCTGATAGTTACTGGCATTTTCCTTTACTGTGTTTTTCTTCTTTTCACTTATTATCTTCTTTTTTTCTCAATTTTTCACTCGCATGGTTGGCTCATTGTGTGACAGTGAAAACTGCCCGTGCATCTGTCTGCTTTATGATCATGCCATGCTGAAACAAAGCTTTAGGCAGACTAGAATCTTCTTTTTTTTAATTAATTAAGCATTTTTCTTGAAGTTAATGACAACTTTTTTTTCACTTGAAGAATGATGAAATGCACTTTGAGACAAACGATACTTTGAGTAGCATATCATCAAGTTTCAAAGTGAAGGAGCGGAGGCCCTGAAAACATGCGAGTAGACAAAACAAAAGCAGCAATCAGAAGAAATAAAATACAGAAACACTGCAAATCCCCACAGGTAGAAAGTACTAGAATTTTGTTCCCAAGAACAAGTACTGTTATTTTAAAGACATTTTACTCAAGTACTCATAAAAATGTACTTAAGTAAAGTAAAAGGTAGGTCAGTTCAAATGTATTGAGAGTACAGTGTGTGTGTGTTTAATTTTATTTGCACACAGTTTATTGCTTTTAGGCTACTCTGTAGGTGATGCAAATTTAAATGTAGCAAATTATGACACTTGTGATGAAAAGTACTAAAATTCTAAGTAAAATTACCGACTTTTAAAAGTACTCAAAAAGTACAAGTACACAAAATACAACTCTGTTATAGTAATGTGAGTAAATGTAATTAAATCGTTTCACCCCTGCAAACAGAAGACAGAAACGACTTTGGTGAGAGAAACTGTGTTGTTTATCTTGAAGTGCACAATGTTTTAACTCAAACTGGTGTCTTAAAACTTTAAGTTTTTGAAAAGACAAATTGAATCATTACAAAAATTACCTCAATGACTACCTTAAAATTTGTACACTAAAAAAAGCATATTTAACAGTGCATTTTGGGGAAATGTGAAACCAAAATGTAACAGATTTTTGATGCACACATACCACACGCTGAGCACATATCAACCAATACAAATTCCTGTCTTTTTTTTTTAAAGCAGCAGCAAGGTTGAGTCAAAAGCACTTATCCAGGTAAAAATATAACTTTTGTCTTTGTTCACATCGTAGCTTTATTGTGTCTAATATCTGATTTTACCCTCAAGTGACAAACCTAATGTTTTGTAATCTGTTTGAACAGCAAAATGTCACATTTTTTTTAAATGCTGCAGCTCCCATTTCTCCATCTGTTGCTTTGGGGACTACATGGGTATGCTCTGCAAAATTGGATCTGGTGACATGTGACCTATTAGTGACTTGTATTTGAACACTTGAATCAAAATTTCACTGTGTTACTGTGACAATAAGTAAATGTCACATTGCTCACCTGAGAAAAGTCTCATTATTTTGACTCCAGCAGATGACGGAGATATTGTTGTTATGGATGACAGTGAAGCACCGGGGAGATGAAAAACTGATTTGTTTGGAGTTTGGGAGGAACCTTTATTTAGCCATAACTCGGTATGAAATACGTTAAAATAATAAAGCAGAAAACGATGTATTCTGTGTTGTGCATACATATTTTGAGGCTTATATTGTCACAAAAACCTCAAAACAAACTGTACACATACTATGTATTACTTCCCAGTTGAAATATGAGGCAGAAATGCAAATGTAGCTAAAATGCAGTCTCTATGTTAATAAATGTTATATTTTCCGAGAGGAAATATGAGTAAAATACAAATTTCCACTGCATTTGATGGCTTCACTCGTGCATGTTTAATTGTTGTGTTTAACTTTTCCATTGCTTTCTTTCAGATGAATGAGATAAACATGCAGCTCGGATACAACCTCACTTCTCTTTTACATCTTTCCACATTCCCCTCCATAACAATGGCATTTCATTGTTATTCTTTTTGATTAAAGTTTCATAGTAAATACAAACGCGACTGGGTAGGTGCTCAAAATTTAATGCCACATGCCAGTTATTCAGAGTGCGCGGACGGATGCATCACACTGTGCTGAACAAACTTGATTTAGATAACTGGCAGATATTTGGCTCTTTTTGTGGGTCAGAACACAAAGAAATCATTGATTTCCCCACACTTGTTTGTTCTTTTACACCTGTCTGCATAACGGACTCAAAAATATTTTGACAACATACTGTCAAATCGAACAGCTCGGCCCCAGGTGAGATTATTGATCACTGCTTGTATCCATGTTAAAATATGCCCCAAAATATCACTCTGTTGAGGCTAGACTTGGTAACACTGGATTCATTAAAAAGCACCAATAATAATGATACTAATACTAAGGGATACATTAATCTGGTTGGCAAGGCATGATAAAAAAATATATATGTTTTTTTTGTTATTAATATACTTGCAGTTATGTGTGTAGGTGTTACTTTGTAAGTGTTGATATTTATGCTTTGATGTTACTGACTGCAACACTTTGATTGCAAGTAAAAAACATTGGCCCTGTACATTTCCACAAAGCACAGTTATTAAACATTTGCAGGTGATTATGTAGTGGCTACTTTGGAACTTTTTCTTTCAACAACACCACAAATATTGTGCAGTTAGATTTAAGCATAAAAAAACAACTTCAACAAGATGATGTTTTGTTGAGTGGACTTGTCACGTCTATATTCGTTATACGTATTATCTTTCCTGGGTGCATTTGTTGATGATGTTCTGGGATGCTGTGCAAAATTACGCTTTTTAAATTTATCATGTACTTTGGAAAGTATTTAACTACTATACTAACTAACTATTTTATTACTTGGCAGGCGTCTCGCCTGGTGAAACACGATCCACCATCCCCTCAGCTATCCCCAATGGAAAAAAAACCCCAAAAAAACATCCACGTTTGCTGCCTAAAAACCACAAAAAAATATGACTCACTGGATCATTATACAAAGGCTACATGTGAACTACGTAACTTTAGAAACACTGATATGAAACAACAAACGCAACATATTTGTGATTTGCAGAAATGCCAACATTTTCCTCTGATGACTGGTCTACCCTCCATAATGTGTCACTTCTTAGTTTGACCTTGGCAGCGTAAAAATCCCTATCGTCCTAAATTGTTACAAAAAAAGTTTATTTTAACAACAGTCTAAAAATGTATACTGTTCCTTGAAGGAAGTCTCATATCTGCTCCCAAAACAAGGCACACAACAAAATAAAGGTAACTCTCCAGCATTGAAGGTGACACCACTTCTCTATGATATATTTCACCATTTGGTGTAAAGAGAAGGGAATAAGCTGTCACAAGTGCCACTTCAAACTCCCATAAGAAAAGCGTTCAAGTCAGTCCAAGGTGGCCGTGGTATTTACATATTTTATATGCTCACCTAACCATTTAATCACATAACACCCTGGGGATTAAGCAAACAGTGGTAATCCTGGAAGAGACCACTCCCATATGAGAAGAATTGCTTTACAATAGCGGTCATTATTAATAGCTTTAATTAGTATGTTAAATTTGTGTGTAATGTGATCACAAAGGGGTTAAGTGGACTTAAAATGTATGCACCAGATGTTTTCTCCCAAACCAATTATTTTCTGTAAATCTTAATAAAACACACTGCTACAATGTTATCCAGAGCACGATGCAATTTGCAAAACATTGATCATTTCTAGAGTACACCGTGAAGTGTTAGTTATGTCATGTTGCCGTGTACTGACTCTTTAAAGCCTTAAGAAGAACATGAGATCAGTTAACATTTGGATTCTTAATTAAATGCCAGTACACTGGATTAACATCTTTTTATTATAATTTAATTCACATAAAGTCTTTTTTTTTTTATTTTTTATTTTTTTACCATGGGCTAATAAAAGACTCTGCACCACATATTAACCACATGAATCCCAATGCTGCCATTTCATGTTAACAAATTCTATTATTTGTAATGAACTCCTGCCATATCCATTTCTGGGAAATAAATAAATTTATAAATTAAATAAATTGGTGCACGATCCAACCTAGAGCACATAAAGCACTTAACCCTATATCGCAGTTACAGAATAAGTGTTTTTCTATGTGTGAACAGAAGATGAGAGGGGGCAAAATAACTCGAGTCTCAGTGGGTGGAAAGGCACATTTGTTATGATAATAATTCACAGCACATCGCCTATCCACGAGAGCTGTGTGTAGGACTCCCTTGGTAATGGTATTTCCTCCATCTGGTGAATTATTCCTCTGACCAATTTACTAGGTGTTCCTATGTTAACATCTGGCCCAGATGTGTATCTTACAAAGCCCTACTGTTTATGTACTTGTTCATATTGCATTATACATTATTTATTCTATACACCGGTGGCTTTAAATTTTAATACATACATACAAATATGCCAGTAGGCTCACAAAAAATCACTACATTCTGACTCAGCATAAAGAAGTGCAATTCAATCTAACAGTAACCACCATTTTGAAACAGCCAACTCAGCTACAGTCGCCTTTTAAACTAAAAACATGCATTTATTATTATTAAGACTTTTGAGTCTTAATAAAAACTACACCTGCCAGCCAAATCAAATCAAATCTAATTGAGCTAGAGCTAATTGATCTGTGGATTATCTTGAGTAACCGGGTCCTGATTTCTGGAAAGAGACATTACTGTTGAATTTCTGCGATTTTCAATTTTTTATTAATTCATTTATTTATTTTGGTGCTTGGAGCACCATGAGCCAAGTGCCATCTACGTCCATTATATTGGGCAAAAAGAAGACATCTCTACAGCCGCTATCTACAACACACAACAACTCTAAAACAATCTAGATTTATAAATAACACTACAGGTGAGAGGGAATGTTGCAGGTATTTTCTGTTTGTTTGTTTGTTTGTTTCGGGGTGAACTGTCCCTTTAAATGACTGGACTTTCCAATTTAATACCTCAACATTGCTTAAACATATGTCGCTCTGTAAGAGGTTGTCATGAAGAGCTTGCATATTTTTCTAGATCAATATATTTAAAAATGATTGAACAATATAATCGCTAATTCAGTTTCAGAGAAAAGTGGATTACACAATGGGGGTATTATGTATAATCCAATTGAGATTTGCTAGAATCACTGTTTACCGTAGTTTAAACAGTTAAACTCTTCTGGATGTTTGTAATTGAGTCGGTGCATCTTCTTAATCACATATAACAGCCGTGCTGTGCAACCGCTCCAATTGAGATCACTTCGTCTTGTCTTTGCACTCATTGGCTTCATTAGTTGATGTCAAAAACTGGAGGCCTAGCCCAAATTGCTTATCGACTGGGCTTTTAACTAAATGTTACAACTGTGTATGGCATGGATGTCCTCCAAATATCTTTAACAACCATCTGCAGTAATAGGACTTAGCTCATTCAGTAAATCATAAGTAGCATTTCTCAAATTATTATTATACTGACAATGGAAGTAATGGTATTGCCTTTAAGATTATTATTCCTATCAGCTCATTCTCTTTTCTCTTCTCTTGCCCGGGCCTTAATTGTGGTATCAATTAGAGATGACAATTTTCAATTAGAATTTTATGAGAGCAAGGACACTGAATAGAAATTAGGTTGCTCATCCAGAGTATGTTGAAAAGTTGAGATCGACACACTGCATCATTTCATTACGGCTGGCTCATTCCCTTTTCATCCACGTATAATGCTACAACCCTGTGTTAAAGTACGGGAAAGTGAGGTCAAATTTCAACATTGTACATGTTACGTAGAAGACAAGTTATAAATGTATAAGAAATCTGTGTAGACTGCCAGAAAATACAGAGATGTAATGTGTGTTTTTGTTTGCTCAACAATGCAATAGAACTTTATACACATTTTGGTTTAAAGTGTAACATACAGAACATACAACTCTAAAATTATACAACAAGGGAATTCCAGGTTGTTTTTCTACTGGGAAATTCAAATATTAAAATGTATCTGTTATTTAGCTGCCAGGGCAGGACGTTTTTTTCTAGAAAAAAAGCCAAAGATTAATTACTTAAATAGGTAAACATATGGTGTAATGAGAATGACACATAGATATACTGAAATGGAAATGGAACCAGTGGAAAACACATCATTTCAACAGGGTTTTTGAGGAAAATAAAGATAGTTTGTGTCAAAACTGCCATTTGACCTCAACTGCCTCTATGTGTGGGTGTAATTGGCAAGATGAGGAAAATATCACAGTCTCCTCCAAATTGCATGCAGCCTTTGGCATTTGAAAGTATAAATACTATTTCTTTTTTTTTTTTTTTTTTTTTTACCTTTTGAAAAACTCGATGCCAAAGTGTGCTTCATATCATGCAAGTGGGCACATCAGATCATATATCGGTGACACATTTTGTCAGGCATTCAGCTTACAGAGAACACTTTACTGACTGAACATGGCACAAGATAAAATGGATGGCGTGGCAGACACATAAGAAAAAAGGTCACACGTTTGATCCCTGAAACAGCAAAAGTGTCCAAAAACACTCATACATTCAGTAAGGCATTTAACTTTCGGGTATGTTTCTTGCTTTCATGCCAAAATGGTCTTAAAGGAACACATTCTGTAACATGATAAAGCCGCATTCAAGCTGTCAGAGAAAAATGTTGCCTCTGTAACATACAGAACAGCATCGAAACTACACTGCTTAGTCCCAATACACCTGACACAGGCCTTACATGTAACAATACGAAATGAACACTTTCACTGCTGGGAATGGGAATTTAATGTGATCAAGAGTTTTTGGAAGGAGGCGATTGACATCGGAAGCCAGATAACAAACCTGGAAACCCCTTGTTGGCCCAAGTCGTGATTCCCGGCTGTTCATCCAAGTGATGTTGTTACTAAGAAGCGTGTTCGTACACTAATTTTAAATGTAGATTTTGGGGAGACGGACGCAGTCTCCCCTCGTAATTAGAACATATGCATTTGTCCTCCTCCCAATAAAAACGTGAAACTAGCAGAGGACTTTTATTTTGGCGAAATTAAGGACATCTTTATCATAATCTGACACAAATTTACTAGAAAGTAGGAAATTAATCCCCTGAAACCTGGATCAACATCACTTTTCTTGTGCTGCATTCAGACGCCTTTCACAGGTATTCAAACCTTTGGACCCTGAGCCAATTTGTTTGAATTTTTTTCAAAAACACGAGGGAAAGGGAACGAGCAACTCGGCAAGTTATGTATATTCTAATTATATTTTAAATTATTTAAGAAAATATATTTTTAATAATATTTAAAAGGCTTAGGAAGAATGTCAACAATACTATTCTTAAAATTATTAGAATAAAATATTGGAAATTTAGTTATAGAATAGTAATTATTTTTTAAAGTACTTTTCAGGAAACTTATTTTTTTCATTTTATTTATTTATTTATTAATTTATATTTGCTATTTTCAGCTTTGTTTTATAATATTATTTTTCAAAAGAAGTCAAGCCAATTTGTCCAGGTTGCAAAGGGTTAAGTGTGTGACGCTCAAAATTTCTCTGGGAGAAGGACCCCAAAACTCCTGTTTTATATGCAGCGCCCCCATGTTGAACCGAAACCACCACCCTTGCAAGCTTAAATAGACTTCTGTCTCACTTTTGAAAAATTTTGTTCAAATGTAATGTTTGTTATAAATGAAGAAAAACAATGGAAATATTGTACTATAAATGCTGGCATTGCACATTTCTGCAAACCATGGATATGTCAGATTTGTAGGTTTCATATGTATCATATTAACATTCACAAATCGATGTTGTTCTGATTGCATGAATGGAAGCTAATTTGATTATCAGGTGGTGGAGGGGATGCTGGATGGTATCACACATAAATCTCAAACCTCCTTTTTTAGCAAGTTATCAATGCTATGTCGGTTGGCTTTTTTAAACACCAAACGTCAGTGTTTTGTAATGAACCGTTTCTGTATTTTAATGGCTTCTTAGTCAACAGATTTGGTTGTTTATCTAGTGACTCATCACTGTGTTTCCACCATGGATAGCACCACTGAAGGTGATTTTTTTTACTGAGACATTGCTGTGTTGCCAGCTGGGATGGCCTGACACCTCGATGAGACAGCTGCCGAGCTGCACACCCATCGCAGATCATGTTCAAGCCCGATTAACAAAACACAAAATTGGGTGTAGTTTAGCAAGACATCTGTAGAATTTTCAGGTGTGATTGCACCACCAGAATCAGGAATTAAAGTCAAAACACGATCTTTTCCAAACATTAACAAAGTGGTTTTGGAGCCTGAAGATAACAAGCGTTGAAATGGAAAGTTTCAATGTATCTGCTACAAATTGAAAATTACAAACATTAAATACCTGTAGTTTGCAGAAATGTACAATGCCAACAATTATTCTGGAGAATGGGTTACTCTCAAGGCAGTACTTGCATTTTGTTTGCTGAGTAATAATATGCTGAATGAGTCTTTTCACTGTTTTAGTGCTCTTGTGTCATGTCTGGTCCAATTAAAAGTTTCCAAAAACCGAAGTAAGACAAAGCCCAGAATGTAAAACCAAGATCTAGTCTGGTCAGCCCAAAATCCTCTAAAACCTTTGCATGTCTGATTCAAATACCCACCACCAGCTGCTGCAGACGCTCAGTCTAACTCTGTGCAGGTGCCATAAGAATAGCTCAGTTTTATCACTGAATGTTTCATTAGCAGCCTGATTATGCCTGAAGTCACTTTCAAGGTTTTTTCGATATAAAAGTGCTGGAAATCAATTAAGTAGATGTATTTTTTTTGACAACACATTGGTAAAATGTGTGGTTATTCTAGGACAGCGGTAGATTCAGCGACAGCTGATGCTGAACACCTTGCTGGGCACCGTGGGACTGCATGGCATCTGGACATGTCTGTGTATTTGTTTGCCTTTGAAAAGTACGGCGAGGCGGTCTTTTTCTACTTCGGTTGACAGCCCTCCTGCACATTTAACACAAAATTAAGTCTGACACAAGCATACATTAAATAATCACTGAGAGCAGCACACAGGGAGCCGATTTACTAAGTAATGGTGTTAATTTAAAATACCACACTATAATGTGACAGTTAGAAAGTGATACTAACGTCCAACATGTATGCAGTACTCTATTTTAGTACTTTATTAAAGCATTTATATAGATTTTTAGCATTATTTTGTCACACATAATATCACTTTCCATTTCCAGTTTCCAAAAGTGCACGAGCTCAACAAAAAGGGATGAACCCCTGCACTGGATTGGAGATTTTTGGAAATGTGTGGTTTAATCACACATTTTAACCTCTTTTAGGACAGCTACTTTTAAACATCTTTAAGAGCTGGTCCCAGAATATGAAGCTGCCCTGATAACAATCCCATCAACTCAATTGCAACCCAATATGGAATTACAGTTGATTATGTCTTCCTAAGAAGAATATCTGGCTTTAATCTGCCGCCGTTATCATCAAACTTATTAAAGGTTTGTTCTATTAAAACACTAATCCTGTTAGTGGATGATCAAACAAAGTCATATTGCCTTTGCTTCATTAATGTTCTTAGAGGAAGAAACCAGATCAATGCTATACGCAGACAGAAAAACATGGCTGACTGGAAACCCAAAGATGTTTGCAAAAGTTTCACATTTTGCCCAATCTTCTTAGCAGTATAATATTATTAAAAAGAAAACGATGGCCTCTGTATAATGCCACGGTGATTATTAGATTAAATTTAAAATGCCAGGAAGGTAATAGTAATTCTAATTTTCAATTCACATACTGGAAATGGCTCTTGTAATCACATTAATTATTACATGTTTCGGGGAAATTCCATGAGGGCCAGGCTCAGGGTTTATTGGGTGGTTGTTAATGGGTTGCGTGGTTTGTAACACTTTAAGCAATGTGTGCTACTGAGAATTGCAGCAGCCCTTGGTGTGAAGAACAAACCAGACCAACATTTTAAAACCGAGATATACTCAGTTAAATTTCAAACTAGAAATAGAAAAGCAGCAAATCCTCACATTTAAGAGGATTAAAGTGGGGTATGTTTGTAATTTTTACTTTAAAAACTTCTCATTTAGCATGTTGGCCATTGCTTTTTCATTTTCTGTCAATGGACTAGTTGAGTTTTCAACAATTCATACCAGATTTATTTTGGATTCAACATATTCCCTTCATCAAACCAGGTAGTCAAATTCAACCAAGCATTCACCATTTGAGTTTTACGGTCAAAATTGTGATGCAAAGGTGATTGGTGATTGGACTTAAGGAAGACCACATAAGAAGGATAAAATCCGAGCAAATGTCGGTGTCTGCATTATTGTTTTCAAAAATTCCTCACATCCAAACTAAAACACAATCCTGGAGTTTTCAACTAAAATGGATTCAGCAGTGTTTTCTAACGGTCTCAGATTTAGGGGTTCCAACAGTACGTATACCACGTATTATGAAATGGGGGGAAAGTAACATCAGATAATTCTTTACTTGGATCAGAAAAAGTGGAGCTGTTCATTTCTGATAGTAAAGTGAGTAAAAGGTGGTCAAGGTGGCAGAAAACCGATTGGGAGTCGCTGAAAAGCAAATATGGCACCACGTTAGACCTTTACCAGCTGGGAGAATTATCCATTGCCAAAGGAAGCCATGAAAATGAAAAAGGAGTACCCACACAAGAAGGATAAAACCAAAAAAAGTATGTAGCTATAATGTGTTATGACTAATTAGACCCAACCAAAATGGAAATGTGGGTGCCTGCATCATCGTTTTCAAAAGGCTCTTTTTACTCATATCCAAGCATAAACATATCCTCACAGTTTTCAACTAAAATGAAGTTTGCAGCATTTTTAAAGGTCTATGTTTTAGATGTTCCAAAATGCTCGAATAGTGTGGATGATTGCAGATGCAGTAAGACCTGCACAGAAGCTACAAACACAAAAAACAGGTTAAAACATGTTGTCTGGGTCAGAATTAAATGAGAAATCTTCCAAAGTCCTACCGACTGGCATACCGACTGTTGTGAGACATCCAAGTGGCTTGAGATGTTTGCACGTTCTTTTCAGTTGTAGGACATCCTCATGTCACTACTATAAGCTGTACTGCATTAAGACTTGTTTTATTTGAGTTGTATTGAAAGGTTTTTGTGCTCCTTAAAATAACAAAGCACCATTTAAAGGAGCAATTTCTGATCTGTCCGCAGTGACTGACAGTGCCAGATGAATTTAAATAAATTTCATCAGTTCCTTTTCTCTCCTTATTTCCGAGCCACTAAGACAAAAAGAGGAGATTTAGTTTGGCTGTACAGTATATCACTGTTGGGTTATAAATTCAACACCACAAACTAAATTAAATTGTCACTCCAACATAAGCCATTCAAATTATTATTTTTCATTTATGAGGGAAAACTATTTTCCTATCCTCAGTGGTGATAGGTGGCTATGTATGTCATCAGCTGAAAGATTGTCTCCGGATGAAAAAGAGGAGACAAGCAAGCCCTCAGGCATGTGTTTTTGAACAGTGAAAATAATTGAATTGTGTAAAGGAGAATGTAATTGTTTCTGGAGAGAATGAAAAGGAACATCAATGTAACGGTGGAGCACTGCTTTATGCATCACAGAGTAGTGGGAGACAAAAACAAACTGCCTTTAGTTCTTAAAAAAAAAAAAAAAGTGGGAGAAAACTGCCCTCGAAGTGTCTTCATAAAAGATTTAGGGACACTGATCGAGTAAAATAGGGTCAACTGTATGGAAGACAAAAACAACCTTCATATGGAAAACAATGATGTGACTTTAAAAAGACCTTTCTATGAAGAAAAGTTCACATATTTGAATCATCTGAAGTCCTTAACACTTATTCCCGATCATTCACTGCATGATTTCTGCACAATACAAAGACAGCATCTATACTCAGCACTACAAAAATATATTTTTAGAAATCTATCCATGGTAGAGTGCATAGTGTTTCATCCTGCAGGGGAACGATGGAACTACAAGGCATTACATTGATTTTTTTTTTTTTTCCCACAAACATTAGAGGGTGAACTAACTAAAACAAGTGAGCTCAAACTGAAAGCCAATTCAATATTGCAGTTTAATTGAAGATGTGAAACAGATTTATCTGATATTAGATTAGAAAGTACTGCCCTCAGGTGGAAGGATCAATTACTACAAAAGATTGAATTGTCTCATAGTCTCTTTGCTCGGCGCATAATTAGATAGATGCAGTGTGAGCAGTGCACAGTACAAACACAGACACACATAGTGGGAGACTAGAAGACAGGCAGGCTTGCATTACACACAGCAGCGGCACCTCCACATATATTAAAACACATAGCTGTGTCTGCATGCACATGTGTTTGAAGCCAAACATATAATTTGTAAGCAAGTGGAGACTGCTGCAAAGAACACAATGGAAAAATACAACAGAATACACCTTCATTAGCCCCTAGAGGGTTTTTTGCTAAAGTGAAACTCTGGAAAACAAGCACATAACCTTCAAATCAAGATTAAACAAAAGCACCCATATCAAAGGAGAAGATGACTCTGCAATATGATGCCGCAGTGTTTCTCTGGCCCCCTTATTTCACATTATTTCAGCATTGCTCATTTAACACAAAGCACTTTGATTCCGAGACAACATAAAACGTGCTGGAAAAGTACAAAATTCAATACAGCAAGAGAGATTTGCTTAAACAGTCAGATATATGGGTGCTTTTTTTTCAAAGATTGTGTACTGGTTTAAAAAGGAAATGCTGGTAGTCTAAAACATGCTGTGCCTTCGCCACCAGACTCCAGGTACCCCACAGAATACCACAACTGAGGACTGACCCAGCAGCTCATCTGGTAGCACACCTTTGGATGCTAGGGCACTAGTCTGTCCAAGTCTGTCTGCTGCATATCATAACCTTCTTTCCACTGCCTGTTCTGTCTCTCTAAAGTAGAAATGCCAAAAAAATCTCCCGAAATAGGAATACTTGAAATGTTAAGGTATGCTTTACAAACACTGCAAACACTAAAAAACTTTAGGCTTTGAAAGTATCCTCTGAAGTGTACTGGCTGTTCTAGCAATAAGACCTTCAAGAGTTCACATTCATCATAAAGTCAGAGGATGATTAAATAATGGCAGGAAAATGCACTTGCTGACCTTTTGTTTTAGCCAGAAATATGTTTTACACTCGTCCGATATTTAGTAATGAAACCTCAGCAGCACTGACTCAAGTTTGGATCAAAGAGTAGCCTACAGTTCATACTGACTGATGCCTATTTCAGTCTGCAGCACACAACTGTCAGCTAAAAACACATTCACAAAACTCTCATGCTCCTCACCCAATGCTAATCCATATGGACAATGCTTAATGAAAGGTGGTCAAAACAGCTGTGGCTGGGAAACAATATACCACCTTTAAAATGTGCTAATGAGTAGAAGTGATGCAGTCTTTCCAAGGGTTGCCATAGTGATGGTGGTGCAGTGTTGGGAGTCGTGGCCACACAAGCCTGAATGGAAACCCCACATCTCGCCTGAGATGTGGTGTGTCGAGACCGGTCTAGAGTTCGGCACGCAAGCAACACTATGGCCAAAGAGTGCAACCTTGCCTCAGTCATTAGTGAGATCACAGCACCGCCTGCAGTGGGGAATCTATGTATAGCAAGTGTGATGCAATGTTGAAGGCAGTTCAAAGTGATCAGTAAGGACACATACTCAAACTTTTAATAATGTATACCAAACCAGGCAATTAAAAAGAGACATGCAAATGTATGACAAGTGTTGTGCAACAACTGCCATTGCCTAATTAAGTTTACCCAACACATTCTTCTCCAAACTTGTCACATGCTGCCGTTTTATCAGTGACCTTCCACATCTACTTATGGCGTTTTAGGTATCCTTCTGCATCAACTGTTTACACTCCAGGATGTCGATACTGTGATGACAACAAATGCACATGGTGGGATGACAAAGAGCATCCTAATGTTTACACAACATTAGCACGTGGACCATCACCATGTTTAGGACTAGGGACCATAAGTAATGGACAGTGTTAACACTTGACACCGTCCTTACGAGTATTTATGTGCAAAGGACCGGTTAAGTCCTGCTGCTTTCTAAAGTGATGCTGCCAGTGTGTTGCATGTGGACACACCTGCTGCCGTCCATTAATCCGCCAGCGTATAATAACAATGTATCTGTTCTGTCTGGTCGCGGGACGCCACACAACCACATTCCAGGTGGACACAGAAGGTGGATTTATGGCATCACACACAGAAAGCTCTGACAACACTGACGTATTTGACAAGTTCAGGACTAGAGCGGGCTGGTTTACCCATGGTGGAGCATCAGGGTGGTGGAGCTGAGGGATCTGCATGTTTTCTTAAAACTGAAATTACAAAACTATTATAGATTTAACCACATACTTTGTCTTTAAGGGGCCTCCATGGTCTTATGGAGTACATACCCAATCATGACACTTGCAATGCACACCGAAGGCACAGGTGTACTTCAGTTTCCTTTGGGAATCCAAACAAGCCCAAATGCTTGTCTGCAGGTTGTTGCCCGTGAATGTCAGATAACGTATGCATGAACTTTAACCTTTCTTAACATGCATCACTGAGAGCAATGTGGCAGACTAATAAAGAACAGCTTGCCTGTAATGGGATGTTCAAACAGACATTTAGAGAGACCCTGATACATCCAGTTTGACACTGCTGAATGCAACTGTCAACACTACGGCACCCTGTTGGAGTGTGTCTTCCTAATGCTCGAATCAGAGTAAATGACCGTTGGTTTGGGGAATAGTCAGCAGGCAATGCTTGTGGCACTTGTGTGTGCACCATCAGCCTGTAAAACTATGTTGGGGACTCATGCAAAGGAGACTCACTGGATCACAGCTCATGTGCAATAACACCCAGACGGTACATTGATGTCAATTTCGGACTCCATGGGATGTCGTTCAGATGGTCATAAGGCACCCTGGGGCAACGGCCAGTATTTCATGAGATATGTTGTCTTCTGAGGGGTACAAGTTTGCCTTTTGTCTACAAGGAGTGTTTACCTCCTGCTCGAAGGTGATTGGTCAATAGTCCTGTTTCCATTTGTAGTCCAACAATGCTTCCAAAACCAAATTTTGTTTGTTGCCTACACATCCTGCGTACATATACAGATTGCATGGATGTCAACACAGTCACCATCTATAACTGCCAAATTCTGCAAAGGACCTTGAGCATGTCACTTACGGGTACAACAGTCTAGTGCATTGTTAAAGTAGAATTCAGCTTTACCCCAACTTCCTTTGCATGCCATGAAGACAAGATGGTTCACAAAAACATTGTCATACCTGGATGTCTGGGCCTCTCAGGCAATTCAGGTCACCAGTGTTTGGCTACACAGTTGCTGTTACAATGAAAGCTAATCACTGGAAGGCAAAACAACACTGTGTGTTATTGTTATCCAACGGGCAAAGATCCAGAATGGCTGAGGACAGACAATCATCTATGCCATCGGTAAGCTGTGGGTGGTCTGCGATCATTCTGAATAAAAAAAAAGCCCAACAAAGTGTTAGCTGAATGCTTTTCTGGGACAAATGGGTATGTCACAATGTGCAACCACTCTTTTGTCCATGTCTGTAAGCATGACAAACAGGAAACATTCTATTTGCAGTGGGCCGTTGGATTTGCTTCACACTCTACCCCGAGGCTCGTCCGTGGCCACATTCTCATCCCTGATGCTCGCAGTATTATGGTTAGAACAAGCAGACATTTCTTTACCCATCAAAGCATATTTGGACATCAACACTATGAGGTTGCATCACCGCAGTTTTAGTAGCTGCTGGAGCAAACAGTATTAATCGACAGGAAGGTAGAGAGAAAGCTTTACTAGACTCCCTTGAAGCCCCAGAGGACATGAAAGGGCAGCCCACCAGTCTCTCTCAATATGCAGCCTAATGTGTGGGGAAAACATTCAATTATTTGTGCAAAGTCGGTGCTCTCCTGTGTTGAAAGCATGTAAAAAGAGAAACCAATAAAGTAGATTGAGCACAAGTATTACACATATATACTGCATTTAAACCACTGGGGTGAAATATGTGGTATAGACGATATCCCAAAATATCAGGCTTTAGGTTGCCGCAGTGACAACTTTAATGATGAAACTTTCTCCCTTCATCCACCTGACTGGTCCCCCTTCATGCTTTGCTATGCAGAGACACTGTTAGCATTCCCGAAGTGGTTGCCAAGGGATCAGGTAGTTTAGTGTGTTTTTCTGTGTGGTTTGCCAAACTGAGGGATTTCATGAATCTGGAGAGCAGGTAAACTGTGTGGCAGCGGGCTTTTGGGAAACAAGCAATATTGCAAATTATGAGTGAGAACCACCCGGCTGACATACTCTTAGAGGACTACCGTTCCAGCTCTTTATTAGATTTATATTGGAGGCCTGCTGAGAACAGTTGAAAGAGAAATGAAATGGTGCCAACGCCTGAGTTAGCTCCCCATTGAGAGAGTAATTTTCAGTTGAAAGTGCAAGCAAAGGGTCAATTTCAGATGGGTCAAAATTGATTAGAATTGGAATCATGAATTGCAGAGAGTGTTGAAGATAATAATTGCCCAGTGAGAGGTCATATTGATGTGACCAAATAACAATCTAACACATTTATGAAACAGCCTTCAACAACTGCATCATTGTCGATTGATAATTCTTTTCCTTCAGAATTGAGAAATTATCAAACCATTTGTGAAAGAGCAAAAGGACTATTTTCTTCGCAAACAGTCTTTTTTTTTTTTTTTTTTTTTTCCTTACAGATGCACAACAGCAGTGCTAACACAAAACTCCTCTTTGGACAATGTCTCGCCAAGCAGCTTCCATGCAGAAAACCAATATGTTTGGGCAATGAATATTTCATTCAGATCCAAAGTCCAGACAATAAGATTCTCCGGATGCACTAACAGCCACAAACATTCTACCATGATTTTTCTCTGTCACCACTGAGACCTAGTAAGTGCTCAATTTCATGGTTGATCGGGTATTGTACTTGTTTAAATCCAATGTTGGGGAGTGTGAAAGCGGAAAAATTTGCTCTTTTTTTTGTGGAGACTGGAAATGTTAATGAGTCCTAAAGTGTGTCCATTGAAAAGGTTAATGGAAATGTGAACTCTTCAGGGGTGACATTTTGGTAATATGGATGCCTGAATCACTATTAAAAAGATTTGCTGACCTGTACAACATTAAGATCTAAGACTCGATAAGAGTGTGCAGGATATTATGAGGTTGTTTAACTTTTCTGCATTTTCTCAGCCCATCAAGGACACACTATAATTGATATCTGAGCTGTTTGCACAAAGCTGGGACTTAAGACCACTTAACTCACAGAATGAAAAAAGAAAATGGCTAGAAGTGCTCATTGTAGTGAACTAAAGCTGATTTCCTCAAAATGTTGGCTCTGAACCTAAGGGCTTACAATTTACACATTTGCAAAACGGCAGCATTTTGGAATTAACAATTGCCAAACATGTTATTTGAAAAAAAATGAACAAATGAATGAACCAATGAAGTTCATTCATTGATTTTACTTTTAAGTTGAGCAAAGATGGATCAACCTCAGTGAAAAACCTTGAAGGGTACAATTAAATTGAGGCTGTTAAAAAGAAAAGAAAGGTGTGGCAGCTACAACAACACTCTAGATACTTCACAGGTGTTCAAGCAGGTCGTGAGTGTGTTTGCTGTTGCTATGGTGTGTTGCTAGGAGTGTTTGGTAGGCTGTGGATTGATTTCTATCCAGAAGTGGTGGTAGTGACCTATATTTAAAGTTTTATGGTCAACAAATAGGTTTACTATGTTTTTCAGTATGTTTTCAGTGTCACAGAAATGAGTAAAAAGCAAATATTACTCGGAAAATGTTTTGAAGGGGTTCAAGGTACAAACTAAAAACTCCATAATTCACACAAGATTAGACCCAGAGATCTGGAATTTCAAAAAATATATGGCTGACAAAAACTAGAAAGTGGAGAAAAAGCTCTGCATTTGCTGGCACAAAGCTATCCTAGTTATTATTATCCGTAAATCTCTTTAGAGCCATGTTTGAACTGATGTAGTTAGGTTGTATTTTAGCTGCATGCCAAACAAATACTAGAAACTAGAAGATGCTGCCATTCAAGTAGTAGTTCTTTGCCTTGTAGTTCTTCTGTCATGAGCTTTTGCATTTGATTATGCCAAATAGGCAAAATTTACAGACAAAAAGGTGAATAATCAGCGTGGGAATTTAAAAAAAATGAAAGTCTAAATATTGCAAACAAGTGTTTATGCTTGGCGGAGGTGGGAAAGTTGCTTTCAGTGCATTCAAAATGCAATACATTTTCTTTTGCCAGTTTTGCTGGATGTTATAGAGTTTCATCACCATGCTGTAGTTGGATGGCAATACTTGGGCTTGTTGCCAGTTCTTGACTTTTCTCATTACCCTACAGTGGCTGAGCCTGCTATTTGAGAACTATTATGCCCTGTGCGGATGTCACTAGATGGTGGACAGTGGAAACAACAACTGTCCATTAATTGGGCTCCAAATCTACTTTCCTTTCACACAAACACATTAATTGTGAATATGGCAACATTACTTGTCGATCTGTTTAATTCATTAAAAAGCGCATTCACCAACAGAGAATGTTGCCCTGTCAATATCCCACTGTAGGAAGAGCAAGCTCATTCATTACAAATAAATATAGTTTTTAAAAAATCAAAAGCAACAAGGTCAACTGTGCCTTTTCTTTTAGGCTTAGAGTAGTCACTTTTTCTTAGAAAGTGTTGCTGCCAGCTTCGTGAATAGGTCTAAAGAAGAAGTCTTTAGTTTTTTAGTGTCCTTTTGGAGCGCTCCTTTTGGTGGCATGAAATCATTTCTTTAACTCGAGTGTTTCCAACAAAAAGGAAACAATAAACTGATATAAGAAAATGACCAGATTTTTTTCTTCTAAAACAAGCCTTGTCAACAAATATATAGAATATTCCAAATTGGAAAGGCTTGTTGCAGAGCAAAACAGTCCCGCAAAATAACGTTACAAGCTTGAAAACAGTTTCACAGTTCAGCATTTCACCTTATTTTCGAGCTTTAAGGGGCAGCTGTGTGAGATATCAGCTGCAGATGAGGTCGAACACCAGCACCAATAGACAGAGGTTTCCAATTACCCAACAGTGGAGGCAGAAGGAATGCAGAAACAGGTGGCGCCTTTAATTGCTTTTTGCAACCCCAGAAGCATAGCGTGAGAGGGAGCAGAGCTGTGGGAGGTCCTCTGGGAGACCAGACATTCACCAATGTCTTTGTAATTGGTTTTTCGTGAAAATATATTTCAGTAGTCAAGAATTAGTAAAATATATCAGATACAAATATGACAATATGCAAAGCCACATCATCACCATTAAAATGACACATGATGCTCCAGCACAAAATAGCCTGATGTAACCCTGCATTATATTGATCTATTCATTGTTTTGCATGGCTTCAGACCTGACAACACTGAGCTGTTTTCTATTTTTATGATGTTATTGCAGCAGCTGTAAGTCTCCTAATTTTCAGTGATGTGTTTTCAGGGACTCCCCTGAGCACTCACCTAGGCCACATGCCGTTACTGCAAAAATACCAACTGAAACGCCTGCTGTCAACCTCATGGACAAAGAGACAGGAGGTGATAAAAATATAAAATACTGCAGAATAGATGACTTCATATTCACAGATATAAAGAGGCTCCTCACATAAAACTAGGCTGTCAATACAGTAGAAAGAGGCAGATACGTTTGAAATTTGTGCTAAATGACTAAAAAAAATGTTTCAAAAGAGATAAAAAGGACTGGGGCATTTGCTTTTGCTAAAGAGGCCCAAAACCTACAACTACCAGAATGCACTGCACCAGACTAGATAAAAAAAAAAAAAAAACAGCTCCCACTGGTGGGTTACATAATGCAAATTAGTGCATCAGAGACGATGGCGACCAACTAGTAAAAAAAAAATAAATCTCAAATTACAGTTAAATGGCGAGCAAAACATGCTGCTGAAAACATTTGAGACAGGAAATAGGCAACAGAGTAACAAAATCTTAGTTTAGATTTGATCAGTAAAAGCACAGATACATGGCAACCAAGGCCGGGACGTCAACAAAAGCACATGGTTAGAATTGGGCAGCCGAGGCACGGAGGGTTAAACATGTTCTCATTTCACGTCATCACATATTACCACTTTGCAGTTACTTTAATGTGTACGTATTATGCTCTAGGTATCCTTCTGCTCTTTATGTTCTCAGATGCTGCTACCGTGATGTCAACAAATGCTCACGGGGGAATGATCCTGCACATGGTTATTTCTATACAACACAAACACATGACAACCGACGCCAGAGCGTCAACAAAAGGCAAAAGAGGCACTTGGTAAAGTGTGGGAAAAAAAAAAACAAAAAAAAAATCACAGGTAGATTGAAAGTGAACACTGGACTCTCACATGAGAGTCTGGGTTCGTTGGATCCGTCCACCATCCCTCCCACTTCCCCTACAGAGACCTTCATGCTCCTTAACTTACAACATAAACATCAATCTGACGCCGTCCAGCTGCATGTCATGCTGCCACAGCAGGTGCCATGTGGCGACGTATCATAACACGACAAACTGTCCTATCCGACTGCATTCTCAGCTGACGCCACCCAGCCATACATCATTACAGACATGAAAAAGTGTCTTTTGGTGTTGGAAATCTTGCACCAAATTCTGTGTCGATATATGATGACTTCTGAATGAGAACGGGCTGGATATTCTAGACACAAGTCAGATAGAGGGAAGTTTACCACAGTTCACCTGCACATACTACCCACAATGTTTTGACACGAAGCTGGATGAAATTGTCAAAGTATCCCTTTAATCTTGTTCGTCTTTGTACTAATCAGTGTAACACCCTTTGTTAGCTCAGTTCGCGAGCTGGATAACCTTAATTGCTTGCAAGATGATGTCCAACTTTTTGTTAAGAGTGATGCAACTCCCTTACCTCTTTTCAGTCTGCGCTGTCTCTTTTTCTACTGAAGCTAACAACTGCACTTTGTAGCATGAAGGAGGGGGAAAAGCAATCTGATCTTTGCCTAACCCCTAACTCTTCTACTGAGGGGATGAGATCAAGAAAATGCCAGCTCTCTACACTTCTATAGTTAAAAGCTCTGACTGCTGAATATGCTTACATTGTGGCAAGTGTAAGTGGTGAAGGGAGGTTATGTTTCGGAATCGTGTATCTAAAGTGTTTCATCTTCAAGGCTAGACAGGACTTGTGGGATTCAGACAGCCATTTTCAATATCAAGGAGGTGTGATTTGTGGGGGTATGCTGATTTCCAAGGTTGGAACAGGATGCATATTCATATGCTGAGTTTACAAAAACAAAGTGGCAAAACAGCAGTTTATATAACCTTTGGATTTCCTCATGAACAGCGGCAGAAACGTATTTTGCATCACAATAAGAATGTGTATTATTGCATTTTGTTTGTGTTTGCATGTTGGTGTGTTTGTGCGTGGACGCACACGCGGACATCTGAGTGTGTGTTTGTGTCCATATTCTTCTGATGTGAGACTGCTGGCAGCGATTGCCCTGTTTTCCCATTTCCCCTCTGGCTAATCACTAGAGTCCCCGTAAATCCTTGGTATCACCACAGGATCAAGAGAAGGCCTTCAAGCCCCAGGGAGCCTATTTCCTCTGAGAGCAGAACACAAACTGGAAAGCTCCTTGATATATTTGCTGGCCCAGGGATGGTCAAGACTTTAGGGCTGAGAGATGCTCCACGGCATCACCCCTCTGTCGGTAGGTCTCCGTTTCGCATTTAACACAGCAAACAGGAAAACTCAATCAGATCTAAAAACAATGTCTGAGGCTCCAGAGAAAGGTTATTATGAAAAACGCAGAGAGGAATATTATATATCATCTCCGTCAGTGGGAATAAGGAGGAGGAAGGTCAGTGATAGGGATCACATTGTAATGTTTCACTCCAAACCTGTATTTTCCAGCTGCAGTGGCTGTATTCCAGCTGGTGTGGCTACACAGAATAATTAGTTTGGTTGGAACAGCACCTCGGGGGGCTGGATTAGCTCTTGGAGGGCAGTTTCTCCAGCAGCCCAATGTTCTGATGAGAGCTGAGATATACTGTCATGCACCCAGCACTGAGAAGCTTTTGATGGTTTTAAAAGCCTTGAGCAAGTGACAATTACAGCCTGAATGGCAAACAGTGTCAAAGGGAATGAGATGCTCTGGACTCCAAAGCTGAAGGTCACTGGGGAGACGGCCTGTTGTAGAGCCGTGCATTACAATGTCGAATAATGGACCGTGTCCAGAGAGGGGGCTAACAGACGGGCAAAAATAAACTTGGAACATTGTTCCTGTTTTTTTAAAAATGAAAAGCAGGATCTCTGCAAATGGCAGTCGTACAGAAACCAAATGATTCACAAAATAAATAAATAATTCTAATCATATAGACATCTGTGGTGACAGATCTGCAACAACTGCAAAACGGCGTGTCAGATAGTGTTTAGGATTGCAAACATAAAAGGAGCTGTATGTTTTAGGCTTTGGACTTTACCATAAAACTATGTCGCAGATGTTGTAGTTATCATATGTCCTGAAGTCATAAGGAGATGGGTGTTAAAAGAGAGAGGGAGCTATGGAGATTTCTATGGAATAGAAAGTATCTCAAAGAGAACTTTTCATTGCACGGTACAAGTTTGCACTGTACAATCTACAGGTGAGTTTCCATTAACCCTATATACACCAAATGGAAACATGTCAGTTTCGAAAAAACTCCCATTTATTGCAAAAACGTTTTTATGCTTGTATAAGGTGATATTCGAGGCGAAACAAAAAAGCTATATTTCACAAGACTGCATTGGTAACACTTTCTAGGTCACGATGCTATGGCTATGTGCTTGTCAGTAGGACCCCTCACGAATGATGCAACAGGAGCTTCAAGAGGTGTTACTACATCGCATAACCCTTCAAAAGTTGAGCGAATCATCCAGAAGTTGTAAATCCACAATTCCTCTGTGAAATCGTGGACTATCACCTCTCAGAAATCCCTCGTACGTGGCCACTCCCAGGTATAAGGGGCTTGCCTTTCCATTATTGCTTGCGTAGTACGCCTATGTGGCCTTTAATTGGATATAATGACGGCTAGAGCGGTGGCTGCAACAGAAATAATCTGCTTATGTTTTGAACATCCATCGCGAGAGGAGAAGTCGCTTAACATCACTCAGTAAAAACGCAGCCATCTCGCAATTGTGCTCTATCGACTGAAAATAGAAACTAAACTATAAACTTGTAAGTTTGAGCAAATCTGTGATGGAGACTCGCCTGATGTCTGATGCCAGGAGTCAATGCAGTGGAAAGTAAGTGAAGTTTAGGGTTGGTTTGCTATAAGAAGCAGCGACCATAACTGATGTCATCAGCTCTACCAAAACTACACATTAAATAAAGTTCTTGTTGGCCATGTTTCGTGGAAGGTTTATCAGTTCAGTGACACAATATTTCATAATCTGATGATGCAAAATCTTTATGAGATTAGGAAAACGTGCCTTCATTAAATAAGGCTACCATTTACTTGTTCTTTTATCACTTATTTTGATGGATAAGTCTAATAACATTACATACCAAACATTTTATTTTTTGACTCATATTAAAAGATAGAAATACAGTAATTTCTACTGAGCATGGTGCGAGATTTGAATTTGCAATCAGCTGTTTAGGGAAGGGCCTCAAAGCCCTAAACTACATTTATAAAATGTAAAGGAAAAACAGAACCGACATTACAGTTTGTCCCTGCAACTTTCCTTTTCCTGAGGATTTCACAAGTGTTCCTCCCCTCAGTCTTTTTAAATGATGTATTTCCACTTCTGAGATAGCGTGGCTCGTGTTTTACTCCAGTGTACCATTTTTACAACAAACACTCATCAGAGGAAAACCAATATAGGACTGGAGAGCTCCATTCATGATATCAGAGATCAAACACGTTTTCCCTCAACAGGGGAATTGCACGTCGAGTTCTTCATCTCTCCTTGAGCAGCACGTACGCATGTTTACTTCCATGCTGGATGTGTCAGGTGTGCCTGTTCTACCGAGAAGCATGTTCACCACACCAGAAAACTATGAAATAACTTTTAATGTGACCTCCAACCATCAAGAGCGTCTCCCAGTGCTCTTCCGCTCCTGTGTGCTGACACTGAAGTTTTTAAAGATACAGAAGTAAAGGCTCGCTGGAATGGCAGAATCACAGTTAACTTCATGCTGGAAAAAGATCTGTTTGTGAAATTAAGTTTTTAATCTTCAGTATCTACACAGAGTAGCACATTTGATACTCTGAGGCTTTCATTTGCATAACGGACCGCGTCCCATGAGGAGAAAGAGGAGAAATGTTAAAATAAAATCATAGCTTTTTTTCCCCCCTTTAATTCAGCAAAACAGTTTGATGTGATATCAATGTTGCAGCTATCAGCAAATCTTTTTAAAGATCTGACTGAGCACATTCACAAAAAGGCAAAAAAAAAAAAAATTAATAAAGCCCAATTCAATGGTTTGTAAACCACAAAAATCACACGGCACTGACCCTAAAGTATCACCTGAAAGTGTGTTATCGGTATTCTCAGCCCCAGTTCTGGTGCGCATGACAAATATTCTTCCTTAAATAGTCTTGCCAGTGACAGATACTTCTGACAGCTGTGGCACAAGGAACACTACATCACTCTTTCACTGGGCTTCCTGCATGGAAATTACAGTTAAATGATTGTTTCTTCTCCACAGAGTGATGATTTTGGCGACGAATAAAAGGAGGGGGGTAAAAAAAGAAAGAAAAAGAAGAAAGATCGTTGGATGAAATAAACCTCGGGGAGTAAATAAGTTGCCGTTTTGGAAGTTTTCACTCTTGACTGAAAGAAATGCAGAGCAGACAGAGACAAGGTGTGTGAAATATGAGGACTTTGAGGAGCGTTTGCAAACTGACAGCTGAACATGCAAGTTGAAGTTTACTTGGGGACACGGTTGTGAATAATTGAGTTTTCACCAGATTTGCTCATCTTGACATTTCTGAGGGGAAATCCCGACTGGGGGCCCAAAAGTAATACAATTACTCGTAGAGTGAAGTGATATGCAGATTTTCTGTTTGTTTTTAAGCAGCTGCAGTTTGCAGGGGGTCAAACTAATATGATTTGGTCTTTAATTCGCCTGTAGGGTTCAATATCTCGAGGTCAAATTTATTTTTTTTTGCAAGGAAATGTGTATAAACACTGTATATCTTTCAGTTTTTACCTTTGTTTCAAATCGCAGTGACCAAAAACACCGACAGTGATGGTACTGTACTTTGAGTGGTGCAATATCTGTGTGGGAGGGTACTAAAAATAGTTTGTAATATCACTCACTCACATCAGTTGCAACGACCGCACAGGCTGGGGTAGCAATGTTGTTAAGCATTGTTCAGTCCCATCTGTGATACAAGTACTCCCTACATCACTCTATGACCGTATCCCTGCTGAAAAAATAGCTTGATAATTGTTTGACCAGCAGTTTTTGAATTATTTTTCATGATAGTCAGTAAAGCTGGTTTATCCATTGAAGTTCCTGTAAAATTGTAATAAACGTCCTTGAGTCTGAAAAAATAACAGTGTCATGAGGGGAGCATATGGAAATCACAGGGCATACATCAGTTAAGTCTACTGTCATGGGACATGCATAAAGATAAATGTGCTTAGCTTGACAGGCTGGTTAATGCAAGCATTTCCGACTGGTGGTCCACCCGGCTAAACCATCAAAGACCAGCAAGAACTGGGTCAGGACCATCTAAGACCATCTTCATTTTTTCAGCAGGGATGTTACTGCATGTCCTGATTAAAATTCTCATGAACTTCCGATGATTTTTTTTCTCATTTCACAGCCCTTCCAAGCCTGGAACACATTTCATGACTCTCCCAGGTTTTCCATGACTATGGGAACACTGCATGCAAGCTTTCAAATTCAGTTCAACAATCAGGGGCCTTACGAGGTCTATGACATGCTTTACTCAGCCACACTAAGGGGCTTGCGTAACACACCTACGTGGCCTTTGATTGGAAATAATGACAGCTAGAGCGGTGGCTGCAATAGAAATAAATCTGCTTATGTTTTGAACATCCATCGCCATGCATGTTATCATGAGAGGAGACGTCTCATAACATTACTCAGTGGAAACGCAGTCATCTCGCAATTGTGTTTTATCGACACTGAAAATATCACTTGTAAGTTTGAGCAAATCTGTGATGGAAACTCGCCTGATGTCTGATGCAGGGAGTTATACATGGCAAAACACTGACTATGGCTGCAATATGCTTCTAGTTTATATTTCCTTCAAATTTCAGTTGTACTTTAACGAGGTGATGGTGAATTGACGAGTTATAGCTGTAGGAAAGGTCTCTGAGTGGTAATTATAAAGAATGTTAGCATCTGTCCATTTCATCTGCTCTCTTTATGGTGCCCCATTCTTCATACATGACTGATGCATCGTGTGAATGCAAATCCAGTATTGCCATTATTTGTGGTCCAAAGAGGGCCACTTAGTGAAAGAGAGGGAGGAAAAACTGATTGCCCTCGTCAGACAACATGATTGTAAAATCTATAGGGATTATTTAGGTGAAACAACATCCACATCAGATGTGATTATAGTATTTCAACCACTGACTATTTTCTTGCTGGTCAAAAATTCATGCATCTCATTCAAAATACAATTGCTAAACCAGCGCCACAGTCACACACCTACCACTTTCTCTCATTATATCGCTGCATGAGATCACACGCATTAACATGTACATGTTTTTAACCACAGCAGTGGACTGGGACTGAGTCCTTTTATAGCACTGAGCCAAATATACAGTCATCATTTGTGTGTAAAGCTTTGTCAGAAAAAACAACCGCAATGTTTCTGTCCCTGGTGAATCTGCTTGGCTTCAATTAAATCAGTGAGAAAAAAAAAACATTTTAAGTACCCCAGCCCTACTGGCTCTGCGCTGTTTTCAGCCTCACACACATTTTTTTCTTTGGCATGGGGATCCACTGGCCTGTACTCTACTCATAAATCTGCAGTTTATCTTATATTCACCAGAGGCCAAACACAGGGCAGAGTCCACAATACAAATACTAAAACTAATATTAATGATAACTTATATGCACAACACAAAATACAGAGTTTTAATGAGTGCTGACCATTCAGAAGTGATGCTATTTGTGTTATTTTCTGACTGTATACTCGGTTTATTATGTGGTAACACAGTCTGTCATCTGAATAAACTTTGCCGAAAAGTCGAGCGTTTGATTTATGGTTAATCAGATGGCACATAGATACGTATGATGCCTACTGAGTTAGGAGTCAGAAAAGATGAATTTCTAGACAATATCTGCTGTATTCCTTTGGAGAAAAAAAAGTCATCAGGACTGTGACAATGTAACTGAAGTTGAATAATGGCTGCTGAACTTCAAGCAGCAGAATATACATCTCTGCTTCATGGATTATTCATGCACTCCATACCTGCCACAATCTTATCAACGTGACATACATCTAACAGAAAACTCATCCTCCTCCCACGCTAAAAGGAAATGATCAACCCGCCGCCCACGCTGGGAATCTTCAAAGATCAATAGCTGAAATGCCGGACTGTACACACTGTCTTTCAATCGATGAATCTGAATAACAAAACCAAAATAACATGATGAGGAAAATAAGGTATCATCTCCTTCTGTGCAATTGCTAAATTGCTGCTGTGCAGGCAGTAACTAAAATCGCCGTTCTCAAAGAGACAAAAAGGAAGTAGCAGTTTCTCCCACAACCTCCCACACTCGTGGTCGAGGGACCCGTGCAGAGAAGGAGTGCTGATCTTATCCAAAAATGTGTGCAGGTAAGCAAAGCCTTGTGGGAAAGCCATACATTAAGTCATGTTGGGTGGATTTTCTTGCTCAGTCACTGCATTCTTCATTGTTATCAGCAAAGGCCTCCCCTTGCATAAGCCCTACCCTGCAGCTGGCACCATACGAATACAGTATACAGCTATCAAGCACTTACAAATAATACAAAAGGACAAAAAATAATCCAACCATTGTAAAAAAAAACCAGTAGCATTATTTTGAAAAATCAACAATTCCTACTATGTATTGAAGGTACATTCGCATTAACTGGGCCACATATTGTAAAAAGTGTAATTTTTCCAGTTTGTTCAAAGGTAATTTCAGCATTTTACTTATAAAATTTTTACAAAATTTATTCTCGTGATGGGTTTTAAGAAATATAGTTAAAAATGCCAAAGAATGACAATGAATGTTAGATTTATTGATCATAATGCAAGGTAGAGTTGCGAACCCACCTCTGCAAACATCCTATATTATATCCCACTACCAAAACATTTGTAGTGCTGTCACGGTCTAGCATTAAGTGGTCTTTGGAGACCAGCTATAGGTTTCTGTGCCATCTTTATTATAGTGTAAGTGTCATTTTTATAATAGGAAAAGAATAGAAAATAATAGGTTTTAGATATTTTGGGGGGAAAAAGTGCTGTTTGCAACAACTGTAATATCTCAATGCAAACAAACCCAACCATCCAAGGAGCTATCCTCGGATTATAATGTTCAGTTTCTGTGTCAGAGAGGTTATGATCCAGCTCCATGGTCATTTTTCAGGCTGCAGTATATGCCGTTGTTGTTATATTGCTTTCCATTGCATTATATTGCAAAGTCCTTCTGTTATTTCGTCCTCCCCCTGAAGATTATGAGGGCTGTTTGTGTTGATGCTGGAGAATCACCGCCTGTATCTAATTAAAGGGAAGTATTGGTCACACGCATGGCTATATCGGTGTAATCCTCCTGGACACTCTCATTACCGAACAGCAGGCGTGTTGGCCTTGTATTTCCTGGTATTGTCCTGTAACCAGATGGTCACAGGTTCAATGTCTGAAACGGCCAACTCGCAATGCCATGCTGTCCTTCAGGAATCCTTACCTGCACTGCTGTGCAAGTCGATCTGGGTAAGAGTGTCAAATGAATGCAGGAGGTGTTAGTTCAACAGTACACGAGGAAGTTTAAGGTGGGATGGAGGGCTCGGCCTTAGCTGAGCAACATCCACTCCTTAGGTCTGTCCATGTCCCTGGTGTCAATGCGACTGTGTTTTATCCCGCACCATTACGTGTGACAGCCCATTTATTAGCGCTGAGCAAAACAATTTGAATCAATGCCCCTGTATCTCATAGAACTACATAATGGCTGCTGTTAGTGCCGTGGCAGCTGAAAGTTATTCCCTTGCTTACTCCGTTATGGGAATGCTTGCGTGTCAGTGACTGTCTATGTTGCATTCTGGCTGCATTTTTACAGCTTAATACGGCTCCTACGGTGTTTAATTAAATGCATTTATCATATTACTGCAAGCATATGAAACATGATTATTCAAATTTGCGCTGAAATATTGGTATTAGCTAATAATCTGTGTCAGTCTAAAAACCACTGAATCATTTTCAACATGTTCATACACAAAAAAGCTTACAAATAGCGACAATTGCCGAACACAATGCTGACGGCTCCCCTGAAATTATTTCTATATTCTGAATAGTTTGACATTTCCCTTTCCTCCGAGCTACAGCGTCTACCCCCATCACCCCCTATATCTCTGCCTAGCCATTGGAAAGAGAAGATAAAATGATTATAGCCATTTGAATATAGGTAAACCATGAAATGTGAGTTCCTCTGCAAGTTGGATGATGCACATTCCGACAAACATATGTTATGAAAAGCGAAATGCATTTAGCATAGCACTGGGAACAAATTAAAAATGACTAAGCAAATAATCTCCACTGAAGCAGGACAGTCCTCTGATATAATAATACAAATAGCTAATTCATTTTGTCATTTTTATGTTATTACACCCCCTGTTCAGTCACGGTGTGTGAGTGCTATGCTATCCCCTTGCTGCTATGTTATTCCAGTCAGTTCACATTCAATTTATCTGCAGTGTATCTCCCTAGCAGCTTCTTCAGACATGTAAAGAGTGACCTTTGACACTGAAAAATCCTAATGGACGGTTGAATGATTTAAAATTGAAACAGCTGGGTTCACTCAATTGTCATTAGTTGTTGAATACAAAGAAAAACTATGACTGCCGCCTTGTATGCCTCCGCCATCAACTCAGTTTTCATGCTGTCAGGACTCATGTCACCATGACAGGACACCATGATTCAAAGATAAATGTGCTGTAAAGGAGCTACAAATTCTAAAATGTGGATGCGTCACACACATCTCCAACATGGCAGCACAGAGGATCTATACAATCACCCAAGATTAGTGTCACCAGTTCAGTATCCAACCAAATGTCTCCCCTTCTGTTCCTGAGTTATGGTGTTGAATTATGGACAGAAAAGTGTTTTTGCAGAAAGTTATGATGCCGAAGTGAAGCTGACCTTTTGGATATATAATGTCATCATTTCATTATTTTCTCCAATTAGACATTTGTGTGAAATTTCGGCTAAATTCACAAATGGATTCTTGAATTACAGCCAAACACATGTTTTGTGAGGTCACAGTGACCTTTGACTACCAAAATCTAAGCTCATCCTTAAGTCTAAGTGGATGTTTTGTGCCTAATTTGAAGAAATTTCCTAAAAGTGTCTTTGAATTATAGGGACCATGAGAGATGAGACGGATGCAAGGTGACAGTGACCTTGACCGTTGACCACCAAATTTAAACCAGCTCATTCTTGACTCCAAGTGGATGTTTGCGCCAATTCAAAGGATTTTTATTTGAGGTGCCACAGGAATTTCAAAATAAAGGCATATCTAAAGATATGTACCAATGTTTTCACTTTATTCGATAATATTGTATTGCTGCTCATTGATATCTATCCATATCTATATATTGTTACGCCTCAAGTTAGCACATGATCTGAGTATGTAGGTTGTTGTCTACAGTTGCTTTAAGCGACACCTGTATCTCACAGTGTCGCTTGTCCGCTCTGTTAGTGTTTAGTGATGAACTATCGTATTTGACACATTGAGAATTCTAATAAATGCATTTTATAAATTACTTTTTCCAAGCAAGTAAGAAACTGGCAATGCAATTGTTCACACGCTGAATTTCTTCATGTTCAAATAGTCGTGGCAATAGCTGAGAAAAGAAAATGTGCAGTGCGTGTGTATTTGAAGCTTCTACTGGCTTGGAGAGGCGGATTAATGAAAGTATGATAAATATACAGTCATTGACATGCAAAGTGTTAAGGGTTCTTCTCAAAGAATGTGATAATGTTCCTAGAAATATGTTTTAAAAAGGCCAAGACTATAATGGTTATTTTAATGAAAGGGGCATGTTCTTGTTCATCACATGACGTGGCACCGCTGTGTATTTCAGCCTTTCTATGTACAAAATAAAAACCATCAATTGACCCTCTTGCCCGCAGAGGCCTTGACCGGAGTGTAATCACTGCATTCATAGGACTTCTACATGTTTGACATCATTATACTTAACGTTGACTATGTTTGTATTATGCAGGTCTGTTGGAGAGGTACTACTATTTTCTCGATGTATGGAGTGGACCACTCAGCTAGTCACACACATCATGACATTATTAGTCATCACAAAGCAATCAATGCCATATAAACAGCGCTAACACTGTGGAAGAGCCATCTATTTTAACACTTCGAAACCTGAACAAACTGGCCTCAAAAACATGGAAAGAGGCAATAAGCAATGAAAGAAATTATGATTAAGGTAACCAACACTAAAAAATTAAATTACCTTAAAGTTTATAATAATTCTGATGAAATTGTGATAATTATAGTTTTTCCTTCGCTTTTTTCTCTTGCTTTTTAAAAGTAATTCTCTAAATCGACAAATTTCTTGAGCAAATTTGCTTCAAAAACATGTGAATAAAGCAATGAGCAATGAAAAAATTTGATCCAAAAATTTGCAAGAAATTAGTAAAAATGGCTCGAAACTAAGTTTAACAAAACTAAAATAATAAATTCTCTGAAAATAAGTAAGAACATACAAAATTGATTGAAATTTTAAATAATTCTGTAACATGTTTTAATTAGGCAGTTATTATAATTTTAATAATGACAATTATTATAATTACTATTATTTTTAGTTGTAGCTGTCTTTCTTTTCTCCCTTGCTTTTTAAAAATTATTTTCTAAATCTACAATTTTCTGAAACAATTTGGCTTCAAAAACATCGGAAGAAGGCCATGAGCAATGAAAGAAATGATCCAGAAATTTACAGAAATTGGCAAAAAAAGAACCTGAAAATAAGTTTAACAAAATCTATATGTTTCTTGAAGTTTGCGAAACATTTCTTACCAAGTTGCTTGTTGCCTTTTTCCCCATGTTTTTGAAAGAAATTGCACCATTTGCTGAGGGTTAAAACCTTGTCAAAGGCATCTGAAGGCAGCACAAGAAAAGTGACGTTTCAAAGGGTTAACTCCAATATATTTCTCTTCATGTTGTGTGTGCCACATGCACCAAGGTTCTGGCCAATGTAAGACACTATTAACGCTTATCAAGATGCTACTTCAAAGCAAAACAGGGGATGAGCTTTTCCCTTTCATCATCACTCAATCCAATCTGCCAGCAAAACATGATATCAGTGAATATCACACAATTCCAAAATGATATTTCCATCATATGCAACGCAGGAGGTGCTGCAGCGTTGGTTCTCTCCAAGTCAAGTGTGTGGCTTGCTTGCTTTGCAGGATATGGCGGCTTTGTGTTGGGATTTAGTAGGGATTGAGTAGTAATGGGTGGGCAGTGTTGGGTAGCGCTCAGCTATCCCAGAGGATTCATCTGATGAGCCGGGATTGGATTCATCTGCTCTGTCGATCGATTTGTTTTTGCCACACGGACACCTCACTCCAGTTTTGAGCTCGACTTTTTTTACCCCATTTTTTAACTAGTTCTGAAAAACGTAATTCTATTGAACACAATCTCATCCCATCTGCGCCGGCTTTGGACACTTGTTCTTGTTTTGATCAAAGTTGTAAGGTAGAATTGTTCTTGTGTCCTGCTAAGTGAAAAAAGAAGCAGTATTACAGCTGAGATGAAATCTTTTTTTAGAGAGAAACTCATCTTCGGTTTTGTTTCATGATTGTGCTAAGGAATTAAGACTGCCATTAATCTTTTTTTTTTCTTCCTTTCATGAAATGGAAGCCTTGTTGGAAAAAACATCTTGACAAGAACTGGCAGTAAGCACAGACGCAGATGAATGAAAGTGTTCCACAATCCCAAACCATGAGGGGTTTGAGTGTGATATTTGTTAAAATCCTATTTTGGTTTGTGAGACAGAGAAAGAACTTTCTACACAGTGAGTTTCTGTGTGCATGCTATAGAGTCCTTTGATAAATACTATGTGGCCATAATGCATTTCAAAGACAGCTTGTTTCTGTAATATTAGACGCAGGAATACACTACACTGATGGCCAGAATAAATTTGCATTGCTGTTTCCCTTAATCAATTTGGATTCTGCTCATGTTAACTTCCTCAACAGGGGTGTTCAGACAAAATCTGGGGGCACTGGGTTCAATGATGTTTGAAAGGGGGGCCGCTGAAGTGCTATTTAATGCACAATCTTCACAAAATTATCACTCGAAAACAAGGTTTTTCCTGATTAAGTCATTTATTTTTCCTTTCTGAATTGCTTGTGTGCTGTTTTTTTTTTCAATTATATTATAACTGTACATTTATATATAAAAACTAAGCATATTCATTTAACTATATAGTCTGGCATGATGCTGAAATAACTTCTAATTTAGCTAGCATAACCGCTACAACCATGTGGCAAATTACCCGTGCTTAGTCCGTTACCTCCCCGATAAAACATAATGAATTACTATTATCAGATATGATAATATATATAGATATATATAGATATATATATTATCAGAATAGCATCACATTCGCAATAACATTATGGGAACACATTTCATTCGCATGCATTACCCATAGTAACGTGCTCATATTTATAGGCATTTATTCTCTGTGAAAATGGACTATATAGTATAACCTAATGCTGAAATAGATCCTTTCATAGAGAGCAAAACTACTGCTAAAGAACTAGCATTTAGTACTTTGTCCGTCAACACAAAATGAGTTTGACCATTACAGAAAATTTCACAGGAGTACGTGCAATGTATTCCTGAAAAAACATGTCAGACTCTCTTTCACATCCAAACAGTGCTTTATAGAAAGTGAGAATGAAGAAATTCAGCTGAAGGACAGTCAAGAGGCTTTAAAAGGTCACTTCGCCAAACAAAAGATACAAAGAGGGATGGAAAAGTAAATCATGCCAACATGACCCTGCACAGATAATACTCAATAAGAAAAACTGATCTACAGGAGAATTAATACTTCAAAGTATTTTATGCAATTATAGAGGCCTATGTGTTTCTTTTTTTTATTTTAAATTATTAACTACTGCCTGATTTTTGTATCTTTCTTTACATAAATGAAACAATTTTCACCATAACTTGGTGCAGAAAAAAAATCACCAAAATGCAGAAAATTGGGTGTCTTATGCTCAACTTTTAAAAGTACTACAACTTCCATGCAACATGTAGTGAAGGAAGGATCTTCAGAAAACCACCAAACACAGGGCTCATGCTAAGTTTCATAGTAAATCAGATTATTAACATTGCAATTTTAAATAAAA
Organism: Plectropomus leopardus; assembly: GCF_008729295.1. Classification (NCBI taxonomy): domain Eukaryota; kingdom Metazoa; phylum Chordata; class Actinopteri; order Perciformes; family Serranidae; genus Plectropomus; species Plectropomus leopardus. The sequence continues at coordinate 2,327,851 of NC_056483.1, forward strand.
AGGCTTACAGGCCTACATGCCCTTATGTTTTTTTTTTACTTTTATTTTCCATTGCAACAATAAATGCCAAATTACTACTTTCTGATTGGCTGCTGTTTGTGATCAATTACAAAGCCCAATTAAAGTTTGAATGTCAAATTTCTTACTGTTGCATTTGTTTACTACTTATAAATATCATTTCCATTCACACGGCTCGTTTTGCTACCTGGGAAACTAATGATAATGATATTCCAGCTGTCCAGTTTAATCAAATCTGTTGTTTGGCATTCAATGGCATGCTTTTATAATGATATAACATGGAAAAATAATCAGCATTAATATTCAGGGAAGACACTTTGCCTACATTTTAACTGATGGGGGGCAGTTAGAGATGTGGGTGGTGGGGGGGGGGGGGGGCGCTCGCCAGGAAGGTGAGCACTGTGTTGACTGATTGCTTGTTGGGATAGGGGGTGTGTTTGTTTTGTTTTACCTTAACAAATTGTCATATCCATCCTGGCTTCAGACATTTGCAGTTGACAGTTAATGTTTCTTCTTTTTTTAACATTGATCAAGGAAATTTGCTGATTAACTCTTTAAAAATGGACCTGGTGGCCATTATTGGCATGGTTCTGTTTAAGTAGTTCTAAAATAAGGACCATAAAAGCTAGAACGTTCATCCTTTTTGTCGTAGAAATGTATTAACACTCGTATTAATTTCATTGCGCTACGTTACAAGTTGGGCAAAAATGCAAGGTGGCGGCAGAGGACTGAATGATGAATCCATCACAACACCTTTGCTCTGCTCATAAAAATCAGCATATCTCAAAAACTAAAGAACATACATAGTTCAAATAACTTATGGAGTTTGAAGAAATATTAAGTTTATTTTTTCTACATTTAAAAATCTTTTGGATCAATGAGCTTTGTTATGTTTGTATGTATTTCGCAAAATCTGATTAAAAACATCCAATTTTGGTGTTATCAGTTAGTGTGGTTTATGGGCTTACATAACCTTTGGCTTAAGTTGTGCCTATTTTTAGGAATACGAAGCATTTAAAGATAGTCCAAAAAAATGACTTTAAAATACCCATGTAAATACCAAATAAGAATACCATCTTTAATCTGATTTTTTATGCTAATGCTTTCATCTTGTAGCTCTTTGAGATTTGTTTCACATGTAAAGTACATTACAGATAAAATCTATTTTTTTTTTATTATTTATTATTATTATTATCATTATTATTATTATTATTATTATTATTATTATTACCATTTGCAGTGTTCTTCTTCTTATTATTATCTTTTTTATAATTGTTTTTTATTATTATTAATGTAGACAGTGGAGCACCATTTCAAAGGGGCTAAAGAGTTGTTATTTCTGTAAATGGACCTGCGACACTTAGGACTCGGTCGCTGTGTGTAGCTCCGTTCTTAATCCCGTTACTTAATAAAATCTGATCGGTCAGTTGTTTCTCGTACCAGGGGGAAACCGCCAATGTGCAGCCTTTTTCGGATCACTGAACAAACCTGAGATGTGGGCAGCAATTCACAACTCCGGAACGAGCTGAGACAGATGCTTTATGGATCAAAAATTAGATCAACTTCTATATTCTCCATCTTTTCCTTTTAAGATTGCCATCGAAATTCAAATTCATATATTTTTTGGATCAGATGATGAAGATATCCCACTGGCACTTCAAACACATGTCTGTCTTTGCTGTTTATTTTGTTCTTTTTTTAGATTATACACGCTTCAGACTGATAACTGTACTGTTTTTACACGTGTTAACATATGGGGAGCTGGATAGCAGCACCCAACAAGAGCCCAGATGGGACACTTCTTCATCAAAGAAATTTAAACAGCATAATTAATTAGGATCAGTAAATAGATTTTTTTTCCTTCATGAATAGACACTGAGGCTTTGAAGCAAAATGGGACATGTACATTTAAGAGAAAATACATAAGGATGCTAATAGAAATATACGTTTAATCCGTCAATGATGTACTGATAAGAGCTCATGTGTGAGTTGTCCAAGTTCTAACTTTCTGACATGTTGGACAAGTGCTCATCAGTGTATCACACATCCATCCTGCACTGTCTCTCCAGGGAGGCCTCAAACTGCAGCAGAGCCTTGCAGTGTGCTGGACTGTGCTCAACAAAGACAGATCTCCCTCATCTTGGCCAGTGCTGGAGAATTGAGGGGCAGACTAATGACAGGGAGCTTGTTCTTGAAGCATAGCAGTGAACAATTTAAAATAAAAAAAAAATGGTGTTGACTTCAAGGCCTGGAGGCTTGTCGACTTCTTGTGCAAATGTGGAAAGGGGAGCAGGACACAGGAGGGCCCTGACAAACACTAAGCTTCACAGCATCTTAAGGAGTCAAGGAGAACGTCTGCATTAAATCCAAATAATGAAATCGGAGGTCAATCCTGAAAACAAGAATCTCCTCTCAGGTGATATTCTTACTCAAGAGTAAACTATAATTATGGAAGGTTCAATTTGGCACTGAAAGGGAAAACAAGTATTCAGCCTGAGGTATGTTAATGCAACGTCTAGATCAATTGGAACAGCAGAAGGTACCAATTTGTTTTCCGACACACAGACCAATTTCCCTCTCATTAGGACCACACATTGAGCACTGTTTTTGTGCCCGCTAAACAACAGAGTTGAGTACACAGATTATGGGGTATGTAAGGAAATTCTCAACGGAGGGCGCACAAAAGACGTCCTATCGAGTCTTTGTGCTCATAAGGGAATACTAAGGATCAATTAATGAACTGGCTCGGTCCACTGTTGGCTTGAGTATGCAAAGCATGCTTCCTGGAAGAAGGTAATTGACAGCTCAGAAGCGCAGTGGGTGATTTGAGTGATGAGTGTGCAGCATTAGTGGGTTTGCTTGTTTGTCCTCTGATTTATATTACCCAGGTGAAAACATACACATTAGAATTAATTGAAAAACATATTTAAAACAGATGCAGAGGGAGTGGAGATGAAAAATATTTTCTGTGAAGCAGATTCCTGCAGGAATCGTGATGGATGTAATAATGGAAGCCCCTGACATATTTATATCAATGGCAATCATAAACCCATGCCAAATTTATGCAGATTTTACCTGGTAATCCATTAAGATTGTCTAGAAGAAAAAAATCTGGCTGAGGCAACTGTTTTTCTGAGTGCAATGTCCAAATGTCTTTATTTATGTCTTTTCCATTTAAACAAAAAAGACATAAAAAGAAGTGTTGATTTTGAGAACTATGGCACAACATTTTCATGATTAACCTTTTTTCACAAGATGAAAATGGAAAAAAAAGTCTTTAAACACAATTGTGACAAAATATCTTACAATTTAAATGAATTAATTATTTGTATAAAAAGTTTTAAAAAGTTTGATGAATGGACAAGTTAATTACAACACACAATGTGCTGTTATGAAGTTGTGTCCACATCACGTATTTCTGTGGGACTGTGTTAAACATCATGCTTCTGTCAGTAATGTTGGCTAAAAGTTACAGCTGCTAATTTATAGACTAGATGCACCCAAAACCCCAGAAATAATTCTACAATAAGAGGCAAAAACAACACCTAGGACAAACCAAGGAAACAGCACACCAACAACTATTAAAAGGTAAGCCAACATTAGATTAATGTCGTGAAAAAAGGTCCCTTCCTGCTAACCTTGTAAAAGACAATGGCTGTAAAGCCTCAGAATACTAAAAGGACAAAAATGCCTTTTAGTTTTACAAAAACTAAGACAAATCAAAACTGTGACTCAAACTAAATTGCTTTCCATCCAATGTCTAAGACCAAAACTAAAATCAGGTGCCAAAGTGACTACTGATAAAGGGGGTGTTGTAGATTTCCACTTATAATCTGGTCATTTTTTTTTGTTAAATCACACAATACTTAATTTAAGGGTCAAAACAGTACCAATTATTTGTACACTGAGCACGGCTGTTACTGTGTTAGCGCAGGTTTTGTGTAGTTTAATCTACTCACAGACAGAGTGGCAACATGACAGTCATATAAACTTAACAATGGATGACTAATGTTAGCCCAACAATTTAAGAAAAGTCAAGCGATGTAGGAGAATTTTAATGGAATATATATCAGGCTGAAAGACAGACGGGAAAAGAAGTGGAGACAGCAGTCTAATGAATCAGCACTCGCCTGCTGACTGAGTACAGTGGTGATAAAGGAGTTTGGGACTTTGAGTCACACTTTCTGATTATGTATTTTGAGGAGAAAGCGAGTCAGTAATTGGACCCTGGAAAACATTAGGCCATTAATTATTTTCTAAAAGGGCTCGTACTCTCTGTATATCACAGAAAAAATGAGCTGAAAATGCTAATCATATGGATGCTGACTTGGAATAAGATTTTTTTTTTTCTTGAATTTGAATAAATAAAATACTTTTGCTTTAAGATGACTTTGGTGCACATTTGCATGGGTATCTGATTTGATTTGCATTCCTGTGATCCATAGAATGTATTATCTCTGGGCAATTCAGCATCCCCTCTTATCTGGAACACATCCAATCAATAGAGAGCAGCTCTGAATATGGATAAAGGATGGATATCTAAGGAGCACAGCTTACATGAACCGGCAAACTGTTCTGCATTAAGAAATCTACTCCATTCATATTTGGCTTAATCAGACATCCCCTAGCCTCAATATAATTTCACTTGCTTTACATTGCATCTTCTTTATCAGCAAATCAGGGAATCAGCCGTCTTCTTAAGACCCAAATAAGTTTAAAAAACAAAGACAATGATGCTGGTAATTAGCATGCTATAACCTCATTCTGTGGTTACCTTATTTTACCTTCTTTGAATTGCATACTCTCTCCACAACTTTTAATTTACTTAAGACAATGACTTTTAAAATGCATTGCTGTAGCGAAGCCAAGTTTTTGTCACCTGCATGCATATATTGTACTATATATAGTGATCAGCCATGCGAGTGTTTACTGTATACCCACTAAAAGAGCTCCAAGATTTCCGGACACCCACTAAAGAATTCACGAGGATGCGTAAACTCATAGTTTTGAGACAGAAGTTTCATGTCCGATATTTGAATTTTTAACTGCGGGGTCATAAGATATAACAGCAAATTGAACAAAGCTACAGAGCATGCAGAAAGACTGTCAATGTGTTTCCTCGCACCCACAGAGAGCTCAAAAAATAAGTCTCAAAATCTGACAGATAGTCAAAAGTGAGGTAGAATTTTTGCACTTCTGGTTGCCTCGTCGCAAATTCAATAGGTTTTTTGAAAGAATTTTTAGTTAGATGCCTGAAATAAGGTCTGTGGTTAACACAAGCTTAAGACACTACTAAGATGCTACTAACAGGCTACCTATAGGTTATTTGACAAGGGAACAAGGGGTATGCTAACTTGTGTGTCTGCCTACAGAAAAACCTCATCCCTAAAGCAATCTATACTGCTGAGTTCATGCAGTGTGTGTGCAAAGCGATTGTGTGGTTGAGAGAGAAAGAAGGAGAGAGGGAGAGTGAGAGAGAGAAAGAGATGCATGTGCATGTTTTAGCATGCGAGTCCCATGTGTATATTCCACTGGCTAATTGCTGTCGCTCTGCACTGTGCTCATATGGCAGTTACCACTGATATTGGGGTTTCGTCGGCAAAGAATCGTCGCACCCTTCCTCCGATTCCCCCCACAAAAACACCTTTAGCTTTTTCAGCCCCGCTTCTGTTGTTAACACTGTTCATGCTGTTAGCACCATGAACTGTTAGCTGCCGGTTTAACCACCGCCATGTTGAGAGCCATATGCAGACAACCTCTGAATCACAGATACACTCTGCATATCATAGCGAACTTATTTAAAATGTGTCCATTTTTGCAAACAGTCATAAGAAAAGGTAAACCTCAGTCTGCACAACACAACTGATATGACTGCCATCAAGATAACTACGTATGCATGTGAAGCACAAGAATTTTCCCCCAAATTAACTCATAACACAATACCATAACTACTAACTTAACATAACATAAACACAATCATAACACAATCTTTCCCTAAAACACCAAAAAGAAAGGAATAAAAAGATTTACAACACTTCCAAAAACATAATAACTCGAATATTAAATACTTAAAAATTATAAACTTAAGTAGTATTAAGTCCAAAATTTAAATCCTCTCAGCTGTAAATGTCCTTGGTTGTAAAGTTTAGTGTTGTATCAGGAAGTTTCATCCTGATTAAACAGATCTAATCCCCTAAATGCCCTCAAGTATGTGTGAATGGATGCATGTATTAGTTAATGTGGTGGCTTACGGGGTGTCGGATCTGTGATGGGTGTGTGCAAAAATGCGGGATGCTGTCACTAACAGTGACTGTACATGCAAGCAAACATAAGGCTTTTGAGAAATGGCACACATTGTACCGTGTCTGAGAACAGCTGAATATCTCCCTTGCCCACAGTCTCGCAGCAGAACTCGCAGCTTGAAAAATGAGCCAAAAGTCAGAAGAATCTAAAGCTAGATAGCTCTCGTTCTGCACCCCACCAAAGGGAGAAGTGTCAGCTTTTTCATCCTCTGACTGATTTAGACTGCCATTGGAGAAAACCGATGAGTGCTTTTGAGATTTATGATGCTTTTCCTTGCACATTAAATATAGACTTTGTAACATGTACTCAGAGCCGCTTTGAAAACCTAATCACACAGTGGAGCTCTGCTTTAAAAATTGTAAAAAAAAAAGATAGCGACTGAAAATCTCCAGTTAGCCCCGTATAATTCTGAAACCACGAGCAACACATGGCGACATTTCCCCAAAATACGTACCACAGATTTTAACTCCTCCAGATGTACCTTGAGACTCGTATTTCCCTTGTCTTTGTAGTCAATATGGCCATACAGATGAACATTAATCTAATCAGGCAGCAACAATAAAAGCTCTGCCACTGTGAATGTAAGTATCTGGGCACAATTTGAAGTAATAGGGCAAATAAGTGTGAAAGAGACACAAGCATTCATTTCAGCACGGCTCTGCAGTGAGGAGGAAAGTGGAAATTGGGACGGGGCAGTTCGAAATATTGCCATTTTCAGTCAGCATGAGATAAGCTCATATGAGCCCATTGTCAAATGTATTCATATCATACATTAAAAATGGCATTCAATATACCTACATTATTTAAATGGAGCTATTGCTCTACTGAGCGTACAGTGACCAAAATGGAGCCAACCTGAATTTTAAACCATGATATTAAACGGGAAAAAATCCACCATAAAACAGAATTTGCATAACAGTATTACTGTGACTTTGGAAAATTCAGATCAAATGGGGTAACACGGACAACAATGGTTGACGGAAAGAGCGTTCTTGAGCTTAAAATCTAGGAAAATTTACTTAAGGAAAATCAACCAGTTTAAATAAAACCCATTATAATCAAGTTTCAGTCCTCTTAAAATATATCATAGAAAATATGTTTTATCCTGATGTAACCTGATTTTCATCAGACCATAAACTAAACACACACTGGACCGTGACCCCCCCCCCACGCTCATCCATACTCTCTGGGAACCATTTTTAATCTCCTCACCTTATTGCCTGCAGAAATATTGTCATCACCATCCACGATTTCTGGCTGGGGCCTAAAATGTAAATCAATATATTCATTACCATGTGCAGAATACAAAACAACTCTGCAAGGGTAAATGGGTACTGCTGACAATGACATCCCCATAAAGAAGCAGACAAAGTATGGGGAGGTCCAGGTTATTTGATATCTTTTAAGTCTTGGACCAAAAACAAAAACTGGGACTGATAGTTTTGGTCACGCTTGGAATGATTACAATTAAAGTCTCGTATTAAATGTGCGTGTGGCGTTATCATTCTCAATGTCTGTAACATCAAGTCAATAAAACCAATTGCAAGTGATTGTAAGATGAGATGGTAATAGCTGTGATGAGTGGGAGTTACTTTGAACTCAAGCTTTTGCTTTCTTCTTCTTGGCTCTAAATGTTGTCAGATAACTGATCTGGGCCAGACATGTAACTTTGTACCTTTTGTACTTTTACCTGACATTGCACTGTAGTATTGATCCTGTTTCTAAACTGCTATGAATAAAATTATCAAAATACTTCCTTCATAGGGTTTCAAAACATTTTGAGTCCGGCTGATATACATCTGTAGCACTGAGTATTAAAGGTTCAAGTATCAAAAGTTGGTATAAAATAATAAGTCAGATTCCTCTGCTTGTTCACTTCCTCTTTGATAACATTTTTTTTCCTAATTTCAATCAACTTTTCTGACTTTCATATTCATTTTACTCAGACAAAGCTCATTGTTTAACACTGATACACTGACCGCTTATTCAATCATCTCCATCATCGTCAAATTGAAGTACACTGAGTCTAGGATCAGCCTATAAAATAGCCAACATGTGTATGTTTTCAACTGCAAAATGTAAACTCACACAATAGTGATAAAATGCCCAAATTGACACAATATAGCATGTGCTGTTTTTTTCTCTCTCAGATTTCCAGGACGTTTTTAACCACAACTGCTGCTACCCAAAACATGGGTATTTTTAAGCAACGCATAGTTATTTGCATTTCCAGCAGCTGTTGTGACCCAAAACGTCTTTTTTAGCAATATATTACTGCATTTTTTGCAGCTATTGCAACTTCAAATGTGGATGTTTTCAGCAACACACAATTACATTGCCATTGACAATTTTGCCCCCCAATTGTTTTTTTAATGACACACCTCTAGCAGTGTCCATGCCATGATAAGACGGTGTTTGTTGCAACACATTGTTGCATTTCCAGGTGCTATTGTGCCTCGAAATGTAGGAGGTTTTAGCTATACACCACAGCATTTCCAGTGGCAATCGCGCCCCCAACTGTGAGTACTTATTGCAACACATAACTGCATTTTGAGGGCCCACTGTACCACTACATGAGGGTGTGTTTCAGCAACACATCGCTGCATTTCCAGCAGCTATTGTGCCTGCGTTTCCATTGGCATTTGTTCCCCCATCTGTGCGTATTTAAGTGACACATCACTGTATTGCTAGCGGCTACTGAGCCGACAAATGTGGCAATATTTTAGTAACATACTGTAGCATTTACTGCTGTGTTTTTACCCCCGAACATGGATACTCCTGAGTGACACATTACTACATTTCCAACTGCTACTTTGTCCCCAAATGTGGGTATTTTAGAGACACTTTGCAAGGTTTCCAGCACTTTTTTCCTCCTAAAAGTGGGTGATTTTAACAACATATCATGGTGGTTCTTGCAGAGTTTTTGCTTCCCAAGTGGGAATAATAAATACTATTAGCTATCTGCAGCTGCAATTCCAGCAAATGGGGTTGTTTTAGGCCAAAAAATGAAAGTTGTTTTTGTGTCTAAGCATAACCAGATGTAGAAAGAAACATAAAGTTTGCCAGTGGCTCTTATAACAGCATTCTTAAGGGACTAGTCAGTGTAGCAGGAGCGTTCTAACCTATACCGAAAATGCTAATAACCACAAATAATGCCTGTTTAACAGAGAAATTTGAAATGGATGAACGGCAGATGTGCGACCTTGACCATCATGACTGACAAGTTGCTTATTCCTCCAATTAGGTAGTCATGGTGATAATAATGTTACAATAATGGATGTTGTTAATTGTTTTCTGGGAACTGGTGGATGGCTGAGTTGGTGATGGTGAAGTTTTAAATGATCCGGGAGAAGGGAAACAGTCTGCGGTGAGTTTTTAAAAACATCTTTTAAAAGTTATTTCTAATGGTACTTCGGATAAATTCAGCTTTTGGTGAAGATTGCTTCAAGCTATGCTTAAAAATATACTTTCCAACCTTTTGCTCTTGTAAGAATGAAAATTTCAAGCACAAGCAACACAAACTGGTTCGGTGTACAAACAGGCTTCTTGTCTTGTGTTGACCTATAATCAAGGATTAATCTTGTGTCACATTTCATTTTAGCATTATCTCTGCATGTGTCATTTCTTTAAGGGGAGGACAATTTACTTTTTTCCCCTCTGTGGCATTTATGAGAGCACAATGGTGATTGAAATTACAAGAGGGAGTGATTACAATGCCAGGTTTGACGTGTAATTGTTTCCAATAAGCAGCTGGATTAGACATGGAGGGATGCAGACATTAATTCATGCGCATTAATACGAGCAATCAGACGATAATTTGTTTGTGGCCTCTTGTAAATACAAAGTAAGATATGGCTTGAGATTAGTGGGGAATAAGATTGGACGGGATAGATGTATTTTCTCTTAGATTATGATGGTAATAAGTCACTGCGATATTTACTGTGTATATCTGTAAACTTTACTGAATGATTCATACACTGCTCACTCTCAGTTGTATTGATGGCATTAGGCTGGATTTTACTTCAAATAATGAAAGGATAGAAAAAAATGATACCATCAAATATTAATATATATTCTGCAGCTTGCAGGACAAAGGCAGATATTGTTTTTTCATCTCCATAAGTCTTTTCTTCATATAAAATCCGCAGATTGGCAAAATTCACCTTGCTGCCATTTCCCCGGCTGCACCCACTTTACTTGGTGGAATGATACCTCGCATTGCTCGTGGTGAGGAACAGAAAGTTTCCATTAACTTTTATTAAACCCAGATATTCAACCGCGTATGGCTTTAATTAATTCTATTCTCAGGTTATGAAGTAATTTGATTATATGGGCAAGAGGGAGAGCAGGGATCCGTATCTGTTCTCCATCTTAGGTTAAGCACTTAGGCTCCGCTGAATTCATTCATTACACCAAAAGCATGGGTACATTAAAGATAATTTTGGTAATAATTGTGCAATTAAATAATCTCATGTGACGTTGATATAATTGAAAAAAAAAAAAGAAAGAAAAAACTGCTCCGACATCACAGTAGTACCCCTGTCAGGCTGAATTGGCTTGAGGCTATATTGTAAATAGGAAAAGCCTTCTCCCCGGTTGGGTCCCACGAGCAGATTCATGTACCCGAATGCTCGCACATTCGCTTGAAGGGATTCTTTAATGTAATCCGGAACTGCAATGTGACTGGCAAATGTCAGGGTGGTGTTTAAATCTGTGTTAAAAAACACTGAGGAGAGGAGCAGTGAAAAGCAAAAGGGGCAGGCTTGTTAAGCATTAGAGAGAACTAGACAAATAGGGCGCTTTAGATGGTGACGTCAGGCTAGTGTATACCTTCTGCAGCTACGGTGGGGTGTGGAAATAGCATGCCATCTGCAAGAAATAATATTTGCTTTTGGGCATTCAGTAAGTCTCTGTGGGGGTGTGGGGTGGTATACGGTGTGGTAGGCAGTACAGTGCTTTGGATAACAAGAAGCACAGTGAAAAATTGCTTCTGTTCCCTTCATCTTTATTATGGTTATTGAATTTGGTTCAAAAGGAGCTGACATCAAAGGGTTGCTCAGAGATTCATAATTCGAGAGGTTCAGTGTATTTCATTGTGAAGCCAGAAAAAGGAATGTCGGAAACAACATTAAAATGAAAGAAATTTTCACATGTGAGATGCAGGTGTCTCCGGCTGGAGATCCATGCCACTCCGAAGGTTAGGGGTATTTTTTCTAAAAGCTTGGCTCCAAAGAAAATAGGACAGCTCAAATGTGCAGTATAGGAATCACACTCATATCTAATGCAATATGCAGAAGCGACAACATCATTTAACCCTTCAACACCTGGATCGACGTCAGCTTTTCTGTGCTGCATTCAGACACCTTTCACATGTATTTAAACCTTTGAACTCAGAGCAAATTGGTTTGATTTCTTTCAAAAACACAGGCAAAAAAACTTGGCAGGAAGTATGCTAAGTCTGTTAAAGTTTATTCTAATATTCAGGAAATGTTCTTGTACTTTTTGGAAATGTCTTTTTGGGTAATTTCTCAAGTTTCTCATTGCCCTCTTCCACTGTTTTTGAGAGAAATTTGCTAAGGTTTCAAGGGTTTAAAAACTGTATCTTTGTATCTTTAACTTAAAGAAGTATTTCACCAATATAAAGAAGACACTCACTTACCACTGGGCTGTCTAAGCAGCCGAAAGATGCAAATACTTTTGAAACTGGTGCTCCATGACCAGACAACAGAGCAAAACGGATGCTTTTACTCAAGAAGCAGAAAACCTACTACTACCAGAATGCAATGTGCCTTATCCGACCAATAAATGCTCCTGCAGGTTGGTGCAAAGCAATAATGTGAAATGGTCCATGTGAACCAAAAGCGTCATTTTAAGGTCAAGGAGTGCAAACATTTGAGGTGAGAGACATCACTTCTTGTGCTGCATTCAAAAGTCTTTCGCAAGTATTTGAACCTTTGGAAACTGAGCAAACTTGTTAGATTTCTGTCAAAAACATGGAAAGAAGTAGTAAAATGCATAGCTTGGATGCAAATGTCATACAAACTGCAAGAAATTAGTAGATTCAGAACATTTTTAAAAACAAGCTAGGGATAAATATCCAGAAAACTACATTTATAATTATCCTAACTAAATATTGAATATTATTAAAATTGTATTGTATTGAATACTAAAAATTATTAATACTGTTATAGAAACATTTTTATAGCATTTTTAAGTCATTTTTTTGTTTTTGTTTTTGGTTTATCTTACTTTCATTTTTATTTCTTTCTTTAAACTAATTCTCAGGTAATTTTCTTATACTTTTACTGATGTCTTGCTCATTTGGCAGATAATTTCTTCTCAAGTTGCTTATTTCCTCCTTCCCATGTTTTAGGAAGAAATCAAGCCAATTTGCTCCAGTTTCAAATGGTTCTAATTAATAGGAATACATTTTGTGTTGAATGGTGCAAGGAAACCTGAGAGGTTATCTCGTCTAACACAAGAAAGCGACGCCTAATCTATTCCCACGTCTAGTTAACCTAAAGATTATGAGACAGAATGGATACTTCAAGGTGGAGTAAGGCAGGTAATTATATCCTTACATCCCTTTGAAAACCTATTACGTCTATACTGTACCTCTGGAGATCTCCAGTGCGGTCTGCTTGGGTACTTGACTTTGATCTTCAAAGCTGACCTCCCTTCTCTCCTGATTGATGGATAGGCCCACCATTGACGCCTGCATATCCATCAAGGAAAGCCACCCGTGATGAATGAATATGTCCTTTATCAACCGTGCATCACCTCATGAAGTATTGTCCTTTTTCACCCAACGCATTCATCCTTCAGCCAAAGATTGATTAACTATGGACGTGATTCAGTCAGCAATTATGACCTCATCGCTAATCAATCTACCCTGCTTACAGGGTGTGTGTGTGTGTGTGTATGTGCATGCACATGTATGCACACACAAACACACACTCTGAGAAAATTGTGTCAGTTATCAGCAGCCACTTTTCCTTAAGTCCTAGGGATCATGGGAAAGTTTTCAGCCACAGTAATGCTGTCACTCTGGGGGATGGCAGTATTGGTCAGTTTGCTGTCAACATGTTAGTCCAGAGTGATATCTCAACGGCTATTGGACGGATTACCATGGAATTTTGCACAGGCAATCATAGGTCGGAGAGGATTATCAGGAAGACGTATTGTCTAAAATGCATCCTATTTTTATAACAGCCACAGCTGCACTAAACTCAGATACAACTAGAAAAGTGCACTCAGTAGATCTCTGCCAGACGGCTGCTCTATCTGATCACGGCTACTCCAGACAATTCTTGTAATTCCAGCAGATGCAGCACATTTCAGAGGCATCCCAGAAGCAGCTAAAAATATGTGTCCCTTCTCTGATTTGAAATGTTTTTGCAGGTCTGTGAATACAGCTCACATGGAACTCGTTCTTTTTTCCCTCAGCACAGGAACCACCGGGTGGATAACTGATCTGTCAATCCACTCAGAGCTGATCCGATTGATGAATGAGCGGAGTAGCTGCTAAACGAGCGAATGAATGCAAACTTTTATACCTACTGCAATAAACAGTCACCGCACCTGACATTCTGCTGCTCCCTCTGTACCCAGAGTACGCTCTGAGCTCCTAGAGTATGATGCAATCAACAGTCTAATTTTATATATTCCAATTGAACTTCTAATAACAGTCCAGCTCCAAAAATATAAAATCAATACATGGCAGCAGATGTTTTAATTGTGACAGGCTGCCACAAAAAAATGAATATGTGGGAAGCCTTGCTAAATGTGAAACTCAGTTCTACAAATAATAATGCCATTATAAGGATTAATTCATTTTTGATATCTAAAACACAGCCAAAAATATTTGATCCAATTCATGTATCTGGGATCTAAAATGTATTGTCTGCAGCAATAAGTACAAATAAATTTGCCCAAAAAGACACTATTTGAAGTGTAGCCTTCTTATGGTAGAAGCATAAATAACAGAAAAATTAACAAATAAACAAAATCTGAGAGTCTACAAACCATAAAGGCAAAACAGAAAAAAACCAGGTGCACTCCAAACTTGGCGTGGCGGCACCTGATGTAAATGCCCCTATTGGCTCCCTTACAGTCAAGATGATGGCTAAGATACCAAGAAAACAAACAACTGACTGAGTCATCTTATATTTTGCCTAATTTTGTATTGAGTACAAAATACCAGGTATGGAATTAATCTGCAGATGCACCTATTCAAAATGAGACCAAACTTTTCTATGGCTTTTAGTTTTTAAGGCACAATGAAACCCTCAAATATGGCCTTGGTTTTCCAGGTTTCTAGGTTTTCGAGAAAACTTGCTACAAGCTGATTAAGAGAACTGAGGAGTTGGCAGTCAACGACAATGTAAAGCAGTCATTAAACCAGGTCCTTAAGCACATGATCATACATGTGCACACAAACTATTAGAAAACTATGCATTAAAATCATGATCCAGATAATAAGTCCTCTTGTATGCCTTTGTTAAGATACTTTTATTTTTGTTTTTTTCATTTATATCAGTTGGAGGAATTTACTTGTTTAAGGGCAGTTTTTGTCTGAGCAAGAGACAAAAATAAAACTGCATTTAAATGACTCAGTAAGATGGATTTTTTTCTTCCAGTGTACCCTTGATTTTGTCGAACCACTTCGACAGCATCCTTTGATCCCTTCCTTGAAAGGAAGCAGACATATTCATCTAGAGATTGATTGCCCCCGTTAAATGACCCTTTAGGGTCATACTATAATGGGCTCTCTTCCTACTCAGTGACCAGAGGCAATCTCTGTCTTCAACAGACTACGCCCCCATGGATACTGGGAAGCATTTCCCTCGAGCATTGTGAAGAGAAGGACGCAATATTACAACCTGGAAATCAGAGTAAAGCGACTTAGATGTGGAAATTGTTCGGCTGAGCCACAGCACATTAATCTGCGTGAATCTGCTGAGACAAAGAACGTGTGAATGGCACAGCAGGTACACTGATCAGGCAGAACAGTTTGTGAGATGGAACCACAAAGCTAGTGACAGCTTTCTTTGTATTTTAATTAAAATTATACAAACATGTTCTACTTAAAATGTGTTTTGATTGGACAAAGAAGACAGATCTCCTGGCAAACACAGTTAATGTTACCCTGATGGTCCAGCTGTATGTACTGTGCGCACATAAGGCAGAAAAACATAAATTAATACATAACTACACGCAAAACGCACCATAACAGTAAGGTATACTATCCATGATGGTTTGTACCATGCACTTCTGTGATATTACTCAATATAATTCAAAACAACAATATACTGATGATGAAGCTTAGGTCAAAAACAGAATGAAATGAATCAGTTCTGTTGTAACAGTCGTGTTGTATTTGGTAAGTGTGAGTGAGCTATTCAAAGCCAATGCCACTCAAGAGCTAAAGACCTCCGTTGCTGGATTTTAAAGAAATTACTGTGTCCTTGAAGCTGTCGATAAAGATAATTCAGTCTCCTGTGCTACAAATCTAAAAGTACATAAGAACTACTCTTCATGTACTCTCGGTTTCAAATCATATACAGTAGAAACTGCTGATGAAGTACGAGGTTACTACAATCAACCTCTTTCATGGATCAAAAAGCTTTAGATGGAGTCACTCCTTTAGAAATCATGCTGAATTGACTTATAGCAGTCGAATTTTCTTCTGTTGTGTTCTTCAGTGTTCATTTGGGTTTTTTTTTTTATAAATGAAGTTATATACCTGCATACTGATGTCCATCCCTAACTGGAATAGCTAAATGCAACGGATAAACAGTTAAAATTAGTTAGCTAAATGTAACGAACAGACAAACAGTTAAAAAAGAAAGCTTAAAGTTATGTTTGAATGATTTAAACGGGTAAAAGTAGCAGATAAATAGTAAGTTAATTTGTTAAAATGTTAAACAACTGCACTGTACATTCATTTCGATTTATTTTTAATACTAACTAAAAAAGATCACTCTTTATGCCTGATTGCTGTTCTGCCTGTATTACTAGATTGTCTTATGTCAGTATAAAAAACGTTTAATGTTATTTTTGCTATATGGACCAATGCAGATATTTATTGATAGCTGCTGCATCACTGTGTGCCCTCCAGAATTGAATTTAGCAACTGAGTCAATTCAAGTGATATTTTACTGTTTTCTTTGACAAAATTGATTTTAAAAAAAAGTGATTATATATTGAAGAAATACTGACATCCAAATGAAGTATTCGAGTATCGATGCCCATTCCTGTTTGGAATTGCTAAAAGCGACGAATAGACAGTTGAAAAGGTTACTTAAAGTAATGCATGAATGGTTTAAATGGGTAAAAGTAACATAAATTGTTAATAAATAGCTAATTGGTTAAAATGTTCAACTTCTGCCACCCCAAGTGGTACGAATGTAGTCTGAATAAAAACTTGACCAAAGTGACCTTAACACTAACAGTTAAATTGTACAAAGAAAATTGCAGCTACATCCAATCTTATGTAATTGATAGTGTTAGATAACATCCAGTTTAAAATGAAATAATAAACATATTTAGAGCAAAACTGGTGGTGTTGATGAAGGGTTACTTGAGTTCTCCTGACAGGGCTGTAGGACACATTCAACAAACAAAGAAAAGGTTGGGAACCACTGAGTTAACAAACACTGTAAAGTAATGCAAAAAAGTAATTGCTTCTAGCTGCATTTCATGGTGGATTACTTTGTTTTGTGACATCTGGAAATTAGATGCACAGTCGCAACAGTTTCTGTCGCTCTAAAAGTCCAACAGGTGAACAGTTTCATTCAGAGCATCTCAGCAGGCCGACCTTTTGTCAACTCAAGGCTAATTCCAGCCCCCCAAATGCTTTGCTATTAACAATACATGCTCGGCCCTGATGCAATAGATCCTCTAGTAAATTGCTAACAATTTCACAGAATTTTTTCTGCAGAAAATATTGTTGGAACAATAACACTGCTTGCCATGGGAATTGAAAGATAATTGTATGAGCCTGTGGCATTGCTGTTTCATAAGCTTCACGCTCCATTTCTGATTCCCACAAGAAAGCTGCTTCTTTTTCCTCCTTTGCACATATTTATTTCTGGCACTTAATTTAAGTCTCTATTTATGTATATCTTAAATCGCATGTTCTTCTCTGTCCTTGCAAAATGGAAATAGGCACTGTTGTTATCTCTGGAACAGAAATAAAAACAATGTGCATCTCAGCTATTAAGTGCATAACAACATCTTCAAAAAGGGCAGTTTGAAAAGAGAGGGCACACCAAAGCTTGAACATGCTGTTGAATAAATACATTAATTAAGGGGGAATTACGTGCTTGGGGCTCAAGTTGGCTTGCTTTCAAGTGCCAGGGGTCCTCATAAATATACATTTAAAAGACATGTGGCAAGATCAAGAAGTAACCTCTTAACAATGAACTTCTGTATCATCATCTCTGTGATAAACACCTAGCACACGCTGGTAGCCTTGTTAAGAAACCAACACTTTTACTTAATATTAATGAATGGAAATTAATGCTTTGTTTGTTTGAGTCGAGAACTCTTCCAAGTCGTGGGACACAGTCTGTTTAGTTTCAACTCTCACGATGCAGACAGAAATATCAAATGCCAGTGGTCCCCCGACAGCTGAGACCTACCCCACTTTTGTCCCACGGCCCCATGGGATGCCATCACCGCCACAATTTCCTGTTCTCTACATCCTCTTTTAGGAATATTGCTGCTGTGAAAATTGCACGTATGAGTAATCCATGACGTGCCTCCGCAGTTAAAGAGGAGAAACAGCTTTTACACAAATCAACAGTAAAGGTGGAGAACTGACTAGGCGGCATTAATGAATAGTTCCCCAAATATAGGGACGGTTTTAAACACTTTGTACAGTAACTCTTCTCTAAATGAACGCTGTATTTAGACAGCTTTTTATGATTTATCACTGCGCTCAATGAAAGTGACACTTTTTATCTTGGTTTGCAAAGCTCTCTGAATACAGATCCTTCTAATAAATTGGTCCAGTAATGCTTGACATTGTTGATGGATGGCACCGAGGTGAATGTAATGGCACGGAACTGCTACTTTATAAAAGTATGTGTAAATTCATCAGATTTTTTTTTGTAAGGCGGTGTTAATACAGAAGCACGGGTGATTTCGTTTTAGTCAGCAAGATATCAATGTTATGATTAAAACTGCAATAAAGACAAGGGAATTCTTGTGAATTATACATGAGCGCTTGCATAATTCTCACCATATACACGTTTGCTTCACACTGTTGAATCTCATCACTTTCTCTGTGTTGATGCCATCACCTGGAAAGGTGTGGCTTCATAAGCTAGTCTCAAACATAGTTTTTCCTTAAATTACCTCCCTAAGAAAAAAGGGAATGGATTTCTTTTTATTTTTTTCTTTGCAATATTTAATTCCTTGGGGCAACAAAAACAATAAGCTGTTTTTGTTTTTTTATGAATATATGCCTCTAACAAATTATATTTGTAAAACAGAAAGAAAAAGAAAAAAAAAATCAAAATTATAAACTATGTACTGATATAGTGCTTATACACTGTAAAAAAAAATGTGTCCAGGCGGCCCTAAACTTTTAAGTTGACTCAGTTTTCGAAGACAAGACAACAACATTGTCATGTCATTACAAAATCATCACAACTTTAGTCAACTTAAAATGTAAACCCACCTAGACACTAACTTGTTTAAAGGTAAAACAAATAGTTTATACAGTTTAAAATGTTAGTAAAACTACATATATCAATTTGTGATCCCATAATTAGTAGTATTACCAGCACTAGAATAATTCCTATACATTTATTTATTTTAGATATTTCCCATTAAAGTACTTTGAAAATATCTATCTATCTATCTATCTATCTATCTATCTATCTATCTATGTATACATATATATATATATATATATATAAATTAAACATATAACATCAAAAATGAATGGCAGGAAGACATTTCTTTTTCTGAGAACTTGTCCATTTTAATTAAATTAGCTTAGCTTAACTTTGTTTACCATAAAAGACCAAATCAATCGTTTGGTTGAGCATATTTTAAAAAATGATTTTATCCTCATTAGACTTTATTTTTTTGCATAAAGTCATAGAAATGTATTTAGTAAGACCTGAAACAATAATATGTCAAAAACAAAAACAAACAATGCGCCCACCTTCAAAAAGAGTCTGAAATTTTGTTACCAAGTTTTTGTAAGAGATGAACTGAAAAGGCAGATTATTTAAAGACACAGCGACCTCTAGTGCATTTTCTGGCATAACATACCTGAACTGAATGGTAAAGGTAGTTCAGTCAGATTCAGTTTTCAAATTCAACACATATTTCACTGAGATACAATGACTATAGTGACAAGTGAAAATGTGCAAATGGTCGTGCAGGACGTTAAAGGGTTATGTTTAAAATAGCTTTGTGAAGACTGTCGTGTGCGTAAAAGTACTGACTAGCATTTACCTTCATAAGGCATTTATCAATGCAACACCAGAAGCTACTTTTGTCATTCATTTAAACCAGCTTTGAGCCACACATTTGAAGTCAGGTCAAGCTGTTTTTTTATGTTTTTGATACAACTGCCACTGTTTATATGAATAAATCAGTAAACAATATATTCCCACCCACAGAGTGAGCAGGGAGTCAGCAGAAATATATGCAAAGATTGAGCTGCTAGCTACCCTTTTCATTTGAGCAGCAAATGCAGGAGATCACAGTAATCTGTGCATTTTACAGCCAAGAGTGTACCCACAACACTGTGCAAGTTTGCGTACATAGTTAAGCAACACATTAAATATTGAAGTTGTGCACTCTTAGCTTGCTTTAACTGCAGTATGAGCTTGTGTGATTCATAATGTCGGCCAGTTATTCCAGTAAGCAGGCAAAAGGCAAGCATGATTTGTGCATGTAAACAAAGTCGCTGAGCCATGCATTGTGACGGTTCCCTTTCATATTCCTTGTAGTCTTCCTATTTCGGTGTGACAGTCTGGCTTTGCACATGGTGGCTTTACAATGTCTAACCCCACGCCCAGGTGTTTCCTCAACCCCATCTGTTCCCTCTGTGCCTCAGAGCCTCATCATGGAGTCACTGCTCATTGTTGCTTCGACACAGCATGTATTTGTACGACAACTCTATGGTGAAAAGCCATAATTTTAAGAAGCTAAAAAAACCTAGAGAGTTTGATTGCAGAATAAGAAATAAAATGTGAAATGTCAGGAGGTTATTTGCATATGAAAAGAGGAAAAAATAAATATTTCCTATTATATTCTCAGTTCACTGGTTGTGACATTATATCCAATGCTTGGTTATAATGTTTGATATCTGGGGGAAAAAAATCTGTGTGATTAAACATTTATGGTGGTAATTTATATGATATGGTATTTGGAAATCCAGCTGTTTTTTTATTCATTTATTTTTTACGACCATAACAGACCCCACAGATGCTCCTCTCTGATTTAAACTGATATGGAGATCGTGTATTGAGGTGATAAATTGTGGAGCACAGCACCTGCCACCAGAGGTCGGTCCTTACTGGAGGCGACTGTAAGTGGTGGGGATAATGTAACAGGACAAGTTAACAGTTGGCGAGGAACAACAGAGAGACAGAGAGACAGAGAGGGAAAACAGTTAAGTTAAACGGACTTCAACCAAACCAGAAATGTTGATTGTTGGAAGGTTGGAATGGCTAACCACTATGGTTTTGATTAATGTCATTTATTTTTTATCTTATTATTTAATACGTTTGCATAAAATGTGTTTAACGATGAGTAAACAAGGCAACTAATCTAGTCAAAATTATGATGATTTTTTTTGTCTAATAGTGGGTGGTGGGAAGTTGTGTGGCTACCTGTGGTTAGATAGAAAATTTTGACATATTGCAAACCCTAAACAATGTCGAACATGCTGCAATGCAACACAATCACAGGATAAATGTTGGTATTGTACATTTCTGCAAATCACTGATACATCCATCCATTGATACATTACATCTGTTTGTTGTTATGCAGGGGATGTGATGAATTTTTACATTTTAACAGAGCTGTGGTTAATGTGTGGTTTGGCGTAGCCACAAAAATGTCTTGGTGTGTGGTACAATCATGGTTCAAGAAGCCGTCGAATTCTTGATAATAAAACAATAGCTTTTCGTAGCACTACCCCAGCTTGAAACGCTACTTCTCGGTTAAATAAAAAACGTTCGTGGTACTACTCTGACTGGAAATGCAGCAATATCTAACCGCTTTTTTCAGCAATATCCTGAAAACTCAGCGTCATGTCTCAGTGCAAAACAGCCACTATTCATGGCCATCACCAGGTCAGCTCTTTAGAAATGTTAATATATGGAAGAAACCTACAAATATAGCGAATTTGTGGCTTGCAGAAATGTACAATGCAATCGGTTTCTTCTGGCAAATAGGATGTATAAGATCAGCTTTTAAGTTTGTTTTTTAAATTTTTTTTTAAATCTATTTAAAAATACCATAACATACCAAATGCCCTGGTAATATGTCAGGGAGGTATGAAAAAATAGATACCGCCCACTCCTATTTAATGGTAATTTCTGTAATAATTTGTGGCTATGTTAACGTATGCCCTCATGATCATCAGCCTTACTGTCAAGGTCAAAACTAAGCAGTAATGGCATTACTAATTGAGAGCAGAAACGGCGATTCAATTTACGCTAATTTACCAACTGATCTGCCAATATCGGCTGCAGCACACGTAGGTGGCACATTGCCTCTCTGCTGCACATTATTTTTGTCTTCCCCCTTCACAGATCAAGGGTACAGATGACTTTTGTCAGCCATCAGATGCTGTGTGGCAGATGTCACAGCATTTATTGTCACCATGATTTATTGGTTTAGAATGACCACAGCCACAGGGAAGAACACATCAAAAAGGCCAGGCGCCGTTGAAGAGGAGCCACTGAATGCCAACTCCTCCAACAACTTTTATCCCATCCCTCTCAGGACGGCACATTTTGCTTCTGGTTATTGTTTGGCCATCTGCTGTATTTCGAGCCTGTTTGACTATACACCGCTAAGCAAACATGGAGTGTGTGCCAAATACCGTCACCTTCCTTTTGCCCCTCTAATTCAACCCTACTGTGTTCCTTCAGTGAGATCAAGCGGTAATTCATTTGAGAAACTCATATGGCAGCGGTTCCACACTGAAATTCACCTGTTTTTGTTTGTCTTTTTCCCCCAGATTCCTTTACTGCCAACAATCTCTTCAAACTAAAACATGCGCACAGTAAATACATCGCCACAAAACTGCTTTCTTTTTTCCGGTTTAATCTGTTTTAACCTTTGACATCCACAGTTTCTTTATGGACACAACAAATATTATACATAGGAACATTAACTCGGGGTCTTCTGTTCACAATATGCGTTGAACAGTATGGTAAAGGACCAACTTAAAGAAACTATAAGTATTGTATCGGCCATGAAAAGCAAGTAATTATTGGTTGTGGGTATCAGCTGAAAAAATTCAAATTTTGCATCCCTAGTTTACACTGACTGTATGTCACCGCGACTGTGATGTTTATCTTCACTGAAACTATTGCTTTTTATTAACTAAAAATAATCATGTATTAACAATTGCACTGGACATTAATTGTACACATAATACAATTAATTCAAAAAGATATCTTTGCAGTCATTATTTTGCTGATATAATACACATTTCTCAAGGCTGTATGTTAATTTAATTCTTGGGATAAACAGACGTAGATTTAATGCATCACTAACTCTAATATTTTCATCCACAGTGAAGTTAAATTAAACTTGGATTCATATTTATTCTCCCTAGAAGACCTCTATAGATGTAAAAAATAAGCTACATTAAATTCTGCCAAAGATAATTAAAGCTGCAGAGTGGAACTTCTCACAATTCAAATTGAGCTTGTAGCATCTTGCTTATTAAATTATTGGATTGCAATAAAAATACCAACAATTAACACAAATATGTCATTTAATGGTCAGAAAATCAGATAATACTGGAATTATTTTCTAGGATCTGTGTGTTTTCAGTAATTCATCTTATTCCAAACAAACAGACAAATAAATATTTTTTAAAAAATTAATCTTTCAACATATTTGCATTCCACTAAAACACTACTTCAAAGAACCGCATTATTTTTCAAGACAACACTTTAACCTCCAACAGAAAACCCTTGGGACAGGTCGATGAAGGATAGAGGCTGAACGGGAAGAGAAAATATTTTCTATTTCCTTCACTCAATCACATTTGAAATACATATTTCAAGTATGCATGAGGTCAACGCTAAAAAGCCAGTAATATCCAAGGAAGCACTGCAAGGAATATAAATAAAAGCTCCTCTAACATTGTTTCCGAGCCAGATTACCTTCGTTTCCCCTCCACCGCCGAAACCGTTTGCTGAATCATTCGGCTGAAATCATGAACGTGGCTTTCAAATACCTCTCAGCAAATGTTATTAACAGTAAAATTCAGTTTAACAAATTGTACAAATGCCTTGCTGCCACTTACAGTACCTCCACTAAATGAATTATGATAGCAAAGCGTTCCGCTGATGTTTCACCTTCAAGGCTGACCTTGTGATGGCTATTCTCTGCTGATGCTTGCCAGAGATAAAAGCTATGAGCCCTTCTCACCCCCCCCATGCCAAGGACACACGCATCATCGCTTTACTGGCCTATCTGCCCAGGTGATGCATGGCTCCTATAGCCAGTCAGTCTGAGGCAGTATTTATAACAAACTATGTGAGGCAGCAACCAACTCATCACCGTCGAGAGCTCAGAATCCTTGGTCTCCTGGTGCACTCGTATGGGCTTTGTTATATGCTGTATACAAAAAAATATTTTCAGCTATGGAAATGCAAATTAAATGTCAAAGGGAGCACAATATTTTAAAGATTATTAATTAAATTCAGCTAAAAGCAATTCTGCAATTTATTATTATTATGTTGGGGTTTTTTCGGGGAAATGTTTATTTAACTCTGTAACACAGTGTTACATTATCTGTAATAAATCAGGACACATTTTGGCTTTCAAAAACCCATTGAAGTTAAGAGACAGGATTCAGGCTGACAGAGTTATATCAATAGATCCTTTAGACCAATTTGTTGTAAGTGGTAACAAAGACACGGCGCACATTAGCGACAGAATAAAATCAAATGAACAGAAGGATGAATGCTCCTGAACCTGCCAAATGCAATTTTAAGAAGAAAGCAAGACAAAATCTACACTCTGGTGTCAGGAAAGGACATCCTGTGACTGGCGGGGATGTGAACAGCAAAGAACAGTCAATGCTTGAAATTCATTAGGTATCAGTGGGAGACAAAGCACTGACAGGTGTTTATGCAAATCATCTGCGAATGGATTCATCTCCCTAATGGGGAAAACAGCAGTCTCAGAATAATGCGAGGCATGTGGAAGTAAATGATAGTCCACTTGTGAAGTCATGAGCATATTGTAAGTCTTACACTTTGCTGTGGTGGAGAGACACAGCTGGAATTAATAACTATTGAGGGCTATGTGTTGTTTTATTCCAAGAACATATGGTGCATTTTTTACTGTGTTGCAGTTTGGAGAAGTTACTACATTTCCACAGATGCTATATAGATACTCAAGTTTTTCAAGCAGACATGAGGAAAAGTGAAGACATACAAGCGATAACAGCTAATAACAAAGGTTAACCCTTACAGACTGTTTGGCGTATTTTATGCACTTTTCATTTTTTAAGAATTTTGGCTGTGCTCATTCATATGACATTGATTTTGTCAAACTGTGTGTTTGTTTAATATTTGAATTAAACTCAATTAAAGTAGAAAATCATATCAATATTTTTTTTATCCCCTGATTTGAAAAGTGTAGAGTGGTATGGATGTGAGTATTGGACAATGCACAAAAACAATAATAATAATATAATAGTCTTGGCTTTGATAATCAAAACAAAACAAAACAAAAAAATCCACACAGCATGTAGTATAATGGCAATAATTCTAAAAAATCTAAAATCATAATGGCATCATGAGAAAAATCTGTTAAAATTCTGAAAATTCATGAATATTTAATATTTATGATTAAAACTGGTGTTGGCTACAAAAATAACTCAATTAAAGTAGAATATATTATTAATTTGTGTATTTTGTTTGCAGAGTGATACAAGTGTGTGTAAAGTACGCCCCATGGGTTAATCTTATCACTGCTGGTCATATTCAGTTGATGTGGTAAGTGTACAGCTGTTCTGTAAAACTGTAATAAGACACAGATGTGGATTGCGCTTAATATATCAACATACTAATTTGTAATATAATAATACTAATTACAAGAATTATCACATTTATATAACACCAATCACACTTAATATTCGCCCCCAAGTGCTTGTCTGTCATTGTTTACCATGCACATGTTAGCATGCTATTATTTGCCAATTAGCTGTAAACACTATGTATACCTGAGGCTAATCCGACTACCGCAGGCTTTTGCAGGTATTTGATTAAATAAAAAATCACTGTATTTAACAAATGTAAAATTTAGACATAGGATTGTTTAGTTATATATTATTTTGGTTCATCTTTTGGGGCACATCAGCATTCATCCATCCAGTAACTATTGAGATGTTACATTTAAAAATGCAAATTTCAACCTCTTGGTGGCACAAGAGGAAAAGTCAGGGGATTACCAAAATTCATACAGATTAGCATCTGGGGATCATGAATATCCATGTAAAATTTAATGGAAATTACTTTGATAGCTGTTGCGCTATTACAGTTTGGACAAAAGTGGTCAACTAACCGAGCATTCGCCACTGTGTCATTTCAAACCTTATTACCAAATGCAAGGTGGCGACTATGTGTTTGCCTAAATTTGCCTAAACATGCAAATCTGTGCATCAATAAGCCCAGAGATCCTTTCATTCATTCGTTCAGCGTAGAAATTTTTGACTTTTAACTTTATTGAATTTCTGAATTTTTTGCCCCAAGTTAATGACTTTTAAATCTCAGAACATGTTTTGAGGGGTTTTTTTTAAAATCTTTTTATTTTCTCATGAATTTACCACTTTAATCTCAGAGACAATCAGATTTTTTATTTGGTAAATTTATGACTTTAATCTCAGAAATATCGAGGTATCAGAATATTAACCACCTCCCTTGGCTCTTTATTTTTCCCTTCATATTTTTTACTTAAAATGGCCCTGATCTGCCGTCATACCATTTTGGGCGATATAAAAACAGTGACAGTGACATTTCACTTAAAAGAAAGAGGCATCACACTATTGGTTTGTGACTTGCTTTTTGAGAAGTTTCTTACTTTCAACTGGTATTATCCCAGTTATTTCTCATAGTGACATCAATTAACACACAGTCTGATAAATATTCAAAGTTCTTTTCATATCCTGTCATGGGAGAACAAAATGGAGACAGTGCACGAGGCTTACATCTTATTAATGACTCATTTACTTTGATCACAAGCTGTCATTACACTGTTTGTTTCTTTTATTTTGTGCCATTCAACATCTGCCAAGAGACTGTAAAAAATATGACAACGTTTAAGAAAAAAAAATCAAAGTTGCCACAACTGTGAACTGCTGAGTTTGATAACTGCCTGATATGCACATGCCAAAAAATGATTTGAATACTTAAGTGATTTATGAAAGGCTTAATTACATCGTCTACACTCTTGCTACTGTATCTGTCACATCCACAGCTGTTCCACAAACTTCAAAACAATGCATACTTTTTGCCTTGTTTATGTAACTTGTCTATGGGGGGCAAGTATGTTAATGCTGAGTCCTTGATATTCCAGTGGAGCCTCCCTATTTTTAGTGTGCACAGCATCTTCTTTGCACCGACTCGCTCTAATGAAATCTTTCTCTTTTTCATGTAGTGCAACCTGGGCTACACGGCCTTGAAATACAGATAGTGACATGTTTTTGACCAATAATACCTTGTAGATTCATGCCTGACAACAGTGATCTATAAAAAAAAAATCCAGACCATCTGTGAAAAAGACTTCAGTTCCTTTTGAGTTCCTTTATCATTTTAATGTTTCACCACATAGTTTAACAAGGTTTCCTGAACATAAATTCTTAATTTAAAGGAGTCTCCTCTGCCACTGGCAAGGACAAGTCAGTCAGCGCCTTAAAACATGAGAGCGGGGGAATTTAGCTTAACTTCTTTCAAAAACTTGGCAATGAGCAACTTAAGTGGAAATGACCCAGAAATTTGAAAGATATTACTAAAAAGTACAAGAAAAGTGCCTGGGCTAAACATTAGCACAAAAAAGAAAAACAATCAAATAATAAATAGCCAAAAAACAAACAAACACATTAACAAATAGGACAGCAATAAATAAAAATTAAATAAAACAAAACAGGAAAATGACATAAAGAAAAATGCTTTAAGATATAATTAAACCATAAAAAATATTTGAAATATATGACTTTGATAATTAGAAATCTGTAGTTCTCTGCAAAAATATCCATAGATTCTTAAAAAAATAAAATAATAATACACTAATTTCTTCTAATTTTTGGGACATTTCTTACCAAGTTGCCTATTGCCCTTTTCCAATGTTTTAAAAATAAATAATTTGCTTCAAAGGTTTAAAAAGTTGTGAGAGGTGTCTGAATGCAGCAAGAGAAAAGTGATGTCAATCCAATCGAATTAACCGGCCGCTGAATGTAACTTCATAATGAATGTTTTGACTTGAGAGTGTTGTATTTTTTTCTCATCTTGACCAGAATTTTCTCAAAATGTTGACCCACTCCTCCAGGGGCATTCAAACCCATCTGAAAAAGTATCATTAATTTGGACATAAATAGAGCTGGAATAACAAAATTGTCCAAACTGCAATTTAGAAAACGACCAAGAGTAAAATCACAGCATAATTATAACCGCAGGTCATGTAACGGTTAAAGATTGACAGAAAAATATCGGCAGCTTCATTTCACAGTATCAGTCAAACGCAATGAGAACACATCAGACTGAGAAGGCAGTTCCTTCAATGGACTCATTCAGTGAAGTCAGTGTGGGGAGAAATGTGTTTTTGCCACCGAGTCACTTCACTAATCAAATCAGAATCAGTGATTTCGGAGCGGAGAGGAGTCGGTGCTTACCAAATGATTATGGTCAATAAACTGTGGGTATATTTAGCTTGCATCTACATACCCTCCTCGCCCCCTCTCCCTCCTTTGCTCCCGCTCTCTATGATCTTGTTTGTCTCTCAGTGCTTGGCTAATTTTGCACTTGGATGTAACTTCGGCTCACAGGAGAATGCTCCTCGTTTGCATAATCTGGTTTCTAGGGCTACAGTTGTAATACAGCTGCAGTCAAGAAATGCCATGAGGAGTCAACCCCCAGAGTGATGCAGTGCAAATTAAGTGTCCGCTGATTCCACATCCATTCAAACGCAATGGATTCTTTCAACAGTACATAAAAGAGAACATTGAGTACAATCCCCTACAAAGTGAATGAAAGTGAACGGCTGATATGACAAATGCAGGGCTGAGGGTAAATATGCAAAGCTAGCATGATACACCTTAAAAGAACAAACTGTGAAAGGCCAAGTCAACATATTGACTGAGCAAACTGCATTCTGTATAGATTTTAGAGGAGCACGGAGTACAGTGGAACTGGTAAAAGTCTCCGAGTCAAAGGGTTAAAGGAGAAATCAGTGAGTTAAGGAGGAGCACATAGCTGTCAGTTGACCTCTGAACACGCTGGCTGGCTTTGCTTTGACCCGGGATCGATCCTGTGCTGGCCAGTTAACTCTTGGCCTCTCAGCCTCACACCACTCTGCCGCTCCCACAGAAGTGAGGTGATGTGTACGGACAACCCCCGACTTCAACAACTCTTTGGAAACCGTTCCAAACCGACACAGTGAAATGTCTGCTATTTGTCTGGCTGGTGTGTCAAAAGGTGTTTCCTTTGTGTGTATTTTTTTCTGGAATCACAACATCTGTTTTCGTAAAAGCCGAGTATAACAACCAGTTGCATTTGATTAGTGATTGAGGTTTGTCTCGAGTGAAGTCCCAGCAGCTCTTTAAGCTCTACTGTAAATTTATAACTTAAATGTTACAAAGGGCATCAATTCTTCATGTTCTGCAACCATTTCAACCATTGCTCACAAATTGTTAAAAAAAATCAACATTTTGTGTTTCTTTTTATATATTTTTAAAATCCAACTCTCCAATATTCTATCAATAACCTTTTGTTTGCAAGCACAAAACAACACCTTATAAACAACAGCTGCACAAATACCACGCAACAAACAATGCAGCAAACCTTCTCACTCACCCTCCACATCTTCTGTACAAAACAAAAAGTATAATCCCTCTTAAAATGCTCCTAAATAAACAGTTCAGAATTTTGAAAATAATATTCATTTGCTTTCTTGCTGAGAATTTAATGATAAGATTAATACCACTCTTGAATCTGTCCATAATGAAGCTAGTGCCAGGAGGCTGTTAGCTTGGCTTAGCATGAAAACCAGAAACAAAGGGAAACAGCAAGACTTGTTTCACCAAACAGTGAACAAAAGCTGCCAACTAGAACCTCTAAAGCTCTAAAATGAACATGTTCTGTGTTTTTTTTTTGAGTGTATAAATATGAGTGACAGTTTTAAAGGGAGATATGTGCCCAGGAGTTTCCTGGTAACTTTGAGGAAACTTTGTTGGTTGCCTGGCAATCTCATGATGACGACAGTCTGGCACACGACTCCAGTCAATCTCTATTCCTGTCTAATGGGACCAAAGTGCTGTACTTTGCAATGACTATTTTCTGCCCCTATGTGCTGTGTAATGCAGTATGCACAGTTCACCTCAGCAACCAGAGACTATCATCTTTAGAATTACTACATGCCTCTTGTTGGTCTTAAACTAAAAGCTCTCCTGCCTGGGCACTCCATTTTAGAGGACAGACTATTGTCTGCGGATTTGGAGTTGAGTCAAATTCTTTCCATCTCTTTATAATAGACTTAAATACACCCTCAGGGTAAATTTAGGGTTTTGTGAGTATCCTTATGTCACTCCCTCTTGCTGCTTTTAGCTCAGATGTTTGCAGTTGGCTATGATTCCCTGTTGTTTTGTTGGTGGCAAATGTACAGTAGGATGAACATTTGGACCCTCAGCTACAGAAGATTTTCATTTATAGACCTTTATTAACCTTAACTGTTAACAACTGAAATCTATTTGGGTAGATTAGTTTCTTCAAACACTCTCTCATGCTTTCTACGTCTTGTTTGTCCATTCACACTTGCACGTCTCAGTGTGTTAGGTTTTAGTGAGTGTGCAGATGGCTGAACAGACCAATCTGAGCTCGGATTTCTCTGTGGCACACTAGAAAGGTCCGGGAGGATGTAGAGATCTGAGGTGCAGCCACAAGTCCTCAACAATGCGCAAAGAACCTGAGAGTGAGATTTTGACAACCTCACTCTCTTGACCGGCCTTATCTGTGCTTAGTGGTAAGGCATATTAAATATGACTGGAGGTGGTCCTGGTTGCAGTGGATGCTCTAAACACCCTTAGGTGGAATTTCCTCCAATGCCCTGACTCAGACAAGCTGAGCTTTCCGGGTTAGTTAACTGCCGCCCAGGGTTCGGCATTGGCAGCTGCTGACTGTACAGACTCACCAGGAATATTGAGACTGGTGTGCACCTACGGTAGCAGCTAGAGGGTCTGGCCCAGATGGAAGAAGCCTCATGTAAAACTAGCTGGTCAGACAATCATGCATCTCATGCACTGTTCAAGTATACCTACAAAAGTAATGCACCAGATTTAATGCATAACCTATGTTATCATAAACCACTAATCTGTGAATAACCCACCAAAGCAGGAAGTCTGCCAATGCGCTGACAAGAGTAACAAAGGAAGTAGTATAATGTTTGAAATATTTATTTTCAAAAGTCCACATAAGGGAGGTAGAGGTGGTGGATGGATCAAACAAACTTAGCATTTTCTCCCAGAAAACTGCAGTTCAAAACCAAGTGGACTTGAGTTGTATGTTGTTACACTGTGTTTGCCCAGTGTGTGTGTGTGTGTGATGCACAAATACAAAACTTTACATTACGTATATAACAGGAGGAAAACCTTCATGCGGTGCGCTTTCATTAGATATCAAACAAACTGTTGTATGAGGATATGCTGAGTAAAGCAATGTCTTGGCAAGAATCTGGCAGTAAGATACATATTTTGATAACTGGAGTACAATTCAATATCTTAATTTTATATATATTATGCTATATTGCAATATAAGGCAATACATTGCAATTTTGTAAAAAACTGTTATAGGAAAACTGTCCTATCATAAATGCATTAAAAAAAGTTACCAGGTCAATGTAACATCCAGCATCATAGAATTACTTTTTGTGCTTTTTGTGCTTTTGTTTAGATAAATGATTGAAGAAAATGAAAAACCGTAACCAACTTCAAATTGAGACCCATTGAAGTATCACAAAACATAATATTGCAGTACTGAAATGTTTCAATGTTTTCTCACCCCCCCCCCCCCCCCCCCCCATTCTTATACTGTCTTAAACAAGCTTATGTTTTTGCCCAACTGTCCAACAGTGTAGTTTCAGCGAAAGCCGCATGAGTATTTCTCAGTTTTTGTGTCATTTCATATTTTCTTGACTGCCGTTACATTTCATCATGCTAATTAAATCAATTGTTATGGGATGTCAAAAGGATTTCGGTGCGTGGTAAAATCCTGAAATTATTACTTAATAGGGTATTAAAGAGTGTAGCAAATAATTGTCATCTTAACAAATATTAATGGTAGTTGTGACACCAAAGACTTATTTATGTCCAACAACAGACTGAGAGCTAAAATGAGATGTACCATCTGCATCAGGCTGTCAAAAAAAGTTGTCATTTCCTCTGTGATAAAAGGAAGAACTACAACGTTTACTGACAAAGGAGACAGTGAAGAAATAGCCACACTGTATTTCTAAGAGGCGAAAATAAATAAATGAATGAATAAATATAGATATACTTTTCAAAGACTGAGTCAGTGGGGTCATCGCATGAGGCAGGATAGAAGGTAGTGCTCTTGGAAAATGTTGAAAGACAATGAACCTTACTATACCTAACTATCAATCATTCATTTCTTGCCTCCAGCTCTAGAGAAGGGAAACACAAACATTTTCTACAGCTGTAGTTTTACCTTTCATTTCACTGTATGCCTGTGAGTCTGTAGTGTGGCTGATATACTGAGGCTTTCTCAACAGGCAGTTTACCAGAAAATGTTCAAAGGTAACCCCCCCATCGCTTGATGTGTTATATTACATTAATAACACCTCTGTCTCATGGGTGGCGGAAGCTTGACAGCTTTCTGGTCCCAGGTTGCCCACACCAAGCTGCTCCTGTTTTGGGCTGAAAGGCCCAGCAGGAGGAAGTCAGACAGCAGGAGTTATGACTATCACCAGGCGCCACACATGAGTCTGTCTGGTGGCTTACCTGATGTTTAGCTAACTTTCTTTCAAATTAAAAGACGCACAAATGTGTCAGTCATGATTTATTTCACCCAGAGAACAGCTTTATTATGACAAAGTCACCCCATTGCTTTGTACAAACACACTTTGAATGATTATTTTATTGGTAAAGTTTTTGCAATGTAAGTTAAAGGGCAATGATCATTATATTATTTTTTTTAAAATTATTATTCATTGTTAAGTTTTTTACAAGTAATGTTCCTTATGTATTAAAATCTGAAAATTCAAATTTTGGTGGAAGTACATAATGTATATGTGAAAAGGCTTCTTTTCCAAGTCCTTATAAACTTGCCCACCAAATGTGCTTCTCCATAATTGATTAAGCATTCTTGAAGGATTGTGTGTTACGCTCTGGGTTTGGAGGAGCAAACTGAGGAATCGAGATGAAAGCTTAGCAGTCTCCATGGCCGTGGTTGTGAGAGTTACACATTCCTACGAACAAACTCATTAAAGCAGCTGTAGACCGAAAACGCCTGTGCTCTGCGAGGTGAAATAGTTGTTTCTGTAAATGGAGTCTGGTGACTTCGAAGAGAAGAATATAAGTGTTTCAGCTCCATGACAGAAAGGGCTTTCTGACAGCAAGTTAAGTCATGAAAATATTCCAAATATTGTTTACACTTAACCTGATAGAGATTATTTTAGGTGGCTAAAATATGGTTTACTGCTCTGCCCATCCACAGGCACAAGACACCTTTGACCGAAACAGTAATTTTACCTCA
This sequence comes from Plectropomus leopardus, assembly GCF_008729295.1. Taxonomy (NCBI): domain Eukaryota; kingdom Metazoa; phylum Chordata; class Actinopteri; order Perciformes; family Serranidae; genus Plectropomus; species Plectropomus leopardus. The sequence continues at coordinate 2,361,378 of NC_056483.1, forward strand.
CAAAACACATGAATTTTCTGCTCCACTGCTGCCTCTGAATGGATAGTTTGTTTATGTTATTGTGTTACTTTCTGAAGCAGACTTACATGGCATCAATAGCAGAGCATCAAATGGTTTCTGTGCTCCCGTAGTCCTGTCTGATTCTCCAGACTGAGAGCGTGCCGACCACAATCTGCTGTACATCCAAGATGGGTCTATTAATGCGTTAAAATCTAAATAAATATTATATGAAATACAGTGTATAAACACTGTTCTATATTATATTGAATCTCAATGTGTCTTCACCTTTTACAAGAAAGGTTTGATAACACCATTTCCACCTCCAAGCTCTGATCCAAGCTAATACTTCCCCCACTCCCTGCGCTGACACTGTCAGCGACCTGCAGGTGGGAGGGTTGAGGGAAGGGAGGGCATCAGAGCAGTAAGTTACACCACTATTTCTTGCTAACAGCTGTGTGGGTAGATAACTAAGTGGGTTACTAAGCAAAGTGGTGTTTTAAACATCGCCTGCTATACATTAGCACATGCACCATGTTTACATTAGCAGTTTAGTGTCATAGCATGCAAACACCACTCAACACAAGAAACCAAATACAGCCGAAGCCGATGGAACTGTCATTAGTCAGGTTGTTTTTTTGCATAAGGTGTTTAAAATAATGATGTAGCTATCATGATGTCACTAACTGGTTTGCCGACTGCAGTTTCGAGCCTCAAGTTTGGCATTTCGACAGTTGCAATCTTGGGTTTTTCAGAGCTGACCTTTTTTGGACCAGACAGTGGAGCTTCAGATACGTGTGAAAGACTCGAGCAACACCACGAGACATTCATAGGCTGTTCCATGAACTGCAGTATTTAGTACTTTCACATTGTCTTTATCTCTCAGACCTGGAGGTTGCCACTTGGTATTTTGTCAGAAAACCCAGTTTTTAACTAAAACTTAAACAAAAATTAAACTTAAAATTTTGTTCATCATGGTGTTATATCATAATTAAAAGGGTCAGTTATTATGCTTCATCTTGTGGGTTACAGAGCTCCATCTCATAGCTGACCTTCCACATACTGTACAAAACATCTGCCTGCCTCACAGAGGAGGAGTCATGGGCTCACCCAAGTCATCAGGATTCATCGCTTAGTCATCATGGATATTATATGTTTTAGCAAAAGGATGGTTGCTTTTAATTAGCACCGGTTCTATGTTTGGGCTGATGGCGAGGGAGATACAAAACTCTACTGGCAAAAATGTGCGTTTTTGGATTGAATGGAAACCAGACATTCAGGTGTGGGATATTGTCATAGCTCACCTTTGCTAGGGATTGAAAACTCTACAGCAGCTGTGTTTTTTATCTTCTGGCAAAGCGTAAATCAATGACTAAATGGTGACAAAAACAGTGTTTCTTAAACATTCCTGCAGCCGCACAGTCTGTTGACTGAAAGTAAGGTAAATTGCCTGAATCCAGAGACTTTTATGAAACAAATATTTCAGGCACATCATTTTTTATTAACATTTCTTATGATTTTGTTTCCTGTACTTTGCTTAAAGCCCAAGGCTCCTGCCGATAAACTACACAGTCTGCTTTGACATCAAACAACGATGGGTGTGGAGTATACTGAAAGTTCATCCTATTGTCATTAAAAAAAAAAATCTCCTTGGGAGATAAGCCATGTTGATGATAATTACACACATTAATCTTGTGTTACCCGTCTGCTCGCTAATCAGTTTGTCAAAGTCAGCCAGGATTTTCATTCCAGATAGAGCAGTGCCTCCAGTCTACCATTTTTGTTTTTATTCTTCTTGGCTTGCAGGATCTTACCAGAGGCAACCGAGGGGAAGAGCCTGCCAAGTTGAGAGGGGGGTTTGGCACCAGCCATGGGAGTGAGAGTCATAGTTGTTGAGACACTGCTTAATTTTAGCTGTTCTGGCACCTTCCTCCCCTTTGTAACAGTGCCAAAAGGTGGCATGATGAGATACAAACTTACAACACTTCATCAATATATAATTGATTAGTCTACAGTTGGGTCGGGATTTAGTTCAAGCTCTGGGCAAACAGCCCATCTATTATGGCTTCTGTTAATTTTCTTTAAGTTCCTTTGTCACAAAAGCACACAGCCCATGAATGTGTGTTTGTTCCGGCATCCTATAATCTGATCACGACTTGTTAGAGTCATGCCATAGTTTAAAGGTAGTGCATTTTAATATGCGGTATGTTCAAGTCCACATTTATTTATTACAATTTAACAGATTTAAGCGCTTGGCATCCAACTAAATCCCATGTACTGTAATATGGACTGTCCTGTTTTCTTTCTTTTATTACCATCTCTAGCATTCGCTCCAGAACATATGAAAAAACTGCTATATGTGAACATCCAATCCCATTAATCCCAGTGTTTTTTCACCTGTCCAAGCAAGCCACCGTATATTTGTGAACAATTTTAAATTTAAAGGGACAGCTGATGCGCAATCAAAAATACACACTTGCCCACACACACTGTAGTGTTATTTATCAATCTGCATTGTTTCGGTGTGAGTTGCCAATTATTCGAGATACCGGCCGTAGAGATGCCTGCCTGCTCTCCAATATAATTGAACTAGATGGCGTTCAGCTTCTGGTGCTCAAAGTGCCAAAAATAATAAATAAATAAAATACATTTGAAAAACTCAATAAATGATAATCCACAGACAGTGTTGTGAGCAGTTTCATGTAGTAACCATTTAATATTTGTTAACTACACCCAACAATCACATCACTGCGAAGAAAGAAGCGTGCATGTGCTTATGGTCAAGATTGATGAAAAGAACTACAGGTAAGAGGAAAAAATATGTATACTGGATTTTGGGGGTAAACTATACCTTTAAACATGTTTTAACTGATTGTTTTGGCTACATGGGGGCAGGAGGGACATGCAATGAACACAACACTGACACAATTTCACCCCTTAAGTTGTTAATGCAAACTTGTTAGCAAACAGCAGCTTATTTGGCGTGCCAAATTTGTATTGATTTGTGTTCATATGTATGTATTATGTATATAGTGTGTGGGTGTTTTATGTAGGATTTATTTTCAGTCTTCTCACTGCTCCACTATTTTTATCAGATAGTCTGTAACTTTACCTGTCTGCATACAATGGCCTTTAAGAGAGAGCTATAAAATCAAAGATGCTGAAAGTCTCTCTGGAGCTACAGCAGGGTGATAATCCTCTGTGGGTTTGCTGCTGCAAGCGACACCTCTCACAAAGCCATTTAACCCATTGTTCACGCAAAAATACTAATTATAACAGCATTAAATATACAACTCCAATCATGCTTGGTGTGATCACACCTTTTGTGTAGGGTGTTTACACATACTGCTATTAAATCCTTGCATCCTGATGGATACCAATTAACACATACATGGAGCAGCAGTAAGCACACTGGGGTTCAGCACAGTGAGAGAATGTGGACCGTAGACCTGTGATCAGAACAAAAAGGAAAATAAATAAAAAAATATAATCCCCTTTTAATATTCTCCCCCTAGCTCCATTTCAAGCATTTAGATATTAGCCCCATCTGAGAAATCTAATAATGCAATTTTATTATGTGTCTCTCTCAAGGACATACACCGTTGATGGACACACGCTGGCTACTGCGCCTTTGACCTTTCAGTGATGGGAAAGTATAACTACTGGGTCACCCTGTGTTACCTTCAACAAGGGCTTTTTATTCAAATAGTACATTTGCATGATATGAAACAGTAGGTTATAAGATAAATATTGCTTTGTTGTATTTAATGTCCCCAACACAGGCTGAACCTGTCAAGTAAGCTTAATGGCATTATTACTGCCACAGTCAAGCGCTTTATTCCTACTTTTCTGCAAAACATCAGATCACTGTGGTGTGGAGGTTAGAGGATATATCTTATAAACTGAATATACATAACAACCAATGAAGAGAGAGAGGATCATGTATAAAGCCTGTATAACTTTGGTACTGAGTAGATACCAAAATCCAGAAAGCAGGTGGACAAAGAAATCTTGGAATATATTAATATACCATTCAGTTCAGCATTGCACCACACTGTCGGAGTGTAGACTATACTCTTGGCACAGGTGGAGCAGTAGAATGAAAGGTGCAGTACAGTTGAAACTTCATCATTCATTGTACTAGGCCTTGCACTCCTCCTCTGTCAATCTGATCTAATCGCTCTAACTGCAACCTCTGATCAATTATCCACCTCACACCTCAAAGTCTACAAAAGTCTACAAAATGCTGCAATGGCATTGCATAGGCCTTATAAATTTCTGGTACTGTGGCATGTCCAGTAGAAATGCAGGAAGTCGAAAAGTACATTACAGAAAATGATGTCCAAAAATGACAGATAAGACTGAAATATAATGAAAACCAAGTTGCAAACTGTATACGACATATATACATTCAATTATGGAATATCTTGCACATTGGAACATAATGATTACTAGCAGTGAATATGAAAACAGTATGTACCAAATTAAAAGGGTTTAGTTTAGAGCCATGTATTTTCTAGAAAACTGGCTCAAAATAGAATTAATGACAGTGTGCTTTGGAGAAGATGTCAAACAAGCAGCACATAGTCAGTTGCATAATATGTTTACGTCTAGTCGTTTGCTATATTGAGTCTGCATTGTAATTCTTAGCAAGAAGGAGAAAAAAACACAACAGGAATCTAATAACTCTCAGAGAAACAACAGTAGCCCCGTTGAGCTGCTGCCTTGTGTTTTAATTTGGGATGTTTACGTTGTGTTTAAAATCGTTCCTTCTGGGAAACAATCAATGATGCAGCAAATAGTGAATAATGATTACTGATGCTAAAAAGACGTATGAGGAGTATCCTCTGGCAAAACAGAGCCAGATTTCCATTCCTCATGAGCACAACCAGCACGAAAGCCCACAAACTGAATCAGAAGCACTAAAGCCAAATGTTTTATCTTTACTGTGTAAAGACAGATATTATTAAGTGATGCTTCGGGGTAAAATGTGTTTGATTACACCAAACCAACTTCAAGCTTTAAAGGGTCAGAACCTTTAAAGGGTTTGGATTTTCTCACCCAAGGCCTTTTGAATTACTCACCCTTAGCACTCTGAATGCATGGAGGTTAAGCCCCGATCAATAATTCCTATTTCAAGCATAGACTGCCACTTAAGGTTAGATGCTGGGTCGTAAGCAATGTATACTGAGGTTATGTGCATGGCTGCTTCCAGACAGCCCATACCCCCCAAGTTGTATGTGTACAACAACGTTATGGCAAAGGGCAACCACACATATTCTTGCTACTGGTACTGCAACAAAAATTAGTGGTGATCACCAAATTCATGTCAGCATGTTTCTGAACATCCTGTCTCAGAGAATATCATGTTTATTTCCATCATCGACAGCTGTCTCCTGGGTGAAAGTTCTGAGTTTGTTTGACCCATGAACCAACCCTCTCTCTCCCTTTGTGTACTTTTTTGGTGTTAGTGTGACCTCATTGTTGCAGATGGGTTTACATTTAAGTTAGCTGAAAGCTCAGTACATCTCCTAGAGAAGCCAAAGGTGTCCTGTGTGAAGGGATCAGAAACCCTTTGATGGTCGAGTTGTTCAGTTGACGGGATTTATACATACTGTGTATCATTTGCGTACACTGTTATGTGAGAAAACTGTGAATAATTCACAGGGAAACGAATTACAGATAATTGATGTATTTAGCAGCTCGTAATGTATATAGTGGCAGCCAAAAAAGAAAGAGCTTAAACTCTCTTATATTTATCTGTAGAATAAAAACTTGAATGTGACATGAGATTATAATTGGTTTATATTTATAATTAGTGTGTGTTTCTTGGCTGGTGATTGAAAATGTTGTTTTTGTCAACACGGCTTCTCTGTGGTTTGTTGTGGTAAGCCAGCCCCGTCATGCCTGCACGTTGGTGCATGTGTGTTTCACACTGGCTAGGTCAGCATAATAGCTTTGCACTGCACTCATCTGGGGTTTATTGCTCTTTTAAACACCGTTAGCTCTGTCAGCACTGTTGCCCCTGTTTAGTGCTGTTTATGGTTAATTGGTAGCACCAGCTCAGCCTCCTCCATACTGAGAACTTTGTCCTGATAACTAATACTCTGACTTTTTGCATATTGGGGCCCTTTTACATCTCTGTGGTTTGCACAAAAGTACAATGCCACCATTTACTCTGGTGACAGTGTTGATGCATTGTATGGTCTCATGATGGAATGTAAAAGTCAATAAACAACTGCTTAATTATACACATAAAGCTTCCAAAATGAAAAAAAAGTCAATACTTCCTCTTTGTTGTAATGTATGTGTCTACTGCGTGCCATACAACACTTTCATCATTCTGGTGTACTGTGTTGAAAGTGATACTTCAATTGAAATATTTTTTTAGCAATATTTCAGAGTTTCTAACATAATCAGCTCAATCCCTTTATATTTCTGCCGCAGATCACATCAGAAGAACTGGTGACAAGTAAGAGCAGCGCAATGAAAGAAGTGGGACACTGGAAGAGTTCCTGTACACAAGTTACTGCAGAGCGTGTGTTCCCAATAGACCCGCAATTAATTATGTTGCAACTCTGCTGCATCAGAAGTGCAGACAGTTCATTCTTTAATGGTAATTAGTGGTTTATTTTATTGTAAGAAGAATCTCTAAAGAATTCACACATGCAGCCTTCTTTGTTTTCTTGGGTCACAGATCATCAGATTATTACTGAAACTTTTGTTAACAGCAGTGTTATCACATATCTCCACATGCTCGTAAAATATTGGAGTTTGATCTGTACTCAGTTCTAAAAATCATGTTATTTATAGAGCACATTCAAACAACAGCGATGTTGATCAAAGTGCTTTACAAAAAGTTGCCAATTATACTGAAATAAAAACACAAATAATTATAAAAATCAGTCAATTAATAAATGAAAGCTTGAATTAACAGTACTGAGCACATCAGTTATAATGTGCAGAGAACCGTTTGATAATAAATAGTGTAGCCAGGCAGAAAGAAACAGATGGGATTATAAGTGTTTTAAAGGTCACGGTTGAAAGGAAAGATCTAATAAGGAGATCCAAACTATTCCAAAATTTAGTTGCAACAATCTATTACACTGTCTCCTTTTGCACACCACAAAGCAGTTGTAAAAAGACCAAAATCTGCTCTCTCCAATGTAAAACACAAGTTAAGAATACTCAATCATTTAACAACTCAGAGATTAAGAGAAATTAGATTTAATCACTCCAAAAATATTTGGTGACAACAAAGACACCCAATGGAAAGCTCTGTAAACAACAATGATTAGCTTCAATAGACTGAAATTTCAGCACAAGTTGAAGTGACTGCTACTGCTGTTTATAGAGGGCTAGGAACTTTTGAATCTGGGATTTTATATTTCTAAACTTGAGCAAGCAACTGTTATCTGTAACCAGACACACCAAACCAAACAAAAGAACAAGTAGCCACAAAGATCGACCGTTGTGTCACCTTGCATCGCTTATGCTCAGTCAAAAAGCAGCACTTTATATATAAAATATTTCATATTGCAAAGCCATGGCACAGCCAATGACAACACGGCAAACTATTCTGAGTGAGAGGAAATAGCCCTTTATACCAGCAGACGGCGGAAGTCTGACCAACATGCAGACTCAAGACACTGTGGTCATGGGCACTGATGACTTAAAAAAGATGCTGGGTGCAACACTTTCATTGGGAATGTAAAAAAAAAAAAAAAAAAAAAAAAAAAACACTGTCATTCAGAAGAAAACCCCAAGCTACCTAGACACTGGATCTAGTAAGGCAGCCCTCAAAGTGCCGAATTTCTCAACAAAAGTACAATTATTCCATGTATTACTCATTTTAGGGCTGCATATAAATTCTATTTTTTGTATTTTAATTGTTATATTTTCCTACATTTATGTTTCTTGAATTTTGCAATACTTGATTATAAGTTTTAAAAAAAATTAAATCTCCTTCTACGTTCATGTTATGCAGCAATACACCAAAGCAAATTCCTTGTATGTGAAAGCCTACTTGACAACAAACTGCCTTCTGATTGTAATTATAGAGAGCAACAAATAACCTGAGTCACCTAAGAACTAAACTGACATTTACACCCCCCCCCCCCCCCGTCTCCTCTTGTTATGTCTCAGACTTAGTTTTGAGCTTACTCGCAGGTGGTAATCCGATGTAGATGCAGTTTTTCCTTTTTAAATACTGACATTTAAAAAAAAAAAAAAAAAAAAAAGTATATTTTCAAATTTATGGTTTCTGTCTATGCGAGGATTAACATTTTTTTTTTTCTTTGTTTGGCCTCTGACATGCTTAAGCCTGAACTCCGTAAGTTACTGTCCAAAATGAAAATGAAATGCCAGGCAGAATCCACAGTAAAAATCAAACAAACCTGGGCTTGTTGTCCACACGTTTCATATTGATCAGCCAAGTCAGAGGCTTTATTTTCTAAAATGTGATCATCTCCTCTGAACTTGTTAAAAGTTGTTGATCCTGTGCAGCTTCGAATCTACAAACCACATCATCGTGAATGACATGTAAATAGGAAAATAATGCTGGAATAAAGTGGGAAAGAGAAGTCAAAGCTGGTCGCTGTTTGATGTTCATAAGCACCTAATCACTGTGTTACAGAAACAAGGTATCTAGGCAACCAATATAAAGACAAAAAGAAAATGCCAGTGGTGTTATTACGGTTTAGACGGGCAGAATGTAAGAATACGTTTTGGTTAATTGAACATAGTCCACACAGTAATGTTGTGATTTGGGCTTTCGTTCTACTTTAAGGTTCTGCAGATTTTTGGGAAATGAACTGTCAGTGAAAAATGCTGTATACATGGTACAGGTTTAAATTAAACATTGGAAGGTTTATTTTCAATTTGCAAATACGAAATGTGCAATAAGAAGTTGCCAATCTTGTCAAAATGAAAAATTACCCTCAGTGTGAGGAATGATTGAGGTACCAAAATATCACAAATCGATGTTATTCTGGCTACTAAGGGACTGTTAGTTATTTATGAGAGAGGAGGGGGCTGGCGCACAATGGGGGAGACAATTTTAATATTTATTTAAGCACTGGGGAGAGATGGGAAGGGACATTTAATCTCATATAATTAAATTTTGTTACAAAGCATCAGAACCCCAAAACCTGCAAGTGGGTTTGACATAGTGATGCCAGTTTTGGTTGGTCGTGCTTTTGGAAGGTCAGTACTCATCAAGTACCTAACAGGGTGTTTTTTTTAAATGAAAAAATACCTAAAATACAAAAATGCCATTCATTTTAGTCTGTCGTCGTGTAGGAGCTCATTCAGCGACCAGATGGCAATGCTGTCCCTGAGGCAGAGTGTGTTGCTGCCGGAACATTATGCTAACCCTGAAACTGGAGAGTAACAAAATTAGCATTTAGACCGACATACGTAACCCCTCAAAACAATTCTTGGCAGTCCACACAACTGAGATTTCACCGCTGACATCCTTTAGTTTGAGTGGCATGTTTTCTTTAAAAAAATCTCCAAAATGACACCATTTAACATAGGCAGAAACTGTGAGATATGTTTGTTTTTTTACGGTAGAGGAAGGGTTATGCTTTCGTCCACAGTCCAGCAGGTATGCTCAGGGAAAAAAAGGGCTTATTGCAGCTCCGGAGAGGGAGATATATAATAATGATAATAATAATAATATTTATTTGATTTTTTTTGAAAGTCACACCCCAGCCTCCCCATAATCTGATAAATTAGGTACAGTCCCTAGTTACTTTTGCTATTATACATGTGATACAGATGTTTGTTCTGATTTTCTAATCTAAATTAATTTGGCAAAAATATTATAACCTAATTAAAGTGAAAGCTAAAATGGTAAACAATAGATTTTGGCCCTATTATATTGCTGTGGTATTAGTTGTGACAGCTCATTCAAACAAGGATGTGTGACAGGAAGATATTTAAATTTAGTGGGTTTTTTTTAACAGTTTCTATGTGCTCGGATGGTCCGGCCTGGAATTTTTTAATCAGACTCAACTCTGTTAACTCAACTCCTGCTGGACTGGTGGAGGCTTCAGATGTATTCAGAGAAAGCAGTAAAACACGCAAAATAAAATCAGCTCACTGGGGTTGTAAAACATAGGAGTGAATATACTTAAAGCAGCCTTATTCATAATGAAAAAGAAACAAAATGCATTGGTTACATTTAAAATTAAGACGTTCAAATAGATTCATTTGGTCCAATCACTTTGTCCGTTATGTGAATGATCAATACATATTGGCACATTGTACCGTTTGCTCTGTAATGTCACATGATTAATAAAGCTGCAGTGTTATTTTGGTCAATAATAAAGATTAGCCTAATCATTACAGCCCAGCACTTCGCTGCTGCGTGTCAAGGATTTAAATTCAATGGTCATCACAGCAGCGGCACACACCACATTTTCTAATTCGCATCCCTCACACTAAAGAGCTCCCCAATAATCTATCTTTAATGCCCCGACAATGTCTGAACATAACAGAGGTAAATCATTCTTTCATATCAACAGAGTGAACATATTCCAGAGCTGTGATCCAATGCACTGTGAAAATATGCAGAATAAAGGTGTTTTCGCCGATACGTCCGCGGCTGAATATGACAAATGATGGTGATTTGCCTCAGGGCATGATCACTCACAATTGCCAGTTCAGAAACTTTTATCTCACTCTAGTGGGAGCATTGACAAAAGACAATTGGGCTATCAGGTATTCTGCATGACAGCGATATACTTCAACCTGACTCCAAGTAATTTTAATGCTCTTCTCTGCATGGCAAACCCAAAATGTCTGTTTGCAAGATGCCAAATCGAAATAAAAGATTTGCATAGGTTAAGCTCTGCAGAGGAAAGTGCTATGATAAAGGGAGCTGATGTATTGGTATACAAATTTTAAGTTTTCAAAAAAGAAAAAATAAGATATTGTTTTTCAGGTTTTTATTTATGATCATTACATTTATGATCGTGAGAGTTGTGCAAGCAAGGGAAATAGGGAAAATCAAGTAAAGAATAAGCAAAATACTGTAAGTTTGCATGAGTATTTGATAGTGAGGGCATGGAACTGCTTAAAGGCTCAGTGTGTAAGATTTAGGGGGATTCAGTGGCATCTAGTGGTGAGAATTACAGATTACAACCAGCTAAAACTTCTACCGGTTTAGAATATCATCAATGTTCACTGGATCTTTGGATCTTTTTTTTACCGGGAGCTGAATTATCCGCAAAGGTCTCTTAGTCTCCAAAACAAACATACCAGGTGATTTAAACTGGCAAAAACACAAAATACAGGTTTCACATCACAAATCAGTATTTTTCCAATGTCTCCTGTTGCAGGCTGGCTTATAAAATTGGTAGATGACGCAAAAACATGGATATTTTAATTTACAGTCAGATTTTTTTTTCTGTTTTGGGCCACTGTGGAAATATGGCGACCGAACCGAAGAACCCACTTCTTATATAAATGGCTCATTTTAAGTAACAAAAAACACAATGATTCTTACTTTCAGCTGATTTTAACAAAATAAAAAAAAGAGCCAATCTTATTGCATATATCCCCCTTAATCCTGCACATTGGGTCTGTAATATTAGCTATTTCCTCTTCTATCATTTGTTTGATTTTTTCAGGACATTATCTTGTCAAAGTTTATCGGCGTCTATCGCTTCAACTTTGTTTGTGCTTCAATATTTAGGAGTTTTGTTGATCAAGAATAAATTGTCATTCTTGGTAGTTAGGATGACTTCTTTTGTTATATCCCCCTCTGTATGTGTTTTTGAACCATTCAAGCACTGGTTGCCAAAAATCATTTTATACAGACAAAAGTCTGTTTTTATACCAAAAGGAAAATTCAGTCAAGGTTTCTCAGCTCAGCGTTCGTGCTTGTAGTTGATTTTGGACATCATCTGGATTTGTGTGCCAAAGGGTACTGAGTTTAATTTCCACTTAGACTTTATTTTTCTATGTTTTTGTGTCCAAGTGAGTAATGGGAAACAACACTTTTTAAAAAATGTCCAGTATTTGGTGAGACTGCTGCAGTCAGCAATGACACAGGCTAAACACTTGAAGCATGTTTGCACCCTAAATTTGCATCATCTAAAAAGGCTTGTTTACGTCGCTGACAGGCTCGAATTATTGCTCTGAGTGTCTGACAGTTTCTGTGGCGGATTCGTACAGAGTTAACCCTGTTTTTTTAAGATTAAGTTCTTTGTTTAAGCAGAAAAAGCCCAAGATCATCATTGCCAAACCCACCAGACCCCATTTAAAAAAAAAAAAAAAACAACTGTAATTTTAGCAGGTACAGAAGCAGCACATTTTCACATCTAACTGGTAAATTAAGGGTTTATTTTATCAAAGTCAGAGTTGGTGATAGTAGGAACAGTGGAGAGACAAATGGGGAAAGTTTTAATGAGTTTTATTTTGTGTCTGTCAACTTTAAAATACGTGTGTTTTACAGTGACAAAATTACTGTTTATTTAAATAGAGTCTGGTGGGTTTGGTGGTGGCAATTTCGAAGCTGTTTCTGGGGCAACAAAAATGATCTTTCTCTTAAACAAGAGATCTATCTCTGTTGGGATCCTTTCCCTAAACTGTAAAACACTATGAGCATGTCAGTCACAAACCAAAAACTTTTAGTGGATTTAAATGAACACTTTAGGCTTTTTTTGCTGCAGACAGCTGAAGAGGTATCGCTGAGTGCTGGACCATTTTCAAAAAGTGTTGCTCCCATTAGTCAGATACAAAAACCATGTGCAAAAAGAGTCCATGCTGCAAAATGACAAACTTTCAGTTAAAGATTTGATCTGTCTCATCATGCTGGCAGAGAATAAATTAATTTCCGGCAAATACGGACAAGCTATCACAGCTTAATTAGACGGTGCTTAATCAGATGTTAAAACAAAAAGGGTGGGTTAACTCTGAAATATTGTGCACCTTTGATACTGAAAAGAAAACAAATTAAACACGCTACATCTGACCTTGCCATCTCCACCCCCGTGCACATTCCTGAAAATACTCGCCAGACATCTGAGGTCATCCGTGGCTCTGACAAGTCTGTAAGCTATCTGGCAGCTGTCAGTCTTGATGTAGCCACTTGCAGGAGCCCCAGCTGGTCAGCTCACCCTTATTTACGGGATGAAATTGAGCTGCCTCCCCCTCACCTGTTCTCTTGCTCCCATTGTTATTGGTTAATGTGATTGGATAGTTTCAATAATGGAATATGATGTATTATTTATCAGGTTGAGTTAAGCATGACTTATTGAGTGGAGTTTGTCCAGCTTCCTCCAGAGCCAATTCAACACTGATTTTAGATTTGTTTTCTGTTCTTACTGAATTGCACACTCGTAAAAGGCCCAAAAAAAAAAAAAGATGGAACGAAGGAAACAAATGACGGTTTTAAGGTCATCCGCTAACTTTTTTTTTAAAGAAATTCTAAGACCTCAGATTATTAGTTACGCCACATTGGCAGTGACTGCTGAGTACAATGTCTGGAGGCCTGTACAATTAACATACAGCTCCATCAAGCCGCTGGCCTTAGAATAAGGAGAAGGCAATTATAAAAACCAGAGCCTGGTGAGAGCAATGAGAATGACACAGCCATCTTCTCAATGATATTGAAGTGGGAAAAACACAGGAGACATTTAAATGAAATTACTAAAAAATGGGCATCGCACAGGATCCTGTACCCAATTTCTTGATAACACTGCCACACAGAAATATCACAAGATTTATGCTTTTTAAAAACAAAACCATCATTTCTGTCTGATGCTTTAACGTTTTTCTTCAAAACTAGAAAACATGAAATGTATTATTCTCAATATTTTTTTAATGTGTAACAATGATTACCACATATATTTATTTAAAATCTGGCTATTGGGAACTACAAAACAAATATTATAGTTATATTAATAGCGACTAAAACGGTGTCATTTGCCTGCTTGTTACTTTCTTTTTGATCCCTGGAGTCAAAATTATATGAAAAAGTGGGTTAATTTGTCTTTGCATGTTATGTGGTTTTAAAAAACGGTAGTTTTTTTGCCATTAGCGTGGACATCAATTCAAGACGGCCGCCAAACAAACGTCATGGGCCTTTGGTTGAACTTGGCAACAAAGCAAATTATTAACTTTGTGGCCTAAAGAAACATTTAAAATGCCAAACAGGTGCAGGGAAACCTGTTTCTCCTGCTAGACAACATTACTTCAGTGAGGTTTCATCATTTAAGAACGATTGCCAAGGTTTTTGAGCTTTTTATCTCATGTTAATACACTTATTTTATTTTATTTTATTGGTTTAAACTTAGGTTTGGTTTTACTTTTACTGGTTTATTGATTTATCTATTATTTCGTCTTCTTCTTTATTTTTTGTTTGTTTTACTTGTGTGTTATCAGCTTTTATTTATTACAATTCATATGTATTATCATCTTTTAATTATCTACTTTAAGTATTATTATTTCATTTAATTTTAACATTTTTCTATCAGCTGTGGCTCACATGCCTTTGTATCTTTTATTAGTTTATTCTTCATCTAATCCAATATTTTAGGGGTTTTTAGTCTTAGTTTTAATGGATTTGATTCACTTTTATGTTGTCCACGGCTTTGTCGTGTGGCTTTAACTTGTACTTTGCACGTTGTGCCTCCACCTGGGATGTATTGTGTTCTATTAATGAAGTTTTACTTACTGGCTCAGTTGAGAAAAAAAGTGTAGAAAAGAAAACATGCTGAAGTATCAAAGTATGAAGGGCACATGTTGCTATGTACACATGAGTGACAATTAGGCAAAGCAAAAGTAATTATATAGCTTTTTTTGATTGATTTTAATGGCTCCAAAGACACACATCAACAATTCAATGGCAACTGGTGAATGTTTTGTAAATGAAAGTCTCTGAAGTGATCTCGACAGTATCTCTATGGGTTTAGTTGGTATAACATTACATGTAGGGATTGTTTTTAGTTGTTTTTTTCCCTTACAAGTGGTTAAGTGCCACGTGCTCTGTAAATACTGTGTCGTTTCCCAGTCTTTTAATAGTCAGTTTGTGGCCTCACAACGTGGCGGTTGACTTTTAACACGTTTTTTTACAAACAGATGACAAACACTTCAGTTATCAAATGGCCGACTACCGAGGCTGACTTCAGCGGACCTGATTCAGGCAATAAAACTACATGGTGTGCATCCACAGACCTCAGCATCTATTTTCAGACATCATACAAATTGGTGTTTTTTCTGTAGACAAACAAGCCTCCGTGCCACAGGAAACATGTCAATTTGTGTGTCATCAAACCCGACATCAGGTGGGAAGAAAGGCCACTTTATGTGATATCCAAAAACTGACTCTGACGTCTAAGGATGTTTTCAGGAGTACTTTGCCACTCTCAAAATAGACTCCACATGTCCATATGTACCCACACCAGCTTACAAGTAAAGTGCAAAAATACTATCAGAAAACATGCAGAGCAGGTAATACTTCAATAATTGTGACGAGAGAGCATGTCACACATTCTAGTTTATCCAAAAATTCAATATTATAGTAAAGCTATTATTTTGTGCTGCACAAAATGCAAAGAAGAAGTTTCAGGCACAAAAAAAAGCCGTCAACTGACCACAAAAGTGAATCAAATCCATCAAAACTAAAACTGAAACCTCCTAAAATGGTATTTAAGATGAACAATAAACCGATAAAAGATACAAAGACATGAGTCAGAACTGATAGAAAAATGTTAAAATGAAATACAATTGCAATACTAAAAGTAGACCATTAATAGAGAATACATTTGAATTATAATGAATAAAAGGACTAAAGATAGAATAAAATACAGTAATTAGGCCAAATGTAATTTCAGCCCAATAAAATGCTTATAAAAATACTTTCTTCAGCAAGTTAGTATGCTTACATTGCTATTTAGCACTAAACAAAAAGCACAACCACAGCTAATGGGAAAGCAATTACTAACAAAAGTCATGAGCCAAGAAAATATGTGACTGGCGTCAAAAATTATGGATATAATAAAAAAAATATACAGCAAAAAAAAAACCTAAAACATTAGTGAATCCACTAACAAAATGAGAGCAAATCATGCGCAAAAATGAGAATTTTTTTGCAAATTGTTTCTTGCATGAGGCCCAATGTCTCAAAGCAGAAAAAAGTGTGAGCAAAATGTTGAGCCCCTGTATGTGGTGGATGTTGAGATATTTAACTTAGATAAGTGGCATCTTAATTGGGTGACTGCCTCCCTGCCTGATCTGAATTTTCCCATTTAAAACCCTTTGCTGTGTCACCGCGGGAGGGGAGGACTGGGGGATAGAGATCTGCTAATGTGTCAAAATAAGTTCACTTGTTTCCAGTGGCAATTGACTGGCTGCTCATAGAGTCACGTGAAAGTGAGCATGCTCGAAAATTGGAGTAACTGTGCCAAACCGATAGCGCTTTAAGCTTTGAGGAATGAAGCCCAGTGCGTTTGCTAAAGGTTGCCAACAAACATTCAGACACAATGTGGCTGATTTCCTGGGGACAATATGCCAGAATTGTTTGACGTCTTATTAGGTCTTAAGATGTCTTGTTTAAGACTGTTGTGAGAGGCTTGGCTAATTAAATTGGCTTTCAAGCAGCGTGTGACTGGTGTGCATTGTGCATTGATGTGTCTGGGAACAAGCTGACAAATATTCAATGCTTGAATGTCTCAATAATGAAACAAAGTTTTTAAGCTATGGCTGAGCATCCTTTATTCTGCTGGTTTTGATTTACAATAATGAACAACAACGTGATGCATTTGCAGAGACGCACGCACGGCATTCACACGCTCACACTTGTATCTCTTTTGAACTTCAGTCACAAGACAGATGACGGCTGTAAAGGTCATGTTGCAGATTAATTTGAGAGGCAGGCAGTAATCGACAGATGCACATGAATGACTTTAGACTGCGTACGGGCAAACACAAGTCTGTGATAAACAGTAATGTATGTGACTGAGACCTTTACGAAATAAACTCTGTTTAAGACTCTGTGTTTTTGTGTACTTCAAAGTTCTTGAGCACTTACTCTCTTTTTGCTGAGTATAAACTTTTAATACACCTCTAAAGAACTATAAAACATAGCACGCTCCCACTGGGAGTGTACAAGAGAGACCAAAGCATCTTGATAATGTGAGCACGAGGAAATGCTCACAGTAGAGGCTAAGAAAAGGTCACCTTGACAGAAAAGAATTAGAAAATGACAGAAATGTCAGGAGGCATTTTTATTAAAATGCCAATATTTTGCTATATCAGTCTAGGCAGGTCATCAAGATAAGACCTTTATACTGTTTTGCCTTTCTGTCAAACTCTGGCATTTTCTACGAGGGGAATCATATAGGCTCATTTCATTTTAAGAAGGGGAAACTTTCACACACCTCGTATTTACATCTCTCTCTGGAGAGCGTTTTAACTAGAGAGGTCCATTGTATTGTGCCTTGTGGAGACACTAATTGGTAGTTATTTTGCATCCTCCTCAGGTAAGAATAGGCAAAAACTTGTGAGAAATATTCAAAATTGGATATCCTGCACTATCAAGAACATGTTTTTTTTTCTATTACATATTGTGCAAGTGACAGAGCCTATCAAAATTATCCACATGCACAGAATATATATATACACACACACACACACACACACACACACACACACACACACAAATGCCACACACCGCAAATGATTTAGCATCTAGTTTATTGCAATTTTGTGGTGCTATATGAGCTGCTCTGTTTACCAAATGAGTTATTCATACATTTTATTTCCTTGCAGGTACATGGCGAAATTGATGGAATATGTGTCAAATCATACTCTGACATCTGCTCATATTCATCAGCCTCTAAGTCCTTGCATTGGTCCCTTCATTAGAGAGGTGACACAAAACTCCATCAAGACTTGATATCCCCCTAGCACCTGAGCTAAATTGGATTTTAAATAAATGTCAGAGTGAGTTTTACATTAACATCGGAGCGCGCAAATGTAAGTTTGGAATCGGGTTTGAGGCAGAAACACACAGTTTGTGTGAGGTAATGTCGAATGAGGTTTCTCCACTGTCATTTGCCTGAAAATGGTATCAAGTAGTAAATGTAACAGGTTGAGATTTCAGTGTTATTCACTGCCTGGCTGTTTGGTGCCCCCTCAAGTTTGGTTTGCACCACGTCTTGGTTAAACTGATTTCAATATCTTTGGATAAAGTTCTCCAAGGTGAAATATTATTCAAGTTAGTGAAATTTTAAGTTTTACCAAATGCCAAAAAATACCTCATTAAAACGATGTGAACAGACTCAGGGACTAAAATTTGATTTATTCATGTAATTGGATTTCTCTCATTGGACCCACTGGACATGAATGGACCTCTTCATACTGGATTCACAGTATCAGTGTTGGAATCACAGTGTAATAAACCCTTTTTGCTCTTTTGTACTTACAATTTCTTTTACAACTTTTCTTTTCACTCTCTGTAAACTCAATGTCACCCTCTGAGCCATCGTTTGGGCTATACAAATAAATTTGGTTTGTCCTTGATTAGTTAGAAATTTCATATCTCCTTGAGTAATTTTCAGCTGAGGACACCTCCTCTCATAACAGAAAGTAAAAATAAGCTAGATTTAACTGCCTCTTAGTTGTATGCCTCAGTTACAGATTTACATCCATGACTCTTATGTAGCCATGACACTAGAAAATGTTTCTAATATGAATGCTGCTGCAAATAAGCTACAAATTCTAAAACATGGATGCTTTTCACAGATGTTCAACATCAGCACAGAACATCGATACAATCAGCACATTTCAAAGGCAGGCACCCAAGATCAGCATCACCAATTCACCATCCCACCAAATGACTCCCCTTCTGTTCCTGAGTTATGACATAGAATAACTGTCAGAAAGGTGTTTTTAAGGAACATTATACGGTCACAGCAAAGTTGAGCTTTGACCTTTTGTTTTATTTTATCAGACATTTGCATGAAATTTTGTCATGACTGATTTCTTCAGTTACGGCTGAAAATATGTTTTAAGAGGTCAAAGTGATCTTGAAAATGGAACTTTGACTCCAGGATGAACTGAATTAATTTTGGTGGTCAGAGTGGACATTTGTGCCAAATTTTAGAAAATTCCCCAAGGCCTTCTTGAGGTATTGTGTTTACAAGAATGAAACAAAGGCCAGGTCACAGTGACCTTTGACCACCAAAATCTACTCTGTTCATTGTTGAGTCCAAGTGGACAGTAGACATTTGTGCCAAATTTGAAAGAAAAAGAAAATTTCTCATGGTGTCCTTGAGATATTGCATTCATAAGAATGACACGAACAAGGTCACAGTGACTTTGACCTTGGAGCTTGGACCACGAAAATCGAACCAATTCATCCTTGAGTCAAAGTGGCTGTTTTGCCAAATTTGAGGAAATTTCATCAAGGCCTTTTTTAGATAATGCATATGGAAGAATTACATAGGCGCAAGGTCACAGTGACCTTCAACCACCAACATCTACTGTTGTCATTGTTGAGACCAAGAGGACAACCCCAAAACAAAATAGTCTCTGGACATGGCTGTCATTGGTGCCGAGGCATAAACGTGCGACAAAGTTCAGAAGAGTTGCTGAATATAATAAGAATAAAAGAATGAAAATACCAAATATGATGAAGATTTAATGGGTGGATTGGTCCGAAGCATACATACAGAAAGGGGAAGTCTCCTACAGTAGTACACATAATGTTACATTCTCCAACCACTGTCAGACTACTTATTTCCTCGAATAACATACATATGCCTTCCCGCCGCTCAACCGGCTTCTCAGTAAAGTAGTGTCAACATAACCATCTATAAATGCGCCCATATCCCAAACCACAGCTGACATTTCAATGAATAACTTAAGGATGAGCTATACATTGCCTATTTCCAGTCATTTGAGGAAGACTTGCAAAAAGGTCAAGCCGTGTTGTCAAAATTAAAATAGGGTGCCAAAAAAATGTATGCCATTAACATGAGAGTGTATAGATAGATACTTAATGAGCTAACATGCGCTGACTCATAAGCGAGCTCTGTACAGGTGCTCATATTGTCTGCTGTCCTCTCCCAAAAGGTCAGTCCAATCACACAATTTTCAATGGTCTTATTTCATGTCCCTTACTTTTGCCAATGCACACCCCCGCTCTTCAATGTAGGTGTGGAGATTATATGAATTACCTTTTGATGTTCCAGCTCCTCCGATCCGAAAGCAATTACTCTGAAAAACCTTGTAATAATTAGAATGAATTAAAGTACAGTAAAGAATGAAAGTGGAGGAAATTACATTTGGAACATACTAATTGCTCTTCTCGTAGAGCTATTTTTTTCCTTTGGTGACTGAGTGTAAAATGCATTATATATCTGTTCTTTTTTTTCCATGAGAAGCAAACTTTCTGATCAAAGACGGCCAAGAAAACGCAAAAGCTAGATCAATATCTGAGGGTACTGACCAGATCAATTTCTCTCTGCTCTGCTGCTTAAGTATGTTATTTTTCCCAGAAAGAACTCACGATCTGATAGATTGGACAGACAGACCATCCCCATGATGGCCACCTGCTCCTAAAAAGGTCTGACTCAAATCTTTACACTTCTAAGGGCAGCTGCAAACAGTCCCCACAGGAATACCATCTTTTACCAAAGAGTTGCTTGTACGTTTCATTTTCAGCGGTCCATGTAATATATGTTCTATAATTATTCACCGTAATCAGAACATTGTATTGTGACTGATCCATACAATTAGTAGAAAAAGGTATACAGATCAATACAGTCTCGTATTATGGTTCTACATTGCATGAAAAATGCTCATAATTACATAAATCATGTAATAATAAATAATATTATATATTAAAATAATATTTTAATTGATTTTGGTGATATTTTAGTACTCTAAGTTGTCATTAACAACACACTTTTGGCATCTACCAATTAAATACATTCTTTTTTTCTGTTTTGCATAATGCTGTTAACACATTTCCATCTCCTCTGTTCAATTACTGTCAAAACAAGTCATCTGTGTTAACCCCTTTATCTGCTCCCCCACTCAGCACTGCTCCAGATAAATCCCTCTGACTCTTTCGCCATACTGCTTATCACCTACTGTGCCTCGCTGTGGTCACAGCAAACTGCAAAAGGCAAAAAAGGAAAAATCTTGTCAAGTTCAGGTAAATGCTCCAGATATGCCTGGATTTTAAATGTGTGCCCTAGATTTACTTTATTTATTAATTTATTGTATTGAAAATGTATTAATATGCGTCTATCTGACTAATTATCCAAGTGGGTAAAGCACACCAATCTTTTAATTAATTAACATATGGCATCAAGTGGAGGTGAAACAACTAGTTAATTATAGATTAAGGCACAGTCAACCATCATGTATTTTAATGATCAATTAATTGTTATTTTTTTTCGAGAGGAATTGCCAAACATTTGCTGGTTGCATCTGTTCAAATAAAATGATTTGCTGTTGCTTTTTGTTAAATCATCACTTCATTATTTAACCCTTTTAGACATTTCTGTAGAATTTTGTCAAGTTTAGCATATGAATTCTTGAATTAAAGCAAAAAAAAGTGACCTTGACCTTTTTATCACCAAAATTTAGTAGGTGCATTGATTAGCCAAAGGATGTTTTCTTTTTGAGATATTACGTTTACAAAAGTGAGACAGTCACAAGGTCATAGTGACTTTGATCTTTGACCAACAAAACATAATCGGTTCATCATAAAGCCAAAGTCAACATTTGCGCCAAATTTGGATAAAATTCCCTTCGGTGTTCTTGAAATATTGTGTTCATATTAATGAGAGCAATAAGCTCACAGTGACCTTGAGTTTTTACCACCAAAACCTAATCATATAATCACTGAGTCCAAGCAAACATTGGTGCTAAATTTGAAGACATTTTCTCAAGGCGTTTCTGAGCTATTGGGTTTAAGAGAATGGGACGGATATATGGGCAACCCAAAAACATAAGGCCTCGGCCACAGCTTTCCCCCATGCAAAGGGGTAAATATGCAAAGACATTATCTTGGCCTACTTCAATAAATGTTTGTACGTATTTAACAGACTAATAAGTTGACAAAACAACTGCTCTTTTAATAAAGAACAAATATCTTCAGATTAATCGCAGATAAAATAATCATTAGTCACAGCTACAGCACTATAATGAACTGCTTACTGTCATTTAGAAACGACCACAAAGGTAGATTTCTGTCACAAATACTAAGCCACATTCTTACATAATCAAACCAGCAACAGCTACTCATCTATCTAATTTTCTCCTTTTGCTATGGGCAGACCACAGCAGGAAATGCAAAAGCATCATTACCTGTGCAAAGCATTATTTTCAATGAAATAAGAGAATTAACAACTCAAAAGTGTATACAAAATTTAAGTTATCATTGGGAAAAAAAGGGTTATTGTTAGGCTTGTAAATTGTAATGGATTCTGAAAATCCTCCCTTTCTTCTAAACACTTCACTTCATTTCCGATATTCCGCTTATATGTGTGTGTTTCTGTGTGTGTGAGACACAAAGGGAAAGCTATTGCTCTATGAGCAACTTCCTCCATATAATTGCACAAGTATTGTTATTGTTAACACGCACTATCAACTATTTCAGCGAGCAACATACAAACAAGAAAAATAAAGCCTTTACCTGCGTGTTGTTTTCTACCCATATACCTTTATAATGAAGACCAATTAAAGAGTACAGGCTGGAAACCGGCTTGGCAGTAGCAGGATGAATACATTCTGACATGCCTCATAGCACCAGGATAATTAGGTGAGCTGGATGCAAGGAAAGGGCTGTGCCTATGTTCGACTGCAAGGGGGGGAATTGGCACCGACCTTTCGGAGGTAGGTATGAGATTGGCAACAGTCACTTGAGAAAATACTTCCCACAGGGCAAAATAGCTACAGGCATCAAGCGCCGGTGGCAAGACGCTTTTGAAAAGGCACGGTAATGCTACACGAAAAAGTCCTGTTGGCCTTTTGGCTGGGTCTCAGTAAATGGGATTGTCTCCAGAGGTAAACTTTTTTACATTTATTGATTTTTAACAAATGTGCACATTTAGGTGCGTTTAGGGGAAAGATCAGTAAAGCAACTGGTTAACAAGGCAAATAAGGAAGCTTTTGAGTCCATCCATCCATTAACTATACCCACTTGTCCTTTGAAGGCGCGAAAGGAGAGCTGGAGCCGATCCCAACTGACATTGGGCGAGAGGTGGGGCGCACCCCGGACAGGTCGCCAGTCAATCACAGGGGTAACACGTAGAGACAGAAAACCATTCATGCTCACATTCACACCTACGGGCAATTTAGAGTCGCCAATTAACCTAACCTGCATGTCCTTGGACTGCAGGAGGAAACCAGAGCACTCAGAAAAAACCCACACAGGCGCAGGGGGAATATGCATACTTCAAGACTCTATGACACGAAGATATCCAAGAGAAAATGGGACTTCAACGTAACAGCTGGGTACCACATCAGGGACATTTGCTCTGGAATTAGAAAACCTAATAGTATTTGCCGTAGAAGACAAACAAGCCAGAACATTTATGACAATTGGATGCACTAGAGACTTATGCACTATTGATCGCCCATTAAGTCTTTCAGGTATTGTTTTTGAAGGCATAAACACCACCTAACAAATGTTCCTCTTAACACGGAAATTAAGATGAATGATAATTATCTATACCGAGTAAAACTCTTAGTTTTATTCCTTGGGGGAAATAAAGTCATCACAAAATCAATTCCTTCCTGTCACCAAGGCGCAACAATGTGACACTCCCTAAAAGAATCATCGACCAATTCCATGCAAAGGAAATGTTTTATTGATTTTAAATGGTTCATAATATCCAGCGGGAGTGGATAAGGGATGGAGTGAGACCTCTCTAACCACTGAAATGATTTATAAATACAGGTATAGGATGGATGGGCTGAACTCCAATACCTTTAGGTTTCATGGTAAGAGCACAAAATGTAGTATGAACCCCCAAAATTGCGTCTGTGTATTGATATAATATTGTCATGCAAAATATTACAGTACTAAGTTGTATTGATTTTTCCCCCAATCCTAGTAATTATGAGAAAAATATGATTGAGATAAAAATACCTTGATATAATGTGTAAAGTATCTTGTTAAAATATCAGAAATTTAAATTACAAAGTGTAAGTAAGCAAATATGACGCAGTTAAACAATAGACAGACAGACGGATGAATAGAATAGTGCTGTAGTCTACAGTCTACTTGACCGTGCCTGATTAGACCACATGGCAGCGTCCGAGAGATGGATTATACAGTATTTCATCACACACCAAACGTGACCCCTTTATTATATGCCTTTTCCATATTAAATTTCAAATTACATCCTGTTAATTTGTGGATGGAGCATATTAAATGAAACCTTGAAAGCATGAAGTATAGAGGTGGAGACCAAGAGATATCACTGTATTTAATTTGGCGAGCCAGTGGCCTGTCTGTGAAATGAATTAGGACTTAAAGTCAGCAGTAAGTGTGTAATTGTGTTTCCTTGATACATTATCAATCAGTAAACTGGGGGAAAAAAGATCAGATGATTAGTTTTTTATTATAATAAATGATCAGTGAGATTGTTGCTATTGAAATTATAACGGTGTTTCCTTTCTGAGCTCGAGAAGTTCTGAGGGTATTACAGATATGAAATTATTTACAAGCTGCATGAGAAATTACAGGATATGAGGGGATTTAAAACATTCAAAAAACAAATTTTGAGTACATATTGAGTCGCTATGTCTTACTGAAAATTGTGCTGAATTCACTTAAACATGGTTGAGCCATCTAATCGGTTTCGGTATGTTATGAACAAAAAAATCAAGGTCAAGGGTCAAATATATCAAATATAATCAAACGGTTGATTTGTCCTTTTACGGTGAAGGTAGCAAAGCTAAGCTAATTAAATTAAAATTGACTATTTGCTAAGAAGTAAGTTAACCAATGATCATTTATTGTGGTTTAATAATTAATTTTAAGTTATTCATTAGATATACAGTGAAATAACTTTGGTAAATTCATTTTTTTTACTGTCTAAAGCAATGCTTTATTTAACAGTTTCAGTAGCCTTTTATGTTAAAAGTACTGACACTAAGATAATAAATTTGAGTTTTCTATAAAAAAGGGTCATTATTCACTGTTGTACCATATAATTAATGTTATTCCATCATATACAAGCTTTTGTGAGATGTTTTCATATTAGTCTGATGATAAATGGAAATAATACTTGTACTGGTAATTAAAAAAATTGTACTTAAAAAGTTGGTATACTAGCATAAAACAAGCATAATAATAGCACAGGGTTTGTAATTGTCATTTGTTTCCATTTTACTACTACCATGACCTGCCATCTCAATTGTTTGGTAGAGGCTTACATTTACAAATTACAAAGTAAATTAATAAACTATGGGGTTGATAAATTAAAAAAGTATATCTCAAAGGGCATAAAAAATGCAGAGAGACATTTTTCCTTTGCTTATTCCTATATACACTGCTTTATGAGACAAATATATATATTCTGAAAATGAAACTGTGAAAGGCTGTGTGATGTCTGCAGTTTTTTAGTATTTCACATGACATGGAATTTATTATCACCATTAAAGTATTTGTAAATTAGGCCCAGCTGGTTGACCATGCTGTTTGGACGTCTGAGGTTTTTAATTAATGAGGACCTGTTGTACATTTAATAACATTGCGGGTTATCATATTATGCGTCAGATATTCAATGTTTATTCCAGCTATGGAATTACTCAGCTGAGAAACACCACTGGAGAGTGACATCCACTTTGTCAACTGTTCTCCTCCCCCTGCGGTCAGGGTTGTCTTTTTGCATTGCAGGCTTGGCACAAATGGTAAATGGCAGAGCGACTTGAAGCCAGTGAAGAGGGAGAAGGATGGTACAGTAAATGTTAGATTCAGGATGGGACAGGCACTGTTACTGTCAGATAAGCGGGGAGCTGAAACCGTGGCTTGCTAGCAATCCAATGGGAATCGCCTGCATGTCAGTAAGGTGGAAAAAAAAAAAAAAAAAGGGAACAAGGAAAGAGGAAAAGCAAACCAACAGTGAGTCATAACAACACTATATAGCAGCTGGACAACAAAACGCTGTATTCAGATAAATGTAATAGTTTTAAATATTGTAATTTGCAGTAAAATAATACAGTTGGATGTTGTGCAACTACAGCATTTGTCCTCACTTTGCATTTGCCAGCTCCCTCAAGACAGGCAACATGGCAAAGAATGGGCAACATGAAAAAATGCAATCACTCTCTGCCTGTGCACTGACCGTTTTGTGTCTGTACAAGTCTTTCTAAGTCTGGAGTCTGTTGACCGCAGAGCAGATGCCTCATTCTTGAGTAGTGGCAGTAAACATCGGCAGCATTATCAAAGGCCTCAGCTTGCCCTGCTCTCCATCAAGTCTCCACTCAGCTAATGCCTGCATCTGTAATGTCCCAGAGGCTGCCTTATCTCCCCCGGCCACTTGGATTCATTGCCAACCTCCAGTTCATGGCAAAGCTCTGATCTGAAGACAAGCTAGTTGCGTGCCAAGGTGGGCAGCAGAAAAAAGTGACCTCCCGCCACCAGTGCTCATCTCTCCCACTCACACCCCGCACGCCAGCAGCTCCCAAGCACACCCCGACTGTGGGAACAAATGCAAGACGCTTTAGTAGATTACCCTGTGTTTTTACTGCGTGTTGCCTCTCAATTTGGAGTGCTGTAGCGGCTGCGTTAAGGTTGGAGTTTATTTCTACCCCCACAAACATGGATCAACATGGTGGAGCTTTCACACAGGTCCAACATGAGCAAAAACCTTTTCCCAGGAAGAATAAAACAGCTGCAGCGTTTGTGTGCTGGATGTGCTGAAGGTTAAAGAACATTACTGTTCTCCTATTTGTTGATATGTAATAATTTTGTTATTAAGGGTGCAATTAGGGTAAAGTAAGAGCGTAAAGTAATTTGATTATTGATTAATGTGTCATTCATTACTTCAGTTAACTGATTATTATTCAGACAAAAGGGGAAAAAACTAAATGTTATTATTGCCAACATTTTATTATTTTATTCTTTATTCTTCCT
Organism: Plectropomus leopardus; assembly: GCF_008729295.1. Classification (NCBI taxonomy): domain Eukaryota; kingdom Metazoa; phylum Chordata; class Actinopteri; order Perciformes; family Serranidae; genus Plectropomus; species Plectropomus leopardus. The sequence continues at coordinate 2,388,490 of NC_056483.1, forward strand.
GTACAATGCTCTTTTTTATAGCTTAGAAATAAAAAAAGAAAAGAATGATCAGATTTAGGCTTGTGCTACATCAAGTGTGCTTAAAGACAAGGCCACTGCAAAAATAAAAAAATAATAATAAAAGAAATAAAAAAGAAATGGACCCTGCAGCCGCAGCCAGCACAGAGAATAAAAAGGGATATGTGGTTAATAAACATCTATCAGATACTGCTCAAGTATCTGTTGTGAATAAGTAAAGGATTTCATTTAAACTGTCTCAGACAAATGGCATTAAACACCTCAAATAAATACATTAAATAGAAAAAAAAGTGTCTCTTTGACTTAATTCCAGCTAATTAGCTAATTCTGCCATCACCAGTTTTGATGCACAAATGCACGATGCAGGTTTATTCAAAAACAAAAATAAAAAACTTAAACCACTTTCCATCTGTTTTCTCTCTAGTTTTGTGATGGATCATATCTGCCAGCTTTAAAAAAACCTCCCATAGACAGCAGCAATCTGCGGACGGCTAATTAGCTAAGGCTAATTAGCTGGTCAGAGGACTTTCGTAGCAGCGTCTCCCTCCAGAGACAAACAAGATGCTGTCATTTCCTGTGATTCGTCACGTGAGCCACAGTAGGCATGGCGTTGGCTGGCTTAAAACCTGAAATTACTAGCCGGTCGATAAGAACATAATTAATAAGACGTGAGAGCGGATGAGTTATCGTCTTCTACATCAGCTCGAGAGAAAATTTGTGTAATTCCCAAAATACTAAAACAATCATTTGCTTGTTTGCTGTCAGCGATGTTTTATATCTTTCTTTCAAACATACATTAACTGATTAACTTATCACATTTTATGGTACATCTCACATCAGGATTGGTCTTGGCAGCAGGTCTATTTTAGGCTCCGAATTGGGAACGCAGGGAGATATCTGACTCTCACAAGTTGCTGTTGCCAATAAATAAAAGATGATTAAAGTCACTTTTAAATATGATATGTTACTTACTCCCAAATCATCTGCATATGATTTATACACACTCTCATAGCCACAGAGGCTGTGTTGAATATTAGGGATTCAGGAGCGTACAACAGCACATATCTTAATCACGCTGAAGAAGCTGCTGATCTGACTGCGGGGTTCCTCTGAGAGAGGAGCAAAGGTCAACTGAGACGCTCTTGACTTACAGCCTTTGAGCTGTAACATTGAGACTGAAATAGACTCAATTTTTCAACACATTGAGTTTTGGTGTGAATTCTATTTACTAACCTAGATACCGTGATATGAATATACAAATAAAAAAAAGTCATCATATAAATAAATAAAGAGAAGGAGAGAGACAGAGAGAGAGAGAGAGAGAGAGAGAGAGAGATGGTGCTAAAAATCCCGTACTTCAAATTGCCCTTCTCAAATATTAAATCAATGTGCAATTATTGACTAGCATATGAAATGAATGTCATTCAGCACCCAGACTGGTGGTCTTTGATAGCTACAGGGTTCCATTATTTATTCATATACTTATGAATACAGTCATCTGCGCTGCTTTGCGGTTATGACACAGAATATTACCAGACTTTCTCGGAGCAGCTCGGGTCATTAGACCTGAAATTACATTTGGTCAAAACAGAGTTCATCATTAACACAAAACAGAAAAAAATTCTGACCTTGATCACTAGAAAAAAACCCACAATTGAATGCACCGCTGTTGCATACAACGCAGGTGAATCTCTGTCATCTCGCTTCACCACCCTGTTTAATTAACATTACAGCCTCCCGTGGTCAGAAACCGCTCCAACTCGCTTCATGGATGCAGATAAAAAAGCACCTCTGACGAGGTTATGAGTTAACAAGGAGTGTGGTGAGGCATGCAGAAGAGCCCAGGATGCCTGATCAAACACACAGTGATTGGCCTCCATCCTCTGAACCATTAACCTCAAAACAGTGTGATGGATACTGCAAAGTCAGATCCTACACAGCTCGATTTGAACGGGTGCGAAGCGAGGGAAGACGGATATAGGGGAAAAGCAAAGCGGACTGACAGCCAAAATATACTGAATAATGTACATACACACCCAAGTGAACCTCACGAGGTGTCATTTTCAGTCAAGCGGCGGATGCTACAATATCTTTTTTTAGCTGATAACTCCTTTTATGTTTTCAAAGAGACTCCATCGCTTTAACGACCCCGTACATGGATTCATGTTTGGTTGGAATAAGCGTTTGAAGGATGATGTCAATACATTCAGAGGGCGGCTGCCATATTGTGCAGATCGTCTTTGAATCTGATCATAAATAAAATAAAACAAATTGTGAAGATTCAGCATTTCTAGAAAGAAGTTAAATCTTGGAAGACGGAGGAGTCATTGAAATATACATCATACAGCGGATCTTATACGAGGGAAATCCTTCAAATATGAACGGCACATTTTGGCAGGAACCCACCTGCCAATTTAAAGACAGAACGACTGCGGCACATGAAAAGGAATTTAATGTTTTAATTGCTGTTTTACAGCTGTTTTTCAGCAGAAATCATCTGTCATATTGTAGATGGAGTTAGATAGCTGTGAGAAGATTTGAGAACCACAGATTTATCAATTATGAAAAAAAAATCATCAGTGCCAGCCCTACCACCGAGAGCTACACCATAGCAACGGTGTACCTCCCCGAAAAATCAACTACATGTCAGGGTTGTGGCAGCCATGGATGCCGAACAATCGCCAGAAAAAATAAAATAAAATATTAGCACTGTACCTTTTTTATAAACCATGAATATTCTACATTTGTGCATTATTATGCAGCAGAATTATTGAAACTTGATGTTCAGACGATGCTGTGGTTAACTTGTGATTAGGCGCAGACACAAAGAGCACTTGTATGGTTACGAGATGATCATGTTGGGAATTCAAAAGCAGTTTTGGTGGCACAAACCTGGCTGGAAATGCAGTGATGACTTTGTAAAAAATAGAAGTGCTTTTTCACAGGATTTTCTCTCACTCCAAAGTCACCAAATATCACCTCTTGGTCAGTGATTTGGGCTTCAGACACCAATGCTTAAAGCTATCTTTCGTGACATTGTGATAGGCCAACAGACTGAATCAGTTTATAACGTGGCCGGAGAGTATCTGCCGCGGCAGAATGATACACTGCTTTGCAGCTTCAGCTGCCTGAGAAATGATAAGAATAAAATGGCTGCAGAATACAGAATACAGGAGATCTGTACAAGAGAGGGAACAACACAAGTCACATTCCCGCTCAGAAAGATAAATCAATCATTTGAAATAAGACAAAATAATCAAAAAAATTTTTTTTTCTTTATTGTGGCCATTTTTTATTTTATTTATTTATTTCAATTTTAATATTTATTTGTTTATTTACGTTTTTATGTGAGATTTTCCATAGGATTCGGTTGAAACGGTTCATACAACTTAGTTAATTTTCCATCATTAATCAATTTGATGCTTTGCAGGCACAACAGTTGCTTCGCCAATGAATATAAGTTAGACGCTTCTAAAATTGCTCAGTGTTATGTGACTTACAGTATAAATCATGCTCACTTCCGGTTTTCAATCCCAATATAGATACAGAGACGGATAATTCTGGTGGTTGAACAGACAGATATTGACTTCTGTGTACACCCCATAATAACACACGTGTAGCAAAGCGACCTCATTGCAAACGTTTTTCTTATAGTCGATGACAGTGAGTGAAACAAGCGACCGCAGGAAGTAGTCTCATATTAAGCGAGGCGATGCCATCTATACCTCCAGTGTTTGTATAATGTAGTGAACTGAAGCACATAAATACAGTCAGTGTGAGGAATATGATTAATGATATCATATCACATCATACCGCCTGATCACAAACAGTAAATCTGTCGAGGTGGTGCTCATCGGGTGAAATCTGACGCTGAACAATCAAAATCAAGACCAACAGCAAGACCCCGACTAACCCCTCGCTTCATGAATAAATTCAGGTTAGGGCTGGAATTACAGCAGATCTATGTGCATAATTGTGTTACGGGTAAAAGTAGGTCACAAAGCTCGCTGAAGGGCCGTAGCGCTCACCTCCAAGATTTCATTTGTGTTTTTTATCTGAGGTGCAAAACAGAGGGAAGAGATGAATAGTATTAATTAAATGGCCGAAGGAATGTCTCAAAATCACATCAATTAAATTTGTTTACGGAATGCAAAAAAGGAGGGGGGTTCTTTATTTTGTAAAATAAATAAATAAATACATAAATAAAAAAAAAAAAACATAAATATATATATTTACTTTAAAAAAATATATGTCACAAAAGTGAGCATAGAACTGCCAGGCCACAAATGAATAAATAAATGATCAGTATCAGGTAATAATATAAGTTTCTTGTTATGAAAAGATGCTTTTCATGTTTTAAGTAATAATATATGAAACGCTTTTAGTCATAACGTGATCTCGTATCACGTAATGATGCAGAACATTTATGTTCTAACAAGATAAGTAAGTACATTGATCACAAAGACCTTGTAAAAACATGGAAAATATCTTGTTTTAACATGGATGTACCTTGTAAAAATATAAAAAAAAAACATCTTGCTGTAATGTGAAAATCCCCTGTAAAAAAATGTAAAATATATCTTTTTCATAAAACATCTTGTAAAAAAGTAAAAAACAAAAATAAAAAACCTTTTTCTCATGAAAATATTTTGTAAAAATGTGAAAAATATCTTGTTACAATGCAAATGTCGTGACACATATCTTATTATAACAAGAAATTTACTTACTTTTCCTACCCTGGCAACTTTACAATTGCATAATAATTTATAAATCTATTGAATTACTTCCCAGGTCACTAAATTCAACAGTCAAATGATTACATCGTACTGTTAATTTCACCACAGACTCTTGACTTTCCGCACTGCCTTCTACGTCTGGTAAATACATCATTCTTAGACATGCCAGGTCATAAAATATATCAATAACACATCAGTCTGAATTTGAGCTGCTTGATGTAGCAGAAATTCATCAAAGTCAGCAAACAGGAGAGGACACAGACTGTTTTTCAAATTGCCAAGGATCTGTTCAATGAGCCATATTCACAAGTGATTTATTCTCTCATTTCCCAAGCAACTGTACATTTTGTAAATGCTCCAACATTCTTTGGTCAAACAGTCAGATCAGGGGAGGTAACGAAGTAAATACAGAGAAATCCAAAGTGATACTATTTTCTATAAAGTACTACGCAACAGAATATTTTCAATACAGACACCAACGACAACTGAATGTGAGTCTCTAGTGAATACCACCGCATGATGCGAATCAGCGAATTAGTCAAGTGCCCATGAAATAGCATACTCTGCATTTTTAAAGAGAAAAGAGAAAAACTCCACTCAAGGAAAAAAAATATAAATTCAAAGAATATATTCATGTGTCGATACAAAGGTCAACTCAATTATGTGTGAAACAGTCTCACTAAATCATTTTTTTACATCCTTCATATTTAAAAAAAAAAAAAAGCGTGATCGTTCAAACGACTGAGATTCAAAGCGATCATTGCGCTCGTAAACAACCTGCCATACATAAAACTGCAAAGAAACATCCAGAGTGACACAATAAACAACTTGAGTTTCTGAATAACTGGCCATTAAGAATACAAACCAGGCCTTGAGTGCGAAGCTAAATATCTCCCCTGACGGTCTGCTCCCTAATGGTTTTTGCTTTGTGAATCTTTCTGAATTAAAATAAAGACGTCAGCGCTGCACAATAGAAACCTTTGCTGTTCTTTTGTGTGTGAGAGTGCCTTCGCGCGCCTGTGTGTGCGTGTTCAGAGCAGTGCTTTTAATCAGTGTTATGGATAGTTTTAATTTGGCAATGCTTAATATTCCTGTTCCCATTACACTCAGATAGTGTTTAAGCTGCAAAATTGAATTTTTAAAATGAATCATTGCAAGTGCACTATGCACCAGTAGCACAGATGATTCAAGTTGAAAAATAACATTGCTTTCTCTCCCCCTCCTGCCCAAGGAGGATGGATAAGCTGCTGCAGAAAAGAGTTCACACATCACATGGACAACTGTGATTACTGAGAGCCGTCTTCCTCACACACTAGAAAAAGAACCATGATGCTTCATATAGGGGATTAACATTGTTCTTGAAGGTATTACAAAACTGCACGTGTGTTAAGGACACCACATTTATATAACACACCAGTGTACCTGGAATAAACCCACTGAAGTGATTAGGACTAGCAGGGAGGCTCCTATTATAGTCATTAAGGTACTTATTCAAATTTGATCGTTTTGAATGTCACATTACTTTAAATACTGGATTCAGATAAGTTAAAGGTCCAGTGTGTGGGATTTAGGGGGATTTATTGCCAGAAATTAGATATATTAAGTAGGTTTTCTTCCATGTGTAATCACCTGAAAATAAGAATTGTTTTTGTTACCTTATGATGAGGTATTTATACCTCCATAGGGAGTGTGTCCTTGTATATGGAGATCGCTAGTGTTTTCTTGAGATATCGAGTTCACGAGAATGTGATGGACAGGGTCACAGTGACCTTTGATCACCCAAACCTAACCAGTTCATCCTTGACTCAAAGCGGATGAGTCAAATTTTAAAATTTCCCCTAAAAGCATTCTAGAGATATTCATTCATTCGTTCATTCATGACACGGATGCAAGGTGAGTGCACATCCTGACTGTACATGTGTGTCAGTACGATCAACAACGTGTTTAAGTATTACAATTTAACTTGAACTCGACAGCCATTATCTAATCAGTTCATCCTTGAGTCCAAGTGGATGTTTGTGCCAGATTGAATAAATTCTCTCAAGGGGTGCTTGCCAAATCGCATTGATAAGAATAAGACAAAAAAGTTCATGGTGACCTTGACCTCTGACCACCTACATCAGTTCAATGTCAAGTTCTCAGGGATATTTGGATATTTGTGCCAAAAAAACAAAAAAAAAGAAAAAAAAACTTCCTCATGGTGTTCTTGAGACGTTGTGTTCAAAAGACTGAGATGGACCTACATATGGACAGATAGACAACCCAAAAACATAACGCCCCCAGCCATGGAGGCATATGAAGGTGAGCGCACATAGTGCTGAGCTGGCGGCGCATCTCTAATGACCCAAATAGCGTAGGAGAATCATTGATTTGAAAAACGAAGCTGCTTTATTCAGTGTTTTTATCATTTTTGATCACCTGGTCCTTCGGTTTTGTAGAGGTAGAGACACCTACGTATATTTTGGCTCCCAGTAAAAACGTCCTGAATAATGAACATTAAAGGAATTTTAACCTGAAGAAGTTTCAGCTGGTTACAAATTGAAATCCTACAAGTCCTACATTACAAGATGCCACCAAAGCCCAGAATCTTACACACTGGACCTTTTAGTGTCAACTTTAAGGCATCATGTCACCACTTTCAACCTTCAGTGGGTAACTGGTGTCACACTGGTAGTCCCATGGGACGTATAACCAAAACACAGAATTGTGATAAAGCTGTCAAGCTTCAATTTATGTTAACGTTAGAATCAAAAACAATTGTCTGTTAACCCCAGGCACAAAGCAACATGAACATCCCCAAAAATAAATTCTTACTGCGTGGTCATTCTGTAATGAATCATAGATGTTGGTAAAACGATATGAATGAAGTCATCTAACTGCATATCTCTCATGTGTAATTTGAACCTTGCCTTTCTCGTTGCTTTCACACCTACATGTTTACTTCTTGTGGGTGGCTGCAGCCGTCCGACCTGCGGGGCCATGTAATGTGGTGTAAATCTAACAGAAATCTTTCAATCAGTGACATTCTCCTAGTTAAATGATTACTTGCTGGATAAGGCCTCCCCTCATCTGTCTTTTGATAGGTTTATTAATTGATTCTGCACAATGGCCAAAGGAAAAATCAACCTCCAAAGAATCAAAGCAAATATTTGATTTTCATTATATCTATGAAACAAGAAACTTCTCTATTAGATTTACACTATATTACATGGACCTGCAGGTCACTCATTTATGTCAAGCAGCAGTAATCAAAAGTGTCAAGCACCTCATCATAAATCAGGCCTGAGAATCCCCGAACTTTTCTTTCATAAAGTTTGCACATTAGGGCATCTATATATATTTTATATTGGTACTCTTTCCACCCTGGCTGGATATGGATACCACCAAGTTACCATCTTAAAAATACCCTGACATTGTCTACTGTACAGTATGTGCTGTGTCTTGGTAATTGAACAAATAATTGGAAGGAGTAGGCCACTGTGTACTGACATGCAATGATGAAGGTAAACATCAGTGGTGGGGACAACAGCAACAGTGTGAGTGCTCTGACATGTTTGGCCAAATGATCTGACAGCAGATGGATAAAACATTGCAGTGTTTCAGTCCTTCATTATTAAAGCTGTCAGCTGATGCCTCTCTACCTGTTATATATGTTGATAGCTGGCACATTACGCTCCTGGTTGCATGTCACCTCTGAAAAATTAAAGCATTTCTCTCATCTGCCTGCTCGCCGTCATTTAATTAGCAGAGATGCGGCACCCTAACCCATTACGCGCTCATGCCTTCATCCAAACTAGCCATCATTTGCAACAACAGCAAAATATTATTGCTGTGCACAAAATATGAGCCAAATATATCTGTGCAAGTACACAGAAACAATGGCATAGTGTACGGCAAACATCCGCTGTGCCCCATGAGTATTTCAGAGTAGAAGCTATGATTCATTCGCCGTGGGAACAGTTTGCATTACTATTCAGGGAGTCAGTTATACATTTATTCTTTGAAGGAAATTTGTGACTAAGCTTTAATTTTAAAATCTAAATGTTCCAAGATCTAACCTTTTCCATGTGTCCCTTTATATGCTTTTTTTCTGTAGGATTGTAAGAGTATTGCAGAAAAAGAGATTTTGTGCTGTGTTAATCTTAAATTTAATTCCAGAGATTTCCAAGCATCCATCAAATGAGCCCTGGGGAGGAAGGCTATGGTATCAGGTTGCATCACAAGTGTGGGTAAATCTCTTTAAACATCTCTGGTGGTGTCTAAAATAGGGTTTTATGACAATACACTCCCACTTTAGGGGGAAGCCTGTAAAAGAAGGTCAGGTGCAGGCTTCGCTGTGTTTTCTCCAATAATCTAAACTGATTCTGTGAAAGGCTAATAGATGGCATCCGATTTGCATATAAATTATTGTGAAGTCTCTGGTGATCTATGACTCTCAATCTGATTTAGCAGCGATGGAACGGCAGGGGAGGAGCTGGAGATACAGTGGGGGGAGTTTGAGGAAAGATGGAGCAAAAAAGAAGCAGGGAGAATACATCAACGAGCTGGGAAGAGTTTTTCACTTTGGCAACTAGATAAGCGTTTTTAATCATGTATCAGATTTCTTGGCCCTCTCTACCTCCACACATAGAGCGAGCCTCCTATTCTATCAGTGATTTTTTTTTTTTTTTTTTGGCTCAGCTCTCGCTCAACAATTATAAAATTGGGTTAGGTACAAAAGATGACCTGTGCTGGCTTTGCAAATCCCTAAAAACATGATTCACATCTACAAGGTTTGTTTAGCTCCAGGCAACATACAAGTGGGTTGTCAGATTTGTTGTCGTTTTTTTTCCAGTTTAATATGTATTCATGCATCTTATTTTATTGTATTTTGTAGGTCAACTCCCAATCTGCAAATTAACCACTGACTACAGCCGTCGGATAATTGAAATGAAGTAGAAGTAAAAAGAAGCAGCTGAGTGGAAAAACTGAAGCACATGTAGCCCCAAATCTGCCTAAATTGCTAGATTCAAATGTTTTGTAAAATACATATTAAATGTTTTACATTTGTACATTTCATACATATATTAACAAAGACTGCTTGTATATATGCTGAGATTCTCAACAGGAGGAGGGGATGGTGGATGGTGTGAGACCTATGGTGTAAAAGCTGGCAAGCAGCAGACTACTAGAGTCAAAACCAGTGAAATTTCCAGCCGTGTTTGTGATCATAAAACCAGGTATTTTTACCAAGACATCAAGACCATCCTAGTGATGGTAAAACTGGGTATTTTTTAAAGAGACGTCAGGACATTTCAAGCCATGTATGTGATGACAAAACTGAATTTTTCAACGAGACACCAGGGCACTTCCAGCCATGCTGTGGCTACAAAACCATTTCCAATGGTGTTTTTGGCAACAAAACTGGATATTTTTGTGATGACGAAACCGAATATTTTTTTAACAAGACCTCGAGACATTTTCAACTGCGTTTGTGGTGACAAAAACGTGTATTTTCAAATGCTACTTTTGGACATGACTGGCCATCTGGAGTTTGAGCCAAAATAGGATCTTTTCCTGAGGTTAACCAAGTGACATTTAAGATTGCTTATAGAAAAAGCCGTAACACTCACATCTACTAAATAAAGTGATTAACTGTGCTAGTACTGATCCTTTGTATAATTAGTAAGTAAAATAATTAGTATTAATAAGTCTTATTTTATTGCTGATGGTTTGGCAAGACCCATATTTTATGAAAAAAGGTGCCTATATCTGTTACTTTTTTTTTAAAGATTAGTTTTTTTTGGCATGTTTGCCTTTATTAGATAGGACAGATCATGAGTGTGAAGGGGGAGAGAGGGGGGATAACATGCAGCAAAGGGCCGCAAGCTGGACTTGAACCCACAGCCGCTGCAGCACGGACAGTGCCATTATTCACGGGGCGCCTGCTTTATCCACTAAACCACAGGATGCCCCGTCTGTTACTTTTAAGTGTTGGTTCATCTGCAATTCATTTTATTGCAAGTTTTGGCATATTCAAAGAAAGGTGATATTATGTTACCCTTGTTTCCACACAGCTCATTTGTTGAGTGCATCATAGTCAGTGTGATAAGAGATATAATGGAGGCAATCCTGAGAAAATGATGAGTAAGATTGCATGAATCACTGTGCAAGTGTCTGCCAGGCCCGTTGTAATCAAATGGGGGACCCCGGGTTGTTCACGGCAGAACTAGAGGCATCGGGAGAAGGTATTGGAAGCTCTTATGCAAATCATATCATTTTGCATTAAGGTCCAGTAATTGCTGTATGATTTCCTGCTTTGAAACACATTTTCTCCGTAAGTGCCGACGTTCATTTATGCAGCATAACATATTAACATCCCTCTACTTCTGCCCATAGTTTTGTTGTGGTAATATAAATGTTATACATCCCTTCTTCCATATTTTGCCATTTTAGACACAACTAAGGATAAACATGGCTTCTAGATTTTTTGGCTATCCTTTAGCACGTTGGGAACTTTTTGGAGCACTACCAAAAGCTTTCAAAATGGCTATCAAACCCCAAATCGTCTTCTGCCTGTCCAACCCTCTTACAGCTGTTGTGGATAAACATCTTTAAATCTCTTGACAGTTCATATAACATGCCATTCATCTTTACATGAATATTTGCTGTGTGTTTAATGCCATTGGAGCAACAGGGAAAAATTCAAACAATTTCAAATTGCGTTTCTCACATCGTAAACATGTCTGAGAACAAATGTAATGCCACTCGCATCACAAGAAATGGCATTTCTGACAAACCATTACTCTGAAAGGAAAAAAAGGAAACAGAATGCGCAGGTAAGAAATGCCATGTAAGATGTGAGTATGCCATAAACCTGTTAGTAAAGAGAGCAAGAAAAAAGCACAGGCAACCTAAGGTTTAGGGGGTTATAATTTACCGCTAGGTCTACAGCACTGGAGGGAGCGGCAACCTAATGATCCAGGTGTAAAATGAACATAAACATCCATATGAAAACCTTAATTGTAGAAATTCTTTATGTGCTGATGCTTTAAATATCTCCACGTCATGCTATGTATACAGGTTCATGAGAAACTTCAGTATTTTCAACCTAGACACTATTTTCAGTTTTTCAGCGCAACATTGCCGTCTTTCCAGCAGGGATCCTGTCACCAAAAGTGTTTTGTTTCGTTTTTGTATAAAGAGCTTTCACTTTTGCTTGATCCAGTCTGTTTGTTATCATATTCCTGAAACAACTCAACTTGTGAGTCCTCAGAATCTCTTGAGCAAGACTTGGTTAGACACGACGACGAACAGATCAGATCAAGCAAAAGGAATAGACACAGTAAAACATATTTAACTTCTCTGTAGTATCCTTTCCATATTGTTGTCAGGCACTTCTGAACCTGTCGGGAGTAAAAACAGGCACTTTTAGTTGTCATAAATTGACAGAGCGCTATTGCCCCAAACAATTTCACTGGAACTGAATTTGCACCTGCTGGCTGCAGAGCTCTCGCTCAATACTGGACCAATTTCAAAAATTGTTGTTCCCATTAGTCACTTAGACACAAAAACATGAGAAAATAGGTTCCAGCTTGAAAAATACCAGTTTCCCTTTAAGTCATTAAAACAACACCTCCCTGTACTTTACTGTGTCATGGACCCAAGCAACTTGACACATATCCAAATGATAATGAATAGAGAGGGCCATCCATGTCCTCCAGGAACAGCAGTTACATCTCCAAAAGTGCTGATCAGCTTATTTCTAAAATGATGCACTGTTAATGGTGGCCATATAATGGCTTTCTTTAACGTGTCCATTCATTTCAGCAAGTAGTTTAATACATCACTGTATTTCAAGATGGTTGCCGTCGATTTCCTGTTAGCAGCACCTCATTTATGTTTATTTAAATATTGAGGATCTTTCAACCAGGGGATACATAAGTGGAAGATGCTGGGATGCTGAGAGCGCATTGTCAATTCTTCTGCTGACTTTCATTAACAGGGAGTCTAACAAAATCAATTACTTCTATTTTAATCACGCCTAATACTGGCCTGGCTGCAGTGGCAGGCTGAAACATAAGCTGCGTTTTAATAAATACAATCAAGTTAAAATGGAAAGAAAAATTGACATCTTAGGAAGGGTCAACAAATAATATGTAAATATTATATACATAAAGGCTTTTCTGGAAGTTTAACAAGGCTGGTTTGTTTAGTAATTGGCTACAGGAAAAAAAAAAAATAACAAAAAGCTGGCATGCCTCAGCTCCAGAGTGGTTTTATTAGCCATGTATCTATCCTATTTTTTTCAATATTTGTTTGCAATGTGCCTTATGTTCGACAAAAACTCTGTTCACTAAAATCAGTGAACAGCATAAAAGAATGTTTTATTTTTGTCCGTGGACTCTACAGACCATTAATTTACACAATTTATTTTCTAATGAGTCAATTAGATTTAGATTACAAAAGGGCTTGCAAGTTTAATTAATCTATAATGGATAATTGCCCCACATCGTTTGAAACTTTCCCCACTGTATTGGATGTACTCAGACATTACGATATCATTACAGACATTTTTCTGTAAATGTTTTATGTTGTGAAACACATCACACTGCGAGAAAATTAAACTAAAAGGGAGCGTGCAAGTGTGGTTTTGCTCATTAAAAATAACTAAAGTACATGCTAGATTATTCATTTGATGCCGTGTCTAAATGCTGACACCAATTAACACAAGATCAACTGTAACATAAGCCAGAGAAATGCATTGTAATTTACTTATCGTGAGATAAGATGGGTCTTATGGTTTTGGGCAACATTTGTGTCAACACAACTTAAAAGCAGTACTTGCCTGAGGCAATGACTTGTTAATTCAGATACTGTGATAGTGCCAGTTACTCTATATTAACAGGATTGCATATAAAGCATTGTGATACACAGAAGTATAGAAACATGTAAATAAACAGCAGAACACTTTTTTTTCCCCAATCTGTGCTTTTGACAATCAAGTACAACTAAATACCCTCATATAACTTCTGAAGCTGTTACTTTTTGACACCTTTCCTGCACAATTCAATGCCACTTGACATTCTTTGCAAGGTTAGAAAGAATAAAGCAAAATATCAGCATGAATCACCGCTGTATAGGGGAAGCAGCAGCATATTTGGCAGAAAAGTGAGGGGGAAGGTATTTTATTCTTGTCTAGTGTTGATTGTTAACGTGCTGTTAGATAAGGAAGTTACTCCATTGTGCACAAGAAATTCTCAACAGGCTAACAGTTCAAGGCTAGTTGTACTTGATAGCTCCCAGGAGTGAACATCTAAAAACTCGTTCACTGAGAAAGACAAGCCAAGTCCTTCTGAGTAAAAAAAAAGACAAAAAAGGTCAGCAAAGTCACCGAGAGGAAAATATTGGCATTGTACATTAATGCAAGCCATAGATGGTTATATGTAACGTATCAAGGTTTTTAAGTGACATAGTTGTTATTCTACTTAGAAGTACTTTTGATGGCAGGACAAGCCAAGCTGCAGACGACTGCAGAGCACCGTTAGAGACGAACAAACCGACACGTTCTCATCTCAAGTTGTCACATATTGCCGCTTTGCAGTGGACTTTTGTGTCTACATATTACACTGATGGTATACTGTTGACATTCGAGGATGGTGCTAACCTGATGCACATGGTGGAAAGATGCTACACAGGTTATGTTTCGACAGCTAAAGCACATGGCAGCCAACGCCGTGGCATCGAAATGCATATGCTGCCACGGATGTTTAGGTTTAAGCGAAAGAGTCACATTGTAAGGTGTCAAAAAAAAAAAACCACATCCTATTCAGACAGGAAGCGAACATCAGAATCCCACATGGAAGTCCGGGTTTTGTTGGATTCATCCAAATCCTGCCCCACACGCTCAAAAGGGACCTTTATGATCCTTATATTATGTCGTTAGTCAGTGTATAATGTAATGGGAATTCCCATTTCTCTCTCTCTTGATCATATCATCATGAGTAGCACTCTCTGATCACATTGTCGGTGTCTTGTGACGAATCACTGTGTGTTGATCTTTTGGTGTAAATCCCTGCTCTCTCTGTACTGTGCATGATGACGTAGACTGTGTGATAAACCATGCCATTCATTGTTTGTCTTTGTCCTGTTTGAAAAACAAAGTGTAACCAGGTCAAGATAATGCACTGTATTTTATTTCTGCATCTCCTCTGCTCTGGGCTCATCCTTTTACGTCATCTCATGCTGGAGATAGCAGGAGTCCGTTTGCAAACGCCTGAATTAAACTAATAGACAGACAACTGTAGGCTCAGTGTTGTCCTTAACAACTTTCCAGAACAAACTTGTCGGCACGGTCACTCGTGAGGTGGTGCTCGGGACTCAGCGCTGCAGGTAAAGACTGCACAGGTAGAGTTTGGGACTCTAACCTCAACACGTGAGGACCGGCGCCCACACCGCGAATGATTCTGTCCGGCCGTCCTGTCAGCTGATGCCATCCAGCAGCATATCATGAAGACACAAAAGGTATCTTTTGGCGTCTGTAATTTTACGCCGAAGTCAAAGCAAAAGCAGCGGTATTTGGCAACTTCATAATGAGAATGGGCTGGTAACAGGCAAAGCAGGCATCTTTCAGCATGACGCTGTCACTTTTCAGTCTGAAGCTGTGCCATCACAAGCGGGCATTTTTTTTTCCTGAACAATCCATTCTGCTGGAAAAAACTTGGTATTCTAAGCCAAATATTTATTTTTCTGAATCATAAATGTGATTTTTGTGTCTAAACATGACCACAAACTAACCACAGTGTTGTCCAAATTTCAACATATTTGCTGCACAACATTTATGTTATATGTCGGTTCTTTGCAGAAACAAACGCCAACATTTATTCAGGTAACTGGGTTGAACGAGGGAATAAAAGCAAGTAGCAATAATTGTGCTCACAGTGTCAAGTGTCAAAGAGTTTTGTGCACTTGCATATATTGTTTTATTTTCCAACTATAATTTTGTGGACATAACTAAAGTGACATTTTGGCTCAGGCATATTCATCTATAATTGCATTTGTTGAAGTTTACCACCATGCTGATGTAACACTGCAAATTTGGAGGAAATCAGACACTTACCACACTTGTCTTATGAAAACATTTCACAATTAGTATGGCTGACGTGACCCAGAGTATCACTTAAAGATTCATAAATTCAAAATAACCAGGAGTCATACTATTTGCTTCCTGCCAGCTCTCAGATAGTTGTATTATGTTGCTCACAAATGGAAATGGACAGCTCCTGCTGACTGCATTATTTTTTGACAGATGCTCTTTAGATTATTGAAGTTTTCTATGACAGGAAACATATGGGGTGGTCAGCAATCACTACCTCATTCTTGGCCCAATTTCCCATCTGAATTCAATACTCTGACAGAATGCAGATCAACGCAAAATGAGATGGATGCCCTGACGAGGCCATCCCTATGCGTCATTACCATGTTAATAATCTTGTTCTTGCTGTTAAACAAAAATGTTAGACCTTTTTTGTTGATTAAAAAAATGAGAGCAAATTCTTACGTGCTGTATTACTAGTATTTTATATTCATATTCTTTTTATTGGCATTGTAGTTTTTGTTGGCACCGCTTGTCCTTGACTGATTTGGAGTGGCTACTGAAGCAAAAGTTAGTAAAGATCAATGTGACACAGTAACTCAAAAATGATAAAAACCTACATGTCCTTCACAAACTACATTTTCACTGATACCTTTCTTTTCTAGGTCATATTTTCATCAATTAGATTTTTTTTCCACTAAAATAAGAAATGTTGGTGATTTAACATTGTTTGCCCTTCTGTTCATCTGACACCAACCTCGCTCTTTAAGGAATTCAGCTAAAAAATAAAAATAAAAACCTAGTTACAAAATTTAATCAGTTAAAGAATAAAAAACAATGAATATACACAATTTTCAGTTAAGTATAGTTATACAGCATGCAGATATAAAAGATGCACAAGATGGGCTGATCCCAAACCTTCTGTAGCGACACGAGGTGATTGACAAGGGCAGAGAAAGATAACTCCCGCTCCTTATGTAAAATGACCAATCATTAATTATACATCAACCTTGATAAGATATTTTATTTTTAGATACTCCTGAAATCTCTGAAGTGAGACCTTTTTAGAGCGCCAAGCAAACAGTGAGCCCCCCACGATATCCATTACACCCACGAGGACTTGACAAGCGGGCCTCTAAACACATGTGCATTTATTTGTCAGTGGGTTGACATATTAATAATTAATTATAATGAAACTGCAATGTATCAACATGGTTCAATATGTAAAATGAAATAAACAAATGTTGTTTTGAACATGTATCCACAATAAAAAATGTGTGTTTCAATGAAACAAACAAAAACATTATATTCGCTGCAATTTTCATGCTATTGTTGTATGTCTGTATTTTCTGCAATTATGTTATTGCAATGATTTAGTTTACCATCATGGATCAATAGATTCCATTGTGTGGTAGAGAAATAACTCAAAAATAATGGAAATTCTGTCTGTGTATGCAGCTTAACCCTTTGAAAACTGGATCGACACCACTTTTCTTGTGTTGCCTTTCACAAGTATTCATACCTTTGAATTATGAGCAAATTTGTTTGAATTCTTGGAAAACATGGAAAAACGACAGGAGCTGCTTGCAAGTGCAAAATGCAAGATGCAAAAAAATAAATAAATAAAATCAAATTAAATAAAAATTGTCAATTTAGTTTTTTTTTATATTCTCTGTTTCTATATTTTGTATTTCATATTCTCCTTTTAATTTTTTTTATTCTATGTTTAATGTTGGACTGAACTGCTGTAGTAGGTAAATTCAGCATCAACAAATGCTATCTTGTCTTGTATTAATATAATACATTTAAAATTATGTTACAGAATTATCTTTACTTTTTCAGGCCATTTTTCATTTTTTTTCTTGTTTTACTTTCTTTGACATTTTTAAGGTAATTTTCATGTGATTTATTAATTTCTTGCAAATTTCTGGGTCATTTCTTTTTGAGTTGCTTATTCTTCTCTTCTCTTAAAATTTGAGCCTATTCGCCCAGGTTTTAAAGGGGTAAAAAATTTGACACTCTGAAAAGTTTACAGCAAAAACAATGAAAGTTACATCTATGCTTCCATGCCTGACAGTAATTTTAAAGAGGTTAGTCGTGACCATCTGTGAAGGTGTCCATTGTGCTGCGCATTGGAATACTGAGGGACAGAGGTTCAAAACATTCTCCAACAGCGCCTTATAAATCATCCATCATCCAATCACTGAAAGGCATTGAACCTCTGTCTTCGCTGACCTCTTGATGCCCATGGTTGTAAATCTATGTTGATGATAATGAGAGCGCATCAGAAGTCAAGGGCCCGCAGATCAGAGACTGACAATTAAATCAGCAATAAAGTCATGTTGTGTGCTAATGTGTGGGCATGTATTTAAGACAGGGTGATCCAGAACAACTTTCACTTAAATATATACAATATTGCCACAAACCCATCTGAACCCAAAGCCACCCATTCACCCTTTTCCATTATGGATACTCCTGTTGAATGCTGCCTTGTAGGAATTAATGCAATATAATTCAGAACACACCAGCCATGAATGACCTTGTGTAAAACATTTTAAAGATTATTCAGTTTTTACTGTGAAAGCTACATACTGAAATATATATAACTCCCAATGCCATGAACCCAGCTACACACCCCTAACTTGTAAACATGGACGTGTTCATGTACGACCACATGCCAAATAGAAAAAAAGGAGTGCAGTAACATCAACGTGTATTTTTGCATGTGAATGTTAACTTCAGAGTTCAGTTAAGTTTAGCTTCTTGCCAGATGCAAATTCTACTACCAGGATTTCATGTCTCATATGAGTTATGTCTAAATACAACCAATTTGTTTTCCAAATGTTCTCATAAACCCTTTAAAGTACGTCCTTACTATGGTTCTTTTCCTTGACCTAACCACACTAACTTTATGTTTGTTATGTTATCGTACATTGAGGGTGTTAAAACATTCATGTGACTAAACATTACATATTAACTTTTTTCTCTTTCCTCAGCATCACATTCATACATGGAAATACAATTAATTATGCAAAGATATAAGCAAGATACACTTTATTATTTTTTATTATTCAAAAACCTGTTTTTCTTTTTTACAAGAAAAAGAAATCTAAATAATGTCTCTCATATTTGCACCAAAATAAACAGCTGGGTTATCTAGAGAGTGAAGTTGACTAAATTCCTGGGGGTACATATTGATACATTTTTAAACTTTCAGGGTCATATTGACAAACTTGCAAAAAAAAAAACTCTTCAAATAGTGTATGTTGGCTTATTTTTCAAGTTTTTTTTTCACTTAAAGCACTTCTAACCTTATACAAGTCTTTATTTCTGCCTTGTTTATATGACTGTAATGTTAAACACTTCAATATTCCCTGATTTTTTTTTTTGCAATTAGATTTTGCAGAACAAAGTTCACTATGCCATATCATGGTCGAAGGTAAATGCTTCTATTGACCCTTAGCTGACTAAATGTAGTATCTTTCACAATGCTTGTATAGTGTATATAAGCTCAACAGTAGACTTTTTGAACTTATTCCATTTGACCTTTTCTCGCAATGCTATAAGACTAGGAAAAGTCAATTACAAATAGTCAAAAAAACAAACAAACATAAATGCGCAAGCTTCAGTATGATTGGAAGAGGTGCAAAGGTATGGAATAAGACTGAAAACAGTGTAAAAATGTCATTATCTGTGTCTGTTTTCAAAAAGAACTTAAGGCAGCACTTACAAATACAGTTTGTCAGAGCCCTTAATGGCTGTAGACTTTTTAAATACTTACTGTTATTTTCACCTGGCATATGTCTCTACCATTTTTTTCTCCATTAAAGGTTTTTTGGGGGAGTTTTATCTTTTCCGCTGTGGGAGTCTAAGGACAGAGGGATGTACATGCTGTGAAGCCCCCTGAGGCAAACTGTGATTTATGATAATGGGCTTTAAAAAAATGATTTGACTTTACTGAACTAAACAGTGGAGTTGCTGTTCTACCGCCGCCTCAATCAGCTATGTCAGGTAAAGTAATGCAAATATTCAAATATAGAGTACACTGAAACTGATACTGATATATTTTTAGGTGGCTAAAGTACGTTTTGCCACAGCTCCATCCACAGCAGTACATCGCTCAGCTCCCCTGCCGGTAGATTTGGTTTAACAAAGACATGGCTGCAGTTCATAAAATAAGCACAACAGAAACGGCAGATAGGTTGGACTACTATGTTTAACTCACATCTATATATGTTGCAGTTATGACTGAAAATGACTACAGAGATAAACAAGTTTGCCAAATTTACATATCTCCACAATTCAAAACAGTAGCAAGTTTTCTACCCGGGAGTGACTTTTGTTGTTAGTGTGACATCATAGTGATTCGGTCTATGTGTTATATAATACCTGCTTAGTTCCTGGGACCGTATTCTAAAGCTTCTGATAGCTTATCACTGTGTACTATTTCACATATCTCCATTATGTCTAATGATTCAACTAGTATTTTAACTGTTTTGTGAATAACTAAAGCTGAGCTGCTTAGGATGTAGAGTCTACTTTATGTTCTACAGAAAAAGGCAAGTGATCCATTATTGCGTTTTGTAATGTTACATGCAATGATGCATTTGCTCCAGCTCAGCTCCCTGAAATTGTCAGTAACATAAGAAGAGACTTTGCAGCATTTCTCCCTGCTTGAAATTGAACTCCCTCCCACTGCATCTTCTTCACTGCCCCTGGAGGCCGCGCCAAGAACCCAGGAAAAGAAGTGCTTTAGTTTCCATTAGTTTCATATCCTCGCTGATGATATCAGTGGCAGGTAAGTTTAGGAACTACTTACAGCTCACCTCCGTGACAATGGCACTTTTCTTCAATAACCATTAGTGAAGACTGATAAATGGAGACTCAGCATACCATTCCTTAATTAATAGGTCCTGTATTAAATATAACCCTTAATGGCCTTTGCTATATTGAAAGCTGAGGGAAAAAAAAGTCAAGTTTAACCCATAAGCAGCTTAATAGCAGAGAAAATAGAATAATCACCTGTAAACACATTAGGGCCCCCATATAATTCTGCTCACTAATGGGTACAGACAGCTTGAATGAGGATAGATATGCCAATCAACACAGACCGACTCAGAATGATTGATGACTGTCATTTTTCTTTCCTCGTGGGGAAATCTACCTGAGGGTCAAACCAGTCGTTGCAGCTGCATACCATAAAATGCTTAAATCTACAGCACTGCTTTTACTTTAACAATAAAAATAGTGATATTTAGATATTTTCTGTTGGAATCATACTAATTCATACAAGTGGAAGTTTGTTTTGTTTCTAATACACTGGGGGAAAAAATGCGACTTAAAGGTTATGATTTTAATTTATAATGACTAAATATACAAAAACAAACAGGCGCAAAAGACTATACCCCACAATTTATCACAGCTCAAATGTATAATGATTTATTTAAAATTGCTTGTTACTCCAATTTTGGTTTTAGCCTGAGGGTCTGCACAATAATTACCATTATAAGTTGTTTTGTGTTTGCCTTGTTTGCTAATCAGGGTTTATATAAAACTTTAATAGTTTTTGGAGTTTTAGCAGTTTAATTCCTTGCACAAATTTGGTGCCTTTTTTCCAATAAAAAATAAATAAATAAATAAAATACATTTGACTTAATAAGTCCCCTTGAGTCTATTTTGTCCACTACTGGAGGAGACAAAAGTGTGCTTTGTGGTCCTATTTTATCTTTTGCCTTTTTATATATTAACAATGTGAAATAAATCAATCTAATTTTTACATCACAAATTTTTTGGGATCTTAAAAACAAAAAAAAAAAGCCCAGATGGAATAATGACATCTATGGCCACCTGCCTTACATTGCCAATAAATACTGTGCAAAAATGCATGGTACAAATGTGCTGTACATCTTAGAAAATAGGTCAAAGTATGACATTTGAATAATCCCATCCCCCATTTTCGCACCTTAAAAGTGCCAATTCCCAAAATACATATTAATGAGGCCAAAGGGGTAATATCCATCTGCCACTGGTGGCAACCTGGATTCAATGCATTTGCGCATAGAGGTCGATAGAGCAATGGATATTTTAACGCATGTAGATGCATTAGCGCCACTTCAAATACATTAAAGCTCAATGTCAGCAAAACGATGGGATTTCTATATAATTCAAGAGGTTTTTATTCTTTGAGCACCCTCTGTTAAGCAGTTTTCTGTCACTGCATAGGGTTAATGAATGCACTCAGAACTGGTCATTCAGATGTATCGATGCTGTCTGCATGGTGGTTGATGGAAACGTTGTCAGTTGCAGAGAACGACAACTTTTGGTTACGGCATGACCATCTGGACAACCGAGCCATTCCAAGGATTTTTTTTTTTTTCCAATCCAAGGTTATGTGTGATAAACTGTATATGATGGATTAGAAGAACTAGTTAGAAGAACAACTCCTCTGCAATTCCTCCCATCAGTAGGCTTGTTCAGAGTCTGTATGCTGTGAGGCTGAGCTTATGGGATTACAGTCAGAGTTCAGTGGCAGCTAATCAGAAACAACCAACAGATACTTTTAATATCCCACTGCGCTTGTTAAAACATTGTTGGGAGCTGCCACTGCAAATGTGGATTAAGGAGTGAGTGGGTTTTAAGTTCCGAGACAATGCCTTCAAATAGTTTTTTTTTTTTTCATCTTTCTTTTCACTCAAATATTTTGACCGCTTTTCATGCGATCACACTGACAGGAGGTCTAAAATTCAAACATTTATGTAAAAGAGCGGTGGAAAAAAAAAAAGATTTCATTTGTGTCATATTCTTTCAACGCGACTTCCTGTGACCCCTGACAACAACTGCAATGACAAGGAAATAAACTGTCATGCTGTTTGAAACAATATGGCCCCTGTCACTCTGTGCCCCGAAACAAAGCACTGATTTGTTTAGTTTGTAGCAAATTATAAGGGGAAAAAAAGACTTATTGTGTGCAGTGTTGCTTGTGACAGCCTGATAATTGTAGGTTGCTGGCCAGTGAGAGACAAACATATTTGGATGGTGAACAATGTGAATGCAAAGCAAGACATTTCGGAGCAGTTTAACTGTGTCATTTTTTTTTTTAACAGAATATCACCTTCAGTTCCATGAAATGGCACTGAGTTTATATGTAATAAAAAATAGAAAGTTACAAAGAAAAAGTGAGCACAAAGACACAAAAGCATTTATTCCATTTCTCATTTTTCAACATGAACTGCAGCACTGATCTTGTGCAGTTGACTTGATACACAATGCCAAGTTTGGCAATTGTTTAACTAAACAATGAACCGAATGGTAAATGGAGTTGTAAGTGTCAGCCAGATCAGCAGGACTGGCAACAATTTCACAATAATACCCAGAAATGGAGTTCTAAAGGCAGAGCTTCAATTATTAGATTGAAAGTTGAATTAAAAAAAAAAAAATCAACATAAAAGTCAGTCATTTTAGGCAGAAATGGACCCCATGCATTTTCTATTTTTTTTCCTCATATTTTCAGTTAATTGTCTATTAGGGGAAAAAAAAAGACTCAGTTTCAGAGTCATTGGACGTTCTTAACCATCCATATATGCTCTCATCTGATCATGAGTAATCTATTAGCATAGGTAACAGCCCTTAAATATGATAGGGCAGGTGTTGCCCCATGTGGAAATAATCTGGAACATGCACAATAATTGGTGAGATGCCACCAAAAAAGACTAAAAGAAGAAATTCTGCACTAATGAAATCAATGCACAGTTGAATAAACTTTAAGTAAACCTGAGATATGTGAGTGTCAGTACTGGCATTACAGTTAAATCAAATAACTGCAATGGCAAAACATTTGTGATGCCGTCAATACAACATCAGCAGCCGTAGTGACAGTATTCAGATACTTACTGTGTTACTATTAAATGTCTTGCACTGGGAATTATACTAAAGTAAAAGTATGCCAGTAGTACCAAATCATGTATTTAAATATTTCAACTAAAAGTACTCAGTGCAGAAAATTTTATGTCAATTCCAAGTGGATGTTTGTGCCAAATTTGAAGAAATTCCCTTAAGATGTTCTTGCCAAATCACGTTTATGAGAATGAGACAGACAAGTTCAAAGCGACCTTGACCTTTGACCACCAAAATCTAATCAGTTTATCCTGGAGTCCAATGAAACAATTTGTGCCAAATTTGAGACAAAAAGAAAAAATCAGTTAGGCATTCTTGAAATATCGTGTTCACAAGAATATGATCAGTGACAGGTCACAGTGACCTTAGACCAAGGTGAGGGGAAAAAAATCAAATCCTCAAGACATTCTTGAGATATCCTGTTCAAGAGAATGCTACGTATATGTGCCATATGGACACACATACCGTTTCATGGCGAAACATAGAAGTGTGACGCCTCAAGCTCTTAGAAACATCAAATTACAAAGGTCTTTGCATGGTACAAACAAAATCTCAAGTCAACCAAGTTAAATCTCTACCAGGAGTACATCAAAGAATAAAACAATTAAGAGAATGTGATTTCCTGTTGCCAGTAGGTGGTATTGTAACTACAAGTAATTATTGTCATGTAGATGTGTTTAGAGTTGGACTGTAATCAAATATATGAAGTTTGGGGCAGATTAGACAATGTACCTTAGAGTTATTAATTACTTTACATTTCATGGTGAAACATGGATGCTTGACGCCTCACCACAATCATGCAGTTTCACGAAAACTAAAGCTTGATGTCAGAGATCTTTAGACGCTACACACGAAATTTGAAGTCAATCTGATAGAATTTCTAGGAGTTTGAAATAGTATTACCCCAGTAATTTACTGTTTATGGTATGGCTCCAAGAGACTTTTTTGAACGTCGTGGCATGTTACATGTGCCTACCATTTTTCGTTCATGTAGGTGAAATCAGCTGCAAGGGCTACTTTGTGGAAATTTTGTAGGGGGCGCTACTGAGGGTTTTCCTCACACTGAACATTGGTGAATCCCAGAAGATAATGGTTACCAGTGACACACCACGAAATAGTAGATATCAACCAAAAAATACTGTCTGCAAAGTGATGCATTCACATATCACTGACAACATGTCTAATGCATGTCAGTGGTACTCAATATATGCCAATGAGACCAACAATTACTTTTTTAATTTCACCAAAACACTACAACAACCTGCTTGTCATTAGTTAAGCCTCTCTGACTAAATAGTGGAATCCCCTGTTGTTCAGCTGGGATTAAAGTCTGTGTATTATTCATAAGCCTCAATGGGATATCACAGAGTTTCTCCTGATTTAGGTGATTCCATGTCCATGTCAATTTTGGCTCACTTATTTTGTAATTATAGATTTTTGATGGTGTATTATGTAACATGACGATGGACATTTATTGGAAGCATCTGATTACATTATGTAATATATGATTCCTTAGGGGTTGATTAGCTTGAGTAGACCAGTTGTTGATTTATTCATTAGTGTACTCACATATACATATTGAAGTCTGCTCCCTTATTCATGTGTGCACTAAAATATCAGAAATAAAAAGAAGGATGGGATTGCTGGCAGGTCACTCGACAGTCACATGGATTGTCTTTGCTCTCTTTCCCAAAGGTCCACAAAGGTCTACACTGAATTATTCAAAGAGTTCTTTTGCATGTCCATTTGGTTTGGTACAGAGCCCAGGAGGAGAAGAAAAAAATAATTAGTGCTCTCGAAATACAAATTTGTGCTCTTGAATTAGTAATCCATGGTCTTGATTTACTATCTCATGCTCTTGATTTAATGGCATATTGTTTTTGGTGTGAGACAGCCGCTTTTGAGCTCCGTCTTTCGCTGTCCAAACAAAGCCACAGAGCCAGCCCCTTATATACAGCAGCTACATCGCTAACAAGCCTGCCCCCGCACACTGGACAACGTCTGAACATCAGGCTTTTTTTCCCCCACACTCAAGCTCCGAGACAAAGCTACAATTTGTATGGCTTTAGTTGGCTGGGCGCGCACACACTGCGACCTCTCCAAATTACAAAGCACCTTCGTGTAGCTTCTAAATAAACAGTTATTACAGCTATTGAATGAGTGAGCAGGGCACAGGCTCCAGCTCTGTGGCTGCTGAAGGGTTTCAGCATTGCAATATTTTATAATGCACCCCCAAAGTTACAAATAATAGCCTGAAAATAACAAGATATTAGATCAGAAGATGTTGTAACCTGATATGACATCAGATATCTGACTGTCCCTTAAATTAAAAGCAATTCTGTGATGCCAGGCTGCATGCCCAGTCCTGTTGGAGACAGCTGTTCCAGTCGAGAATACAGTTAAATATCAAAATGTATGATAATGCACTATATTAAAGTTCAGTGTTTACTGATATGAAGAGGGAAAGCTCTGTGCACCATGCTCCCTAATTCTATTGACCGCTAAACTCTTTTACGCACAGCTGAGTCGGCTTTTATACACACATGAACAGCCGTCACTGTAACTGCATGAGCAAAATAGGCACCGACATCTGGACTGCTTATTTAACATAACAAAAGCAAGATCTCACAGTCGGATATCAGCACAGAGATGACCAGGGTTACTAGCACAATACTTAAGGAACCTATCACAAAACTTTCAACTAAAATAGAGATTTTTCTTGCACAACAAATATCATCAGCTATCAAAACTGCATCCCCTCATAACAGTAACCTTGTTGACCAGAGTGACCTGCAATTCGCGGCATCTCGGGTTCAGCACCCTGGACAGCGGTTATGATCCACCTGTAAAAAGGAGGCCGCTATTGACTGCTGATCTATTGATCGTCTTTAACCTTTTTCACAACTGAACATTACTTAACACCAGTGAAGTTTCCAGTCAATCGTAGGCGTGTTATCCAGAAGCCCGTGAGCAACCCGAGGTGGAAAATAAAACCACAATGGAAATAAGTGGGTCAATATTGTCTTGAAAACAGACCTTACAGCTTTTTTGAAAGCAGCTGCAGCTGGATGAAATCTCTCTTACAGATGGCTTGTCTGATGTATAGAAAGGTACAGAATGTCATATTAGACTTATCTTATCATATCTTGTCACTCTTGTCATAAATACTGATAAATAATAAATAATAATAATAATAACAATAATAATATTAAAAAGCACATCAGATAAATAATAAATAATAAATGGCACATTAGATAAATAAATCATGGTTCATACATAAATAGTCTGTTTAAAGAACTTGAATGAATGAAAATAGCTAATTAAGTCTTTTAAAGTTTTATTATTTGTCTCAAGAAGCATAAAACAAAGAAGACAAACAATTTAAAACCCCAGAAGAGGTGATGAGAAATTCATATACTTTGGGAACCACATAGGGTGAACTGTCTCTGCCTTTGTTATATATATATGCTTTGTATTCTATCTAGCATCTGGTTATTATAGCTGTGTTTCACTTAAGCAACAGCTATCGCCTACACTCTGCAGCATCAATTTAAACTTTGACAAAAGACGGTGACTGGAATGTCTTGAGTGCATGCAGATGCAAAAAGTTGGATAATTCAGATACCGCTTTGAATTACAAGCCTGTCATCCCAATCTAAAATCTATCAATGTAATCATACTACAAACTTTTTAAACCACAAAATGGCAATTGTTTAATTATAAATGTGTCACAATTGGTTTCAGTTGCTGGGGAATGGTGTCAAAAAAAAAAAAAAAAAAATTAAGGAAGATTTATTTCTTTTTAGGCGATAGAGAAACTGACCAGAATAGTCAAGTATAAATGCTGCTGGTCATGATCAGTGTGTAAAATACCCAGTCCCCCCTATATAGTGCTCCAGTGTTACGCTGTACACAGATACAATATGCATTATACAAGATTGTAACCACTATATATACACGCTTTGCACACACATCACCATAGCTAGTACCATTAACAATAAGGCCACTCACACAACTACACAATCGGTGTCCATGCTAAGAGAGCTCGTCCCAGGGAAAACAAAGAAAGTTAAAAATAAATAAATAAATGAATAAATATATATATATATATATATATATATATATATATATATATGAACAATAAATATAATATCATTACTATCATTATTCTATTATTATATTAATTATATTGACAGTCAGCAATTGCCTGGCCAATTTGGAGGTTATTGAGGATGCTGAATCCATTCATGATATTTTCTAAATGTATGTTTTAAACCAGACGTCTGCAAATTTTAAGTGCAGTTGGGCTGATTTTTTATTAATTTTCATTCAGTTAAGAAATTTTAGAAAACGCACAGAATTGCCTGGATTAGACAGGTAGCGCACTCTGTATTATGTATTTGAAATAACTGAAATATCTTTAAATCAGGTATAAATTTTACTATATTTATAAACACATGAATAGAACAATACAGGAAATTCCTGGGATATTTCACGTGATTAGCAAGTGAAAAAATAATGTTTCAAAGATTTTTCAACCCCCCCCCCACAAAATGTTGCAGTTAAGGCCCCTGAGACCCCTGATACCCCCTGTATTTCACACCCAGTGTCATGATGCTCTATAATTCTAGTGACAAACACAGATGCGGCTGTGGTCAAATACATTATATCTATTGCATATGCTGCTTTCTAGCAATGTGGTGGATTTCCACTGAATGATCTGCTCAGTGCAAACATTTGGCTGACACAAATAAAAGAATGATATACAGAGATGAATGTAAACACAAAGGGAGGTGAAGCAGGAAAAAGAGTCCACAGTAGTGCAAAGTGTGTCTGTTGTATTGTAAGCTTTTGATATCCAGTCTGTTCATTCTGGTCTGCACTTGTACTGTACATATCGCTCAAAAGAACAACCTGAACTGTGACTTGAGCTCACTGAAAATCATGAAATGTCTTCAAATACAGCTGCTGTCAGAACGCTGACAGAGGAAGGGAAAAAAAACTATACTAGAGGAGTTGGAGCAACAAAGATTTCTTAGTCGACTCCATTGTGACTCTATAGCCCCTGAAAACATGCACAAGCAACCCCATAACTACCAAGGTCCTGCACCAGCTACAGTCAAATTAGACTTTTGGAATTTACTTAAGAACAAACATAAACTAGTCTTGTGTTTATCAAAGTGAAAGCAAATATAAAATAGACCAGTGTTGCACAGAGCTGTCACCTTGCTTTTTGGCAGCTCTTTTGGAAACCATCTTTTGTTCTCACTTGCCTGGAAACAGAATTAGAAAGCAAGAAGCTCATCAATTACCAGCTGCAATTTGGATGATATGATAAGGCCAAAATGTGTGCGACTTTAGTTAGCAAGTCTGCATAACTTCCTTCGAAACCAGAGACTACATTAATTTACTTGTGTTGCTTTCAGATGCCTTTCACAAGTTTTTAAAACCTTTGAATCCTGTGCAAAAACATAGGGAAAAGGCAATGAGCAATGTTCCACAAACTGCAAAATATTAGTAGATTAAGAAAATTATTATTTTTTAAAAGCTAGGGGGAAAAATGTCTAGAGAAAAAAGAAAAAGCTAGGGAAAATCAATATAAAAATATATATAATTACATTTTTAAGACTGATATAGATTTATTGCAGTTTTAATCCCCGTTTCCAGGTTATTTCCATGTACTAATTTCTTGTTAATTTTTGGGTAATTCCTTCCTCATTGTTCATTGTCTTCTTCCCATGTTTTTGAAAGAAATTAAGCCAATTTGTTCAGGTTTCCAAGTTAAATATGGAAGTGTATTTATGCATCATCCCTGGTTGCGCAATATATTCTGAATCAGGACCCCTGAAGCACTTAACCCCGAGCAGAAACATGTTTTGTTGGTCTGCAATGTGATCAAACGTCAACAGAAGCTCAACAGTTAAGGTTGAGATTAACAACTGTGAATATTAGTTAGATGAATTTTACATTGGGCATATTTGTTCAGATGTGACTCGCCAGCAATTTGTCAGCAGCTAAAACTTTGTGTGACCTACAGTTAATTGGGTCCTTTTTTTAAAGTTAAGTGAAAAGTTGACTTTCTAGTAAACTACGGAGTCAAAAATAGATCTGATAAAATGATGGCACAGTTGGTGGCACAGTCTTGGTGTGAACTGGCATGCGTTTTCTTTTACTCGCTCAATTTCCAGCATTTCTCATGTAGAGGCATTAATAACATTGGACTGCAATTCCTGTGGTCTGTTTTGGCCAGACCTGCTTTTGTGTTTTTATGTTTCTGCTTGCTAACTCTGATTTCAGCCGGCTGAATGTGATGCCAAGGTAGTAACAGATACTAGACAATGGGTTTTACCGCTCAAGCCAATATCTCATATTTGCATCACCACTTGAGGGCAATTCACACCATTTGAAAACATATTTACCAGCCAGCGCACTGCATGTTCGCACATAACTCGAAGTGTGGAGGTGTCAATCTGACTTTCTTTTTCTGCCGAGCTGGAGGCTTCACTGAACGCTGTGGAACAACCTGTCCTGTAGCTCTTATGAATTGGATCCGCAAGTTCTGCATTCCTTAACCGACCGACGCAGCAAGTTTAGATAGATCTTGCCCCTTGCCTTGCATACATGATGGCTTTTTTTGTTTTTTTAAGACCCAGGTTGCTCTTCAAAA
Source organism: Plectropomus leopardus (assembly GCF_008729295.1). NCBI lineage: Eukaryota > Metazoa > Chordata > Actinopteri > Perciformes > Serranidae > Plectropomus > Plectropomus leopardus. The sequence continues at coordinate 2,418,878 of NC_056483.1, forward strand.
TCAATTGTTGAAACATGAATCACTAATTCATGAACTTCATCCAGCTGTTGTTGCTCATAAATCTCAGTCCAACGCAGTAAATCTTTGACTTTAGTGTGAACAATTCAATTTTCCTGAGGTCTGTTGTGGCTAATGTTGCTCATGTCTTTGCAGCATTCATAGGTTTTCTTTACAGACACGACTTAGTTTATCCCAAGGGACCAAAACACACATAGGATCGTACACAGAAAGTTTTCATGAGCATCTGTGGTGGTATTTGTGCAGCGAAAGTTCATGAACTGCCTTTGGGAAAAATGTAGTGGCAAGTTGGCCAAGTCAATGGCGGCCATAAGGTATGACTGTTTCTGTATGAGCTATATGCAAATGTTTATATACCAGCACTGCATCACACTCTCATACACCACTATTCCCACATACTGTACACATCACATGGCTAATACACCAAACACAAGGCTTATGATGCACAGAAAAACAACAGGCTCTAAATGATTGTCATTTAGCAAATTTTGATAGCACACTGTAATGGCAACAGATTAATGACAACATCAGACTTAAGATTGGTTAAGCCTCACTTTCACTTTGCCCTTCTTTTTGCCAATGGGTATAATCTCCAGGGAAAACTAAAGCTCTTCTTTCTTTTTCTTAACCATTAACATGCTCAGATTGAGCATGAGTCTGACAGCATTATTGAGAGGATCCCTAAACAAACAGACCATTGCTGACCACAAAAGTCAGCAATTCTGGGGCTACTTTTGGTTAAACAAAAATCATCCATTGTCACACCTACCACAGTCCGTTTAAATAAACAGTAATTTTAGTGAGTACAGACCCAGCATATTTAACAAGTATTGGCAGAGTCGAACCAAACTGGAATTTGAATTTTCTGGAACAGTAGAAAGGCAAACAAAGACAGCTTTTGCAACTTATTTTATTTCTGTCGACTTTGAATGAAGCATGTTTTTCAATTACAAAATTGTTGTTTATTTAAATGGAGTCTGGTGTCGACGCAATAGCGATTTTGAGGCTGTAAAAAAGTTTTTACTCTTTCACAAAAACATCAAAATCTGTAAGAATCCTTCCTATTATGTTGTTGGGTACTTTTAACAATCTGAGTCTGTAAGTGGCAAAAACAAGCACTTTTCGTGGACATAAATTGATGGTGTATAATTGCCCAGATTGGGTACATTACAGTCTGATGTCGGCTGCCTCATTCCTGTTACTCAATACTGGACCAATTTTAACACATATTGTTCCCATTTGTTGCACAGACACAAAAACATGGGAAAATAGGCTGCAAATTGAAAAAATACACAAGTTACCCTTTAAGGAACTCAGATAAATGTGCAAACAGCCAAATATTATTAGCTGCCTAACAACATTTTAAAGCTGTAGTACCAGCTTGTGGGGAAATTAGCTAAAGCCAGTTTACCCTTTGTGTGTAAGGATATTTTCACCTGCCCAGTGGTGCCTTACAGCAATATGAAATATGTAGCGTCCTTCTTTTTCTTTCCAGAATGTGGTTATCTCAGTTTTAACAGCATTATCCACACTGATTCCTATTAGCAGCTGCAGAACCACCATCAGTCTGCAAATGGTGTGGAATATGATTATAATTAACACTGCCCTGAGCCACTGCTCCACTCGACTTCATGGATTTCTATGCATTTCAGTCAATGTTACACCTGTTGGAAGAATGCATCCTCATCCCAAGCCTATACACTGATTACTTGACATGATTTGTTAGATAATTATGGATCAATACGGATTTGTCTGTTTCAGTGTTGGGAAAAATTTTGAAATAGTCTGTCGCCTAACTGATTTTTTGGTTCTTTTTTTTACAGCTCAACCATGACAGTGTACTGTAAAGTGCATGGTAATACTTTGTATCTTTAGCTGATTATAGTTCATACAGATCTCTGACTTGTAGTGCAACCTGAACCTGAAATGCTGACACCCCAGTTCTCATCTTAAATTACTATTCAGCACAACTTCTTCGCATCACCTGTCTAATGATAAGTCTTCTGTCTGTGGCTCTTTTTAGCAGCGATAGTTCTTTTTTGTCGCTGTTGCACCAAATGTGAATAAACGTCTTTTTTTCTTCTTTTTTTGTCTGATGCCTGTTACATTTCTCCCTTTTTAATCATCAAGTTCTCAAGGGTTCCTTTTTTAACTCTACATGATAATGAAAGTAATGTATTTGAGAATAACTTTCCCAGGCAGTGCATCATTATGATGAACTGTGCTAACACACCAGGTACAATATCACTACCGAATTGCCCCTGAGAATTAGCTGTTCTGTAATATATCCTAAAATGTGGGAAAAAAAAAAGTCATGTAACATAGGCTTAAACTCGTCGCCTCGAGAGTGTCTACCCTAGGAATACCCCTGAGCCAAAAAGGCATCTGGTGGAGGAGTTAAATCCATCCAGCAGCCACAGCCACTGCAGGTCCCGCTGGGCCGTGTAGGAGCCAGCGATAGACATCCACCTCTTTAAAACACCTGGGTACTACACAAATTCACACACAATCACAAAAACTGTTTTCTCCCCTGAAATTAGTAACAATTCGGTGAGCAGAATTTCACAAACAAAACTGGATTCTGTGATTTTAGCTAATATGGTGTGCTCATGAAATGATATTAGCACCAGCAGATGTTTTAAAATTGCAAAAAAAAAAAAAAAATGCTCCTGCTGATTCACGCTCCTGCTGAATCAATGGGTTATAAAAGATTGTGTTGTCCGCACTATTGTTTTAAACTGTAAGTCATAATTTTACATTCAGTAACCAATTAAAATGCATCTTTCTTAATTAAGTGAAGACACTTACAAAACACAATCATAGAAGAGCATAATCATTGTACCACGAAGCTTGTTATTGTCAGTCTTGCCATCAGAGGATACATTTTATTATCTACCTGTTTTATTCAAATTTCTGCATTTGAAGTGCAGCTTCTGCTGGCTTGAATCTATTTGGAAATACTGGAACAAATAAACCAGACAGATTCCTTTTTTCTTTGTCAGCATTTGTTTAAAACGTTACAGCAATGGCCATACATCTAAAAGCGGTGTCGAAGATTGAATATATTTTTACACCTGAGCAGTCATGAGGATTTTTTTCCTCTTTGCCAGATAACAGCCAGCTACCACAAGTAACAATACACCATACCAGACATCCAAAGTTGTCTCCAACGTTGTCAGAGAAGCCACTATTTGAGAACAGTGCTGTTCGATACGTCATGATTTGATTTCTCTGAGTATGGCAAGTTTCAAAGAGAAATACTAAGACAGAAAAGAATGTTGGCAGCCTGAAGCCGAGAAATGTGAAACCTCCTCCTTAATGGGGGAGGAAAGATCGACAGTTACTGTGTCACCACTTGTCAGAAAGAGGAGTAGAGGTATAGTGTGGAGCTTGAGTTGTACTGAAAGTAGTTTTACATGGTACCTTCTGCTTGCTGTCGGAAGAATGCTTGGGGAAAGCGGGAGTTCAATAAAAGGATGTAGACTGTTGGCCACAGCTACTGATAAAGTGAGAAAACTGAGCTGAGGTGGGGTGTAAGACCAAAATAAATTATTTCTCAGCAGGACTTTTTTTAACCTACAGACAGACAATGGACCAAGCTTGGATTACATACTTTTGTTAGGTGATAACTGATACAGACAATCACACATGGTCCATAATCCTGCTTAGGTATTTTAGTGAATTAGGAGGCTTTCACATCAGGGACCTGAGCTCAGATCTGAGTGCATTTGACCCCAAAGTCCAAGACATTTGTTTGATGCGGAAACTGAGTACCATACCCTGGCATGGTACGCCGATCTGTGCCAAAGTCCACTTGAAAAGGTGGTCATGAGTATGGTTAATTTGTAATCGAGTACAGTATGCATCAGGTGTGAAGACCAACAGCACCAAATCAAAGTGGATTGCCTTTTAACACGACTACAAGGAGTTTTCAACCAGTTACCAAAAAACCACACTTTAATAGCAATACCTCCATATCAGACAGCAGTGCAGCTTTCCACAGACAAAACAAGATCCATCTCTGCTGCCACGTACGACCAACGGTCCCCTCAGCTGTCACTCCTCAGAGCAGCAGTGTTTGTCCGAGGGACCATTTTTTACACAGTATCACAACAAAAATTTCAAATAGATGACAATACAAGTGCACACAGGTACAGAACAGTTTACCTGAAATTGGTACGTAAGCATTTGATTGCGATTTGTAATTGTATGATTGTGTATGTTACAAATAAACTTGAAACTTCAACTTGAAACTTGAGCTGAGCAGAAGGGGCAATCATACTTGAGCACGGTACAAATCAAACATAACTGATATAAAAACGGCCTAAGCAGTCAAGACAGTAACTAGGATACTCCATTCCAAGAATGCAAGGTTACTTGTCGAGTCTCCAAAAGTATAACGGGAGCCAGAGCAACCGCCTCTCTTCGAGAACCACCTTCCAATCTTGGTCTGAGAGACAGACACCATCTCCACATTTAAGAAGAGAATTTAGACTTCCCTCTTTGATAAAACCTATTGTTAGGGCTGGCTCAGGACATCATGCTCAGGCATAGAACAAATCAACCAAACATGATCTCTCAACACCCTCAGCTATCTCGTAACCTACAAGACAGAGTAAGAGCATCTGTTTGAGAAACAAGCCAAAACCAGAATTTAGACTCAATGTATAAAATATCAGTTGCGCTCCAAGAATGTGCAGGGTTACTTGTGGCTCCCCGAGTCTCCAAAAGTAGAACAGTAGCCACAGCCTTCAGCTATCAATCTAATCTTGTTTGGATCCTTCGTTCAGTTTTAGTCCAAGAGGCAGACACTCTGCATTTCTCTACATTTCAGAGTGGACTTAAGACTTTTCTCTTTGATAAAGAGTACAGTCAGGGCTGGCTTAGGTTTGCATTGGACCAGCAGCTAGTGCGTCTGAAATAGGCTGAGTCAGCTGGACGTCTTCTATATACTGAGCATCTCTCTTTCTCTCTCTCTCCATTTGCAAGCAATTGTGTCCCATTAGTGCATCTTACTAACTTAGACTTTTAGGATTTCTTGTGCTTTCTCGTCTCACATTTTGCCATGGGTAGAGCTGTGCTTGGACGGTGGGCCATGGTTGCGCCTACTGCTGTGTTCATGTCTAATGCCTGCGACTACTGCAAATATCATTCGTTAAATTTCTACTATTACTATACACATAGTATTATTTAACATTTATGCTATCATATTATGATGTACATATAACTGCTATTACTATTCATACTTTTATCGTTTTGTAGCTGTTATTGTTGTTGCTGTGAGCTCTTTTCTGCAATTTTTTTCAAATTGAACTGTTTTATGTTTGACTGGACTTCTATGATGACAGCAACTATGGTTGCTAGGGGATGTGTGTGCATTGTGCAAAGGCTCAATAACAATAGTGAAAAAAAAAATCACTGCACAAACATCTGTTTAAAATTCTAACATTACAATTGTGTCTGTTGCTAGGTTTCCTTTTGCATTTCCCTTTTGCATTATGTCCAGATATAGCACTTACTGTATACAAGCCCTACTGCATGCACACATGCTGAATAATGAATTTGTTCTTGTGCCACATCCCCAAGAGAAATTGTTGGACCAGAAGGAAGCTTTATTCTCTTTTTAGCTTCTAGAGGTACTATATAAATGTGTCCTGTTAGTGTAAAGACATCACCCTGGTATTTTACAATATTTTCACAAATCATGTTTAGTGTTGGCTGGTCTTACATAGGGAGAGTACAGCTCAGATGAGGAAACAGTGGCTTCTAAAAAGACTGCCTTTGGCCTTAAAATGATCAAATAAATTATTTTCATTTTCAAGTTGTAAGCACTTATGACATTGGTTAACAGCACAGCGCTTTGTATCTAGTGATATGTAACAGCAAAACAACACAGCCTTGCTTTTTAGAGACTTCCATTACTCTGCCATGCTGCAGTCATTAATCAGCAATTGTGGTGATGATACAATTATCAGTTTCATCGTGCTTGTCCTGGCAGAGGGCAAGGTTGCCAAGGAAGAAAAAAGGGAGATTTTGAGAGGCTGGACTGAAGGTCATCATCATTGAAATGCCTTCAGCTAATACTCTTGTGCCCTTAAGTAATGATAGGTTATCATGCTCTTTTCTTTGATTAAAATGCTTATGTCCTTCAGGCAAAATCTGTTTGTGTGTGCATATCTGCACATTGAGTTTATTTTGCAAATAATTACTCATAAATTAGGACAGACAGATGTGAGCAAGGCCAAATACAAAATTGACAATTTGCACAGTTCAAAATAGGTTTTCCACCTATGCACACCATGCATTCAAAAAACAAAAACAAATCTACATGTCAACATTTCTTTGAGAAGTTCATCTCTTTACAGAATTGCTTTGTTGCTGAACGCCAGGTGGTAAAGTGGGATATGCTACTGCTTCTTTTAACGGCATGCATGCCTTTGTTTTCCACAAAATACCACAGGAATAGGCCTCAGAATCCATAATCATTTCATTTCATGTACTGTAACCTCTCCAACCTGTGCCATGACAACAGTTTCCATGTAATCCCCAAGGGAAAACATGAAGCATAAAAAATGAATCAAAACAGGTTGGATGGACCACAATTTCAGACTGCTGGTTCTTGTCATATTGTCATTTTGGATGTTTAGTAACTGAATGAATGAGCCCATCATATCACCATGTGTGTGTGCGCGCTGATTGTTGGTTAATCAGCACAATGGTTGTGGAGAATTACAGAATTAATTAGAAAATTAATAACCTGGAGAGGAAGAAATGTCTGTCGCTTGTCAGTGTCAAAGTCGAGGTCTTATATTCAGAGAACGGTGGGCAAACAAAAGGAAACAGCCACATGGATGATGTCAAAACCGAGGAGTGATTCGACTTCTATACAACAAATTATTGTTTGCTGAATAAAAAAAAAAGAATGGTTTTATTTATAACAGCCTCCCACCACTTATGCTGCATGCAGCTTGTCCGTGTATACTGTACAGATTTTAACAAAAAGGAATTACATAATGTAAAATCCACTCAATGAGTAATGACAAATAAAGCGATATGTGGGTCACCAAATGTAGACAGGGAGGAAAGGGGAGAACTCCAGTGTCCTCTATATTATGTATTCGCTCATGGACAAGCTCGGGCACAAAGCAGACGTACACACATGGGTAGTCATAAGCATTCTCTTTCCTGACATATAAATTGGATAACCATTTCTTTCATTATTAGACAAGCCTTGAGCAACAGAGAAAAAAGTCTTTTCTGCATTTAGTTGCAATAAAGATGAACTGAACTAAACTTCGTGAGCCCGTTGAACTCTACACGACACCTTGGTTTATCAGTTCGGTACATATGCTGACATTTAAGGTTAGATCTCTGTCTGGATAAAATCAAAACGATTCTTAAGCTTCTTTAATAGGAATACAAATATCATTCCAGAGTCACTGACTCTAAGAAAAGAGCACAGACGATAAAAATAATGGACGTAGCCACCATGATGTCACCCATTGGTTTGTGGACACCGACTCCGAGGACTCTGAGCCTCGAATTCGATATTTGGGCCATTTCCATCTTGTGATTTTGCAGCCAGAGGAGACCATTTTTGGACAAGAGGGTAGAGCTAACTTTCACACCAGCTGCTTTATTGGTTAACAATGTGCATTTCAAGTCTATTGTCAACTGCAAGAACTTAAAATACTTAAAATAGCAACAGTTGTTTTCATGAATGGGGAAATTAGCTGTTGAGAACAAAAAAGTTTTTTTTGTTAACATGTTTATTTCTGCTTATTTATTTTTATTATTTATTTATTATTTATCTCTAAAAGTTGCCATTTCAACTTCGAGGTTGACTCACTCTTGGAGTCAGCCTCCAAGAGTGAGTGTAAGAGGAACTGCAGTTTTTGGCACTTACCTTCATTTTTCGGTTCTGGGGGTTGCCATTTGGACTTTGTATTTTCTTAGAAGAAAGGGCTATCATTCACTTGCACGGACAGGGTGATATTACCTTTCACACTTAATAGTAGCCAAGTATTATTTTTTTAAGACAATGAAGAATGGACTGACAGGAGGATTTTAAAAAGTCTTGCAGCTGTAGTGCCAGAGAAGAGTGTTAACATTGACTCTGTGTCGCCTCATTGTTGAATGGTAAGTATTCAGAATTCTCACTTTTTTTCCTCCCTTCACTGAAATTTAATGGCAAAGATTGTGGTAAATAAACTAAATGTAAGGTATGGTTATGTTTAGGTAAAGCTTGTGTGTAGAGTATGTCGCAAACAACAATTGCAGGAGTGTGATGGAAAACAAACTGTGGTCTCCTGCATTAAAACTGATTTGTTTCATGCCAATCAAACATCTTTCTCCACACCCTCAATCTGCCCTGCTGCATGACAAACACATAACTCTCGGCAATGCCTATTGACGCTGTCGGTGAATGTAAATCACAAGGTGCAGAATCATCCAATATACATGTTATTCATATATAAAACATCTCAAAAAATATTGATAGGATGTTGGGCTGAGTCTTGAGTGTAGAGTTACAATGTGTGCCCTAATGGCAACAACAAAAGTATAATTTGACAAGTACTGCAAAACATATGATGTCCAATTTTTCGTGAAATGTGTCAGGGAGCTATTGATCCTATCCATCCATCTACTTTCCAGCACTTATCCAGGACTGTGCCTTGCCATCTCCCTTGCTACATCCTGTATCCCCTCTTGGAGATCCTGGTGTATTCCTGGGCTAGATAGGATTTACAATATAATCCATTCAATGTGTTCTGGGCTTTTTATAGCCTCTCTTCCCATTTGGACACCCAGGATACCTTCCAGTAGAGGATAGATGCCTGAGAACCATTTCAGCCAGTTCCATAAAAGCACAGGAGTGGCAGGTTTACCCTGAGCCCCTTACTGATCTTGTTTTCCATGACAACTAATCATGATATTATGTAATAATGCTCAACTATTCTTTTTATAAACCTTCATTTACGAAGCAAAAGAAAAAAAAGGCATGTAAAAGCCAAAACAATTTGGTTAAAATGTAAGGTTAAGGTTGGAGACTTCAAATAGAAACTGGAATTTGAAATTTGTGGAAATAAACCCAATGCCTCCAGTCCTGTGGAAAACATTTACACTCATCAGGGATTTGACATTTATTGGCAGTCCCTCACTGCAACTGGTGTATAGCAAACAATACAGCATGCAAAGGGGGGACTATCTATATATCATGTTGAAGTTTACTATCTGTGTTGCAGCACTTTGCACTCTTTTCATGGTGAATATGAGGGAGAGAGGATGGCAACAACAGCCAGACCTCCAGGAACATTAAGGTGTCAGTTTGTAACAGCGACTCAAATGCACCATGTACAGATGCTCAGAAAATACACTGTAATGTAACTCATCCTTTCTACAGCCGACTGATTGGTGATAAAAACCTTTAGGGGCACTCAGGGCACTCCACTGGGATAGTTGAGGCTGTATTTCTTTCTGAGTTTACCCTTAAGGCCGACATGTTCAAGTGTAATTTGCAACTTGTATGTTATTTGGAAGGCTGTCTCTCTGGTAACTGACAAGACTATAATCTGACAATGATGCAGGAAAGAACAGAATAATATTGGCTTTTGCCACTTGATTGAACCACTTTCATGCATCAGACTTTGGCTGCATTGAGATATAGTCAGCATTAGGTTCAACTGTTGTGCTTTTTCCATTCTAAAGATTTTCTACTAATACAACAGCATCATGCAAGAACCGCATATGAATTACTTATATAAGATATAATCATGGGAGAACCGCATATGAATTACTTATATAAGAACTAATCATGGGAGAACCGCATATGAATTACCTATATAAGAACTACTCATTGCCATCAATCAAATCAAGTTTTGTATTGGGTTATGTTGTTGTGATCGGCAAAGAAAACCTGTCTATATGCAGATTTCAGTAGCAACAGGCAAACGCTCTAACAGATCAGTGAAACATTATTATCATATTTGCCACTCATTCATACTCCCAACTCATTAAATGCCGACGCTTGATCAGTAGCCCTGCGCACACTATGATGCTCCAGGTACCCCTACAGCGGCAGTTTTGGGTGATCAGGGACATCATGGTTTTGCTTAAAGAAAGTATGCTTGTTAGTAACGTACTGCATCATCACACGAGATGCATCACATTTGTCATACCACATTCATCAGGTGACAAACGTCACTTGCGCGGAATGCTCTTTTTTGTTTTACACGAGACACAAACAGAGGTCTCCTGAGTGAAAGTCCTGAGTTTGTCTGACGAATCCACCTCCCCTTCCGCCTGCCCTATGCGAACTCTCTCGCTCCGTATACCAGTATAGACAGTTGCCTGAAATGTCACAAATGTTGCCCCACTGAGCATATTATGTGGCTGCTGAAGAGAACTTTTTATTTTTTTTACATGGGACATAAACACCAGTCGCCTGGGTTCAAGTCCCAAGTTTGTTTAACTAATCCACCTCCCCTTCAGCTTGCCCAATGCAGACTTTCTCATTTATTTTTACTGTGACAATTTCTTGAAACTTTAAAAGATGTTGCACCACCATGCACTTCATCTCGCCACAAAAGGGTGCTTCGGTATCTGGCATAACAGACACCAACCAGGCGTTGGTATTTGACAAGTGGGAGTAGGACCGGGTTGATAATTGAGTCCTTTTTACATGTGTAATGGAGCATTAGTCTCTTTAGGCTGTATTTTTTAAAATCAGCAGTGTAGAGCACAATCAGGATGTGTGGTGTAACAGCAGCACAGTTGGAAACACTGAGGAAAAATAGACTACGTAACTAGTGGGTGTTGTAGAGGCTAATATCAGCCATGACCAATCAAATCACCTCTTCCCCCTGCCTTTAAAAGCAGTACTTAAGGCTCCAACAATCTGACTCAATCTTAGTGGAGAGAATTGTCTGGAGATCTGCCACAAAGGTGTCTTCCAAGACGAAAACTAAGTCTGTGGTGGGAGGTGTAAAAATCACAAGAACGATTACAAAGCACATCAAATAAAATTTTGTTGGACACATTTGTTTACCCTGGGTCCCAGGAGATCCACTGCCCAACGCAGAGTATAACTCCATTATGAAATAGGGCAAAGAGCCAATAAAGAACTAACAGAGGACTCCACGGACAGTTCCACTGGAGGAAGACGGGCGTCTGCCAGCATTCGTCACCAGTCCATCACATCTATTTAGGATACAGCCGCCTCCACAGTTCACACTAGCATGACGCACACAAACAACTCACACTGCAACACCATAATTAATCCTGCACACACACACACACACACACACACACACACACTGAAGACTCTGCTCTGTCATTGTTTTCCTACACCTACAAATATCTCAGTAAATGTTAGACGTCACACTCGAAGGAAGAAAAAATACTTAAGAAGGAAGGGTTGGTGAGTTCTATGGATATGGATGGGGTTGTGATAAGTTATCATATGGACCATTGTTTGATTATTAAAGTCACAAGTGTTTCAGTTTCTTACAGTTGCTGCTGTAATGGACATCGATTTATCTTACAATATGGAGTTTACCTTTGAAACATGCTTCATTTTTTCATAAAGACAGACAAAAGCAACACTGAATAAAGAGATTGCACCGAGTTACAGAAGCTCAAACAGAGGTTAACGCAGACGTGATGCCACATGACTTTGGCTCTTTATACATTTTTAATCGATATCTTGGCTTGATGTCAAGACCTTCCTTAATTACAAACTGGAGGTGAGGGGTTTGAAAAAAGTGAACCTTTAACGAGGCATAGGGGATCAATTGGAAGATCTTAACATGTTTGGTAAAGGTTGGATCCAGGGGTTTGGGGGCTTTGACGATCCTAGGAACTGAAATTCAGGATGTCTTACCATTTGATGCTTTGAGTTTGCCAATCCTTTCATCAATCATTCTCTTGCAAGCCCCTCAATTCTATTGGCGCCTACTTTTCAGAGAAACATGTGGCAGAAAATGCATTAAAATAAAGAGATATTACGCAAATTGAGACTCAGCATAATTATTTCTTGAGTAATAAATGAATTATTTTCCCCAGCTGAACGCTGCACTACAAACTCTGGTAATTGCCTACGAGGGGGGAGTGGACTGTGAAATTTTTATGATAGTGGCAATTTAGTCAATAAAAGCAGATGTATCGCCTGCTGAGCACTTCCATAAGTAAGTGTTCACAGACTGAGTGAAGTGTCATCACTTTGGCTGGGACAGGAGCATCCTCGGGGCTTTTCTTGTGAAGCCATCATCCAGCACTTCCTCCTACACACCACCTCGCTCCACACGAATGTCACTGTACATTAGTGGGGATTTGTGCCCACCAGTGATGGAAGTTTTCTTCCAAAAGTAACATACAACACATTTTGAGAACTAAAATCAATTCCTGGGAGTTGCAAGTTACACAATACAGTATCTCTGCACAACATTTGTCAGTTTTATTCAATTACAAAAGCAAAAACACTCAGGGTAGAGACATGGATCCCGCATTGACTCTTAAACGTCTCCATTAACTTGGTCACTTGAACACAGATGGTTCTGGTAATCTGTGGTTTTCGGTAACGGAATGATAGAACCGTTCACATATCACATGCTCAACAAAACGACCTCTTCTGAATGGCATAAAGTAATGAGCAGGACAGTACCTCACATTCCCACTGTCACAGCAGTCCTTATTCATGCCATCTCTAGCCAGAGGCCTCTGCTCTGACAATACAGATAGTAGAAAGAAGTAAAGAGTGATATGCCTTTGAGGTTCACCTTCAGAAAAAGGGTTTTATTGAATGCAATAGAGGTATAGTCACTAATTGGAGAGCATAGTAGCAAGCAACTATAGGGTTCAAAATTAATCTATGCAACTGACTATCCATTATTACTATGGAAGCCTACAAGCACCCCAGGAAATGTTAATGCTTAAAAAAGGAAAAATACTGCAGTGTCTGTGAAGTTAGTGAAGACGGAGTGAAGTTACGCTAAAGAGGACTTGCAATTTATCGAATTGGCCCAAATTCAACTTCCCCCCCTTTTTAAGAGCCTAGGTGCAAATGGAATACTAATCAAGGAAAAAAGCTAAGATGACTTCTCTATAACCTTTGATTTAAAATAAAAAAGTATTTCTCAAGCTCCAGGCACAGCTGGTGGTCATAGAACCAAGAAAGGTTCAGTCCCTTTAACAGCCAGCATATGTCCATTAATATACGTGTAAACTGTGAAAGTGTCCTTGAGCGAGGACCCGAACCTTACCCCGTACCCTCTCACCCAGTCTTAGTTGGTCTGGGTAAGAGCTTCAGCTGCAGTAAATCTGTGAAATGTATGTAAATGAAAGTAAGTCATTATGGATCAGACTCGACGCTCCAATTCTGCCAACCTTGTGAGTTTAATTATAGAGCAATTTGAAGGAGGTGTTATGAAGAGAAGGCTACAGGTGCTGGCTTTATAGCTTTGACGTCGACAGAGACCTATTGAATGACTACTTATATTTCAGCTCATGATACGATATGCTTCATTCTTGGCTCAGATGTGACATAAGCGCCGCTCGAATGTTGTGCATTTTCGTTTTCCTGTTTTGCATCGCAATTTTTCACCTTTATTGGGAAAACTGCTGAGAAATCAACTCTGATGAGGAACCACTTCACTGTGTGTGCAATATCTAATGACGGTATAAGGTATGGTTTTTACATGCTCTGCAGATTGTAATCAGAGATAATGGGTCTGACATTCACAATATAATAACTCGGCACTGCACCATTACCAAACTTCTGAAAATGATGGAGCACTATAAAACACTTGTGGTGCTTTCTATTAAAGCAACAGTTGTGTTAAAGTATTCTAATCCAGCAGATATTAAATGGGTGAAATTGAGCGACCCACTGCGCTTGACAACAATCAGAATCATCCACAAAAAAGCAAATGTCGCGTCATAATACTTAACTGCTTTTTTTTTGCAGATGTTATACCAATGTTACCTGTATTTTAGGAAGCAATTATCATTTGTCGGCTTAGTTCTGGCCTTGACAAAATCATTGTTTTGCCGAAAGTCAATCGTGTGTTTGTTTCAGCTTTTCCAGCAGTACACAGTTTTTACTGTACACAATCCTTCCAGAGATGAAACCGACCCCAAAACCTCAATGCACAGCTGCACACCTGGCAGCTAAGTCTTCTCTGTAAAGGAATACTGATTCAAACTGTACAGATTTTCTTTACAGTTTGGGTTACTTTGCAAAGTGAATGGCTGACCTATGAAAGATTGACGTCTTTTCACAGTGTGAAATATCCCCGATGAACCCAAAGCAGCTTGGCTCAGTCAGTCAAAAGGCAGGTGTATGTTTTAAAGGTGCCTCCATCTAACAAATGGATTGGACCCATTTTCTAACATGCCTGTTGCTGCAATAACAACTTGAGCACCGGATACCTTTTTAACTAACCTATATACTTTCATTGATTTATCTGATTCAATCCAAAATGTAAGGGATGGTGGATAGTGTGAGACATAGCTGAATCAGCTAAGATTAGCAAATGAGTGCCAGTAGTTTTTTCAATGGGACATCGCTGCGTTTCCAGCTAGAATTGTGCCCCCAAAAGCGTTTTCTAGCAAGACATTATTACAATTCCAGCAGGGACTGAGCTACGTAAAAGGCAGTTTTCCTCTTTTCATTTGCATTACTAAACTTAAAAGGTTGGTTATTGTGTAACAAATTCACAAAAAACAAGAATGATTGGTCAAATTAAAGAGGGTGCAAATACATGTTTTAGGAGTGAAAATAACTGTAGAGACTAAATGACTCCTGACACCTTGGTATATTAAGAAAAAAAAAAAACAATACAACACTACTGAATTGAGGATTTCTTAAATCAAGCATCACTATACATCTTACATATCACACACTGCTTGCAGTATGTCTGTCTTGGGAAATGCATGCAAAATATAAATTCATGTTTATTGATTTCAAAAATGGGGGCATTAGAACCGTGAAGATAATAAGTTATGGAAAACAAACTCACTAAATTTGGTAGATTTTATAACAGCTTAAGCTATGGGAGGGAAAAAAAATTACCTCATTACTGCGAGAATCGAAAAGTTGTTTAAAATGAAAAAAAAAAAAAACATTCAATATGATTTCAGAGGTAAATGCATGCCCTCGGAAAAAGGTCAGGACTAATGTAAAAAACATAGTATTTCTGTTGAAGCTGTGAAATTATGGCAGTGAGACTGGAAATGTAGTGCAATGTGTAAATGTGATTCAGCCTCTACCTTTTCGCAAAAATTTTAGGAATCATCATGCGGCCGCTAAGTTCGGCATTAAGAGACGATTTGAATTTTCGGCGCTCAGCTAATGTGGTCTTGTCATTGCCGCACAGAGAGCTGTATCAATAACGTATCAGCAGCTGCAGTTGTTATGCCAGCACAGCAAACAGTGGGTAGACATCCGCACTTGAGCGTTCCTTTGGGAAGGGAAGGGAAATCAGAGAACTAATCAGCAGCAGCTAGGACTGTGGAGGTGAATGCAAGTGCAACAAGAAAGTGACGCTGATGGGAGCTGACAGTGAGAATTGGGAGAGGATCAGGAGACACCCTTACTTAAGGAAGCTGTTTCCTCAGCCTGGAAAACTTTGATTTAATGTAATGGAGGCATCATCAAGAGAGGAAGGAAAAAAAACAAAGGGATTCGGGAAATTAAGGCCTGTGGAATTAAGATGAGAAGATTGGAATTTTGTCTAGGAGAGAACTTCATTTCTATATTTCCCAAAACAGTTGGCTACAACGCTCGCTCTTGTTCTCTGATGTTTGCACAGAGTTGTTTGTGCTGCGTAACAACAACGTTATTAACGTCCCAGGGGTGTAGATAGCAGGTAAATTAATACTAATTCTATGCAGAGATGTACAAATTAGCCTGCTTTTTTTTCTCCCAGTGGCTTGTTAGCGAGGAACAACACACACAAATAATCACACACTCACAAGACACATCCATCCAGTTACACACGTGGGTATAAGTAAACATGACAAACCTCCCCTCCCCCCCAGTGGTACATACAAACACAGTACACAAGCCAACACGTGAAACGCAAACACACACACCTACTTCTAAATCTCCCAGCGCCATAAACACAACGAGGGAGTGAATTATGAAGTGCGAGGACTTGGCTTGGTATCAGAGGGAGGCTACCTCGCCCGCTTGTTCGGATGTTAATTAGTTTGGCCTGTTTGCATTTTTATTTATCTGGGTGCAGAGAGTTTGAGCTGATAATCTATTCACACTGATATTGGGAGATAAAACTTGAGCTTGGATGAGGTTGGCCGGCAAAAGAAAAAAAATGCTGCTTTTCTTAAATTATTCATCAACGGCGGCGCTCTGAGTGGCGTCCCATGCATTTCAAAGTCACTTCAAGCGACCGTTTATCTGCTGAAGGTACATGTTGGGGACGAGGTATCGGCATCTAATAACGGATTGCTCCCTGTCCCTCTCCCCTCTCAGCATCAAACACTTATGTGATATATCACCCCCCCACTCTGTTCCCTGAATTAAACTGCTATATCACTCTCAATAGGCTCACGCTATACAGAGATGTATTGATATGCATCCAACATGGAGCATGTAATGAGAAGAGATGACGGAGTGCCTGGACTGCTTGTGCACCTGCCACATACTGCCGGCCAAGTCAGCAGGACGGAAGATGAAGATGAACAGAGCAAAAAAAAAAAAAAAAAAAAAAGGCTGCACCCCCTTTGCCGTGAGGCTGATTTACAAGTTATGGCCTTTTTCCCCTTCATTCCACTGTCATTGAAAGAAGATTAGATGGGGCAGATTGCTTTAGACATCAAACATCATATGGTCGATCCGTCATAGCAGCCGCTTTCAGCGCAGCCTCTTATGCATTCGCAGTGTGAGGGAAAAAAATGAAAACACTCTGTCCCTTTTCCAGCGTCCACCCTCTTCTTCAGCCTCTAACCTCCCCCGTTTCTCCATTCCACAGTCAACTGATGCTCACTGGGATGTAAGGGCACTATTTTCTCCCTTGCCCCCCCCCTTCCCTTTGCTTTTCTTCCCGTTTTCTCTCTCCCTTTTCTTTATCGCCAACTTGTGAATGGCAGCCAATCAGGGGCAGAGTCGCCTCGGCTTCAGCCTCGGTGACATCCACCGCCAGAAGTGATGCACTGCTAGAGAAAGAGAGAGGAGGGGATAGAGAGGAGGAGGAGGTGGAGGGAGGAGGAGGGGGGAGGTGGAGGAGGAGGGAGAGACAGAGAAAGAGAGAGAGAGAGAGATGATAGAAAGAAAGTGTAGAGGAGGAAAAGGGAGAGAAGCCAGAGAGCGGGGAGGAGAAATGGAGCGAGGGAGGGCAGAGAGAAAGAGAGAGGCATAGAGCGAGGGAGGGAAGCAGGCTGGAGTCTCTCTCTCTTTCTCTCACACACACATACACACACACAAACACACACACTCGCATACACATTCGCACCAGCTGAGCTGTTGTCAGTCTTGGAATGTAAGCACTGCCGTGAGGAGTCAGATTCTCCACCGCTAAGCACTGCTAAGGAGTAGGAACACAGTAGCGTGCACTCAGTGACACAGATGGATGCTAAGCTGTGAAAATCAAAGGTAAGGGCTTTTTCTGATTAATGTTTAAGGATATATTTATATTTTTGTGTGCCTCCAGACTCCAGGGGATGATGTGCTTTTTTTTTTTTTTTGCACTGTGACAAAGCCAGACTAATGCAGCAGTGTGGATATCTCGGGAAAAGAAGAAGAGTTGCAACTTCAAAGAGGGTTGATAACAGCTAAATTGAGGGAACCAGGGGGGAATGGTTAGATTTGCTGTTCAATACTCTAATCTTGAATTTGTCTTTGTGATTTATTTATGTACGAGGCGGGCTTGAAAATGAAGGAAACTGAACGTGGTAGTGCTACGGTAGATTCTCTACAGTCTGTTTTTTTTTTGGAGAAATTGGAACTTTATCTCATTAAGGATGCCTGAAAAACACCTTAAAAAATGCATAAATATCTTTAAAATAGATTTCAGCCGATGACACCTGTCACACAGTGAGTAACCGTGCATACGTAACTTTGAGGTTGCCATGATATGTTGGGGGTCACACTGTGCTTTTCTAAAGATTAGAATTAACTTTGTCACCCAATCTAACATTCAAATAACCATCCTTGGCACCACTGGATGCACATAATTGTTGTGTAGATGCACATATGTGATAGATAAGAATGTCCCAAAGTGTGTGTGTGTGCATCTGTGTTTTGTGTGCACCTGTTCAAGTGGCCATGCTAAGCTCTTTTTGTGTACCCGTCTGACTCCTGAGATGCAGCGAGGGCGAAATCATGCTTGTGATGTGCTCGGGGCAGATTTGATGGAGAGGCACTGTACCATTCATATCTCTGAAAATGCATGGAGGTGTTTATCGTGGTGTTTTCGAAGCGGCGCGGCGAGAGCAGCCAACAGTGGTGCTGAGTATGTACATGTGCATATCCTCCACAAAACTTAATCCACCCCTCACTCTTCTGCTTCTCTCCAACCGCCCAGTCCTCGGGTGCACTGCCTCACACACAGACAGCTTTACAATCGGCAAAGTGATATATTAGGGTATGGCTGCGTGCACCGGGTCATCCATGTAACGCCATTACTGTTTAGTGTAAATTAGCCACTAACACGCTCCCTGAATTATTGTCAGATATGGAGTGACCTTTCAGCGTTGAAATGAAAAGAGGTGGAAATCCATTCTCCCACACAGGCACAGAGGCTCTCATGAGCATTCACACAGCTGGTTTTAAAGGACTAAACATGAATATTTATTTGTGAAAACACTGTAAAGAGCAGAAGGGAGGCCATTGGGGGATTTTCTTGACAAAACAATGGAATTAATACGGACATATTAGTGTTTTTCTTATGGTGTGGCTATGGTAGCCTGGGAATAATAGTCTTTACATAGTTGCTGGCAAAACAGATTGATTATCATTACCTCGTTAAAATGCATACACTCCTCTACAGCAATCCCACTATAAGGGATGCACATTTAAGAGTGGATTTTTATGTAACGTTTTCACTGTCAACACTCCCTTTTCAAGAAAGAAGGCCCTCCCTCCCTTTTTAAAGTAGCTTTTCAACGAGGAAGTGTGCACTGTATCACAAAATTGCTTAGAGGATTTCAAAACATGAGTAAAGCTTGCTGAGGTTTGCCAAAGACTGCAGCCAGCCGCGGCAGACTTGGGAAGGTCTAGGGCTCCACCAAGTGGAGGCTCGCACAGGTGCCGCATCCTCCGGTCCCATCACATCAACGCCCCTCATGCTAGATTTACACTCTTGTCTGTGCTGCTCTGTCAACACCGGTAAGCAATCACTGGAGCTCCTCAAACTGCCAATCCCAAAAACACGGCTTTATTGCACCCAGCTCACATGTACGGTTCGTGGTTGTCACTGCAGGGAGGCTGCATTCATTCATGAATCATGTCATTGGATGAACGGTGTGGGAGCAGATGATGGAGACTAATCATGGCAGCAGTTTTGTGACCTTGTAACCCTCCTTCACCCTCTCTCCATCTTTGTCTTTTCCTCTCCCAATTAATCTGTATGTGCTTATTTATGGTCTTCATACGATACATATGCACTTGTTGAACTCCTCAACAGCAAATCTATTATTGAAATGCCAGCAGTTTCAAATGTGATAGATATTTGTGCAGTGGATTAGAGGTTTTGTGCGGTAGATGTTTAATAAAACCTGGTTCGACATCAATTTTCTTTTGGTACTTTAGACACCTCTCACAAGCTTTTTAGCATTTTGAAACCTGAGCAAGCTGATTTCTTTCAAAAAGATTGGGACAAAGTCAATGAGCGACTTGGCGAGAAATGTCCCACAAATTGCAAGAAATAAGTAAAATGTGACAAAAAAAGGTACATTTTCTTGTAACTTTTTATTCATTTCGTATTTTTTGGGCCTTGTGCTGTTGAGTTGCTCATTGCCTTCTCACCATGTGTTTTTAGAAATGAAAGTCAATTTGTTTGTGCAGTTTGATTTTAGAGGTGTGTCCTTCCATGAGGATGTGCAGTTAACCACAAGAGTTAATGACTTAACTCCACTGGCTACTGCAGAAAAAGACATATTAACTTTGACTTAAATGGCAAACCTTAATATTTAGGAGCCTTTAGGTGAAAGTGCAATGTTACGTTTAAACCACACGAACAGGGTGGTACGCTTTCAACAATCTCAGAGCCAAAGGTTGACGAAACATGGAGACCAGATGGTCAGTTTAGGTGTTTATATTCTCCCATGTATAGAGGATTATCGATTTATTATGCATGCAAGACCTCCCGAAAAGCCTTGCCAACCAGACTTGTGCTGCACATAATTATTGTCCTACTAAAGTCAGAGAAGCCATGAAAGTGCTTAGTTGCAGAGCTCAGTTTTATGTTTTTTTTTCTTTGGTGGGGAAGCCTCGCACGTTCAATTTTGGGATGCATGTGCATACAAATTTATACAGACTAATGTGCGAGGCTGTGCTTTTTCGAGGAAGAATATCCTGATGAACAGCCAGTTTATATCTGATCAAAGATATTCTTATTCAGCAAAACAAGAATGTATAATTTTGCAGATTACAGAAATGGAGCACAGCGGAGCTCTTTGCCAGAACCAGCCTTAGCCAAGATTAAGAATAACAACCCTAGACAGCACTTTAAAAGCATATTTAACAATTTGGTCCCTTCACATCTCTGTTTTTAATGCCAAGCCATATAAGCTGTCTACAACTTAATCTAATCATAAACAACTTTTTTCCTAATAAACCCCACTATTTAATAGGCTGAATGAGTTGAGATAATTCAGCTTGAGTCTATAGGATCTGGCACTGATTCAGCATGCTCACTCATCCATTAATGGAGTGTTTGGAAGAATTCTAAAAAGACACACTGGCCCTAATGCTTAATAGGCACACCACATCAAAGATTAATATCCAGAATGCTATTAAAACCCAAGGACAGGCTGGAATGATAATTAGAAAATGCAATCACAAGCATCAGACTAGATTAATTGCAAGGCGGCGTTTCCTGATTTTCGGGAACGCACGTGTCGCAACCACGCCACATTATAGACACGTACAAGAAAATAACATAAAATATGTAGCACTGATCAGCAATTTACAACATTATCTATATTTTATCTCTGCTCCTACTGAGGCAGTACTTTGACAAAATTAAAATCTAAGTACTTTGTGCTCTGGCATCAGAGAAAGAGACTGTTTAGTAAAAGTACTTATACCACATCGTAATACTCTTCTAACAAGCAAAAGTCCTGCACTGAAAAGTAAGTAAGTAAGTAAGTAAGTATATATATATATATATAAGCATTACAAGTGAAAGTACTAACTAAAAGTTTCAGATAAAAGTAATGAATCTAAAAAAAGAAAAAAACACATTATTTCCCTCTGAAGTGTAGTGGAGTAAATGTACAAAATGGCATGTAAAGGAATGAGCTAAGTACAAGTACCCCATATTTGTGCATTATTACAGGACTTAAGTAAATGTACTTAGTTACATTCCATTTGTTCAACTCTGCATTTGGTTACTGCTGGTTTCACAGTTTTTGAGTTTTTCCTCTTTTAAAGTCCCAATGTCAGTGTTCGTCCATAACAAACTTTGATGAACTCCGTCAAAAACTTTTCTGGATACTTGAAAATTATTGCTGATGAAACAGATTCCGTTGAGTAAAACTGTCTGACTCGGAAAGAGCCGAATGAGCGATGTTTAGGTTGAGATCTCATTAGCTCACTCATTTGATTTCCTATTCAAAGGACTGCATTCATTTACATTCACTTTCATCAATGGAACCATAATGCTAATTCGCTCATAGACAGTAATGGGCCCCTTTGTTCGTGTGAATGCTTCCACTGACAGTGCAGTCCTTATTTAAGTGCTCAGGACAAAAGCAGAGGAATTGCTAAAATAGCATGTACATGTTACGCAGCCTTCCCCCGAGGTACACAGGCAGCGCTTGTCAGGATAAGTCTGGCACTCTCGCCCTCGTACGGGAACCCTGCTAAATGGGCTCATTTAGAAAGAGAGGCAAGATTTATTAGGATTAACTTCCAAAAGAGCATAAATTATGCATGCACACCCAAATTACCTATCAGGATGAGTCCTGGTGGGGACTTTTAGAGGAGGACTACCAATAACACAAAATACCGTATCACACGCACAAACCCTCGCATACATGGGGATATTTTGGTGTTTTTGGCATTTCCTCACATCTGTTTAGATTTTATCCTTTAGTGAATGTCATAAAAAAATTAAGAAACATAGATCTATGGAGCTAGCCATCAGAAATGTATGCACAGATAAATTAGAGTTAAATAAATCAGTTAAAATCATGGAGAAATTGGGTCAGGGGGATGAAGAAGATTTTTAGCATACAATACATACGGTAATGAAGGAATGAAGGTCACTCTTTAGTGTTGAAATAAGGGCCACAACCAACAATTATGTTCATACTTGATTAATCTGTCGATTACTTTCAGGATTCATCAATTTAGTCTCCAAAATGCCAAAAATTTTCAAAAATGCTCATTACAATTTGACAGAGCCCAAAGTGACGGCTTCGATTTGATTTATTTTGTCCAGTCAACACAAATACTCTTCATTAACTATCAAAAAATGACAAAGAAAGGCAGCAAACTATAATATATAGAGAGGTGGATCGAGCAAATGGTCAATATTTTTGCTTGAAAAGAAAAAGACAATTTGTAGTTTGTCAAAATACTTGCTGATAAAATGTTCTTTCAACTGACTAATCGATTAATCAAGTAATCATCACAGCTCTAGTTGTGATTTAATTGAGCAAAAACAATACTAGTGATACTTCACTGTGGGGATATTTATGTATTTACTTAATTATAGTCAGTCACCAAAAACATAAAGAATGCTCATCACAATTTCCCAAAGACAAAACTGATGTCTTGAACTTGCTCTGTTTGTCCAACCAAGAGTCAAACCCCAAATGCCTTTCATCTGCAATAATAAATGACAGAGGAAGGCAGCAAACGGTCAGATTAAGAAGCTGGGGCCAGCAAATGTTTGAAGTTTTGCTTAAAAAACGACTGAAACGATTGGTCGATTATCAAAATAGCTGGCGATTAATTTCCTTAGAATTGACTCATCGATTAATCATCTAATCATTGCAGCTCTAGTTGCAATTTAATAACTAAACACATCATGAGAGGCTGCAATATTTCACTCAGGGATTTGTTGATTAAGTTGTAAGAGAGCATCAGGAGAAAACTGCACTTTAACTGGAACTATCATTTCTTTTCTTTTACTCTGGCCCTTTTTGTTCCAATTTAATGTTCAATTTGTTCATTCAAAGAATGTTGAAAACAATTTCCTTTCATTTTCTTTCAATTCAACAGCCATTTGTTGCATTTTAGAAGTGCATTGAAAGAAGCAGAATGAGAGAACTGAGTCAACTTGAATAATGTCAGTTTATCACAATAATATAGTTATCACAATGTTCAACTATTCATTTATCGCAATGATATAGTGATCGCAATATTCAATATTATTGTGTATTGTCATCACAGCCCTAAGCAGAACATAAGAATACAAACTGAGTTTCAGTGGAGTATTTTTACTGTGGTGCCTCTTTTATTCATGTCAGGGGCATTCTGCTTCTGGAGATGCCTCTTCTCCGCTATTCAAATATACTCACCGGCTGTGAAGCACTGTTTACGTATCATCAGTAATGCAACTTATAATTAGTGAAGTGCTGCTCACTCTTTTACTACTCAAACACAAGGAAACAAGGAGGCATGCCAGGGAGTCGTAGCTGCAGTGATTAAACTTCATTTGGATTTGACAAATGCACTAAGATGACTGCAGTCTTTTGTTGATACATTTACATCTCAGTGGCTTTTTATTATTTCTTTCAGTCATGAATCACTACCTAAGAAGTTTGTCTAACAACTCCTGCCGCATTGCATACTTTCTTATTATTAGACTATTTAAATTTTATGAATAAAAAAATATGCTCAGATACGTTTGGGTTGAATCGCTTCAGAACGCTGTTCATTAATTTGTCTCTTTCATTCTACAGCTACTAAATGTAAATGTATTTTTTTGAGTTTACTGATCTTAGATGAATCCAATAACCGAATTAGGACTTTTAAGGTCTCCTACACTCGCACAATGCACATGTACTGATTGTATAATTAGCTGCTGCCCCGGTGAAGCACGAATTGAAAGTGAGACACGGCATACAGAAAAGAGTTTTTGTATACATAAGTGTGCCCTATTGTAGTTCGCGAGCTGACTCAGTGGCTCTTTGACCCCACTCGGATTTAGAGACTATTGTAAAGGAGATACGTAAGTGTCATGAGAGTACTTCTTAAACTAAAGTTTCCTCTTTTCACAGGGATCTAAAGGACATCAAAGAGAGGAATACAATGTCTGTTCTGTTGACACTGCCTTCCAGTGTTCATCCTATCAGAAGTCTATTACCATAATTCAGAAGTCATCCAGGACATTACACAGCTGATTGGATACCATGAAAACCAATCAGGTTCTGCTCCTCCTGATGCTCTCTGTCCTGTGGCCCAGTGCCGCCCTGCCTTTCACACCTGGGAATATTGGGAATCTGTTTGGGATGCCAGAGAGTGATGGGAGGATCCTCCAGCGGTCCAAACGTGGATGGATGTGGAATCAATTCTTTCTGCTCGAGGAATACGCAGGAAATGACCATCAATATGTCGGCAAGGTAACGTGTCCAAACACAATGTCGGCAGACTAATTATAGAAGGTTTAGCTTGTTGAAGTGGTGTTTGATGTAATTGGCTGAAGACGAATGGGCTGCCAGGAATCTGGCTGTTACAAGCGCAGTTAACTGGAGCTATCAGATACACAGAGAGCTCACATAAACGCCTCTCTTTTCCTCCACAGTTCTGCTTTTCATCACAGTTTTTTTTTGCTGAGTAAAAAGCATATTTTTATCTCTAAAGTAAAAACGAGATTGATTCCTTGCTGAGCAGATGTCATCAGTGTTAAAAGAATATCTCAGATCCCCCAAAACAATGACTTGTTTTTTTAACATTAAATATGAAGTCATTTTATTCAGACAAGCATCACAATCACTGCTCACATTCGTCAATAATGCCAAGGGTGTGTGAGTCATGAGCCGATCCAGCTGAGGCTTGCTGTTGGCGAGCCCTATTCAGCACCAGGCCTCTGAAAGAAAGACTTTTCTTTATTAAATGACCCCTTTATTGTGACACATGACAAACTAAAAGAATAAGTAGACAACAATGCCTGCTGCTCAGTAATTTAAATCAGACTTTGACAGTCTATACACTCTCACAACTATGTGTTAATTACTTTGTCAGAGCAAAGCATGTGTTTAAAACTGTTTGCAAGAGCTCCTCCTTACCATGTAACGAGGTTTGATATTGACTTTAATTGTATGGGTGACTTAAAGGGGACCTTTTGTGCTCATTTTTAGCTTCACACTTTTATTTGGGGCTTTCACTAGAACATTTTTACAGGATTCATTTTTAAAAAACACTTTGTTTTCCTCGTACTGTCTGTGCTAGAACACCTGTATTCACCATCTGGCTGAAACACTTCCATTTCGCACCTGCCTCTTTAAGCGTCCCTCCCAAAAAAGCCCATTCAGCTCTGATTGGTCGTTTTTGGGTCTCAAGTATCTTGGCGTCTGTGCACCGCAGTATCATTGCAACTGAAGAATAACGGAGTAGAAACACTTTGTAGTGTGGAAAAAAATCACCACTAAAGCCTTCTTAATACAATCGGCAAAGTAAACAACATCAGCAACCAGGACTACATGTTTGCCTTGCATGCGGCTACATGTAGCAATGTACTTGCAGCTGGGAAATAACCACACATAGTGGGACTTTCCTTAGATAAAAATCACCAATAACAGACTCTAAACAACAAGATCTGTGAGACATTAACAACATCAACAACCGACATTAAGTTTCAGTGATGTTAGCATGTAGCTACATTTAGCAGTGTAGGCTACATAATGTAACCACAGGCAGGATCCTGGCTGGAGCAGCTGACCTGTCTCGAAAGTAGACAAAGAAAATGAAACCGGCTTTCAGAACTGTCTGTAGCCTGAAATATTCACTGACAGGGATTATTTAAAACTTTCGCTACATTTAAGAACATCTGGTACTGTAATATTATACATATGGCAGAAAATAAAGCAAAGCATTAGAGGTCCCCTCTGAAAAACACGAGTAAGGTACAAATTAATAATCAGCATCAGGTCAAGTCAGACTTAAAATAGGCATGCGACAAAAACCAGTCTCAGATGTCACAAAAGTCCTTTGAGAGCAAATTCAACAACTACAGCTCTTGCAAGTCACTTTTCTCCTATGAATCACAAAAAAATGAGAGTTTCGGGACAATGCTCCTCCTCTCCACCCACCCAGATCAGAGAGGTTCTTGTCAGCTCACCCATGCTAGCACTATAAAGACAGGTGTGATGGGGAACGCTACAGTTATCAACTCGAGGGAGGGAAATGAGGTGACTGTCGACAGCCAATTTTCTCAGAGGAAGCTGGCTTTCATCACACACCTCATTCTCCGGAGTAAACAAGTGTCTTGTGCAAGGTTGAGTAGGGTAGATATGACAACTTCTTTTGCAGAAACCATCATCCTGATGTGGTGAAGAGAAAGGATCGGCGAAAAATAAATGGAATATGGTGAGAAGGAGGAGGAAGAAGAAAACATATCAATCAAGAAGGCCAATGAAATTCACCTTGTTGTGTTATGTGATGAAGCAGCAAAGCAAGTGCTAACTATAAATGGGGCCATCCCTTGATATGTCAGTGAGTTGTGCGATGTGGCGTTCGCTCTCGACTCTTTGATGCTCTCTGGCACCCAACTTCTGCGGCATGACAGAAATCACATTCACCAGTTCCCCACTCTGCCTGTGTCCAATATCATTCACTATTAAACTGTCAGAAAAACACGCGGCTGTAATAAATTACTGAGGGGGAAAAATAGGGCAGACACATACAGCCATTCTGCTTTACAGAAGGAGCTGCGGCGATCCGTATCACTAATTCAATCAGTTTAACTTTGGAGTTTTAGATAGAGAGACAGACTGTGATGGCGCCACAGACAGATATACAGAGAACAAGCTAAATGATAGATGCATGGATAGAGAAAAAGTTATAGGAGGAGTAGATAGAAAATAAGCAGCACTGCAAAAAACATTAAATCAACAATGAATTATTCAGTGCCTATTTGGACAATAGAGTGCTGCAGTAATGAGTCCTAAAACCCAGACATGACCTGCATTTCAAGTTGAGTTATGTTAGCTTTTTTGAACGAGTTTTTGGTTAGCTGCCCGAAATAAGGACTGTGGTTAACATAATCTTGAGAGATTTTTATATTTTTTTTCTTTGTCATAAAATTCGTCAGAAATTATCCCACTCATAAAATGTTAAGATTTTACTTGCCTTAACTGGCTTGATGAGACTACAGAGTGTCACTACTGTTAAAATTTACATGGTGCTCATTTGTGAAGACTACCTTCCTGAACTAAATTTCTGTTTGCCACTGAGCCTTGTTTTCTGTAAAAACCCCAAAATCCCCTTAATAAGGGAACCAGGGCAAAATTAACCTCTGGGTTATAATCCCTGCAGCACCCAGTTGGTTAATCAAGCAAAAGTACCACAAGTTTTCTAGGTCCAGCTTCTCATTTGCTGTGTATATTTGTCATAAGATTTAAGACATTACCATGGCCTCTGAGAAATTGTAAATGACATTTATTACAACATTTCAGTAAACTGAGAAAAGAGTGAGTGGATTAATCAATAATGAAAATCTTTATTTGCAGTCCTGAAAAACAAGTTCAAAGATGGATGGATAAATTGGAAAACACGTTGATAGATAGCTATTCAAGTTGAAGTGACGATTCAATTATTTAGTAAGTAAATCCAAAGGAAATTAATCCACTATTTTGATGATTCAATTATTGTTTGGTGAATTTTTCAAGCTAATAGGTCAAGTTTTACCTGGCGTCATTTAGGCTTGGGCTTTATCACAGTATTACCGTATACCGGGGTATTTAGAAACCCCAAAGCTATGTTTTTAAACACCATCATGAATACTAATGCTCCTCTTCCTATTAAACTAATTGTATATAGTGCACAGCATGCACCACCAGAGCTCAGTCTCCAGTCTCTGCTGGTGGAACAGGCAACTGAGCTGAAAGAAACTGTGACACCTACTGGCGGAGGGAGAAGTTACAGGACTGTAAACAACCGACAGCCAGCAGGCAGAAAGAGACACTGTGGGGTATGATAGCATGTTTTTAACATCTAACTTGGGAATTATTCAACCAAACCAGAGCTGGTAATTGTTGGAACAGTAGACATACTAACTAGATTACTAGTAAGAGTAAGTGTGTTTTATAAGGAGTTAACAAGGCAATTGAGCCTTGTGTTTCTCTGTTTAATAAGAAAACAGGCATGAGAATATTACATTTCTTAACATTTTGTGGGTTTGTACTGTGTATTCATTAGTCTGAAAGGCTAAAAGTAAGTAGCGCCCTCGCCATCAGAGTAAGGGTGGGGGCGCACAATTATATTGTTATATACTATAAACTCCAGTAAATTTCAGGAAGATATAAAACGTATGAAATACTACAAATACTCCTCAGCCTAGCTCCAGTTTTTAAAAGTGTTAAAATATGCTAACTGCTGTCAGTGAATATCATTGTAAATTTAGGGTCTCTGGGTTGTGGGCTAGAGCTCCAACTTAATTTCTATTGTTAATTAATCTGTTCTTTTTCTGCCCTATTAATCGATTACTTGTTTCATCTATAAAATGTTAGAAAATAGTAAAAAAAAAAATGTGGATCAGCGTTTCCTAAAGTCCAAGATGACCTCCAAAAACGCCTCGGTTTGTGAATAACCTAAAGATATTCACTTTACTGTCATGGAGGAGTAACAAAACCAGAAGAAAAAAGGAATCATATTTAAGAGGCTGGAATCATTTATAGTTTCACCTCTATCGCGGACTGCTGGTCAGAAAAAAAAATGCTCCGGGAAATGATTAAAGACCTTTTTTTTTTTCTTTTTTGTGAAATCTTGAACACAACGAAAAGTAATTGATAGTTGCAGCTATAAAAGACAGAGCAATATGGACAAAACAGTGGCTGGATAATGGCAATAGCAGAGAGAAAGACAAATAACAGAGGTAGAGAGAGAATGAAACAGGGAGAGAGATGAAGAACCAAGACCAAATGCAAAATCACTTTCATGCCCAGCACAAAGCCATCAGAGCCTCGATGGTCCTCCTCATAAAGATCATTTAATGGCCTTTGCAGAGCTCTGTGGGAAACCTTGTTTATTTCACATTCAATCAAAGCTCTCCAATCAACCCACACACACTCAGTGACTGTCACTCGAGGTTGATTTCTTGATTACGCCAATCAAATCCGATGTAAAGAAACAGCCACACTCTCGTATAGCTCGGCTTTTTTTTTTTTTAAAGTGAAAAAGAAGCAGTGCAACACTGCAACTTCAACATATAATAAATGCAGCTCATAAGGCTTATCAAGGTGTTCAAAAGACACGCTGCTTTGAAGCTCACACACTGAGTGGTGCTGACGGATGCCTCACAGAATGATAAGGAAAATAACTGCATTAGTTAATGTAAGGTTTGGTACACTTACTCAGTGGTAATTGTCAACACTGAAAAAGAGGAGTGTGTTTTATGATTGCAAAAATACTATGCAGTGGCTGCGTGCGTATCAAGCGTAAAACCCTCAAATCTCATTTTAACTGACTTTCACGGGGCCATTAATGAGTGTGAGCACTCACTGTGTGCAGCTGTGGTGCCCTACTTCTTAAGCAGGGCTGTGGAGTGTGAACACTTGCAATGCTGAGCAATAAGACCACAAACTTTGGATTCTGGAGCATTTGAGTGGCGTGTTTGAAGTGAACTAAATCCTATTAAACTCCTGGTACACTCGCATTGTCTTGGAAAAAAAAAATGCTGCTCTAAATTAAAATATTCAAGGTAGCTCACTTTGTTGTGGTAATATTATACCAATAAGTATCCTTGAGATTTTACAAGGCCTTGTTCAATACATTTCTGCATGAATTTTGCAGAACTTTGGAAACTACAAGGCACACAAGAGATACTGAAAGCTGTAACTTTAACCTGCACAATATACATTATAGTACAGTGTTTCAATGGTAAATCATTTCCGCCTATGTCTTAAGAGACAGAGGGAAAAAGGGAGGAAGAGTAATTATTCTGTATCCATCCTGCACTCTATTTTGCTATCTCCTCTTTGCAGCAACGAGCCATGCTTACCAGAGACCTGACAAGAATTGCCAATGATTTTGCCGCTTTACTGACAATTCCTCAGTGTTTGTGCAAGGCGATTTAACTCATCAAGGCTCTCTTCTGTGCTTCTGTTGTAAGGCCTTGAAAACGCCGTGTTTGTGCTACAAGGCCTTGAAAGGAGAGCCACTAAATCTCTGCAAATATAGTGCGGAAGTGCTAACATTTGATTTTGTTAAGGTTGTGTGGAAAAAAAACACTTTGTGTCACACTTTGTCAACAGTATCAATGCCATTTTTTTCTTAGCTGTAAAAGACATAATAGATTTATAACACGTGGTGGATGCAGAGTTGAGCGCACTTTGACTGGAAGAACTCCCCTAGGTATGTCAATAAAAATCAATTTTACTTGGTTTCCACACATCAAGTGCTTGCATTAACTATATCACTTTTATGGGGCATCCCTGCACAAATCAAAGCTTAAATCTCCATGATGCTGGCTGATGTAGATTTACAGGAGCACTATTATTTTTAGGTGGAATGCTACCTCATTATAACTCGCCACAGCATCGCTTACTTCTGCAAAAAAAAAACATCCTTATTTGCACTACCACCACTCAGGAAGAAACTTACTATATGGCCATAGGGAGAAGATTTGTTTACCCATATGATTAGGAAGCTGACATCATGCAGACATCTAATAATTAGCAAAAGTGCATGAGGTAAGGGCTTGAATACCCCCGCGTAGACGAGGGGAAATATGTAAAATGCATACCACGAGGTTCTGCAAACACTGTAAAATTCCTATTATCCTGTAGACAGCTTGGCTGCATAGGGTGCAGGCTCCTTTGATGGCTCATTGTTTGTTGTTCTTGCCTCTCAAGTTCCTTTTTTTTTTCAGGATTAACAACCAAGACTGAAAATATGGTAATAATCAGATGAAAACTACTGAAGAATACAATCAAAAGATGTGCTAAGAAAAATGCATTTCCTGTGGTTTGACTGGAATTGTATTGGCCTAATTATCACCATGAAAGCATAGAGGTGTGTTTGAATGGTAACAGTGCTGAAAACCAGTAATGATATATGCTCTAATATTCAGCACTGCTTAGTGTCCTAATGTGTCATGAAGTCAATGCACAGTACCGTTATGAGGATAATGCATTTCAAAGGGGAGAAAAGGTGTCCGTGGCACTATTCAAGGTTTTTTCTCTGTGAGTAAATGCACATACCACAGATATGAATCCCTTTTTGAATGCAAAAATTCTTTCACACAGATCCTTTCTCACCAAAATTAGCCTGTCATTCATAGTCAGTAGCAGTGGCAGCCTTCACCTCTATAACATGCCATAGATCCTCGCTTCTCTGGTGTACAGCTCAGGCGAGAATTCATATTCATAAACAATGAAAAGAGTCCCAGTACACAGATATATGTGAAAACACAAGCTGATATGTATTCATCTTTAATAGACTTTGGATAATGGAGTTCATCTGCATGGAATATTTTCAAACGTAACGCCAAATACCGCACATACTGTTTATTTGAATTTGACAGCATCTTGGGTTTTTTCTTTTTTAACAAGCGTCCCCATAATTTCTGCCTTAGAATAGCTAGCAATACGTTTCTGATTTCCATTCAAAGCTGTACTGTTGACATCACTCTCCCATCTGCGGTGAATTAAAAAAAAAAAGTTTCCTCACAGCATGCAGACATTAATATTAATAAGTTGGTGACGTACACTCTGTGTCCCTAACTACTTGTCATTTAAAATGCGAACCCATGAGATAGAGCTCTAAATATATCTGCTGACAGATTCCAGTACAGTAATGAGCTTGAACCAAGTGTCTGTCACAGTATGCCGCCATTACTTCTCCACGACACTTGGAGCAGCTTCAAGGTGATGGATAGGTCAGAGGTGACTAATTTTAGCAATTGTTGCTGTAGGTTAGGTTTTCATCATTTTTCAAAGGCACAATTTGGAAGAAAAATCTAAGACTAATTTGATGTGAACTAATGGAGTGTGTCACACTTGACACTGCGGGTGCCAAGGCGATGTTCTGTTCTGAGACTGAAACGGTTACATTCCTCTGCGGGTTTGTGCTGTTATTTCACTGTTCACAAGAGGGTCAAAGTTTTCATACACCTAGACGACGGTGTAAATGTAGTCGAGGTCCCTTTGGCTGTAAACTGTATATTCAATTTATTTATTCCCAAGGAGACTGTGGTGTGCTGTTTATTTACTGCATGCTCTGTAAATGAACCAAAGGATGTGAAATACAAACTAACCTATGTGTTGAGATACAGCCACAACTCGTGCAGTGAAGAAGAAACTTTATGACGGAAAAAAAAATAGCGCAGCATCCCTAAGGAAGACATGTTGTACTGTTTATTCATTGCTTGTTTGGTAAATTAACTAAAGGATGCAGAATACAATCTTATACAAACTTACCTAAGTGTCAAGATACAACCACAATTCAAAGAAGGCAAGAAAAACAAAACAAAACAAAATTTAAAAAACACTAACACCCACAAACATCTGCTTTTGTTTTTAGTGGGAAAAGGTTATAATCTACATTCATTTCCGAGCAACACATTCTCATTCCTAACTCGTCAAATACCAGGGGTGGAAATCACCGCAGCCGCCACCATAAAATATCATTACAATACTTAAGTCAATATAACATAATTGCAGTTTGAAATGTGTTGCAATATGATAAATATTAAGATAAAATATATTGTGATTTATCTTCTTTTTTAAACTGAAAATTATGTCCTCAAAGGAAAACTTCTGTTTTATTTAATAAGATAAGGTTTTTGGTTTGTTCATCTTACTTCAGTCATTTTTATTTGAGCTACATGTATACAGTGATCTGATAAAGCAGATGATTTTATTATTCTAGTCGGCTGACAAAAATTTAACTTGTATTTGTAATACTGATAATTTATTCAATGGAAATAAATCTATATTTGGCGTCCGTGTAACGATATCATATCGCCACAGAAAAATATCATAATACTACGCTGTATCGATTTCACCCTCCCCTATCGGTTCGTGGCCTGTCACAGTACGCTACAAATAACAGTCGATTTGGGTTTCACACAGGACACAAACAGCATGTTCCCGGTTAAAAATCCAGAGTCTGTTTGACCCATCCACCACCACTCCCGCCCACTCAATGTTGACTTTCTGCTCTATAGACGTCGGTAGATGAGTGAACCATCAACAAAATCTGCCCCCTTGGGTGTCTCATACCGCCACTTAATGATGCCTCTGTGTGTGTGTGTGTGTGTGTGTGTGTGTGTGTGTGTGTGTCTCTGATACCGAGTGGTCACTGATCAAGTCAGTATCAAACAAGTTGGAGGATAGACCAGACAGTGCCAGGACAAATGACTTTGCAGTTATCATGGGTATTTTTCACCATCGCTCCAAATTAATCAGCAGCAAGTTTGAAAGAGAGACTGAATAAGTAACAGATATGAAGAAAAAGTAACCCCTGTAACATTTTCACTGACCTCAATGCTGATATCTACTATAATTCACCATTTTCTGGCGCATTATTGTCATCGAACATGACACACCAGTAACAGAAAACAAACAATCAAGCAAAAAAACAAACAAAAAAGGCATACTCATCTAACTACAATGGAAAAGGACTTTACCTATTTTTAGCTGGTTTTCCCACATTTAAAAAGAACAGTGCTAATTTTGGTGGAAAAATGCTAGAGGCAAATGACGACAGTAAAAGTTAAAAGTTCACAAAAGTTACCTCTCACTGGTGCCTGTCATAGTTTTCAATTTTAAAAAAAAGAAAAGAAAGAAAGAGAGAACTGGCAAGCAGGGCATAAAGCTAAAATTGGAGATATGCAGAGAAAGCACATTTCTCTCAGTAACCCCTAAAGACCAATGATCCATGGGTATACTCTGACATGTTCAGATCCATTGTATCACATTTAAATTTATTTTATTTTATCTGGCTGAATGTGTCACCATGCAAACATAAAATAAACTGTCACCTTATTTCACAAAAAGACTTGTAAGATGTTAACAACAATGGGGACAATTCTTTTGGTATGATGTGCAGAGGTGTTCAATGGCATTGATTAGGACTTGTGAATATCCTGAAAAACTCTCTTTTCTCAGTGGAATTTGACTTTTAACAGCTATGAGCTGTTGCCAATGTTTACACAAAATGTTGATGGTGTATTTTTTTGTCATTCATTTGTAGAAGCAACCAATTCAACATTACTATACTTATACAAATTTGGCTGTTTATGTATAAAATGTGTTTTTTTAATTTACAGCTGCACTCCAACATGGACAAAGGGGACGGCAACGTGAAGTACATCCTGACTGGAGACGGGGCAGGCACCCTGTTCCTGATCGATGAGAAATCTGGGGATATTCATGCCACCAAGAGGCTGGACAGGGAAGAGAAAGCTATGTACACACTCAACGCAAAGGTCCTGGACAGGAACACCAACGCAGAGCTGGAGCCTGACACTGAGTTCAATATAAAAATCCACGACATCAACGACAACGAGCCAAAGTTTGCAAAGGAAATCTACTTCGCCAGTGTCCCTGAGATGTCTGAAGTGGGTAAGTTATGTTTTTTTTTTCTTTTAGAGATGGATGGATATGTCTATCATTTTCTGACCATAGCTTCTTCAATGTTAGGATTCATTGCCTTTCTGTTTAATGTCTTATCAAGTAGTTTTCTTGTTGCCTAAACCTACAGTAATTTCGGTGACAATACCTATGAACCTTTCCCATGAACACATATGTTCATTTCGAAAAGACAATGTAGCATGTAATGAGCGGAAACTGACACACTGTCCTTGAGAGTCCCAAACTGACACCAGAGGGGTGTTTAGAGCATCATACATTAAAGCGCAGGGCCACAGACCGAGCTGCTGTGTTTGAGTTGAGAGTGAGTACACGATGTTAGTAATATGCAATTTGAAGAAGTCACCTTTGGCTCTAAAAATATCATATCGGAGATTCATTTTTTTTTTGTGTCTTTTTCTTGTTATTTCAATGGATGAAGTAATTAATCAAGAAAATAACCAGCAGATAAACCTTCAGGTTAAATAATCATTGGTTGCAGCCGTACTTCATTAGTTTACTTAAATGTGCGGAACCATATAATGAATTGAATGTTGTGTTTTCAGGCAATGGAAAAAAACAAACAAACACACAAAAAAGAACACTAACAGTGTTGTTCATCAGTCAGCTCGGCTGGCCTATTGTGCCGCTGTACTCAGTTCTTCAAAGTTATTTACTTGTTTTGTGTTTATTTGTTTGGTCAGGCTCATTGGGCATTCATAACAAGTAATGCCATTTGCCATTTTTAATAGGCAATGGAAATATTGAAAGTTTAGATTGTCACAGTCTTTCAAATTAAGGATTTGCTCCATTGCGCTCCACTTCATTCCATTCAAGTCGTATAAATAAACCGATTGGCATGAATATAAACAAAGCTTATGAAAATAATGCATGCAACTTGAAATCAATCTTCAATTATGCGACCACAAATTAATACACAGGAGCAATCAAGGGCAAATCAAAACCCAATTGCCAATATGACAAACAACAATGCCCTGTTTGGAATTCATCATGCACCGTTCTTAGATTTCTCGGCTGCATGGATAGCGACAAAAGGTGGGTCAGGGTCACCACCGCTCGTCTGCGGACTGATAAACTGCCTTATATGTTCAGACCGAACACACTGGTTAATCAAGCCAGCCAGCCATGAAAAATCAGCAGCTCCCTTTTATGCTATCAGTGCTGGGACTAAGTGGGACAGATGTTCAAGGGTTCATTAGTATGCACGGAGACAGTCAGACCCAGAGAGGACACGGCAGAGGTCTCCTGAATGCCAAGGACAGTATTTGCAATGTGGCGTTATTGAAACGCTTGGGTGGATTACGCCAGACTTAATATGGAAGTGACTCAATGACAAGATATCTGAGAGGAACTGAGCTCTTTCTAAGCATAAATATGTATTAATTCTATCAGGTTTACTTATTTAACACATAATTTACTCATATTCTGGCGCCTATCACTTGTTGCGGAGGCTCAAGTGTGTATAGGGTCCCTGTGGTTGAATTTTAGTGATATGATACTGCAGGTGATACAGTTTTATTGCCAAATAACACTTTCAACACCAGTTGCTGGATGTAATGCCAGCTGGAAATAAGAAATAGTGTCCCCGAGCACAGTAAATATATTCCAGCTCCTCAGTAGAAGCTTGTCAGTATTTATCTCATGGCGCCACACCTTTGGCACTGACAACCGAGGTCAGACACAAATGCATCAGTAATATGGCCTTGCAAAGCTAAGTGTTTCATTACATTAATTAATGACACATCTAGAGATCTTTAGCCCGGAGACGGTGCAAGAAACATGTAATTATTTGTCCGAAGGCTGAGCTAAAAGTTTGATTTATCGGACTCTGTGATATATATCAACTAAGGAGAGAGACATCTTTACTTCCAAGTCTTGATGACGTAGAACCTTTCAGTCTCACTGACATTTAAGAAACCCATCTACTGGGACATCAGGGTTTAATCAGAGCAGTAATTTTAACTGTGGTGCCAGAAGAGAGCCAGCGAGAGTCTGCAAGCCTATCACTTTTGTTCCACACTTTTGCCAGCTGGAGCAACTACCTTGTTTTTCCCTTAAAGAAGGGAAGAAATTACTACCACTGTTCATGATTGATTTTACTCAGACATCAACGCCTTTTAGTCCCCAAAGTGTTATTTGACAGGAAATTAGAGATTAGTCAGTAAAACTTAGCTGAAAAGTAGTCATTGAAGCATATTCTCTCCAGAAAAATAGAAAGAAAATGAAAATTAAAATGAAAATTAAAAGAAAACATAAAAAACATATGTTGAAACAGTTGCTTGATCACACCGTGCA
The DNA here is from genome assembly GCF_008729295.1 of Plectropomus leopardus. NCBI lineage: Eukaryota > Metazoa > Chordata > Actinopteri > Perciformes > Serranidae > Plectropomus > Plectropomus leopardus. The sequence goes on from NC_056483.1 coordinate 2,456,132, forward strand.
GTATCACCGCTTTGGCATTCAAAATGACTTTGCATGTTCTTTTCACAGGTACATCTGTTGTCACCGTAACTGCCAACGATGCTGACGATCAAACATACGGGAACAGTGCCAAGCTTGTATATAGCATTCTACAGGGACAACCGTACTTCTCTGTGGATTCTGAGAACGGTAAGCCGAACCCAGCAGGAGCTCTTGGATGCAGTTTCTAATGTTATGCAAGTCTGTAAACAGATCTTTTCGCACTGCGAAATGTTTCTGAGAAACAAAGTAGCAGAAGAAAAATTCAGCTGCTCTTCAGTGCTACTGATCCTAAAAAACTCAAGATTTTACTACAATTAACTTGTGAATTTTCTTTAGGAACAACAGCATGACTAGTTTTGACTGAACTGTCAAATTTGGAAAAAAAATAGTTCATTTCTAATACGTGTTTGTGTTGAATCTTTCAACTATTCAGTTTAATTTGAAAATCTAAAATGGGTTGCACCAGCTGATTATCAATCCTTCCTACGTTTCTGCACAAAGTTCATTGTAACTATGAGCTAGTTTCAAACTAACAAGGTCTTTAATAAGGTTGCACAAGTTAAACGTGACGTCTTTGCTTGTAAAGGTTTTCTTAATTTCTAAATCATCTGCTAAATTACGTAAATGGCAGCATCCAATTCAGCCCAGTCACCCCCAGACGAAACATACCACGCCAGCATTTTCGCCCAGGACATGGCTATGTATTCTGCGGGGACAGCGCCACAAAAAGCGGTTGTTTTTTACAAGGAAATCAGTACACTTTTGGATGGCATTGTGCCACCAAAGCCATAAATTTTAGCCCAAATGTGCTCTTCTCCTAAATATAACCAAGTGATTTTGGTGCCTAACCCTATCAACATGTTAACCACAGCATTGAAATGTAAATTTTCAATGTAGCCACAACTTAATAACATAAAAATATAACGCATCTGTGGTTTGCAGAGACATACAATGCCAAAATATTTTCTTGCCATTGGGTTGTCCAATCAGAAAATATTTGATAACCTTAACAAGGTTGTCAATTGCATCATCATGTTGGAGCAAATATCCATCATAATGTCAAATAACATTTTCAACTGACAAACATTTACAAGTATAACCTGGCAATTGGCTTTCAAAGATAGTTGAAAGTGGTTTTTGGAAGTGAGACCACTACAACTTAAGTAGCAAACTGCCACATAATAGACACCTCTTGGGAAAAAAATGTTAATGCCCTAACTGATTTGGATACATTTTTTATTTGAAAATTGTACTGAAAGAATCATGTTACTTACAGAAGCATAAATCACATCCGTTATGTTAACTGTTGGAGGTATAGGTTTCAGCAGCTATGCTGTGGCTGTGATCTCTAATGTGACATTAAGGCTGGCGGCCCCTGATATTTAAGGGTGAAAAACTGCAAGCATCAGAGGAAAAAAAATTAACACACGTTGGAAGTCATGATATTATTAAGTATTGTGAAGGAAAAATATATATCTACTCGACTCCAGGTCCAAGTTCAATAACAGACTCGCCAGCAGAAGCAAGCCTGAGAAATGGCAAATGATAACTGCAGCCATTAATATCAAAGGATTCAAGTAAGGGAAGTGCGAGTGGTGAGAAGAAAAGGAGTGAGCCCAAAAGCCAGGCCACGAATGACTTCCCCACATCAAAACACTTTACAACTAAAGGTGGTCCCAAACTAGAGCTGGGCCCGTATTCATCACTGGTCCTGAGTATGATCGGAGAGATATCACCTGCGGTTAAAGGTATCGACTTTGGTGCGGTAAGGGGATTGAGAGACCAGTCATCATGCTCTAAAGACCTTCACCCAACCAACCGCCAGCAACCCGGCCCTGCAGCCAGTCTCCGAGTCTGTCAATCAGCCATCGTGTCTGTAATCCAGTCATATGAATAGTCAAATTGCTAGCCCACAAGATAATCCTTCCGTGGGTGAGCAGGCTTATACGAGCACCTCCACAGACCTCAAATATCAGCTGCTCCTCAGGCAGTCACACATCCTGTGAGGAGAGGAGCCTTAATGGAGGACATTGAGACCCTGAGGTGCCGGCTTTATAAGGCAGAGCAAAGTTAAGAGGAGACTCTGAAATAACCAGCTGGAAAAGAAAGAAACGAGCTCGAGAAAAACCTCGAAAACACAAAACTACAAGAGGAACCAAAGCATTAAAGTGTTTAACAGTGAAAGTAAATTGCAACATATTTTTGTGCCTATTGAAAATGTTGATTAAATGAAGACTAAATTCTTCAACTGTATCTGTTTGATTTATTGCAGCTTTATGCAGGATGTGTGTTTATTATGTATGTTTGTATTTCTGCTACATTTTGTTCACAAAAGCAGTGAAATTAAGTTGCTACATCAGCTAATTTAGAATTGCAGACTTGAATGTGCATTTTTTAAAATTTACTGCAGCAGATAAATTGGTTTGGTTACTACGCAGTCGTTACATCTAGTTGTTGCTGGGTTAAATATGAAGTAACAACTAGGGCTGTCAGCGTTGACACATTAATCGTGACAATTAAGGTCCGTAATTAATACGTTAATTTCTAAAATTGGATTAATCGCTGGCCAACGTTCTCGTCTTTAAGAGACTGTACTAGGATTCACAAATTTGTCCCAATAATTGTCCAGATTGCTCGTGTTTTCACCATGTGTGAAGGAGTTACGTGACATCTGGCTGTAAATTTTGTTGTGGAGGACAACAAAAAACCACAAACAATATCCAGTTTGCCGTCAACCGTCTCCCTGATTCCATGTAAATGTAAAATAAATTTCAGCTTTGTGAACCTTTATGTCATTGCAAGACCAAGTTTGAACTAAAAAAAGGTGGTGCAACTTGCTCCAGCAACATTATTGCTTTTCAAGTAGACTGTGGTATTATGATTGAAATTTTTTCTTTGTACTTCCTGTATTACAAACATCTTATCAATGAACCATGTGTTGCATCTGTGACTCATAAAAGCTTAAAAGGCAAAGCTGGTTTAAGTCATTATTTGCATTATTAATTTGCAGAATGCTGAAAATAAGATTTAAGTAAATTACATTTTAGTAAGTGTCCTTATTTGCCATCCAACCAAGAGGTACAAGAAATAATCTGTGTCATCTGGGGGCGTTCGGTACAGAGCACATAGCTCTGTGACATTGTTAGCTGGAAGCTGAGGGAAACAGATAGCCTTGCTCTGTCAAAGGCCCATTCTAAGAACTGCAAACTGTCTTATTTACAAGTTGGATGTGTTCCTCTAACATGGAGAAAAGAGAAAGAACAATGTGGTTTAACACACAGCGTAGGCAGTGACCAGAAAACAGCCAGGCTCCATTTGCAGCACCACAGAAGTCATCTTTAAATGAAATGCCTTTGTGGTTTGACACCCTGAGTCCTGCGCGTGGTTGGGTTCAAAGTCCTGTGCTTTGTAGGCGCATCCACCCCGACCACCTCCTACGACTGGCATGCAGAACATAAATGTAGCACTTGTGACACTAGAAAAGCGTTGCCAGGGAACATAATCTAGGCAGCAATTACATTTTCCCCTCAAAACGTAATTGGCAAACCAAATTAGTAGTATATAAATGCAATTTTCTCGGAGACATGGTTGAGCACAGGGATGGAATTGATCTTAATCTGAGCTCATTTTCAGTAAGGCAGCAAATACATTTTCCAAAATGAAGTTTTCCTTTAAATTGGCTACGGTGGTGGAAAGAATGTTTCTTTATTTCTCTCTCCAGGCACTATCAAGACAGCCCTGCCAGGCATGGACAGAGAAGTGAAAGAAAACTACCAGGTTGTGATCCAGGCCAAGGACATGGCTGGACAGATGGGTGGACTTTCAGGGACAACTACAGTCAGCATCACACTCTCGGATGTGAACGACAGTCCGCCACGCTTTGCTAACCGTAAGAGGCCTTGTTTGTTTTAGTCACCAAGAAAATACATTTCTTAAACATGCACAGGCGCCTAATAAATTTAATTCCCTGTCATGTATAGATTCCTTCCGTGTGACTGCCGTGGAGTCTACAGAGATCGGAGGTGCCATTGGACGTATCAAGGCCGATGATCCAGATATTGGACGCAATGCAGAGATGGAGTACAGTATCGTCGGGAGTCACGACATATTCAAAATTACCACTGACCAAACCACACAAGAGGGAGTCATCGCAATCAAAGAGGTTACTTATTTTTGTCCCTATTTTCCCTTTCCTGTCATGTGCTTTACAGTCTTCTTTCATGCACTTCAGTGCTTCATGATTTTGAAGTCCACAAACAGCCTCAAACACAGCCACTCTGAACAGTCACGTAACTATTGCTTGATCGATAACTGCTGTGCAATCAGACAAAGCGCTTTTGACAAGTGACATGTTTTCCCACAGCTGCAATGAATAGCCTTCAAGAAATGCTGTAGAGTTTCCAGGAAAGCGTTGAAATGAAACACATTTAATTAAGACGTTATGTAATGCCACGTTTGTGAAAAAATAAATAAAAATAATAAAGACTTTAAAACTTGAGACAAAATACAGACAATTCAGATGTCAATCCATTATAACAACCCCATCTCCAGAACAAGTGCAGGCATTGTTCTTTTCTGCAAATCTTAGACAGGTTACATGTGTACGCTATAATGTAGCTCAAACGTTCAAACATCATTTCTATGTTTCAACAATGCTACGATTAACGTGCCATTAGGTTTTGACACAAATCACACTTGGTTATGTTCAGGAACAGTTCATGTTTTTTTGCTAAAATTACCATCTTATGGTGGCACAATCCTAGCTGGTAATTCAGGGAAGTATCAGGAAGAAAATAAAGACGTGCCGCCCAGGGCGTCCCATACTGTGTGTTGGTGTCTGACAATATTGGGTCAATGACCAAGCGTCGGTATTTGATTAGTTAAGAGTGAGATCAGGTTGGCCAATGACAAAGTCAGCTCATATACTCGCTCAGTTTGGAAATGTTGATTTGATAAATGAAACATACAAAAGCAGTGGTCTGTGGTCTGCAGAAATGTACAATGCCAATATTTTCTTCTGGTGACTGGCATGCTTATACAATTAAGATACTCTTTTTAATTAAGTACATATGCTATTTTTTCAATGAAATACCAGCCCAGGCCCCTGTTTTCCAAACCTGCTATCATTACTTCCTTTAGTTTAATTCATTAACCTTTAGGAGTTTCTCTTAACGCTTTGGAATATGTTTTAATTTGAACCCAATTTGAGCTGTCTTTTTTATCTCGTCTGTATGTGCATTTAACTTCAATGAAAGGACAGAGTGGGACAGTCTCTGATTAGAAAAAGCCCCGTGATAGCATTTATTCATGTAAGAGAGACATATGGCAGAATTTATTTTTGAACCGTAGTGTAAAATCAGATACCCTAAGCCTGTGAAATGAATAATATAAAGCAGTCTTTTGCTCAAAACTCTTTTTTAGTTTATCCCCTGAGATCTTAAAGATCAGTATTCCACACTTGGATTTGTAACTTAGAATTTGGAGCATGAATAAGATAAAGGCAGACAAATGAAATGCAATGAATTGCCCATCAAAAATCCTGGAGGCGGACTGTTTTGTATGGAAAAGTCCACAGCTTGACTTCTGATGCTCTTTCATCTCCAGGCGCTGGATTACGAAAGTAAGCGGGACTATGAGTTCAGAGTGGAGGTGAAAAACACCTACTTAGACGCAAGGTTCATCCACGGTTTGCAATTCAAAGACTACGCCACGGTCAAGGTAACCGTGGAGGATGTGGATGAGCCGCCCGTCTTCACCAGGAACCCTTACATCATCGAGGTGCATGAGGACACGGCTGCTGGCAGCTTCGTTGGCGTGGTGTCGGCCAGGGACCCCGATGCTGACAACAAGCCAGTCAAGTACGCGCTACGACACAGTGAAAAGTGCTCAGACCTAATGCAGTGCCAGCCTGTAAGACCGTATGCCAAATCCCTTCCCTACCCTTTCACAACAAATTAATTCTCTTTGGGAATTAAGATCTCACTATTTAGTAAACTAAAAAATGAATCAATGAGCTGTAGAGCAAAGATTTCCCCAAACAAGCAAGTGGATTCGACACTTTGCTGTGATAATTTGATCAAAACGCATTGTTCCAGCTTTAATTATACTAGTATAAAATCAATAAGAAAACAAACACATGGTGCAAACGCAAAGTCTCCTCTTATTATTATTTTTTTTTAGCAGGATGATGAAAATGTCCACTTGGCTAAATCTAATCCATCAGCTAAACCATGTGTCAGTGCAGAGGAGGGGGAGGAAAGGATATTATTCACAGGTCCCCCCTGGTTATTTCCCAGTGGAAGGTGGCGGCGGCCTTGTGAAGTGAATACAGACACTGTTTATTTCCCAGAATTATGTAAGCCCTCTGTGGCACCGCACAAAGTCAAAGTGAAAGAGCCTAATTTGCTGTATCGATTCCACACAGCTCAGTACTGCCATTGAACACATATGGCGCCTGCCCGTCTCTGACAAAGAGATATGCCATTCTCGGCCCATGCCACATGGTGTATTGTGTTGCATTATTCAATTTTCAGTGAAATATGAAAGTTGACTATGACAAATGAGCAGGCACGAGGAGGGATGTATCATCTTTTGACAAAGGAGAGCAGGGAATATATTTTCTTTTGGCAATAACGAGTGATGTATTGTGTAAAAACACCTTTTTTATGAAGTAAAGCGGGACTTTGGTGTGTTTGGTGAAGAAAGATCTGTTCAGGCACAGAAAAAGATCATAACTGCACTTGCATTTTATGAGCAATATTACAGGTATTCAAATGCTGTGGAGACAAACAATGTGCTATCTTCACAGGTGATGGATGCTATTTGTATTGGTCTTAACAATAACATGTTGGTGTGTTTCTCTTTCAGATACTCTATTGATCGGCATACAGATCTCGAGAGGCTGTTCAGTATTGATTCTGTGAACGGCACCATCACAACACTGAAAGCTCTGGACAGAGAAATGTCCAAATGGCACAACATCTCTGTGGTGGCCACTGAAATAAGTAATTGCTGTTTGGATTTCTAAAATATATATATATATTTTTTTTGGGTGCAATTCCTTATATATGACCTTAAAAAATTCAGCTAAAGTCCATCTTTAATTCCCATTTCTACAAAGACATGCTGGTTTTTATTTTGAATCTATATTTTTCAGATAACCCACGTCAGACAACTCGAGTGCCTGTGTTCATCAAGGTGTTGGATGTCAATGACAACGCCCCTGAGTTTGCAATGTCCTACGACACATTTGTCTGTGAGAATGTCAAAGCAGGACAGGTGCTTAAAATTCACGATTATGATAGAAAAATATGTTTCACTAATGTTATCATTTTAGTTAAGGTTCACATTTATTATAAGCTGTGTCACAGTAACACAATGTTTTTTTAAATACATAACTACTGAGACTGTTACTCCAATTTAATTGCAGACAAAACATTGGCTCTATGTTCCTGAAACCACCGATTTGTTTAATTTATGTTATTTTGAAGGGGATGCACTGATATACCAAAACCATTTAGTTGTGGTTAGGAAAAGATCGTGTTTGGGTATAAACAACACGGTTTTGGTGTCACAACCCCAGATAGAGAAGCTGTCGATATTCAGGTAAAAAAAAGAAAAAAAGTTCCCCTCGCATATTCTTGTCGATAAAACGCAGTTGTATCATGGTAAAAAATAACTTTTCATGGCACTATTCTGGCTGGATACATGTTAATTTCTAGGTAAATCAACCACTTTTTGTGGCACTATCCCAGCTAGAAATTTAGCAATTTCTAGATAAAAACAAGATTTTTTTGTGGTTTCTTACAAGCTGGAAACATATTGAGTTTTGAGAGACAGCAAATCCCTAAATTATCCAAACGCTCCATGCTAATTGCAGATTAGTGTACAATATATCTGACTGGCCACCGTTAACGCTCAGTGAATGCTGTTATTTAACAACAGTCTTGGCAATAAAGTTTAATGCATGAAAATGTATATGTTTCAAATGTTTTTAAAAAAAGTACAGATAATTGCTTTGCTCTATGACATGAGTTTATATTAAGAAGAAGAAGCGCTCAAGTGTTTTCTCATATTCTTTTTTCTCATCTTTGCAGCTGATTCAAACAATAAGTGCTGTGGACACAGATGAACCTCTTGTTGGACACAAGTTTGTCTTTAGCATAAGCGCCACCAACCCGAACTTCACAATTGTTGACAGGGAAGGTAAGATATACATTTTTGCATTTTACCAATAAACCAAACAATTGTATGTTCAGGCAAAAGGTTACAATTTTAAAAGGGGAACAAAATTCAAAATTTTCACATATTTAATTCCTATGCTCAATCATAGTCCAAAAATATCAGTGGACACGAAGAGTTCTATTAAAAAACTAGGATGCTAAAATTGAAATTTGTGATTTGTGATGCTAGCCTTTTGATTGGCTTTGTCAAACGAATGCCCTTCCCTGAAAAGCCTCTAATGCTCAGGGTTCTTAAGCAAAATATGATTAACTGAAGAGCCATTGTGAAATTAGGCTTCAGTCAGTCATCCCGTATTTATCCTGCATTGTGTTACAGACAGATTTTGGTTTCTCATTCATACAATAACAATATGCTCATGAGAAAAAGCGGTAATGCTCTCTGAGCTCCTTGGGGGGAGTGAAACGTAGAGGTCAATCAGCAAGCTTGCAGTAACAGATTGGGCATCTTCAGATGCTTGATTGGTATATTTCCTTTCTATCTAGCTTCAATATGGCTATCATAGTTTTAGAATAGATTTCGAGCAAAATGAAAAGATGGCATCAGATTCTCAAAGTGACTGGAAATTCCCCTCTAAGTGGATTTTTACAAACAAACTTTGGACTTTAATTAGTTTTGCAAGAAAGTGTGGTCATGCATAACACTACGCTTATGTCCTGTTAGAATGCAGACTACTGTATGATTACTAATTAAGCTATGTTTGCTGACAAACTGTATATTCTTAAAAAAAGGCTGAATAACACAGGTTGCTACCAATATGCAAACTTTAATTACTATTTAGACGCCTTTACTCATGCAACCTGCATTTCTAAATGGTCCTGCAAAGTTATTCTGAGGTGTCTGTCATAGGATAAAAAGGAAATAAAAAAATTGCAATTGTTTCCTCTACGACCGAAACATCGCATCCCTGACAACCCATTTGCATCTTTCCACAGATAACACCGCCAATATCCTGACACGGAGGGGAGGTTTCAGCCGGCGTGAGATGAGCATGTACTTCCTGCCTGTAGTGATCTCAGACAACGACTACCCCATACAAAGCAGCACCAGCACACTGGTAGTGCGTGTGTGTGCTTGTGACAGCCGTGGAAACATGCAGTCCTGTAACCCCGAGGTCCTGCCCTTCTCAGATGGTCTCACAACTGGAGCTCTGGTGGCCATACTGCTGTGTGTCATCATTCTCCTCAGTAAGTCCCCTCGTGTATGCATGTGTGTGTGTGTGTGCATGTGTGTGATTTGAACCCTTGTGATGTTTGTTGCTTTGTTCCGCTGTGTCTGCAACTGCTGCTTGTAGCAGCAAACTCAGTTCTTTTATTCAAGTCGATTTCATTGATATTGCCCAGAATCAAAATCACAAATTGGCCTCACAGGCTTTAAAATCTATACAACAAACAACTTTATCCTCAGACTCTCAAATAACTCTTTGCTACACCCGACGCCTGGCAAACCCTGTTGCTATGCATGTTAAGCTTTCCATTTTGGCATAACACATATGCAATTTACAATAATAACGGTGGCAGATTTTGAAATGTGTAAAGCAGACATCTCGTTTCTAGCCAGCCACTGTTGATTTTGCTGGCTCTAATGACATTGATTTAGTTGAAAACTCCACGACCAATGGACTTTTTAAAGTTTCCGGCTCAGTGTTTTTAAAAAAAAAAAGGAATCTGTAAAAGGGTCTCGAGCATCCATCAGTGACTGGAACTAAAGCTACATGTTTAATGCCAATAAAAAAATGAAAGCATCCTTACCAGTCGATGGCCGATGTAGAGGACACATTAATGAGAATGAATCATATGAATGAATCATTTACTGTAACACCATTACAAATAAACATGCAACCCAGTTTGAAAGATTACTATTAAAAAGATGTAAGATTTAAGCTTTATTATAAGTGTACTAAGTCTCATTTAGATTGTCTTGATTGGAAATTTACTGTCCGGGATGATGTTGCCAATTCCAGTAATGTAGGTATGTTAAATTTAGTTGTCAATATCAATACCAGTGAAATTCCATGATTCTCAATACTTAAAATTACTTAGATGAGATTTTGTGTGTGGGGGAGCATATTAATATGTTGCATACAGTATATTAACAAAATCCTACAGCAATTGTTAACTTGCTGACTTGACACCAAAGTCTCTGTTCTTTTGACACTTTTACTGCAATGTCAACCATGTCACTTTTGTTGTGACAGAACATTATTTCAAGCAGGGATCTACCTGACCTTGATGTGACAACAATGTATGTAGCGCTTAAGCTCTGCAGAAACATTCATCTGTACATCCCACACACATACATGTCTATATCTTGGAAGGATAAGACCTAAACAAAGGATCATAATGATGACTTTCCCAAAGCAAACACCGTTTTTTTTATGCTCTTTTTTCTAATGCTGTTGAGGTTTTTGTTTTCCATGGAGTGAACACATGAGAAAAAGGAAGCATGTATAATTAGCAGTCCAGACAGGCATTACTTTCATTGCTCTATGCTGCTGCTACTTCAAGATGCTAAATTCAATAACACAGCCCAGAGCGAGCTGCTTTGCTCAGCCTGTGCCCACATGGAAGGCAAAATAAATAGTTAATATCTCTACCATAACACGGTCCATCATTACAAACAGGACATCGATTGAAAGCTGTCCCAACTCACTGCAATCAATAAAATGTTACGGAAAATATGCATTTCTGCCAGCACTGTGGCCAGCACCAGCTTAGCATCTTAATGTATTAAAACCATTTTTGTGACATTAAATGCTTGCTAACAATGGTTGATTCAAAGACAAGGAGCCCTTGAACGGTACTAAATTAGAGTATTAGAAATAATGCAATAGGATGAATCAGTCTACTTCACAATGACCCACAACACCCAAATGGCAAAGTAAGTCATTCGTCAGTTCCTTCCAAAAAGACCCATGTGGCCGTTCGACATATGACTCATACTCACATTCAACAATACCTGGTTAAGCTTAGAGAAAGATCTTAATCAAAAGAAAACTGCATTGACTTTTGGTAGTTGCCATCTTCAAACATTTTACACCAAACAGTGCATTTCTAATAGCATACTATTTTTACTTTCAATATGTACCACAAGTGCCTTTACAAAGTATGCTCTGTTGCATGGAGTATGCATCCAGCTGGGACATACCAATTCATCATATCAATGGGCCTTGAACTTTGACTGTTTTGCCCGTATATCCATCACAGTCAATGGCGCCAAATTTAAATTAAGAAGTAAAAAGATTTTTGTGATTTTTGTGATATATTGGTTACTACTTCACAATACCATAACCAGGTATTTTAGCACTCAAAATACCAGGTATTGTAGAAATAAAAAATACAAGGTGTTTTAGCACTCAAAATACCTGGTTAAGCTCAGAGAAAGATCTACGTCATCCTTAAAAGAAAACTGCATTAACTTTTGGTAGACGCAAATGGCTGTGTTCTGAATAGCATCCTATTATTTTTTTACTTTCAGTGCATACTACAGCTGCACTTACAAAGTCCATGCCCTCTCTTGCATGTAGTATGTTTACAATGGGGATGTACCAATTTGTTATATCATTGCGCATTGAACTTTGACCGTCTCGTCAGTATATCTGTTGCAGTCCGTAGCACCAACTTGGAAATAAAAGGTATGTGATTTGAAATGCTCCCGCTATCACCTCATGCGATACAACAAAATGCCATTCACTGTGTTTACCAGAGGCCAACTCGGCTCTTGTTACTTTCCAATGCGTATCTTTTTAACTTCTAAGTCATACCTGCATACACTGTGGTTATGTATTGACTGATCATAGACATTGTGACGTCTACTCCAAGGGGCATACTGTAAAATACGATCTAATGCAGTAAAAAAATCCTAGTATTCCTGGTATACTAAATCTTTTTTCTGGCATACTAACAAATACGGTAGTATGGGTTTTGGAACGTACTGCTTTGTCCCAGGGCTCTACAAGAAGTCATGCCACAGTACCTCCACCTCTGCTTCTGAGCGAGGACAGTCATTATTCACTTGACCACAGGAGGTTACTTGTCAAGAAAACATTAAAATAAGCCATTAAAGGCATTCCAACAAACAACCGATGCTGCTGGTAGCAAGGACACTGCAGTAATATTTAAAATTTCTGTCACCTGCTGCAAAGAGCTTCAGGAGGTTTTGTTAAGGTCCTTTTAGCATGTAGGCAATCATTAGTAATTAAAGCAGGTCTAATCAAAGACAGGTTACTTTGCATATTTTGTTAAACACAGCAGTTCATCCTCAGAAAATAGCACTGTGGTTCTAAGCTCCATTCATTAGCAAGTAAATCCACTTCACAAAACTGTCGGTGTGTTTCCCTGGTTGGTTGCATGCTACTTCCTGACATCCTAAAGCACCACTTCAGCCCTCCTCGTGATCTAATGCAGTATGTAACAGCATACAGGGCACAGCAGCAACAGTGCCTATCATTTTACCCAGCAAAAAGCAGAAATGCGGAGTGCTTATGGTCAAGGGCGTATCAATAAATAATGGGTTTCAACTGTCATTGAACTTTACCTCGCTTGGCCAAGCACAGTGCTTGATAGGAGCGTTTATGACTCACTAGACATTGTGACGGTAGAATTCCTTGCACATTGTTAAGGGCAATTAACAGTTTCAACAAAACTGCCCTCACGAATGTGTGCATGCACGTGTGTGTGTGTGTGTGTGTGTGTGTGTGTGTGTGTGTGCGCTGCTCTGCATATGAGCCTGTAACCTTTTTTTCCATGTGTTAAATCTGGACACCCTTTCCTCCTGTCATGATTTCTTTTTTTGGAGTGCGCTATTTGATCTGCACCCTGACTAAACCGGCGATACAAGCAAATTAGAATTGACCAGCTTCTCTTCCATCTGCTTGTTTCTACTCCAAATTTTAAATTCAGAGTCTGGCAGTGGGCAGATCTTCTCACACATATCGAGCGTACTGAAGGTTAAACTCCATGCTCTCCTCTTGAGCAAAATATCATGACATCTGCTCATTATCTGACGCTTTTCGCGCTTGAACCCCCCTGACAGACTGTCTCATTCACCTCTGCTTGACTCTGACAGGCAGGCGCTGAGCTGGAACCGCTCTCCCTATCTGGTCCTTCTCTTGCAGCCCTCTGCACCGTCTAAAATTGTGGCACCAGTCAGTCACAAATGTTCGTGAAGAACCGTATAAACAGCCACCTCCACCCACGTACGACCCATATCGAAGGCGTTGTAATTAACACCCAGGTGGGAGGCAAGTAGACAACTAGAGTACCTGCTGGTAGGACAAAAAGGGAAAGGAAGGAGATGGAAAGGAGCACAGGTGAAGCAGGATGCTTGTCCTAAATGAGAGATTGCCTCCTCTTTTTCTCAAGAATTATGGGTTTATTTAAAAACTTGCTACCGCACAGTGCCGCTCTCTGGAAACATGCTCACTCTGCAATCTCCGATTGTCTTTTACCGCTGAAAAGGAATGAAGGAGATGATAGATACGAGGCCGTGCGCTGGAGAGAAAATCTAACCACCGTGCATTTTATACAGTGAATGTGTCGTTCAAGGAGAAAAGAAAGAAAAAGCTTTTTCACTGAATCTTTAATAATAGGAGGTGAATGCCTGAGGCAGTGTTGGGGATTTATCACTGGTAGCAAATGTGTCTCCCCTCTGCGCTTCTGCTCCCCTGTGCTCTTTAATGCATGACACATGTTAGGAGGCACACATCTTATGCTGAGCTTTCTGTCTCTGTGTTTCCCACTGTTTTTGTGTAGTGATCGTGGTGCTGTTTGCTGCCCTGAGGAGACAGAGGAAGAAGGAGCCTCTGATCATCTCCAAAGAGGATGTCAGAGACAACGTTGTCAGCTACAACGATGAAGGGGGTGGAGAGGAGGACACTCAGGCCTTTGATATCGGCACGCTGCGCAACCCAGAGGTGATGGATGCTAACAAGCTACGCAGGGACATCATACCCGAAATGCTGTTTCCCTTTCGGAGGACATCACCTATAAAGGATAACACGGATGTCAGAGACTTCATTAACGGGAGGCTTCAGGAGAACGATTCAGATCCGACAGCGCCGCCTTACGACTCCCTGGCCACGTATGCTTACGAAGGCAGCGGGTCGCTGGCAGAATCCCTCAGCTCGCTGGAGTCTGCGGCCACTGAGGGGGACCATGATTACGATTACCTCGGCAACTGGGGGCCGCAATTTAAAAAGTTGGCGGAGATGTACATAGGAAAGAGCCCCGATAGAGAGACCTAGACAGCGCTTTGACGGTCTCTCGTTTTTCAATCCCATTTTTTTTCTGTCTGTTTATCTAGCTAGCTAGCCAGACAGCTATTTGTCTAGTTAGCTAGCCAGCCAGTTGACTGTCTGTCGCCTATCTATCCAGCTATCTATCTGTTTATCTGTCTAGTTTGCTAGCTAGCTCGCTAGTTGACTAGTAGTCTTTTTGATTCTCATACACACACACATTCACACACGCACAAAAACACACAAGAAAATTCCCACAGTCCACGCGTGGATGCTGAAATGGATATTAAGACTTGAACTGAGTTGAATTTTCTCATTAATGGAGATACAGTATAATTATCTTACTGTTTTTGGTCATAATCAGTAAAGATGCCTTTGAATTTTAGGATATTTTGTGAACAATGGTGTGGACAATGTGTTTTGTAATCGACCTGAGCGATAGTAGTATTGTATACTATCAATGTTTAATGGCACTGGACCGGGTTTCGGGCGGGTGTAGGGGAAGGAGTCGAGTGGTTTTTCCAGCCACCTCCATTAAATACTGTATATGTACAAAGTGTTTTTAATGATGGACATCCTATATACTATTTGCTATCTTTGTTTGACAAGCAATGTTCATGTGAGTGGTTGGTGCAGTTGATTTGTCAAACTGTGAATTCATTCCATCATATAGGTGTAATATGTAATGGAAAGTGTATGTTGTAGGAAAAAGTGTCATACACTGACAGTTCATGCCGTTTGAATGCTGAGTCATATTGTTTTATATTTATATTTTTATACTTATTTTCTTAATAAAATGATGTAAAAAAAAAAAGGGCAGCTATAGTTTCAGTCCATTGCCTGCTTTTGTGGTCACTGAAAGGGTTAATTAAGAGCATACTTTTCCTGAAGACAAGAAAGTATTCAAATGTCACCCAGTGTGCATTTTGCAAAAACTGTTTCACCTATTATAAATATGAATAGAGCTGTGCTTCATTAAAACAGTCATAGAAGTCTTTATAATCAGTATGATAATAGAGACCATTTTGAGATTAGTATCAGGCTCAGGTCAGTGTACATGACAACATCGCATTTTTAGTTGGTTCTTTTTCAGCGTTGGGTAGTTTTGTTACAATGACTTATTTATTTACCTGAATAAAGCAGCACAAAAGAATGACCATGTATAGACACAGGAAAAAAAGAGAGAAAACGCTAGGCTAAAAAGTGAGTCATCTTTTCTTTTCATTTATTTATCTATTTTATATTCAACATCGCACTAACTAATTTCCCTTCTGAAAACCTCGGAAATAAATTTCAAAATCTAGCTGTCTTGTTAGTGTAACCATGTTGCTTCAGCTGAATTTGACAAGCTGCCTGAATTCAGCAGAGATGCAAGAGTTGGGTGTCGACGGATGGATATTGCATACGGAGGAGGGGGAATGCAGTAATTTATGGGTTATTATGGTATACTTTTAGGTAGTTGTGCTATATGCAGCTTCAGATTAATCTAAACTATATTTCTAACAATTTGTAGGACTCAAGACATGGTTCATCATCCCCAACATCTCATTTTGACTTTAAATGAAGTCAAGAAAAAAAAAGAGCTTTGTTCTTGAAGGGTATTTGATGAGGGGTTAGGGTAAGGCTTGACATCAGGGTGAGTTTTGACTGGAGATTCTCTTTTTGCTCTTTAAAAAACTGACTTTCAAAAGCAGGATTTCTTGTTAACTATGTCTATTTAAACATCACAAATGATTCTTGAAAAGGCAAGAGTTATTTTGGGGTACATCGGTGATTGACTTTCTCTTAATTATGAGTTAAATATGTGCGAGAAAACCTCAGACCGGAAGAAAATGACATTCTCAAACTTGCAGTATACCCAACTCCACGTGCTTAATTACACACTCATCTGCAAATGTTCAGTTCTTCAACACAGTGCTCGCTGATTAGTGGGCAGCTGCGGAGATGACAATACCTCAAATCAATGCCCTTCTCACGTCGTTTCACTCGGATTCAAATCTTAACAGCTGCCAGCTCACCGCTGCAGTGCTTCACATGTAATGGCGGTCCTATTTTTTTGATGTATGATTCCTGAAGTACTCACAACATGTGTGCCACACCCAGAGGAATTAGTTGCAAAGTTAAAGTCTTGCTGTGTTGTTAAATGTCTGTCTGTCTACCCAAGACATAATGATTTTATTTACCAAGTCCATGAAAGCTTTCTTGTTTAGCTGTTTGGATTTGTCAAATCTTATCATGCATCGCTACAATAGTTGTCACTTAAAACAGAACAGCAGAAATAAGGATCTCAGATCTCACTAACAGCATGCTTTATCGCTGAATAAAGACACACGATGACAGTTGCCCAATATTTAAAACTTTGCTGACAGCAAGAGAAAGGTGTTGTTTTGAGCTCTGCAAAATGTCATGAAACGTCTATTATTGCAGTTTGTCAAACTGCAAATAATTCATCACAGTTAAAAAGAAAGTAACACTCGATTAGAAGTTACAATTTATAGTTTGTCATAAAGTACACATGTAAACCACTATGACAGCCAAGCAATGAATACTGTCGCTGGTAGCAATATTTTAATGTCCAGCCATCACTGACACCACCTTCTCCTTAAAATTGGTTGTGGTTCTTGAATTGGTTTCATTTAGGACTATTGGGACCTTGGTGCGATGCTGCAAACCAGCCTGCGTTTCCACCAGACTTGAATGGAACCATCATCAATGGATGCCATTACAAAATGTAAAATTGAAGTAAACAGCAGTAGCAAGATCGACTGCATCACCTGATAACCTGCGAGATGTTGTTTTCTAATTACAAATGTATGGACCAACAAATAATAAGACCTGTGTGCACTTTTTTCCCGACCATTTCTCACATAATGTATCTACTGTCACATTCCCCATCCACTTTTTCCAAACTGTAGAATATGCCATGCTCACTGATGTCATCAAGATTTGCACTTCAGGACAACAAAAAAATGATATATTTTGGTTCCAGTTTAGAACAAACTTTTCAGGTTCTGAAGCAATATAGTTTTGGATTAAATGCACCAAATGGTTAAGAATAAGGTGTGGGAACTTTTGCAGGGCTGATTTGCAATATATGCAGGGTTTGCATCGATAGATAGATAAATAGATAGACAAGATAGCTAGATAGATAGAGAGACAGATAGATAAGATAGATATGATAGATGGATAGATAGAACCTGCATAAAGGCTCCGTGGCTGTGCTTCTATTCAGGTGATTATTCTGAAAGTGAGAGCCGCCAGGAAAGGCCGGACCTAATTCTGCAAAACCTCTCCAGTCTCTTGAGCTGAAGCCCAGTCCACACTGCAGCATACCCACAGTCTCGCCATGTCACACAGCTATTATTGACCGTCCTGCTTTCTGTCACCTGCTGCTTGCACATTCCACAGAGCGTACCTGCTGAACACGGGGGAGATTACTGCCTTCCCCATATTGATTTTATTTCAGCCACTAAAGATGATGGAAGCAATATTACCTAAATACTTCAACATGACAGACAGAGAATGTCTAAAGAACTGACATAAACTACACAATACATAAACTAATCGGAGTCCAAATTTGATGCTGAAATTGGCTGTTGCAGCGAGCCTCGTAGCGTGACCAACATATAACATTAGAATGAGCATATCAGCTTCAGCCATTTATTGTCCTTTATTATGTTGTTGAGGTAGATGTTGCTGGGAAATGTCATGCGATATCGGGTACTGACAAACAAAATTGATAACGTGTTCCCCCCATTTTGGCAGCAAGCTAGCTTCAGTGGAAAATCACAATTTGAGATCTATCCAAATATTTTTCCCCTGTTTGAAAATTTGGGGTGCAAACATTTGTAAGAAACATATATATATATATATATATATATATGTGCGTGTGTGTGTGTGTGTGTGTGTGTGTGTGTGAGATACAAATGCATACTAATGGTGAAATAGCTTTAAATGTGTGTTTTAAGTGTTTTTTTTAGTGTTTTATTGAAGTACGACCTGAGTTTAATGAACCATAAATTAACTTGTCAATGTTGCAACTGTTGTAGGAAATATAAAACAAATGATCGATACAAATGCATTAAATAAAACAACAATTATGATTAAAGTGCAAACATGAAATTTGTCTAGTGTGTTTGGAAACTTGCAGAAAAAAATATTCTAAAGTTTCAGAAGACGTTGAATATTTATTCATGAATGTGAATCACTGCTGTGGAATGATTTTGCTCGTCATAAAATAATTTGGTTTTCTGTCCAGTGGGAGGAATCAAAGGAAACGCTCTAAATTTGACCTGCTATGCAGGGACACCAACGCCCAGTGGGAAGTGATTATTCTTCCATCATTTCATTAATGGTGTATCCTCTATTATGTTTCATGTCTTGCCACTAATTTGACCACAGTGACCTGCGTTGAGGCCGGCCTCTGTTCTCTTTGGGGTCTCTATTGGCTTTCTAGGCAGAAAGAGGGAATTTTCTCCGCTAACCCTGCTCACATGACTGCATGATTAGTGCTTAAGTAGAACATATCCTGTTTGATGTAAGAAATGCATTTGCATGTCACATGGAATAATACATGATGAATAACTCCTGATGGTAAACCAACTTTGGGCTACTGCAGCTGTATTAGTTCAAGTGGGGTTCATAAAAGGCTGCTGATGTTTTTCTCTGATGTGACCAAAGCCAGGCTTGTAGATTGTTTGGACGCTATTTCCATTCATTACTGACATGAGCATCTGAATAAAAAATGGTTTCCCTGTAACGCAAAGAGGGCACATCCACGACAGGCAGTTCAGCTCCGACTTTACAAAAGCTTTGCTCCAGATTGTTTGTTGCACAGCGGCTCTAAGATTATCACAGACAGACTTCAGACAGCAGGTTGATGCCACAACTTGAAGGCTTTCATTTTTAGGATGTTTGTGTGCCCCCTGCCAGGCTCACGAGAAACAGGCCTCTTGTCAGGATTCATAATGCATCATGTCTCATATGGGTCTGGCTGGAAAGACTAAAAGATGCAAAGTACTGCAATCAATAATGCAGGTGAAATATTGGTATGCAGACAAGATGTGACAGCACAGGCGAGCCACCTGAGGCTTTGTTTCTTGTCCTGTGCCTGGACTATTTAAAAACAGTCTTTTCTCTTGTACCATTTCCGCAAAACAAGTAACAAGCAGATACCCAAGACACCCAATTTTAGAACAGGCCCTGCGCATCAGCTTAATGTGGCTAAAATGTAACTGAAAGGGCGTTATTTTTAACACATATTGATTGCATAACCGTCCATTTGGCTACTTGTAAAGCCTCGGCTACCCAGCTTGAGTGCAGAATTGATTTTTCCATTAACTGACCTTTAGAAACTGAAACCCCCCTGCGCCAATATAGGTGGACTTCAGAAATGTGTTGTAAAATAAAATCCGCTAAAATAAATCATGAGGGGTTGTTATTTTTAAGCTACAACCAGTAATACACAGCTATAGTTACAGATGAGACATAGATATCAATGTTTTGATCATACAGTAAAAAGTTGGAACTCTACTTCTCTTACTTTCTTGTTCCTTATTTTTTTTCTAATCCATCTTTGTCATGTCTCGAAAACACTTTATTTTTGGTCTGTTGATGGTGTGTCTGGAGTAGTGGCCAGTTTGAGCCAGGTTGTACACCTTAGGACAGATTGTCACATGTTTGTGAGCCAGACAAGACACAGCAAGAGTCAGGCAAAAGCACCAAAGACTGTGAAGCTTAGTTGAATCCTGGAGTCATGACATGTGGCGACACCTGCTCTGTCTCACACACCTTCTATAATGAGATTTGTGCTTTTTGGATCATGGACAAATTATAAAACATATATTTTTCCAGAAGTCCAAGACATAAATACATAAAACTAGAGACCGCTTCGGTGCTAAATCACTCTCAAGTAGCACGTTTCACCCATGACTGTATATAAAGATGGACAACATGACAGTTCCTCCAAAGTGTAGCTTTTAAATCTCTATCGCCCCCTGGTGTCTGTCTGCAGTATAGGTCATAAAGCCGGCCCCTCCTATTAGACAATGGGACATAAGGAAAAACTAAAAACTCAAAGCCCACGCCGAATAAATTTTTCCCAAAGATAGTTTTTCGCCACTAAAGATAGTTCTCATCACCCTGATGTTTGTTCAAGTGTTTGTTTTTATGTTTTAATGAGTAATTTGATTCTAAAAAAAAGGGGGTTTTCCACCATAATTGACAGCTGTGACAGCCAATCCATGTGCTTGCATTCAGTGGTACTGGTTGCAATTGATCAGACAGGTGTTTTGGCAGGAACTCCCCTATGACGGATATCGTTACTTCGCAGTCTTCCGGCTCTGGAATATCGTCACCAGCACAAGATGGCAGCAGCCATATCCGGGATATTATAGCTTCATTTAGGCATAGTGGGAGTAAGTGGGGGCGCGTCGTACATCTTTATATACAGTCTATATAAAGTCAAAATTGCAAGTCAGGATAAGAAAGTCTCAACTGACTGTTTCAGTACTTAACAACATCATTAACCATTTCCAAGAATGGCCATGTCAGTTCCTGATAGGGTTGGGCAATGTATCGATATTATATCCAAATTGTGATATTGTTTTAAGCTTACACTGATCTAACTGTCATTACATCCACATGACTTCTGATTATTTACCAAAAATCTCATTGTTTAAATATTTAGCACCAGTAGTCACCCCTACACACTGGCACAGTACAGTGTAATTTGGTCAAAAATATTGCAATATTTGAATATGATCCTAGTCTCTCACATTACAACTGATGACAAAATGAAATGAATCACTCCGGTCACAATACAACAATCCTAAATTGAATGTTGGCCGACGGTATAAATCCGGGGACCAATAGCCCCTTCACATATGTAAAAACATATAACTTATCAAAATAAAGCATTTCTTGAGCAATTCTTTGCAGAACATAGACTGATAACAAATTTGCTAAACTGAGAGTGTGCTCTAGTGGGAAAAAAAACACACTTGAAGGACAAGCTTTTATTGAAAGCACAACACACTAACTGGATTTCAATACTTAAGAGAACAATTTAAAAGCAATGTCTCCTTAAAAAAGAGCATTCTCATCATTTTCTTTGTGATAGTAGCAATTTTCAGCATCCCTTTACCTAAAAGACTTCTCACTTTTCACAAAATGATTACACTTCATTTGCGATAGCAATCACAACTCCACAGGGATCTTCATCGCAACAAAAACCCTGCTTTGACCATTTTTTTCCCCTTTTTGGTAGCTGTTGCAATTTTGAAACCACTCTTCCAGGTTTAAAGCGATTTCAGTGCTCTACTGGCTAGCAGTTATGGACGTGGGTTGAACATTAAAAAACACAAGGCAGCTTTTTTCCCCTAAGGAAAAGAAAATTACTTCTGAGCACAAAGGGAATGCATCAGTGGCATGGCATACTGCCTAGTTTGTTATAATTACAAGCAAAAGCAGTTCTGAATAGGCATCTTAATGACCAAACAAATTGTTGCATATTTCAAACCCATCTGGATAATTTTCTTAGGGGAAATGTAATTGCTGTTCAGAAATGGTGAATGCTATCTTTGTTGTGGTGAGTGTAAGCACACAAAAACAGCACCTGAGATGATGCATAATGCCACTTCCTCCACTGCCAATGAACTGTCATTCTGTCAGGTTTCATGTAATGCAGGTGCTGCTTTCTGCCTGTCAGTCAATTAGGCCTGTAATAGCCTATTAGAGCTTGGTTTGGGAGCTGATCTATAGTGCACTTTTACAGCCGACACGATTAAATTTCCGTATTGAATAACCAGTTTCAACAGGGAATTTATCACCAAAAGTATGTTCAAAAGACTCCAATTAAGGGTGGACTCTGTATTTTTGTAAACTGCCTATTCCTATCATGCTGTGCTGTGGTGTAATGCAGCACCTTCCCACTCCAACAGTAGATTTCTTTAATTGGTATTTGGCTCCATCTCCTGGAAGTCTCAAATCACAACATATAGATGCTGGCATATTTCCACTTGGTGCAATTGGTTTTAATGGTTAATTTTCCAAAACAATTAAATTACATTTTCTGGATCATGAAAGAAAAAAAAGAAATGGCAATAATGTAAAATATGGTTGTTACATTAAGTTTGAAGAAAAAAACAGAATTATAGAAATTACATACAGCAGCTCAATTTGCAGGAAATCCTGTTTTCTAGTAAGTATTAGAAACTGTATTGTATCCATTAAAATGGACAGTTAGAGTTTTCAAAAGAATGCAATTAACACAATAATTAAGTATGTTTCACACCTATAGTGTTCATCATAGTCACACTGGATATGGGTCTGCGTAGGTTGATGTCCTTAGATGGCCGTCAACAGAGGGCAGCAGAGATCTTTGAATAAGTATTTGGAAGCTGTACCAAATATTTCTGCTGCAACACTCCCATACACTACACTAAAGCGCCTCCAAAGATCTAAATGATTTCCTTAATAGACTGCATTTTTCATCCAAATCTTGCACCCCCAAAAATACACAACAGCAATGAAAGTATCACTAAAAGCGACTGATGAGTTGCTCGTAGTGGTAATCACTTGGTAAAGATGCAAATTGGTATATTTTGTATATATTAGAAATACTCCTCAATCATGTGGCTATATTTTTAAAAGGTGAAAAACAGAACAGAATGAGACTTTAAGTTTCTTCAGTGGCAGTTACACTGCATATACAATATGAAAACACAGTAATTAACTAATTGGTACCTTCATGTAAATAAATTGTTTTTGTATTTGCTTAAATTATCACTACATCTACACAGTACTATACAAGACAGAGAGTTTGTGAAAAAACTAATGTTGTTCTTCCACGTTTTAGTACTTCTAAAGGCACTGCTAGAATCCACCGCAGATGAACGAAAACATCCTATCAGAGCCGAGAAGTCTTGAACGCAGCTGTCAACAAGTCAATCACTGCTTGTGAACTGCGGTCAGACTGTCAAACTCGGCAGCGCTGATCAAATATGAATCATGATTCTGTTACTGCTCTGCCTATTTCTCACCTCAAAAGTTTTCAGAAACATGTTTTAGTGCACTGTTTGGATGTAAATTAAGAAAGTCTGTGCTCAGCCGTCACGTGGAAAACAGTCAATCACAGCTCACCTATTCTTCGAGCGCCTAGAGGAAGCAGAGAAACATGGTTTCAGTATCTATGTACCCCTGTGTAGCTATCGTGACAAGTTTTAGCAAATATGACAAAAAGTAACCAACTACAGCTCTAGAGACTTGCAAACATATCAAAGATTAACAGAGGTAATTACTGTTAATCCACGTCTAGAGGTAAAGATTTGTTTTACTGTGTTTACGGATTGTATAGAATTTCAGTTAGGAAGATATTAGCAAGACGAGAGAGCGAGTATATTCTTACAGCATTTACATTTTCTGTATAGATACAGAAGCAATTAAAATGAAATATGGAAATGGAGATTACTTATCTAAACTGGGCAGGGTGACAGTTGATTATGACTACACACAATGAATCCATATAAAGTCATCACCAAACTGCAGCTCTCCTCAGCTCCATTTAGCGTTTTAGCATCTTTAAGCGCTGTTTTGGTTTTGTAACCCACATTAGTCTGGTAACCAGCAGTGGATTGTTGCTTTTGTACTGAGATTAGAATGCAGATTAAACTGAAATGACATAACATATTAATTAGTATTGGGAAGCAAATTTTGTCACATTTGGGCAAGTTAGATGTTTGCCAATGTTTCCAGTCTTAATGCTAGGCTATATTAACTGTTGCCTGACTACATTTGTTGGTTTTACACTGATGTCATTTATCCAGTCATATGCCCAGTACTTACAAAACACATTAGCACAAAACTTAACTATTTACAACACTTCTGCAACAGTCTCACACATGCAAACACTTGCACATATCTCTTTTTGCATGAGAAAGTTTTTTCTTGAATTATACTGCACGCATTGTGTGAGAATTTGCAAACCTATGTTTTTAAATAGTTTGCTGTTTGTAAACGCGTCATCTCTGTACTTGAATTTTTGGAGAATGTTGGCCGCCTTTGATTCTTTGCTCACCACTGAGGCTTGTGAGAACAGTTCACTTTTCTTCATAAAGTTAATGTAACACTGGGTGAGTTATTGATATAGAAATTGGCATTTTGTTAGTGAAGTATTGCTTGGGCTATAAAACAATGATCAAACATTCCTCATACAACATGAGGTGTTGAATCACTGCAACAGTTCTCAGTGCCATTTCATTAGGTGTGTTGCATGGGTTGCATCATTCAGTGTTCATGATCATGGACATTTTATTTTCATGTTTTGCTGATGAGATGCTTCCAAAATGATACACCCTTTTTGCAGATGATTACATTTCCTGATTTAACTTGTCCTTCCTTTCACGCTGCCTACAATGAAAAACCAAAGAATATGAGTGCCTCCTTCCATTAAAAAAAAAAAAGTACATATTTTTTATGAAACCCTTTAGGTCTGGTAAACTGAATCCAACCTCTCTGAATCTGCCTAGAAAACAATCCTACCCCATATTTAACCCCTCGGTAACCAAATTAACTGAGCAAGTGGGATCCTACAAAAAACTTTGTAACAACAACAATCAGGACATTCATGAGAAAATTCAACTTGCACAGATCTAACCTACACCTCTATGAATTCACGCTCTATTAAGGAAATGCTTCAGTTACTGAACAATGATGAAACACCCCCCGTACGACATACGCTGGTGAAATCACTGCAACAGTTCTGGATGCCTGTTCATTAGGAGTGTCATATGAGTTGCATCATTCAGTGTTCATGATCATGGACATCCTATGTTCATGTTGCACTGATGATGTGCTGCCAAAATTATGTATCCTTTGTGTGGATGATTAGATTTTCTGATTTTGACTTCCACCTAACAATGAAAAACTAATGACAACGTCGACTCCCTCCAAAAATATGTGCACAAAACCTTTAAGATGTTGTAAATTGAATGCGACCTGCCAGAGTCATCCTAGAAACCAATCCCAACTGTGCAATATTTAATGAATACATGAAAGATCCTTTCGTCCTTTCCAATCCGAAAAACTTTGCAACGTAACAAGATCATGATAAATGCAGTAGTCCTGCACAGAACAAAGCATATGAAGAATGGCCCTTGGGATTTTCTTTATGTGTGCTTTGCAGTGCCAGCGTTTGTCAGATTACAAAATGTTCATACCACCCCCTTTAAATAATCTCTGACTGCAGCCTCTAGCTTTTGGCTTTTGTGTATGGAGTGTGTTCCAGAGGTCAGCTCTGATCTCATCTTCTATTTTCTACGTTCGTTAAGCTCCATTCTGCTAAGCGTGTCCAAATAGGGTAATTCTGTGTTCAATTAAGCAGGGCAGACACAGGACATTCAACACAATGTCAATGAGATGCCACTATGAGTGAGCTATCAATTTGATAGACAGTCAGAGAGGTGGATAATAAGCTGTTGTATGTCCCCTGATTCTGCACCACCCAAGGCCATCCCTACAATTGAATTACATCGGTGCCTTGGTAAGTCACAGCTGATAGGGCCTCATGCATTGCAAAAAGCCACCTTGCAGTGACTGTGTTGTATAAGTGTGCGGTTGTCTGTAGCTATCATGGCACTGTCTTCCAACCAGCCATGGCCATGAAGCCGGTATAAAGAGACCCGCTAGGCCACACAAAGCACTGCAGTTGTCCTTAGGCAAGTGGCCAGTGAGGGAGAGAGAAGAAGAGAGAGAAGGAGAGAGAGAGAGCGGGAGAGAGAAGTAAAGTAGGGAATTAGGGGGATGGGGTGATTCTGCTATGCACAGCGAGCCAAATATCCCTGGGCCACATGCCAAGTGGCCAGTCACAAGGATGGCGTGCCAAGAGAATGCCATCCGGCCAGGTTGCACAGCCAGATAAAAAGCTCCGCGGGTTGCCTGTAGCTCCACACAGACACCCCATAATACAACAGTCTCTTCTCTTCTCACTAACTAGCATCTTGCCATGGTGCAGTTTGTAGCAATGCACATGTGCTTCAATCACTGAAAAAGAAAACCCTGACCAAAAAACAGAGCATTGCTATGATCTTGAGGTAACTCTGTCCAGGTGTGAAAACAGGAGTTTATTCCAGGGTTGCTGAAAACAGAGACACAATTCAAAGCTTTGATATTTGTTAGTCACAAAGCCCGAAGCTGATGCACTGGAATTTCTTTTGTTGGGCTTTGCTAGTAAGCCTCTGTACAAAAGTTCCTTGGGGTGTTCAACGTCTACCTACTGTATCTCAAAAGATTCGGTACAGAGGTGGGTAAAATACTTTGGAAAACTTTCAATAGTGCTCAAGGTCCATGACTCAATTGGTTGACGGCAACAGAATACAATGATTGCTACAAAATTCTTCCTTCCCATCCAACATGCGGTGAGGCAAAAGTTACTGTAACACAACTACAACTAAGTTATTTTCGTTGTTAAATTCTCTGGGAGTTATTTTGTTACTTCCTTCAATAATAATTTAGATCAGAAAATGTAGGAAAAAATGAGTAAAAAAAAGATTCACAAAGTTTTAACCAATAAACATATTACTTCTTTCAAGTTACATAATTCATACAGTGGATATGAACTACACTTAAACTTCAATAAATTTTGCAGCATCCCACAGGTCTTACTAAGTGAGCCAACTGGTCACTCTTTACATGAAATTAGCAGTAGTATATTATCTAAAGTACAGAGGAACATATGTAGGAGTTATCACGGACCTGTTTGTGTAGATGAAATCAAATTCTGCCTGCAGCTGGCATTTCCAGGGAGTATTGTGCTTTTACTCGCATCTCTACTTAAATATACTACTCAAATATTGATGCTCTGGGAGCCTTTAGCAGTGGTTGTGTTTAGGTAACATAATTACCAGGTTAAGGTTAAGAAAAAAAAGTGGCTACCATAAATCTCATCAACTGACTCTCGTGACTATTGATGGACTAACAACTCAAGTGACTAATGACTCGCTTGGCAAAATAACTCAACGTTGATTTTAAGTTTCATTAAGGACACAAACTGGTCTCATGGACCAAAGTCCTATGCTTGTTGGACCCATCCACCTCCACTGCCCTAAGCAGACTTTCTCACCATCAGTACTACATCCCTTTCTCTGAACCTCTAAAAATAATAGGGTATACACTGGAGTTGGTTTAAAGCCTGGTGCATCAAATACAGACACTAAAGGGGAAAACTGTTTTTGGATATCTGATGTTGACGGCCACTGACACCATAGGAGTGAGCCCAGGGTATTCTTTTCAATATAATCACATTTTCATTACAGAGTAAGCAGTGAGACAGTATGTTACACAGTCAAATGAATAAACTAAATATATTGAAACTCAATGTGAGTGCAAATGGTTGAGTTTGCATTGCATCAAAACAACTGCCAAGCTTCCCACATGTAACAGCTCTTTTCCTCAGGCAGTCAGGTTTCTGAACAGTTGATGCACGTCTCACATTGTTGCTGTTTATTGTATGAACCGAATCAGTGCTTCCCAGCTCGTAAAAGGGAAAGGAAAGCACCTTAAAACCAGATGTTTTTGGTGAAATTAAGTTATGTATTAATTAAAGGAGTTTGGATAACTAAACCAAATAAAAAGGAAAATGGGCTTGATGTGTGCTGTTCAACTCAAATTGAGAAATATAACCAAAATAGGACTCTTAGAATTGAAAACCAAAATAAAGACCTAACAGTCGCGTTAATTGTGTGATATGTTTCTTCTTTTTGTTGTTAACTACGGATGTGTGCCCTCTAAATTGTAGCATAGATAACCACTGTGCACTCATATTTCATTGTATTTTTAACACATATGAGTATTAATGCAAATTTAAACTTGAACATACATGTAATAATAATAAAAGGCAGCACATCTCTATCAGATCTTTTAAGAAAGCCATTAATGTCCAAATACAAGGTCTTTTAGTTACTATGTAGAAACATCACCACACAGTAATTCATTGTTATATAAAAGGCTAGCAGTCAAGTTCTTTTATTATGTGTAGAGTACTCTTAATATTTTGTTATGTATTCAAAAAAATAATCTAATTTCTGTAACATTTCTATTGCCTACTTCAATGTTTTGCTTGATATTTGATGTGAAACTGAGCTTTAAAAATCATTTTAATTTAAGTTCATCAGCACATCTACTTAGAATTATTCATACACTTCATATTTGTGAATGGGCTGCACTTTAAAATAATTGTATCCATTCACTGCAGCACTTAATCCACAGCGTTATATCTCCTGATCTACAGGAAAAAATGGATAATTGATAAGATTTTTTAAAAAGATCCTGAAAGGTAGTCAGCTCCTTTTCACTTCAAAATATGGTTTTGTTATGTCTTGCTGTTATATTTTCAAAATGGCAAACTTGTTTAATCCTTTAGCACCACTGATCCAAAATACTATGCCTTAAACCAGAATATTTAGTCTGGACACAAGAAAAAGTGCATTTCTTTTTTTTTTGGGCTTTCTTGGAGAGACTGAAAAAAAAGGTGGCAGATGAGTGCCAGGATGATGTCAAGAAAGCAGCGCGAGACTGGCAGGGGAGCAGCAGGAGGGTGTAATGACAAAATTGGGAATGACAGAAAAGTGACAAAAGCGAGACAGCAGGGGGTCAGAACTGGGGAAAGACCAGAGGAACCCACCTTTTCTTCGGAAGTGCAAAACCACCATTTGCTGCTTGTGAGACTGGTATATGAGTCATGCTACATGTACGCAAAGTGAGAACAACACATTTTCTCACTCAAGAAGGTTTTTGCAAAGGAGGTATGATGAGAAACAGGTGCATGCTGGAAAGTAAGTTCATAGATGTTTGCATCAATTTCTGACTCATATCTGTAAATGAAGTTATTTTATTTGTCTATTCACTGTTTAATTACATTGCCTACTCCTCCACAATCTATTAAATATATATATATATATATATATATATATATATATATATATATATATATAATTAATGTTATCATCTTAAAACGCAGTTAAAGAGAAGAGTACACAGAAAACAAATAAAACTCACAAAACCATCTTGGTTCAGATTTCAACCAATTCTGGTTTGATTGAAATAAACCCTTATCAAAATATGCCGGCTCTACACACATTCAAGCTGCTGTAGAGTCTGGTAGCAACGGCTGTTTGAGGCTGTTTTGGGTTACTAAAACTAAAAAACCTTACTGTTTGACGAAAAGGTCTCTCTTTGCAAGAATCCTCTCTATAATTTGTTCAGACACTTAGAATAACAATCTAAGATGGTCATTGGCAAAAACAAGCACTTTCAGTGGTGTAAAATTGACAGTGCAACCTTGCCCCCGATGGTCACGGTGTGACCTGTTTCTCTGCTGCCGTCTGCTGCACTCTCGCTCAATACCGGACCAATTTCAAAAATTGTTGTTTCCATTAGTCACTTAGACATGAAGAACATGGGAAACTAGGGTCAAGGTTGGAAAATACCAAACTTACCCTTTAATACTGGCTCTAAATCACACAACACTAACGACTAATGTCCACTGAAAGAGTTAAAATTACATGTCGCCTTGGGATGATCTTGAGCTCCCTCCTCCGGCATGTCAGCCTGTCAGACTCATTTAGGAATCATTTCTGAACAGCCCATAAACTGCTAAAATCTACCATTTGTAAAACTGAAGTGCACAACCTTTTATATTTTCATTAGCAGAAGCTCGATAGATATCGGTCGATTCATTCCTCTACCTCTGGCAGGAGCAACATTATTATTCCCCCAACTGTGCACTAAATTCAATAAGCATTATTTGTATGTTGTATTTTCCAGAATTAAGGGAAATGTTCTAGATCTTTGTTTAAATTTGGTGTTGTAATTTACAGTGTGACCATTCACATGTGTTTGATTGATAGGATCGGCAGTTTATTTTCTCTCAGGGCTAACATGCACTGAGCTCTGTAACTAGAGTTGGTTTGTGGACCATTAATCTGGCCTTACATGTACCCCCATGAGTAAAGCAACTCTCTGCCACTGTGACTGCTCAGAAATCATTCGGGCTGAGGAATGAAACCATCGATCCAGGTAACAATTATCTCTTGAAGGCAGCTCAAAAATCATGGCAGCTCTTTGAATTAAAATAAAGAGCCCTAGTCCCATTCCAATTAAAAAAAGTATTGAGTAAATATCCTAGTGTTTATTTTTATTATTTTTTATTTATTTATGTTCGCAACTCAGGGCGAGACAAAAATAGTACACTGCATTAGACCGGTGCTGTTGTTTATTATATCAAAATAGACACATGGGTAAAACCTGTCCAGAGAATCCATATATCTTATTGCTGAGGGCATTCGTAATAACCATTATGAAGAAAGCATATGAAGCCCATCGCTCATATGCCCAAAACATACTGCTGTTTGTTTTTTGTTTTGGTTTTTTTGTTGTCGTTTTTATCAAGAATAAAGAAAGACAGAAATCCTTTCACAGTGATTACTGTAAGCCATATTTGGCAAAAGCCCAACATCAGCAGATTTCACCTTTCCTAGATACGTGTACAAACTCGACCTCCAAAGGTCCGATAAAGGGCAGAGATGATAAAGGACACTTGTCTGTTGTTTCACTGGAAGCTCTCCCGCTGATGACGGGTGCCAGCTTGGCTCGGCCCAGTCAATACAACTCATATGTTTCATATTTATAACCTCCTCTCCTTTTTACCCTAAGAGCCTGTAATGCATTATTTATGCTGCCAAGACGATATATTGAATTTTGATCTGACACTTCAATAAGGTATAGTCTGTCCAACTTAAGACGGCTATGGCAGATCCTAACATCTTATTAGGAACATCAAACCGACGGTTTTATTTTCAGCTAAGTAGTCGTTCTGTAATAAACCTCCTTTCTGACACTGAGAGACTGACATGTTTTGGTGGGCTATTTTTTTTTTTTTTTTAAATAGTTTCCAACACTCATGTCCAAAACTGTATTGACTCATTGTCCTCTGCCATGTTTAACATTAAAGGCCCATGAATTTTTTATCACCAACATGGTAACAGTTGGGCTACTGTATTGGCCAAGTGCTATCTTTAGCGCTCAGCTCAGTCAGAAAGGTTGGAGGGAAGTAATATGACCTTAATGTGTCAGACCCAAAGACCTCGCCTGGCTCAGCGCCTGTCAATATTACATCAGGATCAGCACTTTTGAAACAGCATAGAGCCTCCCCACCTGAATCTCTGCAGCAGGAAGTGGAGAGCTGTCCTTGCTCACTGTTTACAAGCGCCGAGGTTGTATTTGCCCCTGATGGGATGCGGCTCATCACAAGTGTCTCTTTCAAGAATGGGATGCGTGTTTCAGCTCGGACATGATAAGCCTATGTCAATATAAGATTTATTGGAAACAGGATATAAAAGGTGGTGCAGCAAATAAGTCAGATGATGCAACCTGGCACCTGCTATACATCATGTCCCAGTTATCTCTAAGCACGAATTGCCTGTGTGATATTAAACTGCGGGTCCAATTTTAGCACCTGTTCTATGGTACATATTTGAAGTTTGACCTTGGCTAAGTTTCAGGTATGTTCTGTTAATGCATATGTTATCTCCTAAAGTAATCAGAACATGAGCGATCCGCTAACCTTTATATAAATGGTGATGAGATGTACCCGAGCTGTGCCAGTGTGTTCATTTGAACACCAAGAGAGACACATGGACAGATTATGAATGCTAATGGTCTTGCAGCCATGGTCTCTGTAATGCCCCCTGCTTTTTTGTGCTCCTATCAATCTAATAATATCTTGTTGTTGCACAAAGGCCTCAGATGAAAATCTAACAATATTTATGTGCACACAAACTGTTTTTATGCAGTGTCTACTACAATATTGCTTGTGATGTACCTCAAAGATAAAGTTGTGCTTTGTTTAGGGTTTTTATGCTTCTTGACTGGCTAAAACCAAACAATAGTATCTCCTGAACTCCATTGCAAAACCCCTGAATACCATAAATATATGTTTGTGTTTTGGCAATTTCTATAAAAAGATCTGCATATGTAGGCAGAATTTAAAGGCAACGGGATTAGACCTTTAGTATCGGAAGGTCTTTGGTTTCCTGTTAGGGAATTTTTAGTCTAAGTTGTGTTGACCAATCATGTTTAAGCGGCAGGTAAACAGTGCATGTGGAGAGGTGGAATGCCAGAATTCAGTCTTTTAACCCATCGGCTATCTTCTGACAATGTTTTAACTTTATATCAGCTATTCTTAAAAAACTTACCTGCATTCATATGTAAATATGTGTTTCTAGAGATTAACTGAAATCACCAGGATATCTGCTTGCTACACCAAATCTCCCCTAGAGGCTTGTCAGAGAGATAAATAATTTATAGTTTCTGAGATTGGTCTTTTGGAGGATTCAAAGTATATTCCAAACAGACACCCCCTTCAGGAAACTACAATTGCAAAAGTAAAGGAAGTTTCAATCGATCCCCGTGAAATATGTGTGACCTTGTCATTTTGTCCAATCACCACAACTTTTGTGCAAATTTGTGAATAGTTCATAGTTCCACGTGTCTCAAAACTTACTCCCTTATTTCTGGTTGTGAAGAAACGGTCATTTGCGTCATGAAAATCTCACATTTACAAGTAAAAATTACTGCTATAGACCATGCAAGGTAATTCCTCGATGTTCTGCACATAAAAGGGTTAACTGGTTTGCTAACACGTAACAGTGTAGTGAAACACAAACGAAAGTCATCCGATCCACAAACACTTCCACTACCACAAATCACATCCAGAAAACGACTGAAGTACGCGGACAACAGAAAAGACAAATCACCATGACAGAGACTGTTGTATCGAGATCTGTTGTAAGTGCTGAAAGGATCAAGATGGCTTAGATGAAATTTGCACTGTTAGTGGTAGCGTTAGAAAACTGCTGAGGAATAAAACAGTCTTGATAATATGAATGCTTTACTCAGCCTTTTTGGTGAGGTTACTTCAAGCCTTAAAAAGAATAATGCTGTCTGTTGTATTCCATCTGGAAGCAGTTTTCTTTGGTTTGTAATAAATTATACACACACATATACAAACATCTTACTAATACTGGAATTTACAATTCCACTTTCATTGCAAAAAATGTCTTAAGACATTGCAACATGCATCACAATTTCATGCATAAGGCATTGTAAAGCAACAACCGTCCCACAATAAAGCCAGAATAATCCAGAGGGGCTGAATACCTATTGACATATATTCAAGGTATCACCCATATCAAGCGATATGGTTTACTGACTTCACTAGTTAGGTATGTGCTGTGTTATTTGACAACAAAAGCCTCCACTTATCAGATACAGCTCATTTGAAAACAGCAATGTGTGCGCTATGAGCCGTTCACAATCCGATACTGTGACTACTGCCTGTGAGGAGATTAATTCCATAAATATGCTTACTTATTTATTGCAAAACAATATAAACAAACAAAAGAAAAAAATGCAGCATGAGACCTATAGAGGACTCCATCTGTTTACACACCTATACGTTATTGCAGCACCGTACCTCAGAATCATATATGTTTACTAAGACGGTTTATTAATAGAGATATAAAGGCTGTGCTGGTAGAAAACAATGAGCCTGAGGCAAAATTGCCTGCGGCAGCAACACCATCCCTCCCCACTAAGTATTAAAACAAATAACATCTGCTTCTGTTAACACCACCTTCACTGCAGCTGTGTTGATTCCTCATAATCCCCAAAGAATAAAACCCACACCGGTAATGCTTCCTCAACTGTCAGAACTGTTTCATCAACACAAAAAGCATTTGTTTACGCTCAGCCCATCTCTTTTATAACAAATGGCATCAGAAATGCTTTATAGTCTCCAACGTGGCAACAAGTTACATGCCTTTTAAAATTCTTGCAATGTTGCGAAAAAAATTCCCCATGCAGCTGTTGTTCAGAACAACTTACAATAATCACACAGGCAGCCTGAAGACGAGTCCACACCTCAGCAAGACGGTTTCCAAGAGTCTATAGATTTTGTCAGCTACATCTATGAAACTACTTGTTTTTGTCAAGTTATATACAGTAAATTATCAAATGTGCCATGCAGCTCTGAAAGGATATTGGAACATGTAATGAAAAGAGCAAATTTTCCAAGAATAGTAAGTGCTCTGATTGCACCTGGACTGATGTACTCACATGTGACGCCAAAGAGTCACAGTTATGTAAGGCAAACTCTCCTCATTTGTCTGTCTAAGTATTCTTGTTGTGTAATATCATCTACAGAAGGAACATACATCATTTTCCTATATAATGAAAACTGCAAATTGAGAGAGTGGGAATAAATTAAACATAACATTGCAAGCAACTGTTAAATGTCAACAATATACCAATAACAGTAGGATATGTATAATTGTACTTTTAAGCATAAACTACTGCTGTTAAGGACATATGAATGTTTGTGTTGATTAATATCTGACTCTATGAGACAACTCCATGGTCACAACCTTCATGGGTAGACATTGTTTAGTTTAAGTTAATACAATGTAAAGCAAAATTAAGCTTCCATTTAAATGGGTACTTTGTATTAAAACAGTTTGGGTAGAATTTGTAGATGAACTGTGGTAAACTTCCCTCCATCATACATATTCCCAAAAACATGTTTTAGCTCACTGTTTTACTGTAATTCGAGATTGTTATCAGCCGGCCACTTTGGTTCACATGACACCTAAGGAGCGTTTATTGGTCTGGAACAGCACAATGCATTCTGGTACTTGTAGGTTTTCTACCTCTTGAGCAAAAACAAATATCACAGACCTTTTTTAATTTACTCTAGTAGTTGTAGGTTTTCTACTTTTTGAGCAAAAATGAATGCCACAGTCCTTTATCTATTCTCTATTCTCTTGTCATGGATTACCTATTTCAAAAGTATTTGTGTCTTTCGACTGCATAGATGGCCTAGTTTTATTTAAGGACATTCTTCATATAAGTGAAATACAGCTTTAATTTGACTTACATCACATTACAATCTGCCGCATTTTCTCCATCAGTCATGTCTTTTATTTAACAAGAGGAACAATTATCTTTTATATACACAAGTAGTGCACCTGCGTTTTAAGCAATTAAAACCATAGGTCTGCGTGTATATTTTGAAAGGTAAAATTACACCTGGTGTATGGCAGATTTAGTGTCTACTCCTGTGAGTACATCACACATACTGCAGGAAGGACACACTGCATGGATGCTATCACACTGCACCTGGAAAGTCTTAGTTGTTCTTAAACTCAATCTTGGTTCACTTACCTGAGCCACCAAGGTTACATGACTCTGACCTCCATTTCTACAATCTCTAAAGCATTTTGCCGCTGCCACCACCTGGCCAAAATAGCTTTTTCTGGAATTCACTATCATCCATGCTCAACACTGAAATAATTTAATGTGGGGAATCCCGGCCGAGCTAATCTCTGATAAACTCTTCTTGTCTATACCGCCCTGTAAAGTGTGAAATATACCGGCATCATTTATGATATCCTACACCGGCACCCTGCAACATCCAAACCCGCAATACCATGAGGCCATGTTTAAAGACTATGGTGGAAAATATCCCTTGTGTGTTGTCATGCCCACTGCACCTCACTGAGCATTCACCTCATATTTGCGATGCACTTCCGTGCCTCAACAAGCAGCGAGATCCCAGAGCACTCTGTAAATTGGACAATCAGTAATGGTATTTGATGGCATTAAGAGTGGAGATGAAAGGAAGGACACTTCAGTTATCAACAGGATAATGGGGCTGCTGCCTTGCACTTTGTGCCCAATGAAATGGGACTCAGTTAATTATCCTTGCCATTAATTAGGCCATCCTATCAAGGAGAAAGGGGTTACTCTTCATTGACAATACACCGTATTATATTGAATTATTCGCCTCAAGAAATGTGGGTTACTTTGTTTGTTTTTGCATTTAAATAGGTGTGCAGGGATGGAATCTCACGGGAGTGACCACACAAATAAAACAAAATAAATGCTGCTCTGTATCTGTACTACTGGAAAAAGCATGCTGTTACCTCCAGTTATTGGGAATTTGGCAGCCAATTTGCAATTACGCCTGTTGTGAAAATAACATTATCGACTTTCTGTGTGACATACAGACATAACCGCTATCATTCTGCTGACCGCGACATTGCCTTTTGTGTTTATTTGATTTGTTTACATCAGAATTTTTACAGTATTTTAGTTAACATGATGCCAAAACAATCGACACAGTTTCCTGACCACTGTAAGACTTGTGCTGCCATTTTTTCAGTGTTTTTCTTTACATGCTTGCCAACGTGAGCCAGTTCAAAGACAAATAAAACAGCACTTCAAAGACGACACAGTGTAGCTTATCGGTAGCCTGCAGAAGCTCAGTCCTGATCGTCATTAGCTTGTCAACCCTTGGCAACAATCAGTTGTTTATTGTTTTATCCTCCAACAACTCCATTCCCAAAAAGGTACACCCACCAGCAAACCACCCGGCTCACACGCCATCTTTCCTCGGCATTATGGAAGCAGCTGTAGTTTTTGCAGAGCTTTACTAAGCTTATCACTTGGCTGCATTTTTGTTGGCCAAATTTTGTATTAAGTCTCAAATGAGTCTCTGAGTAATGTTGCACTACTCCTCTGGAGGCTCTATAGATTTATATATATATATATATATATATATATATATATATTCAAGTATAAATTAACAACAGGTACTAATTACTTTAAAAATATATGCTCAGTATTTTTTTATTCAGATTAGCTCTAAGTTTATTAGGTTATTACAGTCTGGAGGTGAAGTAAGGAT
Organism: Plectropomus leopardus; assembly: GCF_008729295.1. Lineage (NCBI taxonomy): Eukaryota > Metazoa > Chordata > Actinopteri > Perciformes > Serranidae > Plectropomus > Plectropomus leopardus. The sequence continues at coordinate 2,493,427 of NC_056483.1, forward strand.
TATCACTTGACTCCGACTGTGCAAGTACATTATTTAAAGGGAAAAAGAAAGCCTTCATGCAAATTATACGCAGCCTTGTCAGTTGAACCAACATGGACTACACCAAATCTGAATGTTAAAGTTGAGCCGAGTGAATTTCCAGCATAATGTGACTCGTGCCTCAAATTGAAATGTGCATATTTCCCATGTTAAGTCTCATACAGTTGTACAATGTGAGATAGTGTTCATTTGGGAGTGCCTATGTGATGGACAGACATGGAAATTATAATAATGAATGGCTCTTAAAGGACTTCAGTTCATCCATTCTGAGTCCACTGACGTGCAGATACGTAGTCCCAAGTGGGCTGCCAAACATGGGAGAATAATTCGTTTTTATTATCAGCGACCAAAAGGGGGTACTAAAGGTGTGTGCCTCAAAGACTCCCTTTATGTCTTTATTTTATGAGATAACACCACGGGCACACTGGCACACAGCCTAATGAAGAAAAATGCCAATGAAATGAAAGATAAGCACTGAAGTAACTTTAGTTTGTGCATTGCATAATGATGCAAAGCAACATAAATTAGCTGACGAGTTTCAGCATAGGAGTTCTACCAAATTAACAGTTGCTTCAGACTGTTTTGAATTCAACAGTGCGAGTATGCTCATTTAAATTTACACTTAAATATGCCTCAAGAAACATCATAGATTGTTTTTATAATCTGTTCTGCAACAAGCCATTCTGCCAACCCCAGGTCACATGATATCTTAATTTGGCAGAATCATATTATTACTGTGGGAGATGGGAACAGCTCCAGGCAAAAAAAAAAAAAAAAAAGAAAGAAAATAGGGAGACAGATTTAAGATTCCCCATTATATGTCAAGTTTATTATCTCTTCTGCTGGCTAAAAGGATGGCTCGTAGGCCATAACATATTTCATCCATGACTGCATTTGTGTAAACCTGTAGTGCTATTTTTAATAGCCAACAGGGGTGTAATGATAATTAAAGTGCTACATCTGAAGTACTACAATAAACAAATTGTGCAGTCTTTGTAATCTAATGGAAAAGGATGACTAAATATATACAAAATATATACTATGGCTCCCATAGTGTTTTTCAGAGAACTATGTGCAAGTATGTGCAAAACTGCAAGGTTTTGGGAGGCTATAAGTATCAAACTGTCAACTCTAACCCTAAATCAGAATACAGTAGTGTAATTTGACAGAAGAGTTACACCTGTGTCAACCTTGAGACTCATTAGTCTGACAATGATAAGACTCTGGAGGTGTAGCCAGCAGATATCCTGGACAAACTTTCTTATCGATGTTCAGACATTTCAGAAAATCTCAATTGCAAAAGAAAAAAAATCAATATATGAATGCACGTAAATTAATTTAAAAAGCTAACAAAAATGCTTATTTTTTGTCAGACGATAACTAAAAAAGTTCTGAGATTGTATATTGGCCAATGCGGCCGACTGTTTACCTGCTTTCAGATGTGACTAGTCAATAGTACTTAAACTACTAAAACCAGAGTTTATAGCCAACAAATGTGACTGTGCCCTAAAACTGTGAGTTTCTGGCTGTCAGTCCAAACTGAGATGAAGAAAATATCTGGAATTGAGATGCCATTAAATCTGCATAATTTTGTACTCAGACTTCAAATTTGAACGTAGGTTTATATACATTTTTAGAATTGCTTTATGCTGTATGCCTCGCAATTTTACAAAAGCGGTTAGAAGATGATATGACGGATTATTTTTATGTGCTTGTTTCTCTTTTGTTTTGTGTGGCTTACATTATGTCTTGTCTTTTTTGTAAAAAAACAAACAAAAAAAGACAAAAAAAATCAACGAGCGCTTACAATATCGAAATATGGGACCATTGACTACAGATACTGCACACATATGTAAATTTCTGATGATTTAAAAAAAAAAAAAAGAAAGAAAACCAGAGCACTTATAATATTGAAAATTTGGACCATATGGCATATATATGTAGATTTGTGACAATAAAAAATACACTTTTGCAAATAAAACCTCCCATGTGTTGATGTGATACAATAATTAAAATTGGAGAGGTTATGAAAGCATCTTTTATCAAAGCACTTTCAGAAAATTGAGACTTTTTTTTTTTTTTTTTAAAAAAAGGGGTCTTTTGACCTTTCAGCAAACATGAAAAACAAAACAAGACACTTCTCCCCCGCACGTCCTGATTAAAGATTCAAATGAAACCATGAAGTCAACCTTTTCTAACTTCCGTAACTGACAGCGAGCACTGAGCATTCGCTGTTTGAAACGCAGCCATTACCATTTCTCATGATAATAATTAATTAGCCCTTTATTTGAAGGTGATCTCAGCTCTCTGGCTCCCAAGTTGATCAGCTGCCTTAATTTGTTCCATGGAGAATACAGTGATATTGGACTACGTGATTTGCTAGTTAATATTTTCCAATCAACCACAAATATAACTTGCCAGAAACATTTAAAAATGCAAGCCATGTCTTGTTGATTGCCTAATTTTGTGTATTTTTAATGACACCGGGGTCCTCTGTGGCTCAGGAGGCAGAGCGGGTCATCCACTTGTCAGAAAGGATAGCGGGTTCGATCCCCAGTTCCTCCTGTTCACGTGTCTTCCAACTGTCAGATTAGGACCTTGCATGGTAGCTTGCTGCCATCTAACTTGGCATTGGCACATTTCTGATACAGAGATAGACAGAGATCAGGAACATAAAACCCCAATAAAACTACCAATATATAATTTTCAGAGAACATGTAAAAACAGTCTCTGAACGCCTGCATGAAGACTGAAATCCGTGACCTAAATTTTAGAGCAGTTTCTCTAATTATTAAACCTTCCAGCTGCACTAACCCCCATGGCCCAAACGTCTGCAGCTGCAGACAGCTCACATGGTTTCACATTGTCTTCTGGGTTTGAATATATCCTCTGGGCAACGTACCAGTATTTTTTAAATTTATTTATTTATTTAACTGGCGTGGGTCAGCCACTTCTAGCATGGTTATGTTTCTGCTGCTCTTGTCAAAAGCACTGAAAACTGGAATACATTTACAGCAGCTGACCCTTCTGTCAGTTCAGCTGCCACATTTATTCCACTAAATGTTGGTGAGTGAATGCAGCCTACCACATGTTCCTCCCTTTTGGTGATCTATTTCAGTCTCTTTGCGAGAACTCTGTGCCAACGGGGCAAAATAGTTGAAAGTGGCCTAGTTGTTCTGCACACTTTGTGTGTACCTGAGCAACATCTGCCACTGTGAATAAAAATAATGTCACATTTGACACTTAAAATGTTCCACCGTACCCCATGGTGTACAAGTATTTGCTTTCTCACAGGGACAGGTCTATAGCCACTGCATAAGGCGTCTGCCAAAACCTGACATCACTATTTCTGGCGTGGTTGAAATTATTAATGATATATAATCGCACATAAACCACAAGAAGCTATAGCTTATTGCGAAACCTGTGAGTAAAATCCTAGAAAGAGAAACTGGAAGTATTTCAAAAATTAATCCTACTGCAGGCCTGCCCGTTCATCCATCCATCCCGCCACAGCCTTGAGTGTGTGTGTGTGTGTGTGTGTGTGTGTGTGTTTGTGTGATGAATCATCCACATAGCGGCAACTCGCAAGGCTGTTGTCAAGATAAAACCTGAAATGTGTTCACCCCAAATGAACAACCGAGTTGATTCAGACGGTGGGTGGCAAAACAAACGGCGCATGTTCATTCACACTTTAACCTGGCGCGGTTTGTTGTTTTTCCTCTCATTTGCAACAAGCTATTTTGAAACACAATACAGACAATGGAGGATGGCAGAGCGGGATGTGAAGTGGAGGAGCTAAGTGCACGGATAAAAAGGCTTTTGTGAAAGCAATAGCAGTCACATGCTATGTTTTGGTATTGTTTTTTGTTAATTCCATTTCAATTTTGGTGATTTGGATCAATGTTATCGCCACAGTGGCATTTCAAAGACGCGCAAAAGTGCAGTGCCATTAGTGTCATTATAATGATGACCAATTCACCGAAATGGTTTAGTCACGGTAACTGAAAACCAAAGCAAATAGATATATTTTTGCCCCTGTCTGTCACAGGAATTAAAAGTTAGATTTCAGTTTTACACACACTGAGCAAAGGTACCAGAGCCTCTTTGCTCTCATGAGTTTCACCTCATTGTTCCTGATTTGCAGTGGAAAGGCTATTGATAGACCTGGTAATGTGAATATAGATTTTGAGTAAAGTGATGAAAGTAAATGGCAAACACATTTTGAAGTCTTGCATCAAGGTGATGAACACGTCTTGACAGCAGACTGTGCTGAGAAATTTGTTCATCTTACAGATCTTTGAGAAGTTACAGTAATATCTGTATGTTTAACGAGCACAATGATAAAACATTAAGGATAAAACTTTAAGGGTAAGCCTGGCATTTTCCTACTCTAAATGACCAGTGGGAACAACATTTTCTGGAAATGGTCCACTATTGAGCGAGAGGGCTGCAGCAATCAGCTGCAAAAAAGGGTGCAGTGTAACAACTCAATGCGCTGTCAATGTAGATCCACTAAAAGCGCTTGTTTTTACTACTGACAGGCTCAGATTATTATTTTAAGAGTCTGACAACTAAAGGAATAGATCCATACAGAGATTAACCTTTTTGTTACAGATCATTTTCGTTTAAATAGAAACAGTTCCTGAAATTGGCATCGCCAAAACACACTAGACTCGATCTAAGTAAGCAGCAATTTTGGCATGTATAGATCAAGATCGGTGTCACATCTAAGTGAGGGAATTAAGGATTTATTTCAACCAAATCATCAATCATTCTTGGAAGAGTGGAGTGAATCAAGATGATTTTTGATGATTTTGTTCCTGTTGACTTTGAATAATGTCCATTTTATGAAAGTAAACTCAATTTTGAATAGAGTCTGGTGGGTTTGGCAATGGCAACTTCAAGGCCGTTTCTGAAAAACAAAACAAAAAAATATCTTACTTTTTAACAAAAAGGTCTATCTTGGTAGAAATCTTATCCTAAAGTGGTGACATTGCAGCCTCTTTCGCCGCAGCTGGCTGCCATGGTCTCGCTCAGTACTGGACCAATTTCAGAAATAGTTGTTCTCGTCACTTACACACACAAAAAAGAACACACCCTTTAATTTGCTCAGCTGCAAATCAGTGTGCACTGCAGTACTAAGTAAAGAACCACTTTTGGATAAGTATCGAGAGAGATATGCATTAACATCCCTAGCTGAAGATCATGCCATATGTAGCAGTTCACATGTCATGTTTGCTGCTTATTTATATCAAAGGTCATGTTTTGTGTGTAGTTGTGTCTAGAAAAATAACGTTCAGTGCCAGGCAACAGCCTGAGTGTAACAATCGTGCATTCATACATCTAATTCTGACGGACGGCACCACAGAGCTGCTTCCTATTCTGTTTCCTTTCTTGCCTCAGTGTATTTACAATAACTGATGTGTGGAAACAAATAAGCTGACAACCCAAGAGGCTGGACACACACCTGCACTTACTTTAGCAACCGTGAAACATAAAACAAACTACTGCAATGTAAAGGCAACACGGACAGGCTTCAAAAGATCTCTGAAGGTCATCCAACGAATCCAAACTTTTGTCTTTCCTTCCCAAGTGGTCTCTATATGTTCTATCAACTTTGTCTCACTTGTCCTCCAGTGCCATTGATTGAGGAGGACATTTGAGCGAAGGGCATCTTTAATTGTACACAAAATAAAGCTCCCTGGACTGTTTTTTCCCCCTAGCCCGTTGTTGGATGGGAAGGGATTAATTAAGTACATCTTCAACAGGCAGAGTTGACTGTGCAAGCACTCAGTGATTATCTGTGATGGGTCTGGAGACCCAGGAGGGGGAACGGCTGCATAGCTGTGCTGCTGACAAAATGTTGGCAACTTTCTTTTAAGGATCACTGCGTGTTAGTTCCATGTTAATTATTTCCCCCCTCATGCCTTTGTTTTGCAAGCTGCATTTCATTAAAAAGCTTTTAGGAAGTTCACCTCAAGTTTCATGAAATGACTTTGCCATTAGTGTGCTATTGAGTGCATCGATGAATGGCAAGGTATATTGTTTTGGGGATTTGTGGGTAATGTCTAATCCACTTCATGCCCCAAAACTAGGTCAGGTTTTAGCTCTCAAGTAGAATTTACCTGATTGAAGTTTATAAGGCGTGAGCAACCCAATCACCAGAATAAATGCTGGCATTGTAGGTTTCTGCAAATTACAGATTTATTTCTTTACCTTTCAACAACACTGCGCTTAATGTGCATTTAGGTTTGAGCACAAAAAAACACTTGTTTTCTCCGCTAAAGAAGGAGCAGCACCCTCTGCTGATGAAAAGAAAAGGCTTTCAGCAGCGGGTATTCCCAGGTGGTCTCTTATCCAAGTACTGACCCATCCCGACCCTGCTTTCAGGGAGATGCACACAGGCTATTTATGACATCAGTAATGGTTCTCAAACTGTTGAATATGACTCCTGATGATCTACTTTTATGTAGTGCAAGAATCCAGTGAAAAGACCAAAACCCACAATAAACTGATCCTAAACACAAGTATTTTCTGTTTCCATGGCTTGACAAATATTGATCAGCAGCACTGCACACACATCTTCCCACCGCCTTATGAATGTTTTTGCTGAAAATGAGAAAAAATTAAGTAGCACTGCTGTCAACAGTCCTGTCTCCTCGAAAGAAGAAGCAGCACCCTCTACTGTCAAAAATAAAAAGCTTACAGCACCGGGTATTCCCAGGTGATCTCCCATCCAAGTACTGACCCGGTTTATCTTCCGAGATCAAGACTCGGCAAATTCAGGGTGGTTTGGCCGTAAGCAATTATAGGAGATGCACACAGGCATTTATGAACGGCAAAACACCACTAACAGATATGGCTTAAATACCAGCTTTTTGTGGCACTACCCCCGCAGGAAGAAAAGTGATGCCTTGGTAAATAACTGCTTTTCATGGCACTATTCTGGCACAAAAACGCAGCCTTAGTAGAAAACAACCACTTTGTAGCATTATCCCAGCAGGAAATGCAGCGATGTGTCAGTAATAAAACATCTGCTCTTGAGGCACTATCCTGGCAGGAAGAAAGGCGATGCCTTGGTAAATAACAACTGCTTTTCATGGCACTATCCTGGCAGGAAAACATGCCGATGTCCTGGTTTTAAACAACTAGTTTTCTTGGCACTATCCCAGCAGGAAATGCAGCAATGTCTTTGTAAGAAAAACTGAAATGAAATAAAAACTATGCTGACAGAAAACAGTAAAAAAACTCAACAACAGCTGTTGGTCAAAAAGCCTGTGGAAATACAGCTCCTAAAAAACAAGCAGTTTTGTTGTTTCTTGGTTTAGATCAATGGTCTGAATCACCACCTTCACCTTCACCTTCAGATGAGTAAGTCAGTCCATATAGTTCATCTCTTTAGAAATGTTAGTATGAAATTTACAAATGTAACTTATCCATGGCTTGCAGAAAGATACAAAGCCTACACTTTTGTCATTGTTGGTAAGGGATTTCTTTCAGCATTCCTTGACTCATCTCCCTCTAATAAGGTCATGTTTGTGAGATAAAACACACACAAGCAGCATAACACACAACTGCATTCTTCAAAGTCCCAGGTCAAAGTACCAATGCAAACTCCGATGACTGATTTAATAATAGCGACTATAACACTGTGATACGATTCTCAAATTATGTGGCAATTTTTTAAAACCTTTTTTACCTTTCATTTTTGTAAAATAAACATTGTAAAATGCATGTGTCCTCTGATATAATGTTAATGTCATATCAAGCCAGTCTGTCCTAATAAAACAGACGGAGACCAGACACCACCGCTGAGTGCTGGTGTTAAAGTCTGCCCTGCATGATTCATAACAAATCATTGTATTCCAACAGCTTTGATTCTCTAGCTGCCTGTCAATCTGCATTTCCTCAAAAATATTTCATTCCTCTCAGGGCGCCAGACTGATATGGCCTTGAAACTGTTACCCTGCAGTCAAAACGCACGCAGTAATTCAAATCTCTGCATAAAATAATGTTGTTTGACAAGCCATATGATAAGATTCACTTTATTTCATTTCCCTCCTTTTTTTCCTCCCCTTTTTAATCTCAGAACATTATGCCTGTGGCAATATCACAATATTTCACCTTGAGAGAGGCATCCTGAAAAAGACAAAAATGAAATTTCACAAGATGGACGATTTTGGCCTGCAAACCACCTCAAAGTCACACACCTGAACATGGAAAAATGAGGATGGTACCCTATCAGTGGAGGATGACTTATTGCCGCGAGGCAGCCTATAGACAATCTGTCCCGTGGTATAATACGTGTGTAAATGATAATGTTAAAGGTTATTGTCATGCTTCGCCGGTGACTCAAAATACATTGCCTCTCTGGAAGCCGGCTGATCATTAACTCAAGGTGTCAGGAGACACACATTTGCTCAGTGGCATTCTCCAAAGCCAAAAATGTATGTAATGCTTTTTCTCCAGAGAAAGGCACAGAAAAAGATGCTCTGGTTGTCTGATGAATATCAGCACTGAATATCTCAGAACCAACCACTTGAATATCTTAAGGTTTTTACTTTAACCTTGAGAAGACTGTGTTTTCTTGACATTTATGTAACTATTTTCGACTTCCAGGAACTCTTTATGCGCGTGTTCCAGTGTAATGATTCACAGCAGATTACTATCACTGATCTGCTGGCAGCTCATCTCCATATGGAGGCATTAATAATTTGAACGAAATGTTGTAAGCAAACATTTACTTTAAACTCCTAAAACACTAATCGACATTGAAACACAGGACGCAGACAAGGGTGTATTTGTCACAATCAAAGGCAACAAGAGAACATGGCGGAAGGAACCGGGGACTTATAATTACAGAACACACTACAGCTTTGAGCTTGACCTTACAGGGGTGATGGATGGTGCAAGTCCTATCCATGACATACAAGCAGAGAGTCATCAATGTTTGTGGGCAACTGCATAGTATGAGGTAATTAATCATGCAACACGGGCCCAGGCCTGATTTTAATTAACGGCCAAACACATGTTCTTGCCCGTCTTTGGGGAAGACTGAAAGGACTGGTCTGAGCCAAACTGTCTCGGCCTTTGCAATATTTATGATCTGACTGTTGCAGCTTTTTGACTGTAATGTGTTACACTTGACTTGGAGCAGTTGCCACATTTATATGACATGGAAATCACTAAAGTCCTCCCAGTTGTGCTGGATAGAATAATGGGTTTAGTTTACGTTAATAAAGGCAATAACTTTAAAAATCAAGGTACTAAAAAGCATTTGGAAAATATCATCAAGCAGCAAAATGACAACAATTTGATACACACTAAATAACACCAAAAACTTAACGCATTATTTGAACTCTCTAGGCTTGTGATATGGTATACTGGAGTATTTAGTAATCCTGAAGGTAATATTACCAAAGATACAGACACTCCTTTCTATTAAACTGATAACGGGAGACTGTATTGAGGTGATGTAGCTTTTTTTAGGGTGGGGCAGTTGCATCACACAATAATAAATGGTCAAAAAGTCTCCTCTAGTCTCCTCTATTCGATCAAGTTTTGCTATAAAACTTTTGCTTTTTCTTTCAACAAGTACACAATTATTGGACATGGATGATCCTGTTTCAAGTAAATGCAGAAAAATGTTGAATCCAAGTCATGATAACTGTATAACACAACACTGGCTATGTATGTTGGTGTATTCAATGAGGCTGAGCAGAATACTCTGAAAAAACACAAATATGGCAAGGACATCACCCGGGTAAAATGTGTCAATAGTGCTGAGAGGAAATCCTCATTTGGCTGGCTGGGTCCACATTGTTTCATGATGGGCCAGCCACACACACAGAGTTCACCGCTGCAGCTCTGGTCGACACACAGACACAATCTGTCCATTGTCACAGGCAGTCAGTCTGTCCACAGGGATCAGCAGCTGGCGACTCTCACATTTTCAACACTAGTCAGGTTTTTTTTTTTCCATTGGCTCACTCCTAGTTTTACAAAATACCGAAAGTTCAGCTGAGTTTCTTGACTCATACCAAACACTGAACGCTATAGTTCAAAACCTTTTTAAAAATTACATTGTAACAGTGACGTTTGTGTGTGATGACAGGGTCTTTATTTTTATATCATCCCGAATACAAAAATGTATTTCTCTGGAGAGGCTACAGAAGCACATGGCTAATAATTATGCAGAACGACAACCTCCTCTCCCCTGATTGGCTCCAATGACGTCATTCTGCTTAATTATTTGCCATGTGCTTCAGCTTAGGAGTGTGTGTAATCTGAGAAACGGAGCAATGCAAGCTTGCTTTTGGGATAATTTAAAAATGTTAGGTAGTGGAAAAAGCCCTGTGATCACGCACAAAAAAATCACACTATTTGAATTTAATTAAAAAAAGTTTTTGGACTGTTGGGGCAACAGAACGATGAGTTTTAGAGCAATGGGCTGTCTCACACTGCATGAACCCAGGGTTTTATTTTTACACACACAAACATCACACTGTTTAAATTAGATAAAAGTTAAAAGTTCTCGGACTATTGGGTATTACAATTATGAGCACTGCAACAATGGGCAGTCTCACACTGTGTCCAATATGAACCGAGTTTTTCAGTTTTATACACACAAACTTCACAGTTTGAATTTTCAAAAATAAATAAATAATAAAAATAAAAAAGGAAAGTTATGTATGAAAACATAGTTCATACATTTTAATAATGTAAGGATATGTTGTGCTCATTCATTGATTAACTGAGGTTTATTCCTTCAAGTTTATAAACAAAAATAAATAAATAAAAAAAGTTCTCCCTCTGGTGATCAAAAACATCGATTTGAAGCTCAATGCCAAGGCTCTTCTGTAAATAGTATCCTGATAAATAACATAGCAACTTTTGATCAACCGATATCAATTTTAGGCTTCTTATAATAACGGCTTTGCGTTATACCACACCCACATCCAGTTTAAACCCCGCCCACTCTGAGTATGTTTAATGATACAGATCATTCATCATTTGGGCGTTTTTATACTCCCTTTTTGTACGAAGATAGATATGTTCAAATGTTGCGACTGTCACTGTCCATGTACTTCCATGTGTTTCTTACATTTACATAAACATCAGCTAGATGGCGGTAGAAGGCAGAATCAAAACCGCAGAATTATTTTCACTACATTACCAATTTGTTCAATTCCACAAATTTTTGAATGTCTTCTGCAGTTGTATCTGGCGTGAACTACGCTACACTGCCTCCACAATCTGCATTAATACTGCTGCATATTTTTCAGTATCTGTAAGCTTTTAGAAAATGTACACAAAAACAGACAAAATGAACAGAAAAATGAATAGATAAAAAATAGATAATGGTGTAATCGCTAATCCCTAGTAATCATAAATGTAACATAGTCACATGCAATGATGCAACCAGTTTTTGCAAAACTATGTTCATACTAAACATTTGCAAATTGCTGTAAAAACGATTCTAACTAATTATAACATACTGATTTTCAAAATATAGTAAAACACTGTAAATCTTGATACTTTTGGAGCTACAACGCTTAACATAAACAGTAGGCTGCTATGATTTTATGGCTTTATGCAGTATTTCTCAGTTTAACAGAAGGATGTCTAATAGATGACCAGAAACCAAATGCAGCTTAGTTAAAGTACTTTAGAATACTGCAGTAAATGTAATGGTAATATAAGACTGAAATAAATATGGCAGTGACAGTGAAAAATAACAGTATTATGCTGGCAACCAGAGTACTTTATGGTGATTTTAGGGGAAAATCTGTTTCACTGTATCTTTAAAGTGACACACAGCTGGCACAACAGCCTGCAGATATTTGGCAAAACTCAAGGGTTTGGAGGTTTTGGCATGACTCAAAACATGCACTGCTCCTTTCAAACAGACTTGTTTTGATTTTTTTTTGTCTAAATAAGGTTTTTTTTTCTATGTGTTTTGATGAAAAATTTGAAAAGTTATCAATTTTAACATAAATAATTAGTACCATATATTATTCAAATGAATGTTTGCTTTGAGATGCAGCTGCTCTATCGTGATCTATCCTCCAGCAAAACCCTTTCTGCAGAAAGATAGGGGCCCGTTTAACACATTGATTTATCACTGCAGAACTCCAGTCGACGGTGCACTTTTCAAAGAGAACTACATTACGGCGGGTCAACTCATCGCATCTATATAATCATTCATGTCATAGTATTCCGGCACAGACAGCGAGTATTCCTGGAAGCACTGGGTTGCCTCCCCGCCACGTTGTAGGTTAAGTTACCGAGCCAGGGGGATAATTGTATCAAGAATGAAGGTGTTTCACATAGCTACGATGACACCTGTCTCAACTACAGGCAGCTCGGCAGCTGGAGGAACAGAAGGCCTTGATATGAAGAGAAAGTAGATGCTCCTCGGTTGGCTGACCCCAAAGCTTGAGCCAAATTATTTACAATCAAAGCTCCATGTCATATCTGTTTAACATTCAGGATAGGAGTTATACGCCGCAATGGTGCTGAATGTCAATTGGAAAGACATTCTGTTCTGAATGTGAGAGCAACGAGTAGAAAGCTGGCAAAAGTTGTGAAAAATATGAGAAGTAATAGGAGGCAGCAGATGTAGTGCTTTCACAGGGCACCGCCATGCCAAAATGAAATGTCTTGACTTTTGTTGTCAAGATGCGCCAAATGGTATTTCATCAAATCATCTGGCAATGATGTCGCGTGTGAACTAATCAACCTTGAAGAGGTTTCTTTATCATACATCTCGACACATCATCGTGCGCATGAGGGAGAAAAAAAAGTTTAAAAAAAAGCCCTTTGGTGAGTTATTTGCTTCATTCACTAAACCATCACATTCATGATTCATGCATATATTCATCATATCTGCCTGATATACTGTAAACAGGGCAAAGAGAGAAAGAGAGAGACAGAGAGAGTGAGAGATTATGTTCCCCTAAGCCAAACAAGTCAGGCAGCACAGAAGAGAGTCCCGTGATAACACTAAGAGTGACGACCTCAGGGCTTTAAGCTGCTGGTCCATGCTACCATGACTTAAATCAAACAAAGGGAAGACAACAACTGCAGGAGGAAATGTCCAAGGAATTCACTCATTTCTGAATTTGAAGAAGAAAAAATGCAATTTTTGACATGTAACATGTTGCCATTTGCCACCACCATTTTCTTGTTCCTTTGAAATAATCTCATAGTACTTTCAGAACCAATGCATTCCGATATACTATGATAAAGTCTGTATTTGTGAATGCAGATTTTCAAACATTTTCGTGAAAATAAGTAAACTATAGTAAACTACTAGTAAACTATAAAACGTGAGGATAGTGTCATGTAATGCCAAGGAAACCAACAATATGCAGATAACATAGTTTCAAATATAGTGAAAGGATTTCATGAAGAACAATTTAAATTTCAGCATTTTTTTAACATTCAAAAGCTGAAATTCGGCACAAATGCTATGAAAGCCTGACAAAGTCCTGAGGTCACTTTTCGGGTGGTTAGCCTTGGTTTCACAAACTTTCAATCTCTCATTCAGCTTCTCTCATTGATTTTTTCCTTCCGTAACTATGATAGCCACCTGCATTCTCCTCTCACGCTGTTTTTCACATTTTTGACTGTAATAATGCTCAGGCTGTTGTTTCAGCTCTATACAATAAGTGTTACTGTGTGGGTTCCTGAGTGACACACCATTGCAGTAGTAGAGGCAGCTTCCACCTACTTCTTGGGTTATTTTACAAGTTGAAGGCACCCTGTGGATTTTTGAAATTTAGTTTTTACCAGTCATGTACTGTAGAGCTACATTTTGATAGGTATTCATTGTATTTCATGTTCTACCATCATGTAAACGAGAATGCATGGGCAAGTGACAAGCAGCTGGTACACGTGTCTTACTGCAGGGGGCCATACTTTTCTTTCCTTTAGCTGTAGCTGAGGAACAAGATTGGCATCTTGATTTGTGGCTTTACGTGTCCCCCCCCCAGAAAGCACTGTCTGCTGACGTTCACATGCCAGCAACAGGGAAATGAAGCATAACATATTGCTTTTTTTATTTTTTGTATGGAGTTGTTTGGCTGTCCTTGTTCTGCTCTGGAGCCGAGGGCAACAGATGGATGATGGAATTGGTCAAAGAAGAAAGTAACAGCATTAACCAGGGAAAGAAAAAAAACCACAATGAAAACTGAGGTAAAGCAGGTAAACACTGACGCTCGCTGTTGTTGGGCAAAAGCAAGCAAAAACCTTCAGGGCTAAAAAAAGAAAATGAAGCCGATGCAGACTGAAGCTGCAACTTTGCACTGATAACCACTTGGGGGTGGCTCCAAAAGCAAGTTAATCTCTATAGACCCCCGTGTTAAAATAGCCAACTTTATAGCAGGAATATACATTTTTACAGCTTGGTTCCAAAAACTGGAACACATGTACAGGTTGGGGACTGATTCAATGTTATTTTGGCTTAACTTTATGCATAATTAAGGGTGAGGCCGCTTTGAGCTACAGGTGGGTGCCGTCCTTTGATGAGTCGCTACCACCACAACAGTTTTTTAGGTCACTTAACCGTGTCTCTTAACCCATATAAACCTGCTGCTGCCACTATTTGAGTGTGCTTTCAATTTATGAACGTTAACTAACATTTTGTGTGAGTTTTACAGAGGGCGTGGCCAAGCTCCTGATCACACACCTGAAAGGGCCGTGAACACTGAGGGATCGCTGCTGAGTCTTAGCTTTCTCGCCCAAGATCCACATATGATTGTCCAATTTAAAAAAAACTGTGTAAATGCATTTATGTACATATAATACCTTGGATTATATCCACAGAAACTATAAGACACATTACCTGTGTCCTTTATTAATGAAGAAATCCCACTAAGCTGCTGAAAATGGTGCAAAAACTAGTGCAATGTTGTTTTACATGAAATTAATTGAAATTCATTCAATTTTTAACATTTTTGCATTAAATTGTTGAATTTTATCTTTCCTCTACATGATATTCTGATGACAAAAAGTGGTTAAATCAGATAAGAGAATTCAGAAAAAACTGAAGCCAGAGAACACAGAATTTGGGGGGAAAAATACAATAAAATAATTAAATAAAAATAATTAAATAAAAAATGTTTTTGTAGGGTTCTAAAAACATTGTAAAATTATTAGTAAGTGATATGGTTCAAATTGACAGAGTATAAATATGCAACATAGTAATGGTATTGTTTTCAAAGGCCCTGGTCATAATGATAAGCCAGAAGCAGCTAATGCTAACAGAATAAGAATTCAATAACAGCTTGAATCAATAAGCAGAACGGGAATAAGAATCAGCAAAATTTGAGCCTGACCCTATTGATGAGGCCTATAGCTGCGCATCATTTAAATATGGTCAATTTTCAAAGTGATTATCTCCGATAAAATGGTAATGTGCTCACCGAACCATGAAATGTGTTGTCATGAGGCATGGAGGCGTTCCCAGTGAGCTGAAGTAAAGTCCTGAGTCAGCATTTTAGATAAATCACCACTTCCCAGGAACTTACTGCACAGCTTGAACCGTAGTGTTGCTTTGTTGCAGCGGGATAAGTGTTTTGGATTGTCCTATTACCCTATGCAAAATTTATCCATTAGCACTAACCACAATTCATTCTGTGGAACATATGAAGGGGGCTGTTGCAGTTCATTAGCGTAATATGGACACTCATCATGCATCAATATGCACCCATTACCACCCCTCGCTCCTCCCCCCTCCAGCCCGAGCCACTTACCCCTCCCCCATCACAACACCACAGTGACCAATTGTGAGGACAAAAAAAGACTGCTTTGCTCATCCAGTTTGAAACTGGGAGGTTATGGCAGATGGCGAGAGGGGGAGAGGTGCATGACCTGGCATACTGATGACACTAAACGGGATATAGGCACAAGCCAGATATTGGCATGGTGAGAACATCACTGGAAAAAGGAGGGGCTCCGTGCAGCAACAATCGACATCAAGTCATACAGCTTAACAGCACTGGCTTTATTTTACGTTATTTGATTATCTAGATTAAATTTGTTAATCTCAGTCTGCAGTCTCATAGCGTATCAGTTACATTCCTATCACATCTGGCCCTGCACGAGCATCAGGGCCTTGAGAGAGACACCACCGCGCAGATGAAATTCAATAATGCAGTTTTAGGGCTTGAGTAGGATCTAATTTCATGCTAGGCCACTCATAAAATTGTTGTATAAGCTATTGTAATTTCAAAAGTACCATTATCCTTTTTTACATAGCTTGCAGAAACAATCTAAGTGAACACCCTGTGAGACTCCTGATTCAAAGCAATTTCATACCTCTACTTTTGTTTTATTTACTGAATTTGCAAATAGCCTTATTGTTTGTTTGTTTTGCTTATGTAATCCTAATTGAAGAGGCTTTCGACAAGACTCCGTGATGGAGATTTAGTCGCTCTGACACTTTGTTGGTGTAGTGCTACTGACACAAAAGCAGCATGTCAGCAGCGCTCTGTCAGTGCCCACACTGGATCACTTCAGCACAACAGCACTGATATGCACTCAGAAGCATGTTGACAGAGCTCACGGCCCCACCACACAATCATGTAGTGGATTTCAGGCTCACTCTGTTCATCTAAAAGAACCTGGTCCTAAATCAAAAGAGACCTTTTCCATCCTTAGGCCCTTCTGTTTCTGACATATATCATTATTTTCACCGGGTCTGCTCTGGCAATGTTTCACAGTTGTGCTGAACACACTCACCCTGTGTGGGAAGACGAGAGGTTGTAGCACTTTCCTAATTTAGAAGTCCGAACCATTTTCCACTTTTGAATTCCAAACTTTTCCTAACTCAAATACCCAGATTGCGCAGTGGATTTTTCAGACTATATATGACGTCTGAGTTTAAATAGCAAGATGTTAAATATGCCAATAAATGGTTTTGACATCCAACAGTCAACACATATGTTACATTTGGACTGTGTATGCTATTATGTTGCCAAATAATTGTCAGAAAATATAGGTACTGTAGCTCATACATATATCATCAAACTGTCAGTACACACTCCTACACAGAAAGTTGGACGACATTCGGCTGTCAAATTTCTCTACTCCAGGAGGCAGTAAACTGACCAGTGCCACATATATATTATTGAATAAATTATATTATATTATAGTCTCCCCCATACTTTTTAGTATGAATAATAAATAAAAGTTAATGTATTTTCACGGCATCCATGCATCCTTGTTTATCCACTGAGTCCACGGAAACGACGATGAATGCAACAATAACAGTTTTCTTTTTGGAAAAGATAGTCCGTTTACCGTTCTGGTAACTACAACATTGCATCAATTTTTCAAACCACATTTTTCAAAAACTAATTTAGTCAAGTATGTCCAGTTTTGGCTCAGTTTGAAGCAGAGGCGTTTAGCAGGAATGCAGAAATACATTTCTAAAAAAGTATCCTCATTTAAAAAAAAAAAAAAAAACTGACTTATGAGTGCATTTAAAGACGAAATTCATCATTATATATTTTTTTGTTTATGTCTGGACCATAATTGGGTTTTAAATGGCTTAAATATTCTAAATAAATCAAAATAATCAAGTTTATTGCACATGTAATTTATAGGTAAATGTGGATATTTAATAGTCAACATGGTGCTAAATCTATAGTTCACCCGCGCCGTTGCCATGAGCCCATTATCTGTTACACATAACAGAAATATATATTTTTTAGTGGCGAAAAACATGACCCAATCTTTCTACAACAACAACAACTTCAGAACCCTCTCCTAACCTAACCAAAGTGCAACTATGCACCAAAATGCATTCATGAATAAATCGGGCTGATTTGCATGTACTGACTGAGCTCCCAGCGGTGATAGAGTGGTGACAACCCTTCGCCTCTAGAGCCACATGTGCCCCCTCTGTCCCCCGGCCGGATCCTGACAGACTGGCTGTGCGATCTGCTCCGCTCTCCTACGGCTGAAGTCATGAAAAAAATACCAAGGACAGTCCGTGGCCTTATTTTCAAGCTATGGCATAGAGATTTCTCAGATTTAATTTTAGGTGATTGGAAACTGCTGCCTTGATGAGCATCTTTTAGTGAACAAATGAAGACTAGATTTCAAATCCTTAGGCGAACATGATAAACAACCGTGCCCAGACACAACAGGCTGCCAGTGCCTTAAATTTTAAAATACCCAATAGGGCTGTCCTGAATACCATATTGTGGGCTCCGGAGCTTCAGTAGTAATTATCAGCGAATATTTGAAGGGTTCAGCTGGGTGGATTGGGGGGTGAATGATAAATGCTTATAATAATAGGCTCTGAATCCATATTAACCCTCAACAAAGCTGTTAAACACAGCAAGCTAGCTCCAACAAATTTAAGATTTGAGATTTATATTTCTAATATATAGTATTTCTGTAATAAAGGTGAGATGCAGTGCTGATGACTGCCTCCAGAGCTGCTTCTGGAGGTAAACACCAGCAGCAGCAGCAGCAGCAGCGAACATCAAACATCGAGCCACTAAAAGATCCCAACAATCTCACTGTTATTCTGTTGTTAAAACCAATGATTCAGCACTCATGTATCATGAAAGTATTTTAGTGCGCTGCTATGACTCACAACACATTACATACAACACATACTCATATTCTCTCCAGCATGAGCTTAAAGGAAAAATCAGCATCTGTATTTCTGACTGAATTGAAAATCATATATTCTGTATATCAAAACACCCTGGAAGACTGCAATATCGTGATACCGGCCAAACCTGCTTTTTAAGTTAGCCACGTGATGTGATAAACAAAGGGAGAGAGAGAGGGGGCTGGCTGCATGAATCAAAATGCTGCATGTAGCTCGACATGAAATGGGATTTTATTTAACCTATTTTTAATTAGCAATGTTGATAAAGTGACAGGTGGCCAAAAAAAGGGAAAAAAGGTGAAAGGTGACAGTTACAGCTTCAGTCAGAGGAAAATACTCTTGAAGCAGCGACTAAGGCGACACACTAGTGAGCCATTTCGTAAGCCTGATGAATTGCATCGTACTGTACTCGTTTACCTAAACACTAACACTGGTGTTAAATAGGACTGATGTGAATGTCTCAAAGACATTCTCTCACTGTTTCAAATATACTGTTACACATCCATTCTACACCGATTATTTTGGTGTAGGAACAGTGTGCTGTGGAGTTAAAGGGTAAAAAATAAAGCCGACAAGGTCATTTTAGTCTGATGTGAGAACTGTGTATAAACAGGAAGCTGACCTCAGAACAGGAAATGGCACATTTTATCGTGCCCTCTGGTTTTTAGAGTTGTGAGCTTTGTGACAACTTAGCCATGTGCTGACCTGCTGTCCCTGCTGCCACTTTGACTCTGCGAACAAAAGGATAATAACAAATAGCGGTAAATATGGAGGGCAGTATTAGTCAGTTAGCCCACACAGAGGTGGGAAAATAGCAAATTATTCAGTTTCTGTTTATATAAACAACAATTATGTGGAAAACTGCAGCGTTTGAGGCTTGTGGTTTGGCTTGCATTCTGGTCAGGGGTGTTTAGAATATATTTCTCGGCAGCACTTTGTCATGAATCATGTTTACTGCAACAAGCAAAGTGTCCATCTGCATTACTGAGTCATGATGAAGTACCCTGAAGCAAGAGACTGAGCCGGGGTTTTTCGCTCACTCATGTTGGACACTCTGGACAACACCAGCTTAAAGGGATCGTTCAGGTTTTTTGAGGCGAGGGTTGTATGAGGTACTTTTCCTTCGTCACTGTGTTACATAGAGCAGGTGTTGGTCCGCACGATGTCAGTCTGGAGAAACGGGCTGCAGTCAAATGTGAAAGCTAGATGGGGACAGCAGCAAAATGTATTTTAGCCACTTAAAAGAAAGACCCACCTAAAAATATCAATGTACATTTAAGTTTATGTCATAGTGAGAATATTTGGCAGCCCATTTCGATTTTGATGGGGAAGCTGTTGAGGCAGGGATGCTTAAATTAAATTGGCTGGGCCGCTTTTGTAAATTACAGGCCAGGGGCCACAGCAGCCCTGCACATGGTTCTAGGGTTTTAGGAAATTTGTAGGATTTTAGGAAATTTCTAACAGTTTAGGACATTTTTAGGATTTCAGAGTGTTTCTAGGATTTTAGGACATATCAAGAATTTTTTTATGCACTCTGGCACCTTCTGTAAGCTAAATCAATGCTGAATTTTCTCGTTGGACATCACTGTTTAACATTTAGGTAAGGTGGTAAAAATACTCTCAATATAGTGTAAAATTAACTCATAGATTTTTTTATGCTGCTAAAATACATTTTGTTGCTGTCCCCTTCACAGCAGAATATTGCTTCTCTTCCACGTTGGACTCCAGTCTGCTTCTCCAAACAGGGGACGTGCCGACTTTGTGATACACCGACTATGGATAAGTACCTCATACAACCCCACTTTAAAAAAAAATTGAGCTATCTCTTTAATGCCTGCAGATGCAAATGTGCGCAATCCAGACATGTGCAACCGGAGGAACACAAATTAGGCCAAGCAAGAAATGTTTATTTATAAAGCATAATTTAAACACAAAGGAAAGTCAAAGAGTCCAAATATTGCACATATAGCAAAAAGAAAAAGTTAAGACATACAGCATAGGAATTTAATTCAAGGAGATTGCTTTTGTAATCAAAACTTTGAGCAGCTGCCCAAAGATGGAAACAACATTTGTATATACTATTTTTGTTCTTGTGAATTGCAGGTGAGCTCAAATCTAAGATTTTAATTATGGAAGTGCTGTCAGTCTACACAGAGATGCTCAACAAGATCAAAGTGAATTCAACACCCACCTACACTCTCCTTTCAGATAATCTAGAGAGTAAAACCGCTGCAGTAAGCAGTTGTCTCAGAGTGTGTTTAAGGCAATGTTTTGGCTGTCTCTAAACTTCAGTAACTTCAGAACAGGTAACACAACAACATATTTACATTGGAGACTTTCCTCGAAACATTACCGCGGTGTAATTAAAGATGTTTTGTTATTTGAACAGATGCAACCGTGTCTGGCTCTCAAAATATGTCACACTGTGAAACATCACTCGAGGCCAGAAGAGGCTGCATGGTCAACAGAGTAAAACGCCGCCCACCAGATTAAAGCTCTGTTGTGGAATACTAATGGTAACCATAATTAGGAAATTGAAGCTCATGATAAGTTGACTGTTAAGTGGAGGGACTGGCTAACGGTGAGTCACTTAGCGGTTCGTTAGCGTGACCTTGGGTAGGCAGAATAATGAGGGGCCTAAAAATAACTGGCAAGTGAAATTCCTCGAAGATTAATTATCAAAACAACAAAAATACCTAGTGTTTTACACACATTAGACACATCTCCCCTCCGTGGTCCGTCCATCCAATTAATTTACTGTAAGCTGCTGTATCATCTCCGAGGACAGCAATCTGCACACAATACTGCAATAACAGGGTTTTGTTTGGAAACATAATTGCTCTATAGATAGCCCAGAACAGAACAGAATGTAATTACACCCTAAAGAGCTGGTGCTCACTTGCAACCACTGTGTGCGCTATCGTTTGAATGAGGAGATCTGGCACATGTGAGCACAATTTCAGCACAGAGATTACTCCACCCGTGATGCCTCTGCAAGGCCAGCATTTATGGAGGTGCAGGGGCGAGCCCTTTCTAGCTGCTAGTGTGGGTCGGCCTCTGAGGCGTGCAGCTGGGGGGATATCTATCTCAGATCTGTCCTATCAGCACATCGCAAACAGACAGCAACACTCGTGTGTGACAATCACAGCTGGAAAATGAAAAGTGCTGTGAGGCAAACAAACTCCATTAATACATATAGCGGCACGGAGCACTCTATGGACACAGATGTCAAAAAACATTGATTCAGATGGAGTTTTTTTGGCTAGGGGCCTTCAGATTGCCTGTTACAGAAAAATAAGTCTCTGCAGGATAATTCACTGTGAAAGATAATGGCTTCACTAAATTTAATTATTTTGTTGATTATTGACTTTTTTCATGGCTGCTGTCGCCTCTCAAAGAAGATCACAAAGAAAGTCTAGTCACAATCGAGTCTGAAATTCCATGTGGGTTTCAGATGCACCGATTGTTGAACGATTTGGCTGACCTGTGTTTTTGTTGTTTACTTTGTTTTTGTTGATATTTATTTACCTTTTTGTTGCAAATAAACAAAAGTTATGGCCTTTTTTGTTTCACTAATACAATCATGATTGTCCCAGGCGGTGCTAAATCTATGATGCAGTGATAGATTTTCTAACTGTTGGCATCACATGGCTAACATCACCTAACAGCTACAGGTATAACAACAGAGTGAATCCATTGCTTTATTAGTGTGTGTTTGTTGGTATCGTTTAGTGTTAGGTGTTAGCATTGCTGGTGTGTTAGACCGTACTAACCGGGCTGACTTTCAGGGAGGAGAGCGGCTTTGACAACAGCAACAGAAAGTTTTCAGGGAGTTCAGATGGTGCAAAACAGGATCGCATTCAGGTATTGTTTGACTGGAGACATTACCAAAAATGTGGCAAATCCACTCGGACTCCCTTGTCAGAAAACATATCATCATGCATGAGAGTCATGCAGTCTTTTCCAAGTTGCGTTCACGAGTTGTTTCGTTCTTTGTAAATCTTGACAACTGTTCACCAAAAGAATGAGCAGGCATGCCTTACTGCATGATCCAAATCTTCCTGAAAACTTTTTGATTATGTCATTTAAACACATCATACGTCCTCTATCTTCTTTTGTCCTGTAAGTGTCACACGTCTTTGTCCCCTGGACAACAGGACTGTATTAGTTTCGAGCCCTGCTTTTTTAACCTATGCAACATAAATGTAACTGAAAAGAAAAACATTATCCACTGCCATCGGTAAATGAAATTAATACAAACTCCCAACTTTACAGAAGCTAATGAATGTTTCAATCTTATTGAGTAAAACACATGAAACAAAGTTTTGACTCTGTTTGACCTTTTTCTAAGTTAGAAATATAAGGGGACATGGGGACGAGGGGTCTATGGCAAGTACTCATATTTTGTTTTGTATCAAATGTTAGCTGGAATACTGTGTAATGTATTGCAAGTAGAGGACCATGTGCTTAATTAACATATCTCTGACACAATGTAATTATTCATTCATTTATTTACTTACTGCCTTACTTTTGGGTTCTCTTTTATAAATTACAACAGCAGACAAAATAATAAAACCACAGATGTGTTTATCCCCACAATAACGTTCCCTTGTTCCTTTTCCGACTTTGTAAATCTGCACCAGAGGACACGACTGAAAATCAAATCACAGTAAACTGCAGATAAAATTAACACATTTTATTTGGGAGGGGCAGATTTCTCTGTTGTTGCAGTGTTTTTTGTTGCCAGAGAATAAATTTGACACATAGTGTCCTTCTGCTCCAGCTGGCTGGCTGCCCAGAGGGCCACTGTGTCTCCTGTGATTAGTCAAAAGTAAGAAATGCAATTAAAATGGCAGGTAGCTGCTTCTTCTTGTTAAGACAACTGAACAGAGATGTGTGGTGTCACAAGCTCTGGCGCATTCACTGCTGCACCGCCTCTGTCTCCTGAGAGGACAAGCGGTACTTCTGGAAGACTTAACTGTGTTTATCCCCAATCGGGGATGTGATTTCCTTGTTATTTAATCTGCAAGTCAACTGAAAAGTTTAAACTCAGAAACGACGGGGTTTTCTGGAGTTCATGGAGCATAGATGTAGAACAGCTAGAGCCTGACGAGCTGCTGTCATAACTTAGCTGGCTTTTCATACAGTATGACTTCTGTCTTACTGACAGTTTCTGCCAAACTGCTGTAGCTCTCTTGTAAGGCCCAGTGACATTTGGCAAGAACATTGACATCTGATTACATCAGCATCATTGAGTTTCTTTCAACCATCAAATTAAATTGTAAATGTATTTAAGTGTAACGGGATGCAGGTCCTATTTTAAGCAGATATGTAGTTTAAAGGAATAGTTTGGAATTTTGGAAAATAGGCATATTCACTTCTTTGTAAAACGTTAGTGCTCTCATATCTGTTAATTATAAAGACACAATCAAGCAGCTGATTATTTTAGTTGAGGTCTTTACACTCAAATTTGCAACATCTGAGTGTGAGTACTTGTGATGCAAAAATATTCACAGGTGAATATTTCACATTTTCCTGTTTTTTTTTTGTTTTTTTTTTAATTCTTTTAACACACTTAATTTTTGAAAGAAATAAGACTGGAAACATGAGACACAAAGCTACCCTGGCTTTGTCCAAAAGTAACAACATTTAGCATGCAAGTGAGGGAATATATAATTATAGGTTCTCATAGGTGAATGTTGTTTGTTTAATCTGCATAAAATGCATAAAAAAATGATAATTTGTGGTTTCAGGTGAGGTTGTATGGTGAGCTATCTCTTGGTCTCGAGCAGTA
Source organism: Plectropomus leopardus (assembly GCF_008729295.1). Taxonomy (NCBI): domain Eukaryota; kingdom Metazoa; phylum Chordata; class Actinopteri; order Perciformes; family Serranidae; genus Plectropomus; species Plectropomus leopardus. Next base: position 2,517,894 of record NC_056483.1, read on the forward strand.
ATTTCCAGTTCGCTAACCAAACTGGCTGCTGGATGTCGTATTTAACTTACAAATACAGGATCTGTATTGATCCGCTCATTCTGTCTGCGGCAAGAAAGCAATACGCAGATTTCTCAATATGTCAAAGAAGCCCTTTGAATTAAACAGTTAGACACTCCTGAAATCATTAAAAGCCGAGTGTCTAGAACAAGTGCTAACACGGGCTCATCAACATCGGCTGCCGAGCTCGCACGTGGCGGATGAACTCCGTGTCAAGTTAATTTGACAAGACGGCAGCATCAGTCATCATAACCTCTCATCAAATTCCCATTGACAAGGTGGGAAGCCGTACCGTGTTGGGTGAATGCATCGTCAATGGCGAGCTGAATCGATGCTGGCACTCTTCAGGCGGGGTAAACGATGTTCTGGTTGACAGAGCTGCACTTGGGGGTCTAATATTTATAAACAGGCGAGGCTGTCATTTCTTATCGGGATGCTATTGTCATCTATTAAATCTCCTACCCCCGATGTATGCTTTAAGTGAGAGTATTAGTGAGAAAAACAACTCTGTGGCTTCCTTTCTGCTTTAATTATTGTTTCTCTCACACATGCTGGGTCTGTCTTGTGCAGTGGAGGACGTCCCTGCAGACCATTCATTGAGCTAATTCACAGAGCGCTTCCTATTGGTGGAGCAGTTATGACTGTGCAGAGATAGCTTGACCTCTGTATCCTGTGAGCCCCGCTGAATGCGCTGCTTTTGAAAGGCTTGCCAGCAAACAATGGCACACTTTACGGTGCCTGTGCTCTTTTGGCCGCCCTGCTCGTCCTCATGTGAAATCATCTGTAATGTATGTCCGCTCAGTAGGGCAACATTACATTCTCCTCATAAATTAGTGTTCAATATTTCATTTAATTAATCAATAACCTTTATTACTTTTTCACTTATTTTCATGCCGGCCTTTTATGTGTTCTCAAATCTAGCCAGAGGTTCTTTTGCTTCTGCAATGACCAATTTTTTTCCCCCACAAGGATCAATAGTTCATCTTATCTTCCCTTACAGTATCTCATGTAGCATTTTAAACCGAGGCAAAAAAAAACTGGCTGACCATGTTCTTCTCTTAACTACAACACATTTAAGATGCTGTTTTATTTTCAGAGCAAATGCCAAACACAAAAGCACAGAGATTGCGATAGAGCTTGTTGCATTTTGTAACCTTTCGAAGAGCACTCACATGCTGTGATTGGACATGCTTTTTAACAGCTGCCGTCGTGTGATACAATCTAGAAAATTTTTCTAAGCAACATCATGTAAGTGGAGTTATTATTCCTGACATTACAAAAAAAGAACCATGTCCAAGTTCTTCAGCCAGCGAACTGCATGTTGCAGAGTGTACTGTTCACATGGACACAAAAAACATGCTTTTTTAAGATAAAGTAAAATTCCTCAAACTTGTGATTAAAAAACAGTCAAGCAATGTCCATGATGTCTCAATATCTGTCATGACTGCTCCTTTTTTGCTGCTAAATCAAGAATTCCAGATTTTTTTGGGGGGCCACATGCTGACTATATTATGCAGAGTGAAATCGAGACCACAAGAAAGTATAAACCAAAAAAGAAAACACACACATAACAACTAAACTGGAAATAACTGCTCCCAAAAAACAGGAACAAACTTAAGTTTGAAAATTAAAAACAAAATGATTTTAGCATTTTCACACGAGGGGAATTGCTGTTTTTCTGTATATCACACGGTCAAAGAAAATCGCATCCACACTAACATTCAGTACAAAAACGAGACCTTGGCTGTGTTCGAAATCATCCACTCATTCACTCACTCCCTATCCACTACATCGTGTATATGATGTAGTGAACTACATCATATACACGATGTAGGGAACGACCGGAGGAGAATTCGGACACTACACGGTAATTTCCTGAACGTGGTTGCGTCAGCAGATGCGCCATGGTTATTCAACTATAAATATCATCATACTAAAAAATACAAATGTAATGTTCAATCAGGAATGACATCCACGCAGAGCCGCATTTCTTCGGCCGGAGAACAGCTGGTTGTGCTTAACACGAAGCTTAATAAGCTTCCCAACATCTTCATCAGTCCCTTGGAACAAGAAACAGGAAAGCATTTATTTTTCTAACACACCGCCAATTGGGAAAAGAGAACAAAACGCTATGATCAGATGTGAGCGGGTGTGCGGGTGTCTGCTCCAGCTAGAGCTGCAACTACCGGCAAGCCCTCGCATTAGCCTTAGCGTTAGCGTTAGCTCGCAGATACAAATAACAAACCGGATGCTTCTCCACCAACAAATCCCCTCGTTATGACAATTTGCAACCCTTAAAAGGCATAAAACCACGCCACTAAAGTATTACACGCATCTAATGTGTATATTGTAATGTTACTTAAATTTATATACAAAAGCGGCGGTTGTTGCGGCGGCCATCGTTTCCTTCTTCTCCTCTTCCAAAACACGACCGCATTGCATTGTGGGATACGGAGCACAAAGTAGTGTACATTGCTTGTTCACTCAATTTTGCGGTGCATTGTGGGTGTTTTCTCGTCCACTACATAGTGGATGAAATTAATCGCGGAGAATTCGAACAACACTACAAAATGGCGAACACACTATATAGTGCACTACATCCGTGATAGGGGGTGATTTCGAACACAGCTCTTGAGTGTGAGCTTGCTTTTGTATAACAGTTCTTCAGGTGCCATTTAGACAACGTAACGTGATTTGTTTGTTTATCACTTGTTTGCCTCCACCAACACAAATAAATCTGAAACTGTGCTGTTGCCAAGCAACGGATAAACATTCCTGCACACTAGCTTGCTAATTTGTTTGTTACCACAGGACAGTTATTTTGTATCACTCTGGTTCATCTGTGTGTTTTTTTACGGTTCAACCAGTGAAATAAGAGTCCAATGACCGTTGGCATATATAATTTAATGAGTTAATAACTTAATCCAAAAATACACTGTGAAAATACACTTGTTCTATTCTGATGACCATTTATAATGCAACTCAAATGTTATTTGTGGAAATACGTTCGTTGTTACAACGGCTGCAAATGTAGACTAATCAATAGCAAATGCAATTAAAAGTTTAGAACAGCTAAGAAGTGAAGTGATTAAAAGTTCCAGTGTTCTTGTGCTAAATCAATGTGACATCGTGCTAACAACAGTCGCCTCCGTGTAGACAACAAGCAGTTTGATTACAATTACTGAGATATGTGAAACTTGTTAAATCTCATTGTCATTTTCAACTATAACTGTAACATTTAAAGATATAGTTAAACACGGTGGTCGATGCACGGTGCTATTCTTTTTGATAAACAAAGATGAAGCAATTAAGCAATGTACTGCTGTTGACAGGGTGGCCGTAAAACATATATATTTATATATCAATTTAAGTTTAAGTGTATGCTAATTTTGAATATCTGCTTTGCTCAATCTTATACACTAACCAATCGACGCAGTGGTGAACCAGCAACTTGTTGACGTTGATATAATGACCTCAATTCTTCGTCATAAAAGGCTCTCTGATGACCAGAAAAAATGGTGAAAAAATATAGCATACACTTGAACTGATATTGATTTTTTGTGCCTTTTTTATGTAGAAAAAACTACCTTATTGGAGCAGGGTTTGCTAAGTGCTGTTTAATGTTATGGATGTGGCGTGCGGACTTTATACCTGGCAGTTATCGTAAATAAACATTGCGATTCTGTTCATATTAACACTAATGGGATGCCTACAGCACAATCATATTACTTGGGTGATACCAACTGTTGTATAACTTAACTTTGATTTAGCACAAGAGGTGCAGTTAAAAATACTTTATGGGGAAAATATATAAATTTCATGTGTATTGCCAGGGAGTAGTACAGTTAATTTTGAGTCATTTAGTATATAGGTTTCCTAAACTCGGTTCCTTATAACTTGAGGGTTCTCTCAAGACCCCAAAGAAAGGGAACTTGGAAAAATAAAATAAAATAAATTAAATTAAAATAAAATTGCCAAAACCATAAAATTACACAGCAATAAGCAAAAATAAAATAAAATAAAATAAAATAAATAAAAGCATCCTGTTAAAACTGCTTATTAGATTGGTGGTGTGTACACATTTTTATACTTTCAGTTATAAGGTAACGGTACAACTACACCACTGTTTGATTAATAAACTGACACTAAAACTAACTGTCAGTTGAGGCGGCGTATGCACACATCAGCGAAAGCAGCTAAACGCAGATGAACGCGCGCCAGCTGTGTCTGTTCCAACACCATAATGGATTCACGTTTAAAGGAATAGATTGGGCTGCTGTGATCTCTTTAGTGTTTATCTCATTGCAGCATGAATATGAATCAGTTTTTAGTGACCCACCAACCACCCAATTTAAACTTAAGATCTGGCCTCTTTCAGAGGAGCTTATCTGTCACTGATTTAAACTTTGCCCCTGCCCTTCGAGTCATTCACAAATCCCCAGCCCATAGCAGCAGAGGAAAATATGCTTCATTTCGTTGTTGTTCTTTAACTTTGCCTATCTCCTGTGACTGCATTTATATTAGTGGAGTCTTCGCTGATCAAACTGTAATTTCACTTCTACATTTAATTAGCATTTCAAACGCATAACAATCCCCTCTGCCAATCCATGTCTCATTAGTGGTCTCTATTGAAAAGACTCTGAAGTTGCTTCATTAACATAGGTACGTTCCTCCGAGTTCCCATGGTTCTTGTTGTTGCTGCTTCTCCTCTGCTGTTAAACAGAATTAGAATACCATTAGTTGCTGGATAAGGTTGGAAGATGAAATGCTGTGTTTTTATCACTGCGTTTCCCTGAGGGACGCTGTGTCAGTGGGAGCAATAGTTGCCTGTGACTGCTTAAATACTCTGCTGCTGCCTCTGATATCTACCGAACCTATTGTCTCTTAATGTTTCAGCGAGGCCTTATTGTCATCTTTAAGCAATAATGGCATTTTTGGAAAGAGAGACATTTCTTCTTTGTCTCTATCAATGCTTAAATTATTCAAAAAAACATGATTCAGCCTGACAGCAGTTAATGAAAGCTCATTTTCACTCGCTATTCTCAACATCCCAGTGCTTCCCAATGGAAACGTCCTCTGGCAGGCAGAAAGTGATGTGATACCAAAAGCAATATGACTTTATTTGCAATAGACCAAAATAAATACAAAGTTGCACCAGCCACTGAGGGGGAAAAGCAAATAAAAATATCATGCGTTACTAATTTAAGATTTATTTGGAGATAAGTTCTCAGTCCAGCTGCCTAAACACAATTAGTATTCACATCTTAGGCTGTGTGTATGTGTGCAAGTGTACTAA